>NC_137334.1:21195478-21826854 GCF_965287045.1 Carcharhinus amblyrhynchos | reverse complement strand
TTCACGCCAACCCAACTTGATGAGCGGAAGGACCCGGGCTGATTGACGGTCCCTCCGGCCAATTGGGAAACCAGCCGCTTCTTTGTTTGGGACGTTGCTAAGGGGCGTCCTCCAATCGGTGGTCCGCGGAGGTAGGACTTCCGGTTAGGGTAGGTTGTGCTGCAGAGTGGCTGGAGCTGGGACTCCCAGAGAGAGACAGACAGACAGACAGACACCTCTCTCAGTGAGTACCAGGACTGTTTAATGCAGCTTTGCCCAGTCTCTTCACATCCCCTGAAATAAAAATTACCCCCCTAATATCCTACCCTTTGAGGTTCAACTTCAGCCAGTCCCTGGTGGACTCCAATCCAAATCACAAACGTCTCTGAGAGCCAGCAACCCTGCTGAAATGGGCGAATCACCTATTTCGACTTCAAGTGGAACAAGCAGAGATAAACAAAGCCCGGAAAGGAATGAAATGTGTATGTGGATTGATTTTTTTTCCCCTAAGAATGCCCCCCCCCCCCCCCCCCCCCAAAAAAAATAAATTGTAATGGGACAAAACCAGAAAATGCTGGCAAATCTCAGCAGGTCTGACAGCATCTGTGGAGAGAGAGTAGAACCAACGTTTTGAGGCAATACGACCCTTATTCAGAGTTTTATCTTAATTGTAGTAGGGCTAGGCAAATCTGAACCATTTGATCGTGGGGATCTCTTCTATTTCAAGTGAGGTCAGGCTAAACTAAAATGGGATGATTACTAGGGAACAAATCTTTCTAACCAGGCACTGGATCCTAAATGGAGGCTGATTGATTATTCCAGTCCAACGCCAGCAACTCCACATCATGATATGAATGAAACATGGAGGAATGTACCAGGTGGTTTCCTCCCGTCCAGATCTGAAGTTCTGTTGTAGGTGCTTGCCGCCTTGTGGCATTTTTGTTCAAATATTCACTCTTCCTGGTTACTATGATGGCTGAGCTGATCTTTCTTGCCCTGATCAGTGTCAATGCAAGAACTTCCAGTAGGAGTCTTTGGATAGTAATCATGTTTGAGATGCTTGGCATCAGGTATTTTTCTTTTCCAAGCCTGGCCTGAGTCCTCATGATTCCGTGAGCTCTGACACCAGCCAATTTTTTGGAGATCAGAGATCTAACCTGAGACCTTCCTGGCCTTTGAAGAATGTCACTGTTCAATGTATTTAACCATGATATGGCCTCTGGCTTACTGGAGGGTTGATGAGATTTTAGCTAAGACAGGTGCTGAGGGCGATTGAAATTGTTTGGATTGAGTGTGATAAGTTATATTTTTCTAGTTTAGGGATGGTTGAAAGTAACTGGATGAAATGGAGTTCTTACGAGCCCCAGCGAGTTGCTTCTTTACTTATACAGGTTAATTGTTATTAATATGAGCCTATAAGATATTAATATTCATTGAGTTTTACAGAATCTAGGTTTGTGATTGATATATATCAGTCCTTCAGTAAAGTTTTAAATTTAATGTAAAATGCAACTGCAAAGTTGACGAGTGGTAGTGAGTTTTGCTCAGATTCTAAATGTTTCTTGGTGTTCATTAGTGAAAGTTTTGTTAACTTGAATGGGAAGAGAGAGACAAAACCCAAATCCCTGCTGTTTTCCCTTTGCTCAAAGGTTGTTCGGTAACTAACATCTATATTTAGGGTTGAAAGGCTTGTGTTAACTTTCACTGTGTTAAAACTGTGAAGATCATAGAAACATAGAAAATCTACAGCACAAAGTTGTGCCAAACATGTCCCTACCTTAGAGATTACTAGGCTTACCTATAACCCTCTATCTTACTAAGTTCCATGTACTTATCTAAAAGTCTCATAAAAGACCCTATCAAATCCGCCTCCTCCACCATTGCCGGCAGCCCATTCCACGCACCCACCACTGCCTGAGTAGAAAAACTTATCCCTGACGTCTCCTCTGTACCTACTTCCGAGCACCTTAAACCTGCGTCCTCTTGTGAAAACCATTTCAGCCCTGGGAAAAAGCCTCTGACTATCTACTCGATCAATACCTTTCAACATCTTATACACCTCTATCAGGTCACCCCTCATCCTTCGTCTCTCCAAGGCGAAAAGGCCGAGCTCCCTCAACCTATCCTCCTAAGGCATGCTCCCCAATCCAGGCCACATCCTTGTAAATCTCCTTTGCACCCTTTCTATGGCTTCCACATCCTTCCTATAATGAGGCGACCAGAGCTGAGCACAGTACTCCAAATGGGGTCTGACCAGAGTCCTGTATAGCTGATTGTTTGTGTTTGTCGTAAACATGGATGTATCCTTCATTTAGTTTTTGATTCATTTTAGATCAAGCTCAGTTTGGAATGAGGAAAGGAAGGGGGAAGAAAAGGTTCAAATTGGTTATTTTTGAGAAGGAAGTATTTCTTAATGCTCTCGGCAGCAGTGCAGATGATAAAATTGAGAGAGACTATTAAACAACAAGAGTACTGACTTAGTTATTCCAACTGTACATTCAAAGCAAATGAATTCTTAATTGGAAGACCTTTTACTACAGAGTGTAACAGTAAAAGCCAGCGGTCCTGTAGGAGTGCACGTGAGTGAAATCAAGTTCACTCAACGGCATTTTGGAAGAAGAAAGTCATTATGATAGGATAAAAATACCTTTTGAATGAACGCCACTTCCATCATCTTGTATAACTTGAATTAAAAACGATCTTACTGATCTTTGTTTCTTTTTATTTGTATTATATTTTGAAACTTATAGTTTGTTCCTTTTTCTATTAATAGATTTTTAGGAAAATAAGTTGTCGAAATATGTGCAATCTGTACTTTGGTTAGAAGTGAGGAGATGTAAGTTTCAGAAGGAAGGAGTTGTAGGTTGCATTAGGGGTGATTTCCCCCATTGAAAGTGTGATTTATACGTCCCTGTGGAGAGGTTTAAGTGGTGGTAGACCAGTTATGTTGGTTAGTCTCATCCACAAGGATAATATGCTGGAGGAGTCTTGCCCAGGTGTATCATACTTTCCCTTCTACTCTAAACATGATGTAAACTGCAACAAGTAGAAAACTATACCTTTTTGTCTCCGTCATGTTACATATTTAAATGGTGAACTGAGTTTGGATTACAAAAGGCATCGTATATTTGGCCAATAGAGTACTTGTCCTTTAGTTCTTCACATGTAGACTGGTTGTTGTTTCTAGATATATGTAGATTGAGACTGTACTTATGTAAAAGATAGCATGCAGCATTGAGACAGGCAAGAGGTATGACTGGCCATTCTTTCTACAATCTAACATGCATGTTTGTTAACTGCAATGTTGTAAATGATATTCCACATATGTGAAGCAGTTTCACTTTTATAAAAGTACACTTTTGTAACTGGATCTGCTTGTTTAGAGAAACATTGAATTTTCAGTCATTCTCTGTAAAATCTTTGCCACTTTAATGGTGTTATCAACCTCTAGAATAAAACATGGGCATCAATTGACTGAAAGGCTGAAGTATTACTTTAAATTAAAGTTTCGTATTATGTTTTGTAGATTTTACTGTAAATGTGCAGAGGATGGCTGCCCTGGTAAATATAAGTGACAAAAATGATATTGCTGTTGAAGTGTAAATTGTATGGTACCGTGGTTACTGTAGAAGTGCATAAGATTTAGTTCTAACTTTTTCATTTTGTATGACATGATGGAAGCATCAAGGGTCAAATCACAGACAATTGTGAAGTCGAAAAAATGTAGTTGTGAATAAAGGTTAGGATCGTCGAATCCCTACAGTGCAGAAGGAGGCCATGTGGCCCATTGAATCTGCACCGACTATAATCCAGCCAGGTGCTATTCCCATGCGTTTACTCTAGCTAGTCCACCTGACACTAAGGGGCAATTTAGCATGGCCAATCCACCTAACCTGCACATCTTTGGACTGTGGGAGGAAACCAGAGCACCTGGAGGAAACCCATGCCGACATGGAGGGAACATGCAAACTCCACACGCACCCAGCGCATCTTTTGGACTGTGGGAGGAAACTGGAGCACTGGAAGGAAACCTATGCAGGCATGGGGAGAATGTGCAGACTTCGCACAGACAGTGACCCAAGCTGGGAATTGAACTGGGGTCCCTGGCGCTGTGATGCAGCAGTGCTAACCACTGTGCAACCGATTGCCCTAGTTGACATTTTCTTTTGCAAAATGTAGTGGGCAGTGCCATAAAGGACTGTGGATACGAGGAATCCATTTCCATTTTGTTAGTTTAGTTCATGTTGCTGAGTGTAAAATCCCCATTCTTTTGCTATCTTAAACTAGATGTCAGTGACGATCAGATTGGATCACAATCGGTCAGTATCACAAACTTCTTCCTCCATTCAATTAGATCACAGCTGATGCATCACTTAGCTCAATCCACCTGCTTTGGTTGAATCACGCTCCATATGACCTTCGTACTCAAACCTACTCATCACCATTTTAAAATTTTCAGTTGACTTTGTTTCAGCAGCAATGTTTCCTCTAAGTTGTGTTGCTGCGTAGCTCCAGAGACCTGGTTCAATTTCCGGCTCGGGTCACTGTCTGTGTGGAGTTTGCACGTTCTCCTCGTGTCTGCGTGGGTTTCCTCTGGGTGCTCCAGTTTCCTCCCGCAGTCCAAAGATGTGCGCGTTAGGTTGATTGGCCATGCTAAAATTGCCCCTTAGTGTCCAGGGATGCGTAGATTAGAGGGATTAATGGTAAAATATGTAGGGATATGGGGGTAGTGCCTGGGTGGGATTGTGGTCAGTGCAGACTCGTTGGGCCGAAGGGCCTCTTTCTGCACTGAAGGGTTCTATGGTTCAATCCACATGTTCCTGAGCAGCTGATGCACAAGTTGACCCCTTGAAGTTACTGCGTATGTGTGGCAGCACCAAAAAGATTTAAAGAGACTGCATATTTATACAAATCAACCTGTGCACTTAAAAAAAAATAGAGAAAACATTACACCACATTCTTTTTGGAGAGTCTCAGCTTTCTATTCCCCTCTGTTGAAGCAGCATATCTTGACATCATCCTTGAATGGCCTCCCTCTCATTTTGAGGTTATGACCTCTTATTCTGGACTCATCCACCAAGAGAAATAGTTTCCTTCTGTCTAAATTCTTCCTCGACTCTATCATCTCCTATAATCATAAATCACCACGAATATATCACCCCTTAACCTTCTGTAGAATACAACCATGGTTTTGTGCAATCTGTTTTCTTAAATTAATCATTTAGGCCTATTATTGCTCTGGTGATTCTGCACTGCACCCTCTTACTAAGGCAGTATATTCTTCCATAAGTGTAGTGCCCAGAATGGAATATGGTACTCTAATTGGGATTTAGCCAAGAGCTTGTCTATGAACCTTATTTAGTGGATTTATGGTTTTTGAGTATTAATGATTGAACATTTGTAAATGACCCTTTTTTCCACTGGGCAGCTTACTAGAATGTATATCTTACCTGTGGTTTACAATGGCATGACATTAACATCTGTTAAATATTAGTCTGAGAAATGATTGGGGGAGAATAAACTAAAGTTTTTAATGGCTCTAATTCAATTAATGCCTCTACTTTAAATGTTCTTTGCCGCGGCAGCCTTTACACAGTGGCAATTCACCTCATCTGGTCTGAAGCCAGCCTTTCTGTCTTATTCACAGTCATCACCATCTGCTAGTAGTCTTCCTTTATGATCCACCACTTCATTATCCTTAGGGGTCTGAGACATATCCCTTTTCATAGAATCCTACAGTGCAGCAGGAGGCCATTTGGTCCATTGAATCTACGCAAAAATGATCCCACCCCATAATTCCATGTATTTACTCCAGCTAGTTCCACCGACAGTAAGGGGCAATTTAGCATGGCCAATCCACCTAACCCGCACATCTTTGGAGTGTGGGAGGAAACCCATGCAGACACAGGAAGAATGTCTGTGTGGAGTTTGCACAATGACCCAGGTTGAGAATTGAACGTGGGTTCCTGGCACTGTGAAGCAGCAGTGCTAACCACTGTGCCACCCTTTTCTGAAGGGTTAAACTCTTTATCATCCATTCCTTGCTCAGGGGTTCTACCAAGGCAACATTTCTGAGATGAGTAGTTAAAAGCATAAGGCACTAATTAAAAATTAAATTATTTAAAAATCTGCTATTTAATGTAGTTAAATCTATCTGTGCCAAAGCAATGCAAACTAAAACTACAAATTTAAATGTATGCAAAACTATTAAAAAGTAAGTTTACTTAACATTAACCGGAGCTGGGATTGCAGTATCATGCAGTTTTTAAGCTTTAATTCTCTTCAAACTTCTCTTAAAGTTATTTGGTACAAGTCATTGGGGTATGACAATTGAGTAATTGCTGAAGCATCTTTGAACCAAGCATTCTTGCAGGTCATATTGATTCATTACTTTGCTGCTGTGGGATCATCATACATGCTGAGAGGAACTTTGTTTTCTTTCCTTTCTCTCCCTCAGTTGTTATCATGTTTTCTTGTGCATCCCTGAATTCCTTCACCCCTTCTTCCACAGCCATGTTTTTAGCTATCTGGATCCAGAGCTCTGGAAATCCTCCTTAAACCTCTCTGTACCCCTTTCCTTAAGATACCCTTTAAAACCTACCTCATTCATATCTCATTATGTGGCTTAGTGTCAAATTTTGTCTGATACCTCTTTTATTAAATGCTTTGGGGTGCATTACCATATTAAATTTGCTTAATAGATGCAGGTTGTTCCATTCCATGCATTTCTTTTGGGACAGCACGGTAGCACAGTGGTTAGCACTGCTGCTTCACAGCGCCAACAACTGGGTTCGATTCCAGCCTTGAGTCACTGCCTGTGTGGAGTTTGCACATTCTGCCCATGTCTGCGTGGGTTTCCTTTGGGTGCTGCAGGTTGGCCATCTGGATAACTCTTGAACTCTCCCTCCCCTTTACTGTGAACCTGCAGTATTTTCCAATGTTTATAAAACCCAGAAACTGACTTGATTTATACAGAGTTGTGGTAGGAGTGTTTTGTTGCTTTCTCACAGTTATATATTTGATTCACAGAGTGAGCAATTGCAGATTGGGGACTAACAGTAGGACCAGAGTAGTGATGATTGTTGCGTTCAAGAATGAAGTCGAAGTGCTCACTATCTAAAATTACTTTATTTGGTCTATTTCACAGATTGGTATTTGGGTGTACCTGTCTCTTTGTTTCCATGTTGTAATTTTATCCTGTCACACATTTCTGGCCATCATAACTCTTGCCCTTTGAATAGTTGCCATCCATGTCAAGATCCATAGGCCTGGATTTTCAGAGTTGGAATAAACTATTTAAAAATGGCAGGCAGGAGCCGATTGCAGGGTCCCCGCCCCAGTTCCTGATGCATCCATTTTTCATTAGCATGGGATACCCCTACCCACTCCTCAGGTTCTCCATGACTTGTGATTCTTGACTACTCAGAGGAGTAGTGAACTGTAGTCTAGATTAGGGAACCTTTTGTGAGGTAAGTTCGGAAGATCTTGTCCATACCTCTTCTGTACTAAATCATGCCACAGGCATTCCCCATTGAACCTCATACTGGCCATGCCAACTCATGCCCCTTCCATTTGCATATTGCAAAGATGCACTATGTACATAATCAGTGAGCCCCAAAGTGTGGTGGACGGTGGGACAGTGAGTAAATTTAAAGGGCGAGTTAGACAGATTTTTAATTGGTTATGAGTTGAAGGGTTATGGGGAGAAGGCAGGAAAATGGGAATGAGGAACATATCAGCCATGATTGAATGGCAGAGTGGACTCGATGGGCTGAATGGCCTAATTCTGCTCCTACATCTTATGAACTTATGAGCCATGTAATAGCAATAGCAAAAGTGGAACTGCTGACAGGAAAAAATGGGCAGCACACTGACAGTGGCAAGCACTGCTACCTTACAAGCGCCAGGGACCTGGGTTTGATTCCGACCTTGGGTGACTGTCAGTGTGGGGGAGTTTGCATGTTCTCCCTGTGTCTCCATGGGTTTTCTCCACAGTCCCAAGATGTGCAAGTTAGGTGAATTGGCCGTGCTAAAATGCTCCTTAGTTTCCCAAGATGTGTAGGTTAGATGGTAAATGTGCAGAGTTATGGGGATAGGCGGGGTGGTGAGCCTGTGGAAGATGATGGCTTAGAGAGTCAGTGCAGACTCAGTGGGCCATATGGCTTCCTTCTGAACTGTGGGCATTCTATTAACACACATTCACAAATCCTCTTTAGAAAAAAATCTGCTGTTCCTGCAATCCTATAAAGATGTCAATCAGCCAGACCATTAAAGTATCAATAACACTTCTTAATCTTGTCCAAATAAATGTTGGGACATTGACAAAAAGAGATCACGGAAAGAACTTATAACTACTTAAGAATGTCAGTCAAATAAAGGTAACAATTGACTTCAATTGTCAGAAGAGAACCTCCTGCTTTTATTGGTCTGAAATCACAACCAAGCATGACAATCTGTTCTCTCAATGTTTATTTGGACAAGAGTGGCACTTGGTGAGGTTTCCGTCTTCCACTGAGGTATTTTCACAGGCAGTGCATCATGAATTATTAAGAGGTGTGAAGTGTTTGAAACGAGTGTTATTGATTTGGCATGGAGGGAATAAGGGGCCATGGTGATAGCTGAAACTGTGTGCATCTGGATACTTTTTACTAAGGTGTCTGGTGAGTCAAGGAATTTCCTTTGCTGCTTTTCCCAAGTGGCCCTTCTTGAGTAACAAGACCAGTGAAATCAAGTTAGTAACTGTGCCCTATTACACTTACTACTATTTTGATTCAGAGTCGGGGGGTTGGATGCCTGGTTTGTGTAGGATCAGTGACTACAAAGAAACAAAGTGAAAAATGCAGCTTGGTCAGATCATCCAAGTGATTTCTCATGCTTTCAGTGAAAGCTGCTTCCACAACCATTTTAAAAATAAAATTCACATAACTCTTGTTTGCACAATACATCAGACATGTGAAATCTAATGTAAAAAAAATGTAGGCTCTAATTTTTGACTCTAGGCCATTTTTGTTTGGATGAGTAGGCAGTAACAGAAGTGGGAAAGTTACCCATTCTGCAGAAATGAAGCCAAGGGTAGTTTACCTCATCCTATCAGGTAAGAAACTATGCACAGACCAACTAAGTGGCAGGATTAACAGCCAAAGCCAATCTACAAGGTCTCACTAGATTCGTAAAAAGCCTGACAACACCAGGTTTAAGTCCAACCGATTTATTTGATAGTACACTCACTAGATTTCGGGGTTAGTCCCTTCGTCAGGTGAATGGAGAGTTCTGGCCTCAGACAGAGCATATAAAGCACAGACAGTTTACAGATTACTGATTAGAATGCGAATCTTTACACCTAACCTGCTATTCAAGTCATAAAGTGGCCAACAATGTGAGTGGAAGGAGCACTGATCACAGGTTAAAGAGAGGTGTATTGTCTCCAGACAGTACAGTAAGTGAGGTTTTGCAAACCCAGGCAAGTCACGGGGGTTACAGATAGTGCGACATGAACCCAAGATCCTTGTTGAGACCGTCCTCGTGTGCGGAACTTGGCTATAAGTCTCTGCTCAGCGACTCTGCGCTGTCGTGTGTCGTGAAGGCTGCCTTGGAGAATGCTTACCCAAAGGTCAGAGGCTGAATGCCTGTGACCACTGAAGTGTTCGCCAACAGGAAGGCAACAGTTTTGCCTGGTGATTGTCGAGCGATGTTCGTTCATCTGTTGTCGTAGCGTCTGCATGGTCTCCCCAATGTACCATGCTTCGGGACATCCTTTCTTGCAACCTATCAGGTAGACAATGTTGGCCGAGTTGCAAGAGTATTTACCGTGTACCTGGTGGATGGCAAGCCCTCCGTATACACAGGATTTGCTCAGATGAGGAAGATCGTGACAGACACCTCCAGAAGCTGAAAGATGCCCTCACAAGAACAGGATACGGCGCTTGACTCATAGATCGACAGTTCCGATGCGCCACAGCAAAAAACCGCACCGATCTCCTCAGAAGACAAACACGGGACACGGTGGACAGAGTACCCTTCGTCGTCCAGTACTTCCCTGGAGTGGAGAAGCTACGACATCTTCTCTGGAGTCTTCAAGATATCATTAATGAAGACGAACATCTCGCCAGGGCCATCCCCACACCCCCACTTCTTGCTTTCAGACAACCACGCAACCTCAAACAGACCATTGTTCGCAGCAAACTACCCAGCCTTCGGGAGAGACCACAATACCACACAAGCCTGCCACAGCAACCTCTGCAAGACATGCCGGATCATCGACACGGATGACATCATCACACGTGAGAATACCATCCACCAGGTACACGGTAAATACTCTTGCAACTCGGCCAATGTTTTCTACCTGATACGTTGCAAGAAAGGATGTCCCAAAGCGTGGTACACTGGGGAGACCATGCAGATGCAACAACAACGGATGAATGAACATCGCTCAACGATCACCAGGCAAGACTGTTCCCTTCCTGTTGGCGAGCACTTCAGTGGTCACGGGCATTCGGCTTCTGATCTTCGGGCAAGCATTCTCCAAGGCAGCCTTCACGACACACGACAGCACAGAGTCGCTGAGCAGAGACTGATAGCCAAGTTCCGCGCACACGAGGACGGTCTCAACAAGGATCTTGGGTTCATGTTGCACTATCTGTAACCCCTGTGACTTGCCTGGGTTTGCAAAACCTCACTTACTGTACTGTCTGGAGACAATACACCTCTCTTTAACCTGTGATCAGTGCTCCTTCCACTCACATTGTTGGCCACTTTGACTTGAATAGCAGGTTAGGTGTAAAGATTCGCATTCTAAACAGTAATCTGTAAACTGTCTGTGCTTTATATGCCCTGTCTGAGGCCAGAACTCTCCATTCACCTGACGAAGGGACTAACCCCGAAAGCTAGTGAATGTAAATTGAATAAATCGGTTGGACTTAAACCTGGTGTTGTCAGACTTTTTACTGTGTTTACCTGAGTCCAACGCCGGCATATCCACATCACTAGATTAGGACAGTGGAGGCTGGTGGGAGTGCAGATCCAAATGCTGAAAATCTGAAATAAAAGCCGAAAATGTTGGAAATAATCAGGTCAGGTGGAGAGAGAAGAGTTAACATTTTGGATCAAAGATCCAAAATATTTTCACCACAGCTGCTGCATGACCTGTTGAATATTTACAGCATTTTTTGATATCCTCAGGATCTGAAGAAGGGCTTTTTCTCTAAAAGAAAGCATATTGGCAGATGCCCTTGTCATCTGTTTGATTGACTAGGTCAGGCTTTCCCAAACTTTCCAGTTGCAGAATCCTTTTGACCTCCCTGTGAGGCCACAGCTGGAGTACTGTGTGCAGTTCTGGTCACCACATTATAGGAAGGATGTGATTGCACTGGAGGGGGTGCAGACGAGATTCACCAGGATGCTGCCTGGAATGGAACATTTAAATTATAAAGAGAGGTTGGATAGGCTTGGGTTGTTTTCTTTGGAGCAGAGAAGACTGAGGAGGTGACCTGATCGAGGTGCTCAAGATTGAGAGAAATAGTCAGAGTAGATAAATTCCACTTAGTTAACAGGTCAGTCATGAGGGGACATAGGTTCAAGGTGAAGGGCAGGAGGTATAGTGAGGATGTGAGGATAAACCTTTTTACCTAGAGGGTGGTGACAGCCTGGAATGTGCTGCTTGTGAGGCTGGTGGAGACTGGTTATCTCACATCCTTTTTAAGAGTATCCGGATGAGGACCTGACACATCATAACATTCAGGGCTATGGGCCAAGTGCTGGCAGATGGGATTAGGTGGGAGTTCAGGTGTTTCTAATGTGTCGGATGTGGATTTGATGAGCTGAAGGGCCTTTTCTGCATTGTATGATTCTATGATCTCTAGAACATTGAAGGAACCCAGAGATACATTCTTCTGTTGAAGAGTCAAATCACAAAAATGAATTGCACAATAGGGACAAACATACAAAAACCTAATTTATAGAAGTCTTTTCTATTTCTTGGATGCATCCATTTACTATGATTAAAAACATATACTTAGGTCTTACCTTTTTGTCATTTTTAATGGGAGGATTGTTTCTGCTCACTTGATTTAAACAAGAACAGTGAAGCTGGAATCTCATATTGGACATACCTCGCCTTTCTCTCGGACACACAGATTCTCCCTCTTTCTGTCAAACACACACACGCATTCTCATCTCATGCACAAACACTCGCTCTCAGCTCTCTCTCATGCTCTAAAACACGCACTCATCTCTAACACAAACACTCATTCACTCATCTCTCTCTCATGTTCTGTGTTCACACTGACATAGTCATTCACTCCTCTCTCTCATGCATGCTATCAACTGTCAAACATACACACTCATCTCTAACACACACATGCTCTCATAAACCTCACTCTCTCATTCTCATCCCTCACAAACCATGCTCACTCACTCTCATTTCTCAAGCACATACACTCTCATCTCACGCGTGTACGCTCATTTCTCACAGACTTACTCACTCACCAAGGCATGGCTACCCCGTCTTCAGATTCGCAATGTTTTTCAAATTGTATAGATCAGCCTCGCCTACAATGGAACAAAGTTGCTGTACAAATTGGGTTCAGCTCCTGCTGAACCCGGTTTGGGAATCCTTGGACTAGGTTAAAGTTGGATTCCAAGGTATACATTTTTAACTGTTTCACTCTTGCCTATCTAAATTTCTGCTGGGGCAGGGAGGAGAGAGAATGGAAGGGTGTAATTTAAGTTTTGGTACCATTTTGCTGCTTTCAAGGCAACATCACTGCACTTTATAAACTCAAGTGAAAAAACTTAGTTCTTGTCAATAACCTATTGGTATGTGTGGTTGTGGTATTACTTAGAAAATTGCCAATTTTCCCTGACTTCCCAGGACTGAGAGAGTTGAAATTACTGATGTTTTATTATGTAGCCGTATTAACATAGCTAATTATCCAAAAATATTAAGTGTAACACTACCAGGTAGCAGTGTCCAACCTCTGTAACATTAGAGCCATTAGTAATCTTTATAATCTAACTACTTAGACTTTTCTTGTGTAAAGGCGGGTTCTTCAGCATTAAGGGAACCTGCTGGAAATGTACAGCAGCTGGTTGGCTTAACATTTTTGGTATAACTTTGAATGAACTTTTTTCATGCTAGCTATTTCTAATTTTAGCAATTGTGATCCAGAGACCTTATTAATGTATGCTTTTAATTTTGTATTTTACTCATTGGGTGTAAAGTGTTACTAATTGTAAGCATTGTATGAGCATATATATGCTTAATGTTAATTGAGGGAGTATAATTTGTTGACAGAGTTGCTGTACAGTGTATTTCTTCAATTATTGGCTTGCCATCAATTCACTGATACCACGCATGCAATTATATCATAGTGATGTGATTGTTGAAACTATGCAGAAAATGAATCTTCTTTAGAAGAAAATTTTGAAAAAATTCAGTTGCAAACTCAGCAGCCTGTCTCGTAAGTGTGCCTCAGTAAAATACCTGCTGCTCACTTTATCATTACGGAAATATAGATTTGCCCATCAATGGTAGGTGTTAATTAGATTCCAGGTTAGCACTGCTGCTTTTCAGCTCCAGGGAATCAGGCTCAATTTAGCCTTGGGTGATGGTGTGGAGTCTGCACATTCTCCCGTGTCTGCGTGGGTTTCTTCCCAGACTCTAATGGTGTACAGATTAGATGGATTGACCATGTTAAATTGACCTTCAGTTCGTGTATGTGTGCCCTGTGATGGACTGGTGTCCCGTCTCAGGTATGCCCTGCATAGTGCCCAGTCAGGAGAGGCTCCGACTCTCTTTGACCCTGAATTGGAGTAAGCAATTAAGTGAAGTGAATTAGATTCCCAGAATGATCACATTGGCAAAAGACTGGAGATGAGTGGTTTATAATAATCATTTGAATCTCAAATTAGAATGAGACTGACTTATGACCCATTTGAATGTTTTCTTTCTCAGTTTTGTCTCTTTTCTGCTAGTGTGGCTGAAAACAGTACACAAAATAGTGCATGTAACGGAAATCTGAAAGAAAAGCAGAACACGTTGCTTAGGAGATCAGACACTAGCATCTGAAGTGAAGTGACGAGTGAGTGCTTCAAGCATAACCCTTGATCTGAAGTACTACAGTTCTGCATTTGGTATCCTGCTTCTCACTGGTATAATGCAGTAGCACAATGTGCTCTGTACCTTGTCACCTCCATACCTTTCTCTTCTAAACTGTGGTAACATCAAGAGAGATTAAAAAGCCAAAAAAACTGGAAATTTGAAACTAAAAGATGTTGATTGAATTGATATTGATACATGTATTGGGATGCAGTGAAAAGTATTGTTTCTTGCGCGCTACACAGATAAAGCATACTGTTTGTAAAGTACATAGGGGAGAGGGAAAGGAGAGGATGTATAGTGTTGCGGTTACCGGTAGGGTGAGGAGAACTATTAGCTTAATGATTGAACCATTCAAAAGTCTGATGACATCAGGGAAGAAACTGTTCTTGAGTTGGTTGGTACGTGACCTCAGACTTTTGTATTTTTTTCCCAACGGAAATAGACGGTATGTCCAGGGTACATGGGGTCCTTGATTATGCTGGCTGCATTTCTGAGGCAACGGGAAGTGCAGGTGGAGTCAATGGATGGGAGATTAATTTGAATAATGGACTGGGCTATGTTCACAACTCTTTGCTGTTTCTTATGGTCTTGGTCAAAGCAGGAGCTATACCAGGTTGTGATCCAACCAAAAAGAGTCCTTTCTATGATGCATCTGTAAAAGTTGGTGAGAATCGTAGCAGACATGCTGAATTTCCTTAGCGTTCTGAGAAATTGGAGGTGTTTGTGGGCTTTCTTAACTATAGCATCAGAATGGAGGGATCAGGACAGATCGTTGGTGATCTGAACACCTAGAAACTTGAAACTCTTAAGCATCTCCACTCCATCACCTTTGATGTAGACAGGGGCATGTCTCCACTACGTGATGCATAGTACACGTTTTGATGAAGGAACTGCACCTGAAGTTTTATTGACTGACCTGAATGTCTCCAATATTTTCTGTTTTTGTTATCAATATTGGGAGCATTGCAAGGAGCAAGAGGATTAAGCCATTCAGTCCCTCAAGCTTGATCTGTCATACAATTAGATTAAGACCAGTCTACACCCAAGTCTATCGCAGTGCCTTGGTTCCATGATCTTGACCCATACCTAACAAAAATCCATCAATCTCAGTTTGAAATTTTCAGTTGGCCTGGTCTCGGCAACTACTGGGGACAGAGTCCCAGATTTCCACTACCCTTCGTGTGAAGATATACTGCCTGAACACTCAAGATTGGATTAAATCATGATCTCATAGCGAAGATGCTCAAGGTAGCAGCAATCATAGTATGATTGAATTTTCCATTGAATTTGAAAGAGTGAAGAGTGGGTTCAAGACTAATATTTTAAACATAAAGACTATTTTGAGGGCTTGAAAGCAGAGCAACCAACAGTGATCTGGCAGATGTGCTTATGGGATAGATTAATAGAGTTCAGTGACAGACGTTTCAGCAACTGTTTCAGAATATACAGAATAGAAAAAGCCCAATAAAAGAGAAATTCCAAGGGGAGGACCTACCATGCATGGTTAACTAAAATAGTTAAAGATAGCATTAGACTTAAAGAAAAAGTATATAATTGTGCAAAAATTCATGATAGGTCAGAAAATTGGACAGAATATTTAAAAAAAAAAGCAATTATTTTTCTCTCATTAATCTTTAATCAGAGTATGAGAGAAAGATAAAGTCAGAGTTTTGGTAGATGGTTGGAAAAATTAAAGTGAGCAAGTGAGTCTGGGGAATTAATGATGGAAAATAAGGAAATAGCAGATGAATTGACCGGGTATTTTGGATTGGTCTTCACTGCAGGAATAATATCCCAGAAATAGCTAATATTCTATTTTCAAGTGAATGTAAGCTTATCCTCTGCAACCTGTCATTTGCAGCCCATCCTTCAGCTTGGCATTGTTGGACTCTGTACCTTTATCACTGCTTTAACAACAACAATTTGTATTTGTGCAGAACTTTAGCTGAGTGAAGAATCTCAAAGGACTTCACAAATGTGTTATTTAACAAAATTTGACACTGTTACAGGAGGTAGTTGGATAAATGACAAAAAGAGTGGTCAAAGGTCAAGACTTTAGGGAGCATAGAACACTACAGCACAAACAGGCCCTTCGGCCCACAAGTTGCGCCGATCATATCCCTACCTACCAGGTCTATCTATAACCCTCAATCCCATTAAATCCCATGTACCCATCCAGAGGTCTCTTAAAAGACCCCAACGAGTTCGCCTCCGCCACTGCAGACGGCAGCTGATTCCACTCACCCACCACCCTCTGAGAGAAAAACTTACCCCTGACATCTCCCCTGTACCTACTCCCCAGCACCTTAAACCTGTGTCCTGTCATAGCGACCATTTCAGCCCTGGGAAATAGCCTCCGAGAATCCACCCTATCTATACCTCTCAATATCTTATAAACCTCTATCAGGTTGCCTCCCATCCTTCGTCTCTCCAGGGAGAAAAGACCTAGCATCTTTAACCTCACTGCAACTTACTCTGTAAGGAAGAAAGTTTAGAAATTAACAAAGACTTGTATTTAAGTACAAATCTTGTCACAACCTCAGAACAGCTCAGTATGCTTCACAGCTAACCAGGTTCTTTTGAAGTATAGTTAATGTTAATTGGGGTATAGGCAGTGAAAGGCAGAGCATCAGATGCTCAAGAAGCCAGAATTAGAGAGCTTAGAGTGTTATTAGTAGGTTACAGAAATGGAGGCAGGAGTGAGTCCAGAGAGGAATTGCAAATTGAAGATAATTCTTAAACTGGGATATTTCTGAACCAGGTGCTAACATATGTCATCAGATAAGAAGTAATGGATAAACTGAGCACAACAGAAGAGTTCCAATGAGCTTAAGTTTGTGAGATGGAAGTTATTGCAGCAATGCTTCAAACATCTGAGCTTTGAATGTCCTGACAATACCACCCACCAGTTGGTGCTGAGGTGTTTGGAAGGTTGTGCAGTAGTCCACATCTGCCCTTTATTCAATGTTACTCATTTGGCTGAGTTCATAGAGTCCTGACAGATCGAATGGCCTCCTTCTGCATTATCGAGTCTGCACCAACCACAAACCCATACAGACCCTATTCCCGTTGATAACCAAATGGTTTCCAGGAGCAGGAATTCTGGTTGATTTGGATTGATGCTGGTCTACACTGGCTCCCCCATACCCGAACCCAGTTAATTGCAATTTGTTATTGTTCTCTAGTAACACTCGAAAATGTTGTTAAATTATTTTGGATTGACATAATTTCTTGAAATAATGTATGCTGTGTTGACTCCAGTTTGTTGATCATTGCAGTCATTCATATTTTTAGAATTAATGCTTAGAAATCTATTTGCGTGGAAATGACAAATTGACACAACTTAAGTGGTTTGTCTAATCATGTTTTTCTGTACGTGGCAGCTATTCAATTGCCAATCAGGTTTACATGGTACTAGGATTCCTTTCTCCATTGACTGTCTTGTACCTTTATTTCATGCAAATTAATAAGACAATTATGGTGTAATATGAGTGATAGTATTCTGTCCCATCACCCAGGAATGTAAATGTTGCAAACACTCCTGGCCTGATCACATGCAATATGAAAAGGAACAAACATTCTCATCACAAATAGGAACAGAACAAAAAACTGCAAGGTGGTCCATATGATCCTCTGGAATCAAAGAACAAAGAAAATTATGGCACAAGAACAGACCTCTGGCCTTTCAAGCCTGCACCAACCATGCTGCCCGATTTGAACTAAAACCCGTGCCCTTTTGGAGACGGTATCCCTCTTTCCCATCCTATTCATGTATTTGTTCAGACGCCTCTTAAAAGTCACTATTGTATCTGCTTCCACTACCTCCCCAGCAGCGAGTTCCAGGCACCCACCACCCTCTGTGTAAAAAAAAAATCTTGTCTCATACATCTTCTTTAAACCTTGCACCTTAAACCTATGCCCCCTCTTAATTGAGTCTTCCACCCTGGGGAAAAAGCTTCTGCCTATCCACTCTTTACATGCCCCACATAATCTTGTAGATTTTTTATCAGGCCGTCCCTCAACCTCCGTTGTTTTAGTGAGAACAAACCAATTTTCTCCAAACTCTCCTCGTAGCTAATGCCCTCCATAGCAAGCAACGTCCTGGTAAATCTTTGCTGTTCTCTCTCCAAAGCCTCCACATCTTTCTGACCAGAATTGAACACTATAATCCTTGGGAGATGTATCTAAGCTGATGCAAAACATCTGAGTTCGCAAAGTGCATTCCTGATATTATCCTGTTTTCTAGATCCAGAGATATTTTAGAGAATGAACTCTACATTTGCACTACAATCCCACTGGTCACTACTTCTAATCCCAGGTTTTGGGAGCCATGCGAGGTACTTGCTGCAGGCTGAATGTCCATAAGCCAGGGTGTAATGAGACTGAGTATGAACTGTGGAGCATGGAAAGCATGCACAATACCAGCTCCATTGTGGAAAATTGTTGTCAGGACACCCTGCAAGAGTAAAACCTTTTAAACTTTCCTTGTGAGTCAGGAGTGCTCTTGGGCTTGAACTGGAAACCTTTGGTCAGTGAACAAGAGAGAAATTTTAGACCTATGTATTAATATTCCAAATTGATCTGCGACCTTCCATCTGGGAAGTTGGAGAAAATATTGTCTCTTACTTACCTCTGCTTTTTTTTTGCTCTTTTCTCTGGGACCTTATTCTCAAACTCAATAAAATAAATAAATTAGAACTGGGAAGTAACCTGCGCATCCATTTTTATTGCTGTTTCCTTCCCTTTTGCCCGCCCTCTTATTTCACAGATACTGTAAATTAGAACACGTTTTTATGGATGGTGGAATCTGAAACGCTGGAAAAATGAAGGTTCCATAACTCAAAGTGTTGACTCTGTTTCTCTTCTAATAGATGCTGGCGGACCTGTTGAGTTTGTCCAGTGCCCTCTGTCCTGTTGGAAATTACAATATATTTTCATTGATGTAAAACATTAGCATTTGATTTTTTTTCTAATTGTCAACAAAGTCCAGATAGATGATTAATTAATTGGTTTTAAAACGCAATGATTTTTTTGGAAAATTGATCCAAAACTGACCCATTACATGAAGGCACCTTTTTTCTCTCTGTGGTCTTCTGTGTTTGCTCTGACTCCCTTCTCTTCTCTGCGCCTTACTCTTCCTTCTCTCTGATCCATCCTCTCCCTACACTGAGTCTCTCATGCTTTCTCTCACCCTCAGTGTCTCCCTTGCTAACTTTGCCCCGTGCTTTTGTCTCTCTTTACTCCCCTGTGTGTCCCCCTCTCTCTCTGCTCCTCTACCCCAAGTGCTTCTGTCTCTTCGATACCCTGCCCCCTGTACCTTGTGCTCTCACCACCTTTTCTGAGAAAGACCAAATGATGGCCTGCTTATGTTCTGGGCAGAGAGTTATCAGGAAGGTCAAAATGGGAAGAATTAGAATTAATTCTTACTGGATTTTCCAGAGGATGCTTTAAAGTTAAGGAAAGATTGCAGCATTGCACAATAATGCAGGTTATTTCTGATATTTTATAATTTTAGTATGGCATGGTGGCACAGTACTTAGCACTGCTGCCTCATCGCGCCAGGGACCTGGATTCAATTCCAGCCTTGGGTCACTGTGGAGTTTGCAAGTTCTCCCCGGGACTGCATGGGTTTCCTCTGGGTGCTCCGGTTTCCTCCCACAATCCAAAGATAGGCGGGTTAGGTTGATTTGCCATGCTAAATTGACCCTAGTGTCAGGGGGATTAGGAGGGTAAATATGTGGGGTTGTAGGGATGGGACCTTAGTGGGATTGTTTTCAGTGCAGGCTCGATGGGCCAAATGGCCTCCTTCTGCACTGTAAATTCTGTGATCTATGATTTCTAGGGTTGAATCTGTGAGGGGTTGCAGATTGGTTTGTGGATGTTGTTAGCTGCCAATCAGAGGCTCTCAACATTAACTGATACATTTCTCCTTTGGTCCCATTAACGTAGTTAGACGCTTGGAAAAATTAAAAAAAAAGGTTGTGTAAATTTCCATGGCAGAGCTCATTTGTCTCCCCAACTGACCAAGGGTATATGACATTGCAGTGAGAGGATGAAAGAGATCCAAAGAGAGAAAGGTCACCTACATAGTTCAATTTCCAATGAACCATCCTGGAAGAGATCTTAATACTCCCTGGCAAGCTATTCTAACAAGCTACAAATCCTTTCATCTAATACCAAATTCAGTATACATAGTTCTAGTCGTGCTGTGAATATGTGCATAAATCTTTTAACATGTATTCAAATATTCCATTAACTATTGGACCAATACATTATTAAGTTGGTTTGTTTTGTGGATTTCTGCCTTTAGATTTAAAGGTAACTCAGATTTGTAAAGAGGATCTTAAAAGAAAGCATCCTAATTTGTGATTCAGACTAGAGATTTATATTAAATATGTTGCTGAATGAAAATATCTTTTCTAATTCTTCTATGAAGATTTGAGGAAGAGTTCCTCTGGTTACTGTTGGTAATATTAATGTAGGAAGACTAGTAAGTGTATTCTTTTAGATTTAGCTTGGGAAGAGTGAATGTCAGAAGTCTTCCAACTGCTTCTTGTGATGCTATTTGTGAGTGCAGCAAATGGTCTTGGGAAGTTTAGGATTTTAATAATGGATGGCAGGAGGAATTCTGTTTTTCTTTTACAGTAGCTGAATTGGTATGACAACCATTTTGAGATTAATACTTCTGTGAAACAATTGAGGCCAAGGCAAGGGCAGCAGTGATGTTGATGTACTGTTTAGTGTGGTATAGGATACAAGTGTTGAATTTTGGATTAGTTGTCAGTTTTTGGGGTTTGATGAGAGTGTGATGGGGAGGCCGGTGTGAAGCTGCATGGTGTTGCCATGATAGAAAGCTTGTAAGGAAATAAAAGTTGAAGATGGTGTATTAGCTGAGGGACAGAGCTCTTTTGAGGGAGGAATGGTGGCTGAAGGCACTTTAAGATGGGGAGGAGGGAAGAGTAACCCGTAGAAAATGTTGGTCAGTGTTGAGCTAAGAGGGGTATTTATTTGTGTGATGGGAGGCACATCAGAGAATATGGGATGAGTTGAGGTAGAATGAGAAGAATCAAAGTGTGGTAGCAGAAGATGAGCATGGGGAGGCGAAGGTTAAGGCATACACTCTTTCGGGAAGATCCCCCCCCCCCCCCGGCATGTTTTATGGCAGCGGATGTGGGATGTTCTAGTTGTGTCACTGTCAATGGGGTTTGCAGTTTCATGCACCCTCACCGAAGGCAAATTGGTAGCTGGAGTTTGCCATTGTGGGACTGGAAGATCCCACCAGTGAGAGTGGCTGGAAAATTCCAGCTTTTGTGATATGTTTTTGGGTGCTGATAGTGTGAGGAGAAGTGTAAAGTGATGGAAGGAAGCTTGTGATTGGGGAGTGCGGTGTTGTCTCTTTTCTGCCACAATAATTTGAATGACTGACACAATTTGCAGGAGGAGATGGAGATGAGGTTTTGCTTCAGATGATTGACAGATCAGGTGGTGAATTATTTCACTAGCGAGAGTGATGTTCAGGGGAACGTCAGGGTGTGGAGGGGTAGGGTATTGGAGAAGTTAAGAACAGTGAAAGCAGAGGCAAGGAAGCTTTTGAACAGGTTTATTGTGGCAGATGTAGAGTCAAAGTTTAAGTGGTTTTAGAAAGGGTGCAGGATAATCTCCCTGCCCCTACCCAGGTCAGAAGGGGATTATAGAGGCACAATGGTGTAAATGATAAACACTGAAGAAATAAAATGTGCCATGTTGAAGAAAGGAAATAACCAGGCTTTTTTGGGCATTTCATTATTCCTGTGAAATGTGATGTGGGTGTGTAAATGGCAAATTAATTTCAAAATGGATGTCAGGTGGTGTATCTTGGTAGGAAAAATAAGAAGGCCATATTCTTCTTGGAAAATAAATGCCTAAATAGGGTAGAAAAGCAAAAGGATTTAGGGGTTCAGACACACAAATCATTGAAAGTAACAATGGGTGGCATGATGGCACAGTGGTTAGCACTGCTGCCTCACAGCGTCAGGGACCCACGTTCGATTCCTGACTTGGGTCACTCTCTGTGAAGTCTGCATGTGAGTTTCCTCCAGGTGCTCCGGTTTCCTCCCACACTGTAAAGATGTGCGAATTAGGTGCATTGACTATGCTAAATTGACCAGAGTGTTAGGAAGATTAGCAGGGTAAATGCGTGGGGTTATGGGAATAGGGCCTGGGTGGGATTCTGGTCAGTACAAACTTGATGGGCCAAATGACCTCCTTCCATACTGTAGGATTCCATGGTTCAATGCAGTTTAACAAGGCCATAAAAATGCAAACAGCAGTGGGGCTCATATCCAGGGAATTGAATTGAAAGGCAATCAAGTTAGGCTAAATAGGCCATATTTAAATACTGTAAACAGTTTAGGTCTCCATATTACAAACAGTGATATAAAGGCAATATGGAAAGTTTTACAAGGATGATACCAAAACAGTGGGGCTGTAACTATCAGGAAAACCTAAGTTGGCTGGTGTTCGTTTCCCTAGAAAAGGGAAGGCTGCAAAGTAACCTACTCTGAATGTCTTTTAAAATTATGAACAGGTTTTGGCAGAAAAGGAGTGTTTCCATTTGTGGAGGAGACCAAAGCTAGATAAAAGATTGTCAGCAGTCAAACCCATGATATTCAGGGGAATCCTCTTTAACCAGAAAGTGGTTAGAATATGGAACTTCTGAACACATGGATTAGCTGAGATGAAATAGCAGGAATAATTGTCAAGAGGAAGTTGGAGAAGTGCACGAGGGACCAAGGAAAAGAAGAATATACTAATAGACTTGCATTTAAATAATATCTTTCATAAGTGTTGGATGTCCCAAACTACTTCACAGCCATTAAAGTACTTTGGAAGTGAAGACATTGTTATAATTTAGGAAAGGTAGTGCCTAATATTCACATGGAGAGTTTCTACAAACAACAATGTAATAATGATCAGGCCATCTGCTTTAGTGTGCTGATTGAAGATGGCTCACGTGGAGCATTAATTCTGGAAAGGAAGACCAGTTAGGCCAAATGACTGTTTCTATGTGGCAAACTCTGTGTAATAAAAGCATTTAATATAAATTTAGTTGGTGCTTAAAGTTAAATGTGCAGATTTATATTTGGGAATGATTGCAGTTGCTACCCCTTTAACATTCTGCAATGATCCAAAAACATTCTTGATTCTGCAGTGAAACGTCAGAAATCGTGTCAGTCAGCTGATTGGGCATTGCAAATCTGTCATTTCCACTTTGTTTTTTGACCTAAACTCCATTCAGATGTTTACCTAGGGGTTTCCTCCCACAGTCAAAGATGTGCTGGTTAGGTGCATTGGCCGTGCTAAGTTCTCCCTCAGTGTATCTGAACAGATGCTGGAGTGTGGCGACTAGGGGATTTTCATAGGAACTTCATTGCAGCGTTAATGTACACCTACTTGTGACGAATAAATATACTTCATTTTATGAAAGAACAATCATTGCTGAACCAGGATTGTTAAGGCACATGGTAAGCAATGGGAATTTTACTTTTTTCCACAATTTTTTTTTTCTCTTTCCTCTCAAAACGAGTTGATTTCAGGAGCCATCTGGCAGTATCATACATTATATAACCAAGATTTTAAAACATTTTCTTTGTTTCTATTTGCTTATATGGAGTGGTTATTTAAGTAGTGAGTATTCCAGACTTGGGTCGTAATGCTATCAGTATCAATTTGCTTATAGTGATTAACAACCAACAAACGAGTTATAGAACATTACAGCGCAGAACAGGCCCTTCGGTTCTACCGTTAGCCCTATACTCTACACATCCGTTATTCCTGCCAAAGTGAATTACCTCACATTTTTCCGCATTAAACTCCATCCTCCACCTCTCAGCCCAGCTCTGCAACTTGTCCAAGCCTCCCTGTAGACTAAGACACCCTTCCTCACTATCTACCACACCTCCGACTTTGGTGTCATCAGCAAATTTACTAATCCACCCAACTATACCCTCATCCAGATCATTTATAAAAATTACAAACAGCAGTGGCCCCAAAACAGATCCCTGAGGCACACCACTCGTAACTGAACTCCATGTCGAATACTTACCATCAACCACCAACCTCTGTCTCCTATCCGCCAGCCAATTCCTAATCCAATTTCCTAGATCACCCTCAATCCCATACATCTGCAATTTCTGCAGAAGCCTTCCATGGTGAACCTTATCAAACGCCTTACTAAAGTCCATATATACCACGTCAACTGCCTTACCCCCATCCACCTCTTTGGTCACTTTCTCAAAAAACTCAATAAGGTTAGTAAGGCACGACCTACCCTCCACAAAACCATGCTGACTATCTCTAATCAATTCAATACTCTCCAAATAACTATAAATCCTATCCCTAATAATTTTTTCTAAAACCTTGCCCACAACACAAGTAAGACTCACCGGTCTATAATTCCTGGGGAAGTCTCTGTTCCCCTTCTTAAACAATGGGACAACATTCGCTAACCTCCAATCTCCTGGCACTATACCGGTGACCAACGACGACCTGAAGATCAGAGCCAGAGGCTCTGCAATTGCCTCCCTTGCCTCCCAGAGAATCCTAGGGTAAATCCCGTCCGGCCCAGGGGACTTATCTATTTTCAAACCCTCAAGAATAACTAGCACATCCTCCTTATCAACTGCAATACTGTCCAGTTTACAACCCTGTAACCCAGTGTTCTCCACAGCTACATTTATGTCCCCCTGCGTGAACACTGAAGAGAAATATTGGTTCAATGCCTCTCCAATCTCTTCCGGTTCCACACATAAATTCCCACTGCTGTCTCTAACTGGCCCTAATCTTGCCCTAACCAACCTTTTGTTCTTAACATATCTATAGAACTATATATAATATAATATATAATATATAGAATCTATATAATATATATATAGTACAGCTGCCTTTGACTGTTTCCCATCAGAGTGCTGTCCAAATGCCAATTATTTTATCAGTTCATTATTAGCAGATAAAATTGGCTGTATTTCTGCTTCAACATTTTAAAAAAAAAATTTTAACTTCTAGAACAATGCAAGATCTGCTTTAGACGCAGTGCAGTTGGAGAAAAGGATTAACAGTAATCTTGTTATCACAATTGTATACTATTTCATATTACAGTTAGTGTTGATAAGATGATTTCATCACAACACGGTAACCAGCTGGGGCGCAAAACAAAGGGACATGTTGCATCTACCAGTCATCTGACTGAATTGTTTATCCAGTGTACTACGTTGGGCAGCTCTTTTGCATTGTCATGTGAACTGGCTACAGGGTGTAGCCCAGAGCTTTTGTTGTCTGCTTGCGACATTGCACAATTGTTTCAGCTTCTTCACTGCTTTGTTTTAACTTCTCATAGTACAACAGTTGTAAGATGCACACATTCGCTATTATAAATGTTGTATTTAAATCTCCTTTGGGTTCATTAATTCCCTGTTAGAAGACTGAAATCAGAAGAGAACTTCTTTGAGATTGTCATTCATTGCATTACAATGTTACATAGCATAGTAGTTTACTTTTTAACAGATTTTATTTCAAACAAATTGTGGCCTTTTGCATTTTGCAATTATGAAATTGAGTGGGATTGGTTTCAATTTATGTTGTAAGTATTCTTTCAGTAACAACAATTTGCATTTATATAGCCTCTTTAATGTAGCAGAATGTTGAAGGCGCTTCACAGTGGTGTTGTTGGAAAGAAATTGACATTGAGCCATTATAAGGAGACTTGTAATCGTGTAGCCCATCTGACACCTATTGCCAGTTAAGTATTTCTAAAGTGTAGGAAATAAAGTAGCCTAATTATTCCACAACAAATACCACAAACTTAGAATCATAGAACCCTACAGTGCAGAAAGGGGCCCATCGAGTCTGCACCGAACACAATCCCACCCAGGCCCTATCCCTATATCCCTACATATTATACCCACTAATCCCTCCAACCTACGCATCCCTGGACGCTAAGGGACAATTCCTTAGCACGACCAATCAACCTAACCAGCACATCTTTGGACTGTGGAAGGAAACCGGAGCACCCGGAGGAAACCCACGCAGACACGAGGAGAATGTGCAAACTCCACACAGACAGTGACCCGAGCTGGGAATCGAACCCAGGTCCCTGGAGCTGTGGAGCAGCAGTCTAACCACTGTGCTACTGTGCCACCCTAAATAGTTATATATTGGAGACTAGATTATTTGTTTTAATGGCACTGGTTCAGGGACATTGGGGGATAACAGCCTTGCTTCTTTCCATAGTATAGTGATGCAATCTTTTCTATGGGGCCTTGGTTTAATGTCTTGTCTGAATGGTAGTGCCTTCCTGAGTACTGGACTCAGGACTGTCAGCACAAACTTTTATGCTCAATGTAAAGGACTTGAACCCACAATCATAGAATCTCTACAGTACAATAAGAGGCCATTTGGCCCATTAAGACTGCAGTGACTCTCTGACATCCTGCCTAGGCCAAGGTGATAAAAACTTGGTCGAAAGAAGCATGTTACAGAGGGTAGGGCACTGCAGAGGCTTGAGGAAATTTTGGAGCTTAAGACCATGGCAGTGAATCACTGATGGTGCAGTTAAAAATCAGGCATAGGGTGGAGCAGGAGTGCAAAGATCTCGAAGGGTTGTCGGACCTTTGGAGATCTCTGAGGTAAGGTATTTTCGTAAGTTATGAGTTCTTTGGTTTACTCTCTTGATTGCACATAGTTTTATTTCTTGCAGTAAGATTATGAGAATTCAGGGAGGGCTGAAAGTCTCCATTCCCCAATAATAAAGTAGTTTAGCTTTGGTTCTCATGCTTATTGATTTTTCTTTCTGTATTAATCAGCTTAAAATGCCCAAAATGCATTGGATTGTTTTTACAGATACAAAAAGTCTTTTTCTGATCCTAATGAACCAAAATGTCTTTCCCAATAGGTTCACAGTTGGAAGCGCAGTGAGCAAAACATTTAGTTTGGAAATATTACCTTGTCTGAAGAGGATGCTTTATCAACAAAGACTTTATTAACATACTACGTTTGTATGTATTCCTGGAGTGTTGGAGTTCCTGGGGGCTGTCCTTTCAGTTGTTTGAAAAATTTGACTCGTTGCTATTTGCTGCAGCAGTAGACTGTCTAAATGATGACCTCACAAAGCCATTCAGGTAAGCCACTTTCAATATCTATCTTGTGCTGTGCAATTTATGCTAGAATTAAAACAGTAATATAATAGCCCCTCTGGGATGATGCGATTTGATATGGTTATGAAACTATACAAAGTTCCCACCCAACCATATACCCCTCCAGTCCTGCCTAGTGTAGGTTTCCTGCCTCTGATTAAAATCTAATTCCTGTTGGAAGAGTGCGGATCTTCTATAAGAACAGATTTGGTCTAGTTGTGACGCCTGTTTACTGGGCAAAAACTTGTATTTATAGGGCTGTTGGCAATTGTGGAGCGTTAGCCCAATCTAAGACTGCTCCATCAGAGTGGAGGGCACAATGCTGCTTCCTAAATAAGAAAACTACTACATCAGATCTATTTCCATAATTTTATGCCTGTTTCTAAAACAAAAAGTATTCATTACTGTAACAAACAATCCATATTGCATTTTATGAAGACATTGCAGTTTCTTAAAGCATGCTCTACAATTATTGTGCCAAATGTTGCTCAGTAAATTGGTGATGACCATTAATGTTTTAATTGTCCTTGCAACTAATGCTGAGGTTTCTTACCAACTAGCTTAACAGTTGATCTTTCAAGATCTGACTGCTGAATGTGCACAACATAGTGGATTCCCACTTAAACTAGTTAAAGGATCTTAACCATGTTGTAGAAAGAAAGTAAATTACTTAAATTTTTCTGAGTATTTGGATACCAATACTTTTCATTACCAGGTTTCATGTTGGCTGTATGTTCTAACTTGATTGGTTTTCATTAAGTTTCAAACTTTCCTCTCTGTTGACAGGAATACTGTATGTAATTTAGCAAATGATATAGAGCTAAAATTGTTATTTTGGGGAAAAGCAGGAGAGAAAACTTGTAACAAAAATCTCAGCAGGTCTGACAGCATCTGTGGGGAGAGAATAGAGCCAATGTTTTGAGTCTAGATGACCCTTTGTCTTCAGCTCTGACAAAGGGTCATCTAGACTCAAAATATTGGCTCTATTCTCTCCCCATAGATGCTGTCAGAACTGCTGAGATTTCCCAACATTTTCTGTTTTTGTTTCACATTCCAGCAGTATTTTGCTTTTATCTTGATTCTAATCTTTTGGTGTAATCTACATAACCAGGCATTGGATTGGGGATAATCGTTCATTGACCTTTTGGTTTATGTAGTGAATGCAAATGTGAAAGATGGAATGCCTGCAACATGCCTTGTCCTTATCCATTACACTTACAAAACCTGCATTTGGTTTTTATTATGTTGGAAAGATAGTGTTCCGGTCAGCATGGCTGGGCATTTCTAGAAAAATAATGGTATGTTAGTAAACACTACTTTAATGTGAAAATAGGCTAACCAGTTGAGAATTGCACATCTCCAGAGCTTGCTGGTTGAGGTAGAAACTGTATCCCACTCTTAACTTCTGCATTATTTTTAATGACTTGCTGAGTTTGCACATCAATTGGCCGTTGAAGTATTTGCAAAATGTTAAGGCTAGAATTTGTTTCTTATTTTTTAAGAATATGATAATTGTTCATATGCCAATTAACCTCTATTTTAGAAAGTTCTTCACGTAATCAATGTGGAGATTTAAACGTGTCAAATTTTACTTTTGTTCTAGTTTCCTTTTTTGCATCCCTCTTCTCAACACAATCTTTTCTTTATTTCCCTTTCTTGCCCTGGTTTGCCTGTATTTGACTTTATTTCCTTCTCCATCTTTTCTGCTTCTTTCTCAGTTCTAAATTCTGTTTGGTTAAGGAGGTCTGCTTGGTCCTGCATGAATCCACCCCCACCAGCTCCCCACCTCCCCCAACCCCCCCACCTCCCTCCCTCACCCCATTACCCTCTCTGCAGTTACCAGTGCAAAAATATTTTGAATTGAAGGATGCAGAAAGGGGTCTTAGTAAATGACACACACAGAAGTGCCACGACAGCAAGGTTTGGCACATTGCTTTCTGTGGGGAACCGTGGGAACTTGGACGTTTTCTAACTTGTTCATCTTGCATTATGTTTAAGTATCAACTTCTGAAAAATTGATAAAGATGTAGGCAAAACTGTGGCAAATTTGAGATCACCCACTTTGAGCCTAAAATGGATAAATAATACTTTCCATGTGGTGAAAGCAAGAATCTGACTTTTTTTTGCCATTATCGTAACATTAAAAGTAAGTGTGGGGAAATAGTGAACATTTCAGTGCAACTAAGTGCTAAAAATTTCAGGAGAGGGGAAGAAATAATAGAAAGGTGGATGAAAAAGCACAGATTTGGCTTCACCCTGTAATAAACGTTTCAGTGGTAATATGAAGTTGCATTCTGCTGTAAATTTGTGGCTGGTTCCAGCTGTGCAACAAAATTTTTGAGGTTTAGTACAGATGTCATTTGATAATGATATTTACTTTGCATTCCAAGACTGCAGTGAGAATTGTTCTGTTGTCTTTGACTATTGAAATGGTTAGAACCACTTTTAGAACTGAAATGTTTGTGTGGCTTACTTTTATGTTGCATTCTCTAACTTGATCATCTCACGTTATGTTTAAGTATCAACTTCTGAAGAATAATGAGCTAGTTTGATCAAGACTTTTTACATAGTGCACACAAACCATGTTGAATATGCAAGCAGTTATTGTTGCCTACAGCTGCCGTCTTAATTTTGAATACAGAAAGGCAATTGCCTGAAAGTAATTAATGTCACATGACAACAGAGGAAGTTGGTAAATTGAGGCATGGGCTTGCCTCCCAAGAGAGTCTGGGTTTGAATTCTAGTTCCAGAATGACACAACTGCCTTCCTGTCAGCAGGTTTCTTGAAGTGGTATTGGTGGCACTTGTGGTTAGGTCCTTGATTTCCTGTTGGTTTCACTGCCTGACTGAAAAGGGACCAGCAATGGCCACCTGTAAGAGTGGAAGAGTAGAAGAGGAAAAACACACAACACAGCTGTTAACCTGATGATGCAAACTTTCTTACAAATGAATGATAGCAGATTGAAAAACATTTACAGCTTTAGATAAATGAATAGGTTGCAATGATTTGTAAAGAATATACTGGACTACATGTTGCTGTAGCTTGACATTTAACCAGGCACCTGCTGTTTCCTGTACCATTTTTGCAGAAACAGCACTGAGCTTCTCTTGACAGCAAAGCCTGGCCCATACTGTCTATTGAGTGAAATTTGGTAAAGTGCTGACACTTTTAAAACTCACTACAGGTTCAGAAAGGTGCATTTAGTTGACGTGTCTCACCATTCTCCTCAAATCGTAAGAGAAATAGAATCTTAAATCCCTGTTGAATTTTTGATCATTCAGATATTTTGTGCGAGAACGTATGTCCTCCTGCTGTCATGATTTGTGGTTGTGCTTGTTGGTCAAAATTTATTGTCTGACATTGCTGTGTCAACATTTCAAAGTCCCTAGATGACTCATGAAGCTGGTTTTTGCATGTAAAGTAGGTTATTTCATTGATTTGTCACAGGCAATTAATTTGCATATGTTTTATACATCTCGGTTTATAGTGGCAATCTGTAAAAGCGCATTGATATTCCGAGTCATCTTGAAATTAAAGATGCCTATGTATATTATTGAACAACAAATTTAAAATGGAGTTCGGATATATAGATTTCACAGAGGATTACTGTTAAGTTATTACTTCCAGCTGTGTGCTTTAAGTATTTTTAAGCAGTTAACATAAATTCCAATAATTCCAACATATTCATTTACGTTGCTTTATTGCAAAATTAATTACTTTTTCTCAGTGTAGATTCATGCACGTTTTGCCATTTTCAAAACTGCCTGCATGTTGCCAGTTGGTAACATTAAATCGTGTAGTCTGTTTTGCCCTTCATTTGACTGTTCCCGGTACTTCAATAACTGAGCACTGATGGTGAATATTGAAACCTTTGCAATGGAAGCTGTTCATGAAATTTCTTCATTTGCAATATCCAGTTGTTCCTGTGATCAATTTATTTATTCTTTAATTATAACATACCCAAGTTTTGTAAATGGTTTTAGTTTGCTCAGATTAGTTTCATTATGTCCATGCAGTCAATTGCTTAATTCAAATTAGAATAAGTGATAGATTCAGGAAACCTCAAGTGCTCCAATCACGACTTCTGGATTGTAGCAGGTGGGACTGATTGTACCAGGAGGTTCTCTGGATGTAACTGGGTGGCCACAACATAGAAGTACAAACTATTAGCGAGGGAAACAAAAGAAAGTTGGTGAGTTAAAAGGTACTTTTCATGACAACTAACAGACACTACCTCTTTTAGCAGTTACTTGCTGTTGCTCTAAGTGTTAATGTGATGTCTTAACTACAAACTCTAGGATTCCAGTCACAGGAAAGTGTCAAATGAAGGCCACACACACAAACAGAAAATGATGAAAAACCTCAGCAGGTCTGACAACATCTGTGGAGAGAGAATAGAGCCAATGTTTCGAGTCTGAATGAGCCTTCATCAGAGCTCTATTCTCTCTCCACAGATGTTGTCAGATCTGAGATTTTTCATCATTTTCTGTTTGTGTTTCACATTCCAACATCCGCTTTTAAGAAATGAAGTTCATGTAGTTGTGATTTCCAGAATGAATTTGTATTGGATCAGAATGTTGACCTGCAGAATAATGGATTTCTACCACCAAAAGTTACAAAATATTCAGCGCAATTCAAATATTACAAATGTGCTAGAAAGGCGATCTCAGAAGAAACCAAATTTTATTTAATGTAAAAGGGAATTGATGTTTTTTTTCAAAAAGTATTAAATCCATTCTGTGGGGACAGGATGTAATAAAATGCTGACAGAATTAATTTGCCAAGAATAGTTTTCAGCTTATAATCCTTAGAGTTATGTGGTGCACGTATCTAACTGTGGAAATTACAGGTATTGTAGAAATGAAAAGGTTTCTGTAGATACTAAGGCATTTGTGTTGGCTAGATTTTGCAGAATTGGAGTTTTGCGTCTGCTTTTCAGAGAAAAATTCTATTTCGTTTCCGAAAATGAGAACTCCAAATATATGGCTAAGAATATAAAGAACAGAGGACGCAATCAAAATTTGAAAAGAGGTAGAGAGAGGTTGTGATAAATTAAGAAATAAGATATGAATGACAAATTCAAATGGGCGTTAAAAGCCAGCCAATTTTTCAGTAAGTTCTAATGGTGTGAAAAATATTGAAGATTTTGTTCTTCTGCATTTACATGGTATCCAGATCTAAAACTTGACCAATATCAATAAAGAAATTGCATTTATTTATGATCTCTAGACGTTCCAAAGTGCTTCATCTCTAACGAAGTATAATGTTTGGGTGATGTGCTGGTTACAAGCCTGTCACTGGTGGAAGCCAAGTTGTGGGTTTCATTATTGCTATCACAGAAGATGCAGGTTATTGGCTTAGTATGATTTTATTTTCTCCGTCAAGTAACTTGATATGAATATGTTAATTAATCCTTGTGACAGCAATGTAATGGATTATTAGTGATGTGGAAAGCTAAGTGAGTGGAAGAGTTCAGAACTTTGAGGTCCTGAGAGAATTATTGAGGATCAGATCACATGAAATTATATGCAATTGCTCACAAGTGTGAAAGAAGTGCTAGGAGAGCTGCAGCAGTTGCATAAACAGTGGTCACTTTTCCCTGGCAAGAGAAGGTATGTTGTGGGCATATGGAGTTAAAATTCCTTAAAAGTGACATTGGGTCAGAAACCCAATGTCATTTATTCTGGCTTTCACCGGAATGCATTTGTAGGTGAGCAGGGGGTCCCCGTGCAGTTGTCAGGCAAAGCACTTGTATGTAACCCAAGGATTCTGCATTTAACAGGCAGTGGACCTATTTCTTGAGCTATGTGGAACTCACAGGGTCACTGAGGTGAGTACACAGCAGGGTATGGTGGTTCCTCGTGCTAGTGAAACTGGCAGGCTTGGATGCCTTTGATCAGTGAAACTGAAGAGATGCAACCATGACCAAGTGAAAGGTTGCTATTCACAGTTCTCCTTCATAGAGAATGTTTTCAGTCCTTGACAGGTGATTACTAATCCTTTAGAATGCACTTTGCATGTTGCACTTCACTCCCTTTTCAGCTGCCAACCTTCATTGGGGCAGAGGAATGGTTCCTGCACAGGAACAGTAGCATCAACCTTCTCATAGCTCCACATAACAAAGGGAATGATAGTAGGTTAGATGCAATGAGGAGAGACCCCTACCACGCCCCAAAAACTGGTGGACCGTATCAAGCAGCATATCCCTTTGGCTGTTCACAACAGGCTAAGTATGGCCTGTACCCAATCAACCCGTGCTTGCAAAACTCAAACCCTATTTTTCTCCACATCAGATATGATTCTGCGATTTGTTTAGCAAGTGCTGCCCAATCTTGATTGTGCTAAGAATTACACTGGCAATCAATTTAAGATTATCAGCCGGGCTTTCATTGTGGCTCAGATACACATGCTGCAAGTTACATGTATTCCCACAAGACCCAATCCTTTACAGACAGAATGAAATATCCACTCAGTGCGGCCTTTTCAACTAAAAAAGTCACGATAAGGACAGCTATTTTGTGATTATTCCTCAGGGCCTTGACCAATCAGAGTCAACCTGCCTGGTTTGAAATTAAACAAAAGCTTGAAAGTTAACTGTCACCTGGTATATTCTCCATAGCAACATCTCAACCACTCCATTTGCCAACCAATCAGCTCTCGCATCTCATGCAATAGAAGTTGTTGTCTGCTTTACAACTGGTATACTTGTGAATCTGTCCTGGTAAGTGCAAGATGAAAAGTTTTGACAGCATGTCTGTTTTCTCAGTACTCCTCAAGTACTTGTATTCATTCAGTGAAAATGATAGATGTAAGCTTGACTGAACTTCACTCCCGATTGTACACATGGATTTTACTGACAGGATTTTTCACTCATGATCTATATTTAGAATTGTAAATCTCTTTAAAATTGAGCATTGTAGTAATTGCTTCTCATTTATAGTGTATTATTTGAAGCAGTTCAGTGTGATGCGAAATACATCAGGATTGTAGAAGTGTTTATGCTGGAACACTACCACAGTATCCAGCTGCATGACTTGCTGATGAAAATGAGGCTTTTCTATTCTTATTTTTTATATTCTTTGTGCACCATTTTCAGGAACCGTCTCTTTAAAAGAAACATCTAAATTCTACAGTGTTTATCTTTGTCCAAAAGAATTGGAGAAGATTTAAAAAACAATAGGTCTTTAATGCAAATGTACGTTTATTATAATCAATCTTTACAAGTTTTGTTTTTGTTTGAATGTAATTGGAACAATTGTACAAACGCGCATTACATTGCTGCCATTCTGTCAAGTTGAGTTGTTATAATAAATGCAAATGACAGAAATGGCTGAATTTGAAACCAAGATTTCGGTCTTTTGCTTAGCAGATTGTAGAGTCACAACAGTGCTAACGGAGGCCATTCTTCCCATCAAGTCTGCCCTGACTTTCAAACAGAGCATGTTACCCAGTAACCCTGTGTACTTACCCACTAATCCCTGTACCCTGCATATCTTTGGACACTAAGGATCAATTTAGCATGGCCAATCCATCTAATTTATGCATCTTGTGACGCTAAGGGACAATTTAGTGTTACCAATCCCTCAAACCTACAGAGTTTTGGACACCAAGGGACAATTTAGCATGGCCAATCTGACACAGCTTTGTACAATGATATTGAAGAGCTGGAGAAGGAAATAATTATGTGCTGGTAAATATCTCTGAATTCCATTCAGGTGATTCCATTTTACAGTGAAGTAATGGATCCTTTACTGGTAGAAAACTCCTTAGCTAGACCAAACAAAAGGGAATATCAGTAATCTGTGATAGGTTGAGATGGTGGAGATATTTGCATTATTTTGTGGGTGTTTTGTGCATCATATGCTTGTAATACAAACCTGGCAGTTTTAGCTTGTACAGAATGTTCGCATACATCAGCATCTGATGTTTCCTTCTTTCTACTGTAGTGTCTAAATGTCTGCCACAGACTCAAATTTTGCAATTCGAACCTTCAGTGGAGGGGCTGTATGTAATTTCTACATGATTACATAGTGTTGATTTGATGGTTATGGTTATAAAGAACATTATACTGCACCACAAAACTGGCAGGGTGTGTCCTCTGTGTCCATTGATGAATCCTTGCCTGGATCAGAGTGAAAAAGTTGAAGGTTCTTTGATTTTGATCTGGCATTTTGAGCAGAGCAGTGGTTGCTATTGGGGAGATGAGGGAAGAATAGACCTAAAGATAATTCTATTTTGCAAAAAAAATGCTTGTAGCGCTGTAAGTTTGTTTTTGTTTTTATTCCAATTCAATCAAATACAATTCAGAGTTTCAACAAGTTGACACATTCCAGATCCAAACTGACAAGACAGGGCTCTCATCTGTCTTGGGCTTGATCTACATGATGCAAGCTGATTGGAGTAGGCATAGCTCCTCCTCCAAGGCTTGATCTCATTTGCATCTTAGCCAAAAGGCCAAGATGCCGCTTTTAAAAATTGCTTCAAATGAAGCTAAAATGTAACCTAATGACTTCAACCGAGCACAGCATATCGATACTACACTTGATCTCACTGTTGACGTGCTTTATTTATTGGGAAGGCATGTTGAATTAATGTGCAGTATCATACTTGTGTAGTAATACTGCCAGTAGTGAATAAATTATATTCCCACTTAGTGATATTGCCAAAAAGTTCCACTTTAAAAATCATAACTCTTAAAATAAAACATGTACTGAGTATTTTTATGAATGGACTATATCATACAAATGTGAGATATAATTTTGTTTGATGGATATTTCTTTGGGTGTCATCTTATGTGGGTGTTATACAAATGAAATACAAAATGTGTACATATTATCTTTGTGGACCACTTATGGGTGTACTATGGAATGTGCACAGTGTACAAATTGTCCTCGTTAAGATGGACCAATATTGAGCTGCACACACTTGTACATCTTGATATTTTGATTTGCAATTCAACCACTAATGCAGCAATAGATTTAAGAGCAACAATATCCAAGCCTCCAGATCATGAAGTACAAACAGGACAAATCAGTAAATAAGAAATATCTTGAGTGCAAATAGTACTGAGTTGTCTAAACATCACAGGCTGTGTGTGGCACACAGCCTAAGTTTTGATGCTCCTGTTCTGAATAGATATGTGGCAGGAAATTAACCAGCTATAATTCAATCGAGTGATTCGGTTTATGTCAAAAACTGTAAGAATGAAGCGTTTGTGGTTTGTGAACATTTGACCTGAGATTACATTCTAGCCTTTAAACTTGTTTGATCGTTTAGGGATTTCGGAGAGCAATGTTAATTATGATCATGTGCTAAGTGCGTAAAGCTTGCTTGTACAGATAATGTTATGTACAGCAGTATAAAGGGCAGAGGCTGATTTTAACGTTCTAAATAAAATAGAGCATCATACTGAGATCCTGATTTATTTTCTTGTAGCCATTGACCAGTGTTCACAATGTTCCGAAGAAGGGGAATAAATTGCAGTTTTGATGCTTTTTTTGGGATAATGCTGTAAATTACAAGAGTGATGACTAGAATCTAATCGACAGGAATTCCCACTAGAAAACAGGCTAATGTTGTTCACTTACTAGAAATGATGTGGGGTGTGGGGGGGAAGGGAGATTCTCTGGGTCCACCAGCTCCCATTGAATATCACAATGGCCAGGAGAAGCGGGAGCCAGCCGAAAAATGGATTCCACGCTGGTTGGCAAAACCATTGCAACTCTCCCAGGCTGCACTGTGGTTTGGAAACAGGGAAATGAAACAACAGGCTGTTGTCGATCAGGCTTTGACTCTGTCAACATTGTAAGGATCAATGGAGTGCTTGATGTGCATTCAACCATGAAGGGAAATAAAAATAAGCATCGGTGGCTGGAGGATCCATTGAACAGGTAGCTGATTCTTTTACAAGGCACTGCACTGTGAATTTATCAAGATCAAAACCTTTTAAGTGCAATGGAGAGGGTTCCAAAGATTTCAGCTTGTTGGGAAACCTCAGCAGCTTGAAATCAAAGCTGTGTGCATACATTGGAGCTGAGCGCACAGCTAGGCAGCATGGAACTACACCTACCCTGCCTGTCAGAGGACTTTGAAGGAGTCTGCCCTCACCTGCAGCTTTTGGCAGGGAGAAAGGAAAATCTCTGCTGCAGAATGGAGTGCTGCAATGATTTAAATTCCTGCCAGGTAACTGGGAGCATAGAGGTTAAATTTTGCACAGCTGATGGGCAGGAATACAGATGTTGATCACAGAGCTGCCTGAAATCACCACAGTAAAAAGTTTCACAACACCAGGTTAAAGTCCGACAGGTTTATTTGGTAGCACAAGCTTTTGGAGTCTTGCTTTTTTTTTCACCTGAAGAAGGAGCAAGACTCCAAAAGCTTGTGCTACCAAATAAACCTGTTGGACTTTAACCTGGTGTTGTGAGACTGCTTACTGTGCTTATCCCAGTCCAATGCTGACATCTCCACATGAAATCATCATGCCAGCGATGATCTTCAGGTCCACCAGGGCTAGAAGGGGCAGTCCAGCCACGACACATTAATGAATGTCCCAGAATTGATTTTGCAATACGTACTTGAAATGTGAATGTTGAACCGCGGTCATAAATATCAGCAGAAAATGCTGTGGTTGGAATCTACTAAAACAGTTTTAAAAAATATTTTGATAGTATAGGGAACATCATGTCTATAGTGAGAGAAGGAGAGAGAGAGAATGAACACCTGGACTGTTGTGTGAGTGATCTTGAGGTCCTTTATAGATTATGTACTAGGCCGCTAACTTCAAATAGGTATAAGACATGCAGGCTTAGCCTATTCTGCTTTGAAGTTAAAATATCCTACCCCTCCAATCAAAATACACTAATTTGTTAATCACAATTGGTAGGCTTTCTGGCCAGCCGTCTTGGGGCATTACATAATGGTGGTTGGAGTGGCAGTGTAAGTAGTTTGCTAACACTTTTTGCTGGCTGCTGCTACTGTTTACAGAAGTTGGAGGGAGTTAAACGAGGCTGTTGTATGCCTTCAAACTGTTGATTTGTCTGAATGAATATAGCTTGCAATTGAAACCACAAATTACATTTGTTATGATGTGGGAAAAATTTGCTGTGCAGTTCTTTGAACAAATGAGCAGTTGCTTTAAACAATATTCCAAAGATGCTTCATAGGAAGGCTGGAGGGACAAAGTTTTAATACTGTCCTTTTCAATCCTGGAACTAGATTGGAATTCCTAGCACAAAACCAGTATTAATCACCAGATCTGGCTTAATCACATCAAGTACTTCAAGCCTCACCCTCCTCTTCCAGAACTATCTGCTCCACCAGAAGCATCCTGGAAAGAAAAGATAACCTGCTGCTTTTCTGCGCTGTAAACTGTCATTTTAAATCTTGCTTCCTTCACCCCACCCACCAAGTGTTTCTTCTTGACATTTTCTAATTAAGATTGAAGCTATCTGTCCTGCCTTTTGTCCGCCAAACTAAATCACCCCTCCCCCAAACTTGCTCCTGTCCTAGCTCTTTATTTAATCTCTAGTCTCTCCTCAGCAAACCACCCCCCCCCCCCCCCCCCCCGCCCAATCCCAGCCCAACCCTTGACTCCATTAAACTGCAGATTACTCAACTTTCCTTCCTTGTTCCCATGCAAACTAACATTCTAAATAATGCTCCCTTGGCAGTATTTTCCTCCTTACTCTCAAAACTTGTCGTCATCTCTTTCCACAAATAACCCACCCTCAACCTCTTTAACCTTGACTTCCCTCATCTTCAACTCCTCCTCTCCAGACCTCTGAATATTATTATCCATGCCCATATTTTTCACCAGTATGTATCTAAAACTCTTGTATCAGGTTTGCAGTCATGCCCAGCACCCAATAGCCCTAATCAGATAATAAATTGGAATCACAATTTAATGTATTAATCCATCTCTACTTCTGTAATCTTTGTCCTGCTCAATGGAGGAGAGATGTTGGCCAGTTCAGTTGGATTGCCTTCAGTTGGTTCAACTCCTGTCTCTCCAGTCTCGGGCACAGAAGCTCCACTGATGGCTCATCTTCTGTCATTACGTAAGCATCATACTTCCACCCCCACCCCACCTCCCCCACTGTTCTGGTGTGCACCATTCGCAAACATAAGGTTAGTTTTCACATATATGCTAGCGACACCCAGCTGTACCTGTTTGTATTCCACTATTAGATTGCCATCATGCTTGTTTGACATCCAGTCTTGGATAGATACAATTGCCCTTAGTTAAACATTGAGAACATGGAAGTTATTGGCTTTGGCCCCCACCACTTGCTACATTACATATCCTTTCCACTGATCACAAAAGTTCTCCCTGATCAAGGATAGATCCTTGGGCATCTTGATCAATAGCAGTGCGGCTATGAGAAAAGATATCATTGCAGAACATTCTCTGGTTGGGATTGGATCAATGTGAGTGGAGTAAGACTGGTAGGTACCACTGCTACTCAATTGAGTAAGAAAGGAGAGACCTTGGAGATGGGTGGTGTACTAAATTTTGTCAAAGGGTGCATACAGGCAAAAGGAAGAGAGAGAATAGTGCAACATGTCTCAGTCATAGAGCGTGTAACTTATACTTAGATTTGTTGGCAAATTAGGAAATTGTAATGTTTTAAAAAAAAGTTGCAAATGCACTTTAAAGAATGTGATGCTGCAGTGAAAACTCAAAGAAATTCAGTGTTAGAGCTTGGAGACCTTGCAGAGCAATATTTTAAAATCCTGCAACACATTACAGGTTTGCAATTGAGGCCTTCACGAAATGAGAGAGTAATAAGATTGGAATGAGAGAGAGTTTATTTCTTGACAACAGTTCTTCAGATTGTTTAATATTCGGCACGAATATTTTTGTTTCCAAAGCTGGTTTCGAACCTTTCACTTTACAGTCTGTTGAATTTGGACAATCTCCATGTGCTTTGAGTGCTGCAGCCTTAAACCAGCGGGAACTCAACTTAACATGCATGTGTATGTTTAAAAACATTTGATTGATCTTGAACCAGATTAAGTACATAGAAATCATTGTTCGGGAACGGGTGCACTCCACAGGCACCCCTTTGGCTGACATACTGAAGTATTTCCTTTTTGACATCAGGAAATGGACTCTGAATTTATCGAAACAGCTCTTCACATTTCATTTTACGGGGATGTTATATTTAATGCAAAAGACAAAATGGGACACACCCAGAAATGAGTACTTCAAAGTACTTTCTCGAGGTTTCCTTTAATTTGTCTTTGCATTCTAAATATGGGGACCTGTAACACTGTGCTGTGAACAATTGCATCTCAGTACTGTTCTGCTCACTAACATCATCTTGTGTTGAGACTTGATGACTTTCTTACTATTGTAATGTGATGATATTCTTTCAGTCTAATTTTGTTATGCTGCTGATAGGATGGAAGATGAAGCAAATCTTTTCTCATCCACTGAACAGTTAATCTGGGAGGTCTTCACAAATCAATTATAACAATATTCTATGCCACCGTGTACCAAATGCCCTACACCATGTACAGTGTGCTAGCTGTTGTAGCTGGAGAGTAATTGTAATAAAAAAAAACATTGAATCAAAGCTCAAACATACCATGTAGAAATGGGAATGAGACCAAAGCTTTTCTTTAGGAGTTGGATTTTTCAGTCCTGTTGAGCAGGAGCACTGCTGCCTCACAGCGCCAGGGACCCATGTTCGATTCCTGGCTTGGGCCACTGTCTGTGTGGAGTTTGCATGTTCTCCCCATGTCTGCATGGGTTTCCTCCGGGTGCGCCAGTTTCTCCCATAGTCTGAAAGACGTGCTGATTAGGTGCATTGACCCAAACAGACGCTGGAATGTAGCGACTTGGGGAATTTCACAGTAACTTCATTGCAGTGTTAATGTAAGCCTTACTTGTGACCGATAATAATTAAACTTTAACCTGGAGTTGGAAGCTCTGGTACGTATTTGAGAAATATCATAAGGGTGAGTTAAGCGTTTACCTGCCAACAGTAATGTCTAGCCTTGTGTTTATAACAATACCTCCAGATCTGCATTGTATTTATTGCATTATTCCTCTGAATCCATTGCTTGAGGATGCTTTCTACATGGATCGAATTGTGTTTAAAATTACATTTTGACATGTGCGTCATTCCTGTTGTCGCTAAACAAACTGTGGAACCTTTATCACATCTTTTACGGCAAATGTATTTTGCATCCGCTTTTACTTTACTCTGCAACGGAATCATGGGTACACTCTACACTTGCAGAAAGGAGATTTGGAAATAATCTTGGTTGCTTAGTAAGCTTTCTATCTGCTTTCTCATTGAGAATAAAACATTATGGTTTTTTGATGCAGCAGTTTTAAAGTTGTAGTCATTGTTGTAACACAGAAAATATGACAGATAATTTGTCCACAGCAAGCTCCCCAAAAAGCAGTTCAGTAAGATAGTTTTAGATATTGGACTGAACACCAGGTAGAACTGCAGCAATTTGCATCCAACAGCCTTCCAAACCTGTGCCCTCGACCAGCTGAAAGGACCAAGGGCAGCAGATACATGGGAACACCATCTGGCCAGTTCGCCTCCATCCTGACTTGGAAATATATTGCCATTCCTTCATTGTTGCTGGATCAAAATCCAGAAACTCCCTTCCTAACAGCATTGTTGCTGGAGGGATTAGATGGTGGATGGGATGCCAGTCAGGCAAGCTGCTTTGTCCTGGATGGTGGCAAGCTTCGTGAATCTTCTTGGAGCTGCGCTGCATCCACCCTAGTCAGTGTAGCGTATTCCATCATCCCTCTGACTACTTTGGGCGGCACGGTAGTACAGTGGTTAGCACTGCTGCTTCACAGCTCCAGGGACCTGGGTTTGATTCCTGGCTCGGGTCACTGTCTGTGTGGCGTTTTCACATTCACCTCGTGTCTGCGTGGGTTTCCTCTGGGTGCTCCGGTTTCCTCCCACAATCCAAAGATGTGCAAGTTAGGTTGATTGGCCGTGCTAAAAAAAAATTGCCACTTAGTGTTCTGGGATGTGTAGGTTAGAGGGATTAGCGGGTAAATGTGTAGGGATATGGGGGATAGAGCCTGGGTGGGATTGTGGTCAGTGCAGAATCGATGGGCCGAAGGGCCTGTTTCTGCACCGAAGGGTTCTATGTTCTAGTGCCTTTTAGATGCTTAACAGGCTTCGAGGAATCAGGAGTTGAGTTACTCATGTAGTCTTAGTATTCATATGGCTGGTTCAGTTCAGATTCTGGTCGGTGGTAACCTCCAGGATGTTAGTGAATGATTCAGTGATGGTGTCACCACTGAATATCAAGGGGTGATGGTTAGATTCCTCTATTGCGAGAAAGAGGGAAACTGCAGGAATTGCAGTTTTTAAATCCATTTCATTTTTTTTGACACATCTAAAGTAAAGTTTACCGAATACAAGTTATAATTGTTGTCGTGTTTTGTTCTGTCATTACTGTTATGTTGAAACAGTAGTTAAACTATTTTTTTCCAAGGAGGCATATTATGTTCATGTTTTAATATTCTATTTAATTTTTTTTCTTCATGCGGTGTAGGCATAGCTGCCAGACCAGCATTTATTACTTGCCTATAATTGCCCTTGAGAAGGTCGTGGTGTGCTGCCTTCTTAAACTGCTGCAGTCCGTGTTGAAAGAACTAGAGTGCTGTTAGGGAGTTCCAGGATTTTGATCCAGCGACAGTAAGGGAATGGCAGTATGCTTCCAGATCAGGATGATGTGTGGCTTGGAGGGGAACTTGCAGGTGGTGGTGTTCCTGTGCATCTACTATCCTTGTCCTACTGGGTGGGAGTGCTTGTGAGTCTGTTGCTGTTGAAGGAGTTTTGGTGAGTTGCACCTTGTAGATGACACATAGCGGTGGTGCAGGGAGTGAATATTTAAGGTGGCAGATGGAGTATCAATCAAGTGGGGCTGCTTGTCCTGGATGGTGTTGAGCTTCTTAAGTGTTGTTGGAGCTGCACCCATCCAGGCAACTGGAGAATGTTCCATTGCACTCCTGACTTGTGCCTTGTAGATTATGGACAGGTTGTGGGGAATAACACACCTTACTCCCAGTGACCTGCTCTTGCAACAACATTACTTGTATGTCTCGTCCAGTTCAGTTTCTGGTCAATTGTAACTTACTATTAGACTTGAAAGCAAAACTTGAAACTTATTTTTCTTCCTGTGGGGAAAGTGCTTCACTTCTATGCCTCACAGACTGGGAATCATTGCTCTTACGTTACGCATATGTACTAGTGGGCAACCTGCAGATTATCTCCAGTGATTTGAAGTATGTCAGTCATTAAGCAGTTTATGTAATGAGTTGTGGAATTACTGATTGTGTTCTGAGCTATGCAAAAATGTTTTTAGATGTCTAAATCAAAACTGGTTGAAGAATGGAACTAACGTATATATGCTGTATTACTTGTGATGCATGGCTTGTTTGGAGTAGGGAGAAGTGTTCTAATTCTTTGTGGCAGTGCAATACATTTCTTTTGTTTTACTAATGGTTTTCTCTAACTGATTTCCTTTGTTATCCTTTATCACTTTTTTCTGACTGGTTTTGTTTTGGGGTGATTGTGCAATAAAAACAGAGTGGAGTCTGCATTTGTCAGGGAAGCTAAATAAATAGCGTTCGTAGAAGGTGATGAAAAGATGGAGTGCAAGGTGTGTCAATAGCAACCACCTTTTGGACTGACTTTGATACAGACTTTTCCTGCATTGTAAACTTGTCAGAATTTGTTAATGGAACTTAGACAAGTGGCATTTGGGATATGATTCACTTCCCAATATGTACAAATGATTGGAAGTTCTTGTCCCAGCAGTAAGTTGAGGACTTTGGGACAAGGAATTGCCTTTTTTTTAATAAAGGTACATGTTTGCTGCAAAGAGATTGGAAATGTGTGTAATGTATTCTGCATTTGCAGTTAACTTGCAGTGGGAAGCACTGTCTGTCAGCTTTTGGAATGGGGAAGAGCAAGGAAAAGAAGGGAGTAAAACCAAAAAAACCACATTGCTGCACTTCCATCTGTGCTATTTTTAGCCCTCATGCCTGAGGTATTCCTATCTTAACTGCTGCTGTAAAGATACAGAAGCTGGATGTCGAATTGAAAAGTGTTGACCATACTGGAACCAGCTGAGCGATAACCAGTGTGGCTTTACCAGTTCTGTTGGTGATTATATTTGTTAGTATAATAATATGAACGAAAATGATCCCAGTTTTAGCTTTCTTTATTTCTGTACAAGAGAGCCAACAATTAACTTTGCCTTTTCCAGTATCTCTGTCCATATTGTCACTCAAGTTGAATACCTTTCACAGTGGGTGAAATCCAATACTTTATGGACTTAATGGGCCCTATTTTAGCACTTAGAATCAAAGTGCTTAGCGGACTTGAAACTGGGAGTGTTTCAGGTCTGACTTTTAGACTTGTTCTCAGGCACCCCCGTACTCTGCCTGGAAAAAATATCAGCAATTCCTATGCCTTTGGGTGGGCCTTAATGCACCCAAAATCCTGCAGCTTTGATTGGAGCCTCTAACTGCACAGGCGCAGAAAAAATAAATTATAGAATGCGACTCCCCTGCCACATCCCTTCCGGGCCAAATAATGCCCCCCACCCCCCCCTCCCCGATCTCAGGCAGAGTGGCAGTGGACCCCCTTCCCTACACCAATCTCAAGCTCGGCATTTACCTCCTCACTAGCTGGAGCGCCCGAATCAGACTTTTATAGAGCGTGTCTGTTTTGTGCCAAATCTGGAAGGCCAAACATGGTGGTAAACGGGGAAGTGCCAGTAAGGTTGGGCATGCAGCTCATTAAGTCAATTTAAATGACTGGTGCCCATTTCGGGCACAGGTCCAATCGCAGCCATTTTCAGTCTTTAATAAAGTGGGAACCTGCGTGGAGGTGGGGGTGGATGGCACCTCAGACCTGACTTTACAAGTTTTCGTGCCCAAAAAGGGACACAACTTGATAAAATCAGACTCTATATATTTACAATGGTAGATATACACAAGTGGAGAGTTTCTGCTTCGAATACATTTGGCAATCAGATGCATATGGCTCCCAATATTCTGCTTGTTTTCAGTGTTTAATTTTTGTCAGTGCTTAAATGTATTTGCATATCATCAAATGTAAAATCTGGTAGCAATTAAAAAAATTGCTTAAAAAATTCCATGATTTATATTTCATTAGTGAATACAAGTCCCTGAAGCCAAGTGATTAGCTTCCCCGTTTGCTAAGTTTAAGATTTAGTTTGCCACCTAGTCTGTAGAGGAGCAGACTAATTGTATTTGATGATATTTAAGTGCGGTAACTTGGTACAATTTGATAAATGCAGCTGAAAATAGGTTAATCACAAAATGAGCATTTTAAATCAGTATCTAGTGCCCAACTGGGAGTAATCCAGTTTTTAAAATGTATAAATAAATGTAGAGAACTGAAATAAACTATACAGAACCATCTTGGTAAACTGCAAGCTTTTGATGTAAAAAAAAAGTATCGTTGGTGTTCCTGCACCCAAAAGTGAGTAATTGCAAGAATAATCGGAAGCTGTTTTATTGGAAGTACCAGATTCAAGCACAATGTCTTTTAAACAATTGCAAAAAAAAAGTCAGAACCTTGATTTGCACTGGGTCTGTATTAAAATGCCTTGATTTCTGGGGCTGGTTTGGCCAATTTCAGGCACGGCAGAAAATAGCACAAATTTTGGAAGCCATAATCATTAATTCCCTATTGCCATTAATTTGCATTTTTTTTCTATTTTTAGCATCAAAATGGAAAAAGCATCCTATATTTCAGGATGCCAATGCATTTCTTGGTGCTATGATTTGTTCACAAAGTTGCCAAGTCTCCAGCCACGTGAAATTTGAATGATACAAAGTATGAGAGAACAGTTTGGAAGAAAGGCACAGATTGTACATTTGGAATCAGTCTGATAATTATCCCAAATGCACTCTGGTGCATAATTTCAATGGCATTTCTACTTCAGTACATTGACTACATGGCTGATTCTTGTGTGAGGCTTGAGGCTGAGAGTTTAGAAGCTATTTAATCATGGAATGTCCCAGGGCCAGCCACAGTTGTCTCGGCCTGTTTTGCGCAGGTTATGCAAATATCCAAGTACAGTCAGCTGATTCGCAAAATGTAGACGTTGAGTACAGCCAATTTATATTAAAGAAGCAGTTTTGACCAGCAGCCTATGGTTAGAATTAACTTTCATAGAATCCTCACAGTGGGGAAGGAGGCAATTCAGCCCATCGAGCCTCCACTATCTCACCCAGGCCCTTATCCCTGTAACCCCATATATTTACCCTGCTAATCTCCCTGACACTAGCATAGCCAATCCACCTAACCCACACATCTTTGGACTATGGGAGGAAACCGGAGCACCCGGAGGAAATCCACGCAGACACGGGGAGAATGTGCAAACTCTGCACAGACAGTAACCCAAGCTGGGAATTGAACCCAGGTCTCTGGTGCTGAGGCAGCAGTGTTAACTACTCTGCTGCCCCATTCACTGTTGGGAGCACCACTACCCAAATGGGACTGCATTGAAAGTCAGTGAAATCGATACTCATTTGGCACAGATTGGGGGTGAGATCAAAGTTCTAACCTGTATGGTTTAGCAATTGATGAAGTCTTGTTAAAGTTTATTGTTTATTGTTCTGAGAGAAAGAATGGGACTGAAGGAAAACACTGACCAAGAGACAATCTTGATTTTGTCACTTTCTTTCAATTATACTGCCAGCCTTGCTCAACTACGCATGATTACAGATAGAGGTGAAGGACAGCAAGTGAAAAAAAATTGCGGGAGTCTCTTATAATAGTTTTTTGGAAATGGAAAAATTGGGACATGATAAGCACTTTGAAGACACCATGAGATTTGTGGTCAGTGGAGGGTTGGTCACTTTTGCAGTCTCAAGTGGGACATATAGAAACTTTTTTTTAGCTTCATTGAAAGTGATCATTGCTGAAATTGTAAATTTGTACAGAATGATTCAATGCAAGAGCAGCAAAAGTTGACATTACGGGTGGAATTTTCCCATCCTGCCTGCCACAAGAATTGTAGTGGGCAGGGCATGGACTATGCAAAGGTCTGTTGATCTCGGGTGGGATTTTCTAACTTTGGGGCGAGTACGGCCAGAAAATCCCATCTGTACGTGTTAAAATCTAGGCACTTGGCATCAGAAGTGCCTATAAGAATATCCAACCTGGAAGAGAGAATTAATTTACTTGGCTTGCCCTCATTGTTGATGTAATCAATAGGTTCTGTGAACGCTGCTTCATTAGATATTGCACTTATAGGAAAGATTTCCTGATTGGACAAATGCTTTGTGTGGAATAGCATGGAACTATAGCAAGAGATGCCAGCTTTGATCACTGCTCTCTGTTGCAATAGACCATTTTGGTTGGTGACAGCAGAAGGTCACCAATAAACTATGCTGGAAGAAAGATGTTCAATTTAAACTCACCCACTCAAATGCCCTGAAGCTCCTACTGGAAAAACAACTGTTTCTGAAATGCCTCCAGAATTTTTGCCTCAATTGCTCTAAACTTGTCATAATATTTGATCTGTCACCAATGGAACCAAATGATTGACTTTCGTATCCTTGTTAGAGATTTCTTCTCCTAATCATTATGCAGTAACGGGACTACAAGTGAATTTGGAAGAAATTTGGATAGCTCAAGAGGAGTCCAAGTTCATCTTGAGCTGGGAAGTGTTTGAGGTTATAAACCTGGGCTTTTTGCTGTTGTGCCACCATCAAGAAACCTTTCATTCCATCTCTTTTTCTTAACAAGATGTCCTTTGTTTGAATGAGTAGAGAAGTAAACCTGCTTCATCTTTAGAATTTTGTTTGTAATGTGGATAAGCCTAATCCTCAATAATGTTGAGATGAGGAACTTGCTGTTTGTAGGTATGGTCTTTGTCTTATTCGTTTAGCTGGTAATGTCCCACAGTGAAAGTTTTAAGAAAATTAATTTTAGTTCAAATACTTGGGAGGCTTTTGTTTTAGAAAAGGTTGCAGCAATCGAAAATAAATTTGTTAGGAATCCAGAAGAACTAGCTGAAAGGTCGAAGAAAGCCTTTTAAGTAAAATTGGAATTCCCACTTTGTGAGATGACAAATCAGTATATGATTCAACACCACTTATGGCTCAGACTCGGCAAAGCCTACTTAGTTTTGTTTAAATTCTAGACAATTTCAATGCCTCTTCTTTAAACATGGTGATTATTGTACCAGCTTTTTCTTTTACTTTGTCAGCTCTTTATAGCTCTACCTAACCTTCCTTGGTACATTATTATAGTTTTTAGGTTCGCAAGTTCAAATTCTCAGCCATTAAATTAGGCACTAGATAAGTTTTCAAAAAAAAACTCCTCTTGTGATTAATTGTTGGCATGCCATGTGAAATAGCGTTTGCGTCAATAAATCGTCATTTGCAGTCAGCAATGTGTGTTGCAAGCCTAGTTGTCTGGCTGAAGCATAAACAGTGGGCTGGAACTCCATTGAGTCAGCAATAGGTTTGTCCAGACACATTTAGAATTCTGTTTCTCATCATCTCCCTCTTTCATTTGTAAATGATCATCTTTAGGTAAAATTGCTGCCAACTCCCTTTTGTTTTGATTCACTCTTGCTGGAAGCATTGCATAAGGTTGTGGCGCGTGCAAGCTGTAGTACAACTCAATGCAATTTATTTAAAACATTTCATATCTTTTGCATCAAGTTATTCTTGATTCCTCTCTTATCTCAACTATCATAAAAGACACAGCAGATACATCCATCAGTGTGCTGAGACTTTGGCCACCTCTATATTATTGCATGTTGCCTTTTAATTTTTAAATTGTTTCCCTGAAATACTAAAAAATAGAGAAGTTGAGTCAGGAGCTGTGATTTCCTTTTTATCCTCTGGATTTTGTTTTGCCAAAACAATTTGATATCACTTAAATTTGCCCTTGCAGTTTTTAAAGTATATTGCTGCTGACTGCTTTTTTTGCTTTTGTTTCAGTTTACCATGAAAATGTTTATACATTTTAAGAAAGAGCGACTGAAGTGGATGCTCAATAAAAGCTACAGTTGTGCTGAAATCAAGTTGCAAATATAAAAAAAAGTGTCTTGCAGGTTAGGCAGTTGCAACATGAAAATCAGAGTTGGATTTGTTTGTGGTACAAATAAAAATTCCTTCAGGGCTGGGAGGGAATATCTGTGGGTAGGAAACATGGAGCCATTCCATGTGTGAATCATAGAATCCATGGAATCCCCACATTGCAGAAGGAAGCCATTCAGCCCATCAAGCCTCACCAACAACCGTGCCAGCCGGGCCCTATCCCTGTAACCCTGATATTCTCCCTGTTAATCCCTCTGATACTAATGGACAATTTAGCATGGCCAATCCACCTAACCTGCACATCTTTCGGACTGAGGGAGGAAACGGGGGCACTTAGAGGAGACCCACGCAGTCATGGGGAGAACATGCAAACTGCACAGGCAGTGACCCAAGCCAGGACTCGAACCCAGGTCCCTGGCGTTGTGAGGCAGCAGTGCTAACCACTGTGCCACCGTGCTACTGTGTGGTCCTAAGTATATGGCGAAAGACTGATGGAAGAGGCCTTGATATAGTTTGCTCACCTAGCTGATCCCTGACTGAGGAAATGTTAGGGAAAATCTTATTTTAAGAAAAGTCTTGCTGATAACATGGTCTAGTTTGTAAAACAAGTACCCTATCTTGGAAACTGTAATACTTGTGTTATTTGTTTTTATGTTTGGTGATTGTCAAATACTTCACCCAAGTGACTATTATTCACCTGTGACTGTGGGTATGCATCTTTGGTTCCAGTTTGATTTGGTCACTCAGTGTATTTCACTGCAATCCAGTGATGTTTACACATATATTTTGCTGCACTTCATATTTCTGAATTGATCCCATTTCAAAAGTAGCAAGAAAAACTGCTAAGAACAAGGGTGTGTGCTGTAAAACTGGAGAAATAATATTTCAACAGAAAATAAGTGCGGTTAGGCTCATGAGATAAATTATTAGTCATAGGATTTTCAGAAAAGATTCATGTGGGGTTTGTTTTGTGAATTTATTTATTAGTGTCACAAGTAGGCTTACATTAATGCTGCAATGAAGTTACAGTGAAAATTCCCCAGTCAATACAGTCTGGTACCTGATCAGGTACACTTTAGAGAATTTAGCACGCCCAATGCATCTAACTAGCACGCTTTTCAAATTACCAGAGGAAACTCCCACATGGACACAGGGAGAACGTGCAAACTCCATACTCAAAGTCACCTGAGGCCGGAATTGAATCTGGGTTTCTTGTCACTGTGCCATTTTAGTGAAAAATTTATCTATTCTGTCAGTTAGAAGTTGAGAAGACTCATTATGCTATATATAGGACATGTGGTGTTAATTTGTGTTTAGCATTCTGAGTCTTGGCAATAGGGATGAAGATTGTGTGGAAGTTGGGGGGGGCTGGTCTGGGGATGGTTGCAATTGAAATTTGGCTGAATCAGAGGAAACTTAGGGTAAGCTACATATACATGGATCTATGTTGGTATGCAAGTCAGGCTTAGTTGTGTGTTTCAGGGATCGGCTTTCAGCTTGTTCCTGTTTACAATGAACATAGCTTATCTAAACAGAGCTTTCTGATTTTTGTTGAAGATGTAAAACTTGAGAGGAAGGGGTGCAAATAACATGAAACATGAGAGGAAATGGATAGTTTAGAAAGCTGGGCTAAGTTCTATCTAGTTTACTGTGGATAAGTATGTAGCAATATACAAAAAGCAGTTGCTTCTTTTGGCCCTGTGCATTTTTAAATTTCAAACTGAGGTAATGTTTTCAGATAGAAATACTTCATGAATTCAGTTATATACATTACGTCAGTCTAAGCAAACCTGTTACCCATGTGATTCACACCACGTAGTTAATTTAAATTAAACTGTAATGTCAGAATGCAAATTTCCAAAATAATTTATGCAAACTGCAAGAGCAGGATAAGTGGACGAAGCAATCTCTCAGCTTTGATTGTTCTTTGAATTGAGCAATAATCCAGGTAATAAATTTTGGGTGGGTGCGAAATATGCGGTGTGGACATTGTGTTGAAAAACCAGAATGTTCTGAGGTGGGACTGTACATTGCCTGTTATATGATCAAATGTAGCAGTTGTCACATGGGGAATTTTGAGTCTGTAAAAAGCAATAAGGTACCATGCCTGATACTGTCCACAGTGCAGCTGGAGTTCTCTCCTGCTTGGTTGAGAACATTCACCTGAAGAAATTGTTTGTAGGAAGGATCCTGGGACCAGAAATTGACCAGTAAAGCCATTTTCAACAATCCCTTCAGATTGTGGCAGATCCACCTTGGCTCTGTAACCCTTAACATTCTTATGCTTTATTGTCTTTTAACAGGGTTAAGTTGTCATTCAATTTGCTCAAACAGTGGCTTTTGACTTCAGTCATCTGTGAATCACTAACAGTATAAGTTTGTTATAAACACATTAAAGCAGAAGTTTGCATGCTAGCGCCAGTCAGTGTTGTGCAGTAGGGAATGGAAAGCGAGAACTTAAAATGCATATAACACTTTAAAAACTGAGGATTTGAGAAAAATAAAAACATTGCTAAGGTTTGTAAATGTAATTGGAAGTTAGTAAAATCACTCCTGGTGAATCTGTTTTTAAAAAAGTTTATATTTTAATAGTCACAAGTAAGCTTACATTAACACTGCAGTGAAGTTACTGTGAAAATCCACTGGTCGCCACACTCAGGCGCCTGTTCAGGTACACTGAGGGAGAATTTAGCACAGTCAGTGCATCCTAACCAGCATGTCTTTTGGATTGTGGGAGGAAACCAGAACACTCAGAGGAAACCCACACAGACATGGGGAGAACGTGTAGAGTCCACACAGACAGTGATCCAAGCGAGGAATTGAACCCGGGTCCCTGGTGCTGTGAAGCAGCAGTTCTAACCACGGTGTCACCGTGCCACTCCTGTGTGCCATTATGTAATCTAAATGCTATTTGTTTTACTCCATTGTGAAAGTTGATATAAAAATACTAATGGTATTTTTGCTAGTCTACCCCATGCTACACAGATAATGGATCCCCATTATTTATACTGGCATAAATACAAAACTGAAAGAATCAAGACAACAAGAAATAAGCTTTTTGGACAAGAAATATGCACATGTAGATTATTTTCAATATACATTTTAAATCTTAATACAGTAGTTTTGCAGCAAGCTATATGAAATTTCTGTAGCAGTATAACATTTTCATCCTCGGTTAAAACATGATAAAATTATTTGAAAAAAAATTCAGGGATTAATTAGTTCCCGATCAAAGTGGCAGGATTTCTTTTGCTATCATTTTGATTTGAAGTAAATGTGATGTTATCAACTTTTTGAGTTGGTTTTTTTATAGTTTATCAGTAAATTAAAGTTGCAAATTGGTTTTAAAGTGACTGGAGAGCTCGTTTAGCAGACAACCCTAGAGACTGTACTCCCCCCGCCCCATGGTTCACAAACCTGGTGCAGTTAAGCCAGTGTGGGAAGCCGAATGAACTTTGGTTTTGTTGTGGTGCCTCGACAGTGTTTCTTTTGAACGCTTTGTATACGTGTCTGAGAGCTTTTTGTGGGAAAGGGGAACATACTATTTTCTTTCACATTTAAAATGTTCTACAAAGTCACAGCGAGTGACAGTGAATGATCTCATTAGTGCCACTGTTTTCACAAGGTTTGAAAAGCTGAAATGGAAACTACCTCTTCTCCCCCCCCCCCCACCCCCAGAAAATGAACAGTGAAAGACTAATTGCAATTACATTTTTCTCATTGTACTGTTGTTCCAAGGCAAGCAGATATCCTTTGTATATTTTTAAGTTGAGTGACCTTTTGTATCCTGAAGGCTATGCCAATTAATATTTTGGCAGTTGAAAGATGTTATTTTCTCTGGTAGTACAATGGAACCTAGTTTTGTTACAGTAGAATATCTAGACAGCATCCCATGGCAAGTTAATTTGTTCTCCCTCCTTTTCCAGTGTAAAAGGAAGAGTTTTAATAGTATTAAGAGCAATGGTGGTGAAGTGATTGTTACTTTCTCACATCCCACAATGGCATCCAGGGACTTTTAACTTGGCTAATTGAATAAATCTGGAATAAAAAGCTCCTATCTGTACTGGTGACTATGGAACTACTGGATTTTCATTTAAAAAACTGATTCACTGTTCTTTTTTAAGGATGGAAATCTGCTGTCCTTACCCTCATCGTGTGTATATGGTGATTCCAGACCTACAGCAATGTGGGTTACTGTTAACTGCCTTCTGGAATGTCCTAGCGAGCTACTAGGTAATGTTCAAAAAGGCATCTCGCCATCACCACGTCAAGGACAATTAGTGTGAGCAGTAAATGCTGGGTCAAAATCCTGGAATTCCCTCCCTAACAGCATTGCGGATCAACCCACAGAACTTGGACAGCAGAATTCAAGAAGGCAGCTCACCACCATCTTCTCAAAAGCAACTAGGGATGGGCAATAAATGCTGGCCAGCCAGCGACACCCATGCCCCATGAACGAATAAAAAGTTGATGCCCCTATTCCATGAGTGAACAATAAAATGTTGGTTAAATAGAATTGATTTTAAATGTTTGGGAAATTGCTATTCTGTAGACGTTAACCTGCGTTGTCTCTAGGATATCTACAGAAATGCAAACTGAGAAGTACTTTTTGTGTAGTTACAGTAAAAGAGGAAGATTATATCTGGATTTTGAGTTTAGACTGAAGGGGAATTGTTTTGGCAGTATTGGTGCAGGATTGATGGGCCAAATGGGCCCCCCCCCCCACGATGTAGATTGTATGACTCATTGTGCGACAGTTTCACCAAACAGTTATTGAAGCTATTTTTGCCAAGATGCATTTTCAGGCTTTTGTGACACTGAACTTCCCTTAATTCTTTCTCTCACTGATGCAACTGATACTCTTTATCTTATTAAACTGCCTCCATTGATAGCGGTTTAGTAATATTATCCCTTAGCTTAGCTCAGTTGGGTGGATAGCTGGTTTGTAATGCGGAGTAACGCCAATAGCACAGGTTCAATTCCTGTATCGGCTGAGGTTACACATGAGGTGTGGTAAGTCGCCATCAATCAGCTCTCTCCCTTGAAGAGCAGCCTATGGTCATCTGGGACAATGGCGACTTTACCTTTTTTGATATTGTTTCACTTCTATGTTGAATCTGTCTCATTAAAGTGCCAGGGCGGCAAAATTAGCAACAATGCAGCAAGGTTTATACATTCAGTTGCGCAGAAGGCCCAAATGTAACTTAATTTTAAAATAACAACACTTTATGCTGTCAGAGGCAACTGTGTTAAGATGACGTGGGATCTTAGCACATCAATGATTACAAGTAATTTTGTTTACCTTTTTAGGGTATTATAATCTACTTTTATCCTTAGAACAAAGAACAACACAGCACGGGAAACAGGGCCTTTGGCCCAACGAGCCCGCGCCGCCACTTTCACATAAGAACATTGAGTGCCCTCCTCTACCCACGACCTTTGTCTACATCTATTGGGGAAGATTGAGGGAAGACTAATTTAGGGACAATTTGTTACACCAATCAGCCTAAGAGCACGTTTTTGGGATGTGGGAGGAAACTGGAGCACCCGGAGAAAACCCATGCAATCACGGGGAGAATGTGCAAACTCCCGCAGACACTGGCCCAAATCCATGTATCTGCACAGCAAAACAGTGATAGTCACTGAGCTGTCATGTTGCCCGTCAGATGGTCCAGTCTAAGCATACGCTAACGACGTGAAGCACTAAGTTTTGCGTGTTTATTGATGTCGTTTCTTTTACTTCACAGGTGATTCGGTCCGCCTTGTTGACCACCAAGGGGCATACACAACGGTGGGTCATGCGAGGGCTGCTCTTGGATGTTGCTTCGAGAGCAACATCCAAGAGCAGCCCTCGCACGACCCACCGTTGTGTATGCCCCTTGTTGGTCAACAAGGTGGACCGAATCACCTGTGAAGTAAAAGAAAAGACATCAATAAACATGTAAAACTTAGACGGACATTTTCGGAATCCCCAGAAGCACAAAAATAAAGCAAGTGAGCCATGAAATATGTTGGAAGGTCCATAGGAATCAATTGATTCCCAGGGATGTCCCAAAGCTCTTGCTCTTTATTTAGAAAAGACTCCTGTATCCCTCCATCTCTAGTCTGCTCATGTGCCTGTCTACGTAAGCCTTAAACAACCCTGCCTCCACCACCCTACTTGGCAGTGCATTCCAGGCCCCCACCACCCTCTGCGTGAAAAACCTCCCTCTAACATCTGAGTTATACCCCCCCCCCCCCCCACCCTAAGCCCGTGGCCCCTTGTAATTATTGTATCCAACCTAGGAAAAAGCTTACCACTGTTCACTTTATCTATACCCTTCATAATCTTATACACCTCTATTAGATCTCCCCTCATTCTCCACCTTTCTAAGGAGAACAGCCCCAATTTGCCCAATCTTTCCTCGTAGCTCAGACCTTTTCACACATTTTCATTTTCTAGATTTGCTTTCCATTTTAAGGATGCTTCTTTCTTTTGGCTAAAACAATGGGAAACAGTAAAATGATTCTGGATGTTTCCCCTTCAGTCTGAATTGAAATGTATCCACTGGATTTTGGAACCCAAAAGGTTACTTTGTTCTGGTTCTCAGCATAAAGTTGCAATTTCTGGAACTAAAATTTTTGGCTGACGTGAGTGGGTATTTGGATTCAAAAGGAGAATTGCTGCTTTAAACGTTAGGAATTCTATAAGTGGAATGATCAGAACTTGATTATTTTTGCATTTCTGGAACTTGCAGGAAGTCTTTCCCATTGTATTCCCAAAATCCCCATTGCTTTCAGCCTTGTGTAACTGCATGAGCAGTTTGAAAATGGTGGATTATAATATTAACATCCATAATTCTGTAACTGCAAAGCAAACCAAACCAGCAATGTGCATTGCTAGTGTTAGGCATGCTGTGCCAGGTCGCAAATTCCTAGAAAAGAACATGCCGTCATTTTCTCAGTTTAGCCACACAGTCGTCTAGGTAACCTGCGAGCAATGCAGGACAAACATGCTTTCTAAACCGCCTCGGGGATTTCCATGCGTTTGAAATGAGATGGCTATCCAAGCGTAACCATGACATGGAGATGCTGGTGTTGGACTGGGGTGGACACAGTATTCTGAAAGCTCGTGATTCCAAATAAACCTGTTGGACTTTAACCTGGTGTTGTGAGATTGCATCCACACGTAGAAATAGGAACACACAAAAAATAATTTGTTGAAGGCATTTGAATTGCTTTCACTTAAATCTTGCTAATAAGATTACCTAAGCTTTCTTTTACTCCTCTCTCTTCAATTTATGGGGAAAATGGTTTTGGGAAGTAGAGAAAGAGGAAGAAAGCACAAGTGCGCATAGTGTTTAAATTCAGGACAAATGCTAATGCAAAAACAACACTGATCTTCCTGGTCTTGCCATTTTGTATTATCACCTGTATCGACAATTATTCCCGATTAAGAAGTCTCACAACACCAACACCAGTTTAAAATTCAACAGGTTTATTTGGTAGCACAAGCTTTATGCCCTGTTTGTGAACCCAGCTCTTCACTCACCTGATGAAGGAGCGACACTCCAAAAGCTGGTGCTACCAAATAAACCTGTTGGACTTTAACCTGGGGTTGTGAGACTTCTTATTGTCCCTACCCTAGTCCAATGTCGGCATCTCCACATCGTGATTCACGAGTAAGAGGCATCAAAGAATCCCTACAGTGCAGAAGGATGCCATTTGGCCCATTTGAGCCTGCACTGATAACAAGCCCATCCAGGCCCCATCCCCGTAACCTCACATACTTACTCTGCTAATCCTCCTGACATTGAGGTGTAATTTAGTTTGGCCAGTCAACTTAACCTGCATGTTTTTGGAATGTGGGAAGAATTTGGAGCACCTGGAGGAAACCCACGCAGATACGGGGAGAATGTGCAAACTCCACACAGACAGTGACCCAAGCTGGGAATCGAACCCGGCCCCTGGTGCTGTGAGGCAGCACTGCTAATCACTGTGCCACCACTCATAATAGTTGCGAAGTGTTACGCGTTTATATTACTAGTGGGTCAATCTGAAGTTTGACTTGAATTTATTTCCGTGTTGGACTGCAGTTATCGTCTGAAACTAAATAACCATGTCAATATAGACACTTTGAGAAAATTTCAGCTTTTCATTCTGCATTTAACTAGCTGTATTCTCCCAGGAGGAGTTCCTGCTTTGAAACAGCATTGAGAGCAAGCTTATAGGGTTTACATGGGATCGCTTTGAAAACAAAAGTTTGTGAATTCTCAGCAAGTTCTGAAATTGGGCAGGAGTGTTGAGTGGTTGGTCAATTGTGCAGTCCCTGCCGAAGGTTATCTTGCAACTATTTGCGCTAATTTTTCTGAAAGATGGTGTCAGTTTTCTTTTCAAAAAAATGCTATTGGTAATTCCATGGAAAATCTATTTATTACAAAATATGCTTGGCATACAGCAACAAGAATAACATAACTGAGGGGAAGCGATGGCCTAGTGGTATTATTGCTAGACTATTGATCCTGAAATTCAGCTAATGTTCAGCGGACCCAGGTTTGAGACCCGCCATGACAGATGGTGGAATTTAAATTCAATTAAAAATGTCTGGAATTAAGAATCTATTGATAACCATGAAACCATTATCAATTGTCAGAAAAACCCATCTGGCTCACTAATGTCCTTTAGGGAAGGAAATCCGCCATCCTTACCTGGTCTGGCCTACATATAACTCCAGAGCCACAGCAATGTGGTTGACTCTCAACTGCCCTCCAAAGGCTATTAAGGGCCGGCAATAAATGCTGGCCAGCGACACCCATGTTCCACGAATGAATTCAAGTCAATAAATGCAGAAATGTACAAAATCTTTAAAAAAATTGACTCAACATATCTTTGTCATGTTACAGTGTCCCTTAAATCAGGAAATCTTAGTTTTTATTTGGTCTGGATTCACAGTTCTTCTCTTGATTTCCACAATTTTAACTGAGGAGAAATTAATTTTCTTCCATGGATCCCTCTTTATAATTTGGCCAGTATTTAAATCATTGAATTTTCACACCATATACTCACAGGGCAGCTTGATTATTGACTGGTGTCATGAAAAGTGCTGTAGCTTGGCTAGTGGTATTGTTTGCTGAAGGAATTCCCTGGCCCCACCTTCTGAGGAAACACCAGTTGTTACATTGTTGACTGCTGTTTACTATAGCTGATACTTGATGGATAGCTAGCTGTAAGTCATCTTTTTCGCTGTCACTTGCCAATTTTCTTCCAAACACATTAGCAGTTAATGTATTATAACCTATGGGATTCATTTCCTCCAATGCCTTATAATATAAGAACTAGGAAGTTGGGATGGAGTAGACCCCTTTTCATCCCTCAAGCCTGCTCTGCCACTCAGTATGATTAATGCACACATAGACACACACACTGGCACTCTCTCTCTCACACGCACTGGCACACACACGTTCCTTGCATCTCATAATACCTCAAGAGACAAAATGTTCTGGCTACCCCAGCCTTGGATGGCATATCCACAGTTCTCTAGATAGAGAATCCCAAAGGTGTACAACCAGCTTAGTGAAGAGATATCTTCTCATAGTCTTAAATGATCGCCTGCTTATCCTGAGACTGTCACCCTATTCTCAATGCAGGGAAATAACCTCTGTGTCTACTGTATCAAGATCCTTTGGAATCTTGCATGTTTCATTTTGGTAGCCTGTTGTGTTTGCTTGGTTGAGTAACCTGCCAATACCTTCCATTCATTATAACAGTTGACATTGGAAAGCTGTTTTTTTTTTAGAAATACATGACTGTCAAACTCAGTGAGGTCACTATCTGGTACTTGCACTGATATGCACTTCCAGCAGGATGGTGATCAGCCTTGGGAATCCTAGCTTGCTTATATTTCTTTAACAACGCTAAGACCAGTTATATTTGCAGGTGCCCGAAAGACCAAACTGGTGGAGCTGTATAGCTCAGTTAATTACTGGGTTGACTTGTTAAACACCCATGGAAGCTAATTGTAAAAAAACATGAAAATTTTCTGTGTTTGTTTTAACTCAGTTTAAAAAAAAGCCAAAGAATGTATAAAAATAGTCAAAAAGTCAAAGAACATATTTTCATTGTCAGGAATGTGCGTTGGTGGGTGAGGGAAGTTTGAATTGCTGCATAGCCTTTTGAGCTTACTGAATAATTTAATTGTGGAGCACTGCCAGAACTCCCTTCAGAATTCAAGGAGCAAGGGAGAAAAGTGAGACATAGTATTCTTTGTCGTAAAAAATGACCGAATGTGCTTGTTGGTGAGGAATGCCCTATGTATCATGTACGTTAACTAGGTCTGGAAGATCATTTTAAAAACTTTTTCCAAAAAATTGCAGCATTTTAAAAGGCTTGTCTTTTCAAAAGTGGGTATAGGTATAGGACAAGCCTTGTAAAATGCTGCAATTTAAAAAGACAGTTATATGGGTATAGAAGGATAGGGGCCAAATGTGGGCAATTGGGGCTAGCTCAGGAGTTTAAAAAAAAGGGCGGCATGGACAAGTTGGGCCGAAGGGCTTGTTTCCATGCTGCAAACCTCTGTGACTCTATGATTTGTCAGCAGGCAGCATGTAATGAGAATTGCTGTTCACACTCCCTCAATTTAGTTACCCCTACCAAAAGTAATGTTTGTTGCTGGAAAGCTTTGTATGTAGAGGCAAAATTTTGAATATTACTAATAAATTAAATGAAGTATTGCTTAGAATCTGAAGGGCAAATGGACAGGTTCCAGAGCTTTTTAGCACTGCCATTTTGTTTTTGCTGTGAAATTATTTTTTTTCTTGCCTTTTGTTGTCCTTTTTCCTGATCAGTTTACCCAATTACAGAACTCCAGTGTGGTTATAATGCTGGATTCCCCCTCTAATTTCAAATGCTGCACAGGTTTAAAACAGCCACAACTGGGCAATTATACAATGTCAATGGCTGAAAAGCAATGGAGAGGGAAAGGAGGGAATGAGCTCAAAAGAAACTGCCCAATTTCCAAAGATTTAAAGAAATCAAAAGTTATCAACCATTTGTTTTCGAAATTGCCAATACCTCTTTTCTCAATGATACCTAATAGCTTGCTAAAATTACACCACTTAGTTAAACAAGTATGACATTGATTCAGAATGATGAAATGGCTATATATTGACCAACTGTACCTATCAGACAGGATGCTTGCAGGAAGACAATAGAGTTGACCTTTTTGATTTGATTTATTATTGTCACATGTATTAACATACAGTGAAAAATATTGTTTCTAGCATGCTATACAGACAAAGCATATCGTTCATAGAGAAGGAAATGAGAGGGTGTGTAGGGTCCTTAATTATGCTGGCTGGTTTGCCGAGGCAGTGGGAAGTGTAGACAGAGTCGATGGACAGGAGGCTGGTTTGCATGAAGGTCTACATTCGCGACCTTTTGTAGTTTCTGGCGACCTTGGGCAGAGCAGGAGCCATACCAAGCTGTGATACAACCAGAAAGAATGTTTTCTATGGTGCATCTGTAAAAGTTGATGAAAATAAAAGTTTAATGTTTTAAGGCACATTTCAGTTTGAAACAGCTTGTGAATATTTGCCAGAGATTGAAACTCCATTACAAATTATGGATAATGGTTAGATATTGCTGGAAGAAATTAGAGCTCTCAGATTTCCTTCAGATGTTGAAGTGTAATGCTGAGATTATAGAATGAATCTTAGACTGAATGACTTCCTACAATCATTCTATCATGCCTGTACCTGCTCTCTGCGAGAGCACTCAACCTGTCCAGCTCCTTTCCCCTGTGGCCCTACAGTGTTTCTCTCGTCGGTTGTTTATTGAATTCCCTTTGGAATACCCCGATTGAATCTGCCTGGACCACACTCTCGGGCAATGCAACTTACTGTACAAAAAATATTTTCCTTGTCGCTTTTTGCTGTTTTGCCAAGCAGTTTAAGTCTGTGTCTTCTGGTTTTTGACCCTTTGCCAATGGGAACAGTTTCTTCCTAACTATTCTGTAGTGAGCCTTTGTGATTTTAAACATTTCTATTGAATCTCTTTATGTTTTCTTTCCAAAGGAGAACAGTGTCTCTAATTTATCCACATTACTGAAATCCCTCATTCCCACCAATGATCTGGTGATCCTTTTTCTGCACTCTTTCCAGAGCCTTCACGTGCTTCCTAAAGTGTTGTGCCTAGAATAGGACACATTACTCTACGTAAGGCCAAATTAGTGTTTGCGGAAGGTTATTCACCATTACCTTGCTTTTGTACTCTGTTTCTAAAGCCCACAGTGTTGATTTTTAACCCATGCATTTTGCCAAATTCTGGACCCATCTGAATTTAGATCGAAGGAATAAACCTGGGGAAGAGTTTTTCAAAATCACAATGAAGGGAAGATGCACACCACCTGAATACATAGAAAAAGGTGAAATAATTTTGTCCATGTTATTTTGCGCTGAAGGTGCGGAAATGTTGATCAAGGGAATCCCATCATGCAGCTGGAATTTGAATTCAATTGATTAATTAAAATAGGAATTGAAAACTAGCTTCAATGATAGTTTCATAATGCCATCATCATAAAAATCCTTCTGGTTCACTCATGTCCCCAGAGGAGGAGATCTGCCACCCTTACTTTGCCTGGCCTACATGTAACTACAGACCACAGAATGTGATTAACTCTAATTGCCTTCTGAAATAGTCACTCAGTCCAAGGGCAATTTGGAAAGGGCATAGCCAGCAACCACCAGATCAGATGACGGAATTAAAAAATGAATGATTCCATGACAAAATTTATTAAAAGAGCAGTGATCTCCCTGGTGTCCTGATAGCACTTGAGCAAATAACAGATGAATTATCTGATCATTTATTGCATTACTATTTGTGGGAACTTGCTGCTGCTTTTTTCCATGTTATGTCAGTGAATTGACTTCAAAAATACTTCATTTGTTGCTGATTTTTTTTTGGGAAGTCCTAAGGTTATGAATATAGAGAAAGCTAATCGTTATGTACTTTTAGCAGCTTTTATTTACACATCTTCAGCATACACCTCCCAACTCAACCACAGCAATCTCTGTCTGTTCCTCTTTGCCATACTTCAAATGGATTCCTAGTTAATGCCTCACACCTGCTTACAATTAAGCAATTAATTTACAACTAACAGTTGAAGGTGCTGTATAAATGCTAGTCCTCACTTTCTTTGGAATGAAATATTGACTGTCACGATTAAAGGTCATAAATTGTTTTGTGAAACTTTACTGGTCGTGTGAATATAGAGCATATGGATTGGGGGTAGAGGGAAAGAAGTAACAAAAGAATTGTATGAAATTTTGTAAATTGTATAAACTCCTGAAATGGGGAAATAAAGTTTTATCAGCAGATTTTCAGTCTTTTATGGAACTCTTTAGCATTAGGTGCAGTAAACTGCCTCTTGTTTTTCTCCTGGAAATGGTGATGTATTATGTAATGTGGTTGAAGGAAAAGCAGGGCTGCAGTACACATGGCAACAATGAAGACACAAAAGACTGATATGATTCCTTTTTGGTGAGTAATGACGTAAAAGTGTGGTTAACATGTTCTGCTAATTGGATGCTTATTTAGTGAGAGGAGGGCAGAGTCTTCAATAGAATACGTTTACTGAATCTGTAAACAGTTCTTTCTCCTTTTATCAAAATTCCATCGCAGATAGCTGCTGCCAAATGGCTGAGATGTTTCCAAATATTTCTGTTTTTAAAAATTATTTCTGTCTCCATCTCAACGATTTTCTCCATGAGGCTTTTGAAGATCATCTTTTTATATGTCCAACTTTTAAACAAAGAAAATGTTAGCTTGAAGAGGTTTATAGATCTTGGGAGACAGCAATTTAGTGAGATCACAGCTGATCGGATTATAACCTAAACTCCATTTACCCACCTACCCCCAACAACCTTACACCACCTCGCTTATTGACAATCCAAATAGCCCTCCCTTAAAAATCTTTAAAGACACAGTTTCTACTGCCTTTTGAGGAAAGGGTTGCTAGGCTCATTACCTTCTGAGAGAAAATAAATTCTCCTCATCTCTGTCTTAATTTGGTGATTCCTTATTTTTAAACAGTGGCCCTTCATCTTGTTGTTCGTCCATCATCGTCGATGAGGACCTCAACACCATTAGTCATTTCGAGGCTGGATGCGGTATGTCCAAAGATGACCGATCAGGCCAATTCGGGCTTCGAGTGTCCTGGCACATATTGGGCAGACTTGTGTAGGCATTGTAGTTGTTGTGCTGGTGGCTCTGGACTTGCGCAGCTTGCGCTTAAGTTGTATTTCAGCAATGCACCTTGCTTTGTAAGCTTGACAGCCCTTGTGGATGAGGCAGCACCAGGTAGGGCAGTTTTGTGCCAGCGTTTCCCAGGTGGTTGTGTCTATGTCAAGCGACTTCAGGGAGGCCTTGAGTGTGCCTTTGTAATGTTTCTTCTGCCCTCCATGCGAGCGTCTTCCAGCAAAGAGTTCCCCAAAAAGGAGCTGCTTGGCTGTGCGCTTGTCTGGCATACGGATGACATGACCTGTCCACCAGATCTGTGCTCTCATCAGCAGTGTGTGGACTGATGGTAGACTTGCTCTAGAGAGAACTTCAGTATCTGGTACTTTGTCTTGCTATCTGATGCATAATATTCTGCAAAAACAAGTCATGTGGAAATGATTGAGCTGTCTTGCATGCCTTTGCTGCACAGTCCACGTTTTACAGGCATACAGGAGGGTAGTGAGTACCACGGCGCTGTAGACCTTCAGTTTTGTTGCTGGGCTGATTCCTTGACGTTCCCATACAGTGGAACGCAGCCTACCGAAAGCAGAACTTGCCTTTGCTATTCTACAGTTAACTTCTGTATCAATAATCACTGCTTGGGAGAGGGTGCTGCCAAGATAAGCGAACTGGTTCACTGCCTGTAGTTTCTGCTCTTTGTGATTATGGGTTCTGTGTACGGTGCATGCGGAGCAGGCTGGTGCATGACTTCGGTCTTTTTAATGTTGGTGGTGAGTCCAAAGTTGTCACAAGCCATGGAAAATTTGTCCATATTGACTTGCATCTCTTTCTGAGATCTTAGATGCTCCACAAAGGGAAACATCCTCTCTACGTCCACCCTGTCAAAACCCCTCAAGATATTCTATGTTTTGATCAAGTTGCCTCTTAGTCTTCCAAATTCCAGTGGATGCAAGTGTAGCCTGATCAACCTTTCCTCGTAAGACAATCCACCCAGCCCAAGTATTGTATTAATAAACCTCCTCTGAACTGCTTTCAATGCATTTACATCCTTTCTTAAATAAGGAGACCAATACTGCACATGGTAGTCCGGATGTGGGCTGGAGTTCTCTGCCTTACTGCTGTTGCAAGAGAGAACAGAGAATTTGGCACTCAGCACATGACCAGAGAATTTTGCTGGCGTGCACGGCTGGAGAATTCCAGTCGTGGTCTCATCAATGCTCTATGTAACTGAAGCATGACTGCCCTACTTTTATATTCAATTCCCCTCACAATAAGTGATTTCTGTTAGCTTTCTGAATTACTTGCTGTATCCGCATACTAGCCTTTTGTGATTCTTGCACTAGGACCCCATCTATATCCTTATAGCCTCCTTGTATCCTGTTTATATCTTACTATCCTACACATCTCTGTATCATTAGAAAATTTAACAACTGTACCTTTGATCCCTTTATCCAGGTGATTTATATAAATTGTAAAAAAGTTAAGCCCCAACACTGATCCCTGTAGCACACCACTGCCAACCAGAAAAAGATCAAATTTATGCTGGCCAGCTAGCCAATCTTCAATCCATGTTAATATGTTACCCCTTACGTCACGATCTTTTATTTTAACCTTTGATGTGGCATCTTATTAAATACCTTCAGCAAATCAAAATGTAATGCATCCATTGATTAAACAGGATTTCTCCTTCACAAAACCACGTTGACTTTTCCAAGTGCCATGCTATAATATCTTTAATAATAGTTTCTGACTTATTGCAGATGCCCTTATTTTCAAAATAGCCATTGTGTGTACAGTAAACTGGATGAGCTAAATATTTTAAGATTGACTGTATTTCCTGCAGCGTTTCTGTTTTTAGCCCTTACTTGGGATTGTGACTAATTCTGGATCCTTGCAGCAGGGTGTCACTTCTGGCTTTTTTGTGTTTCCAAGTTCAGTGCCATCACATGGCCCTTTTCCTTTGACTGAAGGATGCTTAAGATTGTAAGAACTAGGAACAGGAATAGGCCATGTGGTCTTTGACTCTGCTCCACCATTCAGGCTAAACTGCTATGTCAGTTCATTTTCCTGCCTTATTTTGTTCATAGCCTTTGCTTCCCATTGTGCCCACAGATCTATCGATCTCAACTTTAAATATGCTCTTTTCTCTCAGATAAAAAATCCAAAGATTCTCTACCTTCCAAGTGAATAAATTCTTCCCCACCTTGTCCTAAGTGGCCGACTGCTTATCCTAAGAAAATGACCCTTGTTTCTAAACTCAAGTCTGGAGCTTTCAACATTCACTTTGTGAACGCCTAGGAATTTGATGCATTTTAATGAAATTCACCCCATTTGTCAAAGTTCCATCAAATACAGGTCCATTCTGCTTGATCGCTCCTCAGAGGACAGTTGTCTCATCCCAGGAATCAATCTAGTGAACCTTTGTTGCACCCACCTTTGTAAGTTATGTATATCCATGGGAGTAGGGAGATTAAAACAGATGTAGCCTCACCAAAGCCTCATATAATTGCAGCAAGACTTCATTACTATACTGCAACTTCCTTGCAAGGTAGGCTAACATACTATTTGTGTTCTTAATTGCTTGCTGTATCAACATGCTAATTTTGTGATTGGGTGCAAAAGGACACTGTTATATCTCTCTGAATCAGTCTTATTTTAAAAAAGAGTTCTGCCTTTCCATTCTTACTACCAAAGTTTTACATCTTTACACTTAACCACACTCTACCCCATCTACCACCTTCTTGCCAAATCACTTAACCAATCCATTGTAGCCGCTTTGCTTCCTCCTCATAGTTTACTTTTGCACCTTGCTTTGTATTAACAGCAAACTTGAATACGTTACTTCCTCATATAAGCCACTGATATGGATTGTAGTTAACTAGCATCCAGTGCTAATTTTTGTGGCGCTCCACTAGTTACACCCTGCCATTTTGATATGACCCCTTTATCTCTGTTTTCTGTCCATTATCTAACCCTAAATCAATGCCAGTATGAAGTGCCTCCCACACACTTGTTAGAAAAGTTAAAGTTCATGGTGTAAAAAGGGTTGAAACAACATGGTTAAGAGCTTCTCCAAGGAAATGATATGTAGTGGCGAAGGGTTGTTTTTCAAGTAGAGGATGATTTGCCTCGAGGTTTGTGGCAGGACCTCTGCTTCTCCTGATTCTAAATTAATGACCTAAACGTGTAGACAGGGCACAGTTCTTGAAAATATTGTGGACTGTGAGGAGGATAGTGCTAAACTTCAAAAGGGAATGGACAGATGTGAAAGATGAAATTGAATGCAGAGAAGAGTGAAGTGATTCAGTTCAGCAGGAAGAACAATCAGCAGCAATAAAGGACAGTGGTCATGTTTCTCAGAGGGATGCAGGAGCAGAGGGACATGGCTGTAAATGTGGATAAATCATAGAAGGTGGCAGGACAAGTTGAACGGGCAGTCAAAGTAGTATAGGATCTTAGGCTTTATAAATAGAAGCATAGATTACAAAAATAAGAAAGTTATGATAAACCTATATAAGACGCTGACTCGGTCTCAATAAGAGTATAGTGTCCCGTTCTGAGCTCAACATTGAAACGATGTGAAGGGTAGGATGCTCTGTTGGAGTCTGTGCAGACTTGGTGGGCTGGTTTCCTCCTCCTGCACCGGAGGGCTTCTGTGATCCTAAAGATATATAAAAGTATGAGGAATTTGGACAGAGTAGAGGGGGCAAAGCTATTCCACTGGTGGAAATGTTAAGAACCAGAGGATACCGATTTAAGATAATTGTCAAAGAAAAAGGCAACTTGCAAAATCTGCAGCGTGGTTAGGGTCTGGAATGCTCTGCCTGAGCATATGGTCGAGACAAGTTTACTCCTGGCTTTTCAAAATATAAGATCATTATATGAAATTTTCCAGACCAAGGGGGAAAGGTGTGGGAGTGGAACTAGCTGGATTATCCTTGCAAAGAACTGGCATAGATATGATGGGTCAAATGGCCCCTCGTGCTGTAACCATTCGACAATTCTATCACCTCCAACCCTATAAGCCTTTCCTGGTTTTGGGAGCTACAATGTTTAACCCTACGCAAGGCGAATTGTCTGCTGTTGGGCCTCGAGTTGTGATGGGCTGGGGTGCTGATGAAAATTAAAGACCTTCAAACCCCTATCTGGGACCCCCCCACATCCCCCTTTCTGTGGCTATATATATTTGATGTAGGGGGCTTTTAATGCCTCAGAATTGGCCACCTTATTCTGGAGCAATCCAGAGATCCAGGTTAATCCTGTGGGGACCTGGGTTTGAATTCCACCACAACAGATGGAATCTAGAATTAAAAGTCAAATGATGACCATGGAACAATTATCATAAAATCACAACTGGTCCCTTTTGGGGAAAGTCACCTGCTGTCCTTAACTGGTCTCGCTGGCAGGACAGACCCAGCAGAAGTAACGGCACAGTGGTACACTATCCCTAAAATACTGTGGAGTAAGGTGGCCAACTCTGGTTGAAGACAGTTTTGAAGGTTTAGTTATGTGATTTCTGGCTCAAATGATGTTTAGGGTTTGAAGTTGAAAATGGATTTGGTGCTTTGAAGAGTATCTGCAGTTAGTCATTTATAAGAACTAGGAGCGGAGTAGGCCATCTGGCCCCTCGAGCCTGCTCCACCGTTCAATAAGATCATGCTGATTTTCTCGTGGACTCAGCTTCACTTACCCACCCACGCACCATAACCCTTAATTCTCCTACTGTCCAAAAATCTATCTATCCTTGCCTTAAAAACATTCAATGAGGTAGCCTCAACTGTTTCATTGGGCAGGGAGTTCCACAACCTTTTAGGTGAAGGAGTTCCTCCTCAACTCAGTCCTAATCCACTCCCCCTTATTTTGAGACCATGCCCCCCAGTTCTAGTTTGACCCACCAGTGGAAACTCCCTCCCTGCTTCTGTCTTGTCTATTCCCTTCATGATCTTAACTTTCTATAAGATCTCTACAGAAAGAGTCCCATGTTTCGAGGAGCAATTTGTATCTGTGATATAAATATATGGGACTGGCAGTAAGGTTTTTTTTTAAGGGATATGTTTTGTACAGTTTTCACACTGTATATCTATCCGATTGTGCTTCTGCTGTCTCTTGCCTAATTAACCTGAGCAGAAGTTTTATCTTCTCTAATAAGTTTGATCATCTTAAATGTCATCATATCTTTTTGACATCTCCTAATGGCATGTGCTCCCCTGGCTAATTACTGATTCCTAATCATTCAATATTTCTATTATTTTGATCTCATTACCTTATGTCTTTGTGACTTGAAGAAGAAATTAAATATCGCTCTTGGGGCTAAAGGAATCAAGGGATATGGGAGGAAGGTGGGATCAGGATATTGAATTTCCTGATTAGCCATGATCAAAATGAATGGTTTAATCCTGTTTCTGTGTTTATCTTGTAGATGGCCTAATTTGATTTTTTTTTTCCTTTTTGTATGTTGTGATGATACTGTGCCTCTTAAGAAATGTGTCATACTTCTTGTTTAAAATTCAGCTTTGTTTTACATGGCGCCGATTTGTCTGAGAATGCAGGATAGTAACTGATTTTAGCTAGGGGTGTGTTTGTTTAAACTGAGTGAGTTAATGCATTTGTATTTACTTAGATTTCCCTTAGCGTTTCAGACTAGAGTTTTGGTTTGATTAACAGGGTTACTAAGCATAGCTAAGCTTATGAGAGAGAGTGCTTAAAATTTAAAGCAGTTACTGCCTAATTCTGAAAGAAGCAAGGAATGTCTTTCTAGCCCTCTCTCGCTGGCTGGAGGTTGCTGTTTGGGGCTATCAGAAGACAGGTGTCTCGCGCTCGCGCTATCTCTCTCTTGCTCTCGTGCACGCTCTCGCGCTCTCTGTCTGTCTCGCTCGCTCACGCGCCCACGTTAACTGTAAAGAATTGTATCTTGCCATGTTTAGGCACTGTTCAAATGTTAAGCTAATTCATTTGTTATAGTTAAGCTGTTGTTGTTTTGAGAAAAGCTTCCCGGTTTGTCAGCAGAATCGCACCTGGAGTGAAACAGCTAGGCTCAAGGACAAAGAAAATTACAGCACAGGAACAGGCTCTTTGGCCTGCCAAGCCTGCACCAACCATGCTGCCCAACTTAACTAAAATTCCCTACCCTTCCGTGGACTATATCTTTCTATTTCCATCCTAACATCAAGATGTCTCTTAAAAAGTCACTATCCTATTCATTTCCACTACTTCTTCCGACAATGACTTCCAGGCTCCCACTACTTGCTGTGTAAGTAATCTGCCTCGTACATGTGTTTTATACCTTGCCCCTCGCACCTTAAACCTATCCCCCTAGTAATTGACTCTTCCACCTGGGAAAAAGCTTCTGATATCCACTCTATCCATGCCTCTCATAATCTTGTACACTTTTATCAGGTCTCCCCTCAACCTTCATTGCTCCAGTGAGAACAAACCAAGTTTCTCCAACCTCTCCTCATAGTTAATGCCCTCCATATCAGGCAACATTTTGGTAAATCTTCTCTGTATCCTCTCCAAAGCCTCCACATCCTTCAGGTAGTGTGGTGAACAGAATTGAACACTATATTCCAAGTGCGACCTGATTTAAGTTCTATAAAGCTGCAACATGACTTGCCAATTTTTAAACTCAATACCCTGGCTGATGAAGGCAAGCATGCCACGTGCCGCCCTGACTTCTCTGGCATTGCCACTTTCAGTGACCTGTGTACCTGTACGCCCAGATCCCTTTGCCTATCAATTGTCTTAAGGGTTCTGCCATTTACTGTATATTTCCTGCCTGTATTAGACCTTTCAAAATGCATTACCTCACACTTGTCCAGATTAAACTCCATCTGCCATCTCTCCACCTAAAGCCTCCAACTGATCTGTATCCTGCTGTATCCTCTGATGGTCCTCATCGCTATCTGCAAATCCACCAACCTTTGTGTCGTTCGCAAATTTACTAATCAATCCGATTACATTTTCCTCCAAATCATGTTTATATATTATAAACAGCAAAGGTCCCAGCACTGATCCCTGAGGAACACCACTTGTCACAGCCCTCCATTCAGAAATGCACCCTTCCACTGCCACCTCTCGGTCTTCTTTGACCAAGCCAGTTTTGTATCCATCTTGCTAGCTCACCTCTGATCCCATGTGACTTCACCTTCCGCACCAGTCTGCCATGAGGGACCTTCTCAAAGGCCTTACTGAAGTCCATGTGCCCTATCCTCATCAATCATCATCACTTCCTCGAAAAACTCGATCAGGTTCGTGAGACACTACTATCCTTCACGAAGCCATGTTGCCTCTCTTTAATGTGTCCACTTATTTCCAAGTGAGATTAAATCCTGTCTTGAAGAATACTTTCCAATAATTTCCCCACCACTGATGTAAGGCTCACCAGCCTGTGATTATCTAGATTATTCTTGCTACCCTTCTAAAACAAAGGAACAACCTTGGCTATTCCCCAATCCTGTGGGACCTCCCTTGTAGCCAGTGAGGATACAAAGATTTCTCCCAAGGCCCCAGCAATTTCCTCTCTTGCCTCTCTCAGTATTCTGGGGTATATCCCATCAAGTCCTGGGGACTTGTCTATCTTAATGTTTCTCAAGAATCCCAATACCACCACCTTTTTGACCTCAACATGGCACAAGCTATCTACACATCCTTTCCCAGACTCATCGTCCACCAAGTCCTTTTCTTTGATGAATATTGATGCAAAGTACTCATTTAATACCTTGCCCATGTCCTCTGGCTCCACACATAGATTCCCTCCCTTGTCCTTGAGTGGGCCAACCCTAGTCTGACTTCATAAAATTTTTGGAGGTTTCTGATCCATATCCTTACAATGTTTGTCTGCAGAATCTTATTTCCATTTATATTTTTTAATAATTTAAATTATTTTAAAATAATTATTCTTTAATTTAATTTCATAGCTTTTCTTCGCTTTCCTCAGATATTTTAATTCTCTCTAACCTCTTTTGAATTTTCAATTTTGTCGTCCCTCGGTTATTGCCTACGGATTTGGTAAATGCAGATTTTTCTTTCAAGTTTGACCCTATGTTTACCCCTGATGTTTCGTTACTAACTAATTTGTTCTTGTATTTTGGTCGGATATTTCTCCTGAACATTCTTGATTTAAAATTATTTTCCACTGCTATTTTATTGGGCAGTCAATTTTATTTATTCCAGTTTCTTTCTCGTCCCCTCAAAGTTTGTAACTATTCTGTTACTTTTTATCTTGTGCATCAACCTTTATTTTAAATTGTGTTATGGTGTGATTGCTATTGCCTCAGTGCTTCCCTGTATGGTTGCTTTCTTTCTGCTCCACTTCATTTTCCTTCATAGATCCTAAAAAAAACCTGTTTCCTACCCATGCCAGTTGATCTGGGAGTATTTGAACATTTCATTATAATTCTATATCCTTTACTGATTTCATAGAATTGCATACATATAGGCAGTGGTGGCACAGCGGTTAGCACAGCTGCCTCTCAACGCCAGGGACCTGGGTTCAATTTCGGCCAGTGGGGGAGTGGTGTCTGTGTCTGTGTGTGTCTCGTTTGCCTCGTGTTTGCATGGGTGCCCTCTGGGTGCGGGTTACATTGATGTCCTTCATGCCAGGAGGATCAGCAGAGCAAATGTGTAGGGTTGTAGGAATAAGGCCTGGGTTACATTGTTGTCAGTGCAGACTCGGTGGAGTGAATGGTCTCGTTCTAAACTGTAGGGATTTTATGATTTATGCCTTGCTATTTCCCTATCACTAGCAGACACTCCATAGAATACTCCCTGTGTTTACCTTTTTATCATGGGAGCATGTTAAAGGAGAATATGGGGAGCACATTCCTCTACTTCGAACCTGCAGAATGAAAAATGAGGCAAATGAAATTGGGGATGCACCAGGCATCTAGAACTGAAGGAATGCAGATTTGGTGGAGGGTTGTAGAGCTGGAAGGGCCTACTACTTAAGGAAGAAAGAAGCCACTGAAAAATTTGAACATGGTTGAGAATTTGGAATTCAAGGGATCAAAGTTGGTCAACAAACAGGAGTGGTGAGTGAGTGGGATTCATTGTGAGTTAGGATGCAATCAGCAGAGTTGGAATGAGCTCAAGCTTATGTAGGATGGGAAAATCAAGGCCAGCGAGAAGTGTTTTGGAATAGCTGAGCATGGAGATAATAAACAGAATTAATGTTCCAGCAGGAAATGAACCAAGTCAGGGGTAGAGATGATGTTATGGAGATGGCAGTGAGTGGCCTTAGTGATGGAGAGGAGATGATGTTTTGAATTCAGTTCAGGATCAAATAGGATGCTGAGGTTGTGAACCATCTGTTTCAGCTCTCGATGCATGTCAGAGGGATGGAATTGGTGGCTAGGGGATGTGATATGTGAATGGCAGAACACGTTTTCACTCTTTGCAGCATTTAATTAGACAATGTTCCTGCTCATTCAGTGCTGGATGTCAAAAACAGTGTAGGTGATAGGTGGAAAAAAGTTGGTGAGAAGTAGAATGGGTGTCATCAGCATACGTGTGGAATTTGACACTGTTTTCAGATGACGTTGTAGAGGGACAGCATGCAGGTTAGACATAGGGGACCAAGGGTAGATCAAGGATAGATCCTTGTATCATATTCCTGTCATTAGAAATGTAAAATGATGTGCATTTGAATTAACTTGTTGTGGCGCTGTAAAAAATATTACTTTTGAGAATGGCAAGGTTTTTTATGGAGTCATGTTTCACTGCTGTATGCTGCACAATGGCAGGCGCTGCACTATGTAGCCATGTTTCATTCTGCTGATATTGTCTACAGTCAAACTTAAATGTTTGGTGCGATCAAGACTTGGTAGAGTTAAAATGAATAAGTCCGGTACAGATCAAAAGCTCAATTAGCCATCCATCACCTAGAAGGAATCTGCAGTTCATCTCTTCCCCTCAGTCCATCTCATTATAGATTATTCCTTTTTTTGTCTCCTTTAGCTGATCTGGAAATTTATTTCTTGCCTTGATCGCTCTTTGGGAAGAACTTCTTGACACCGGTCTTAGATTTGCTACCCTGTGGTTCCTATTCCTCAAATAACAAGCTGCCAGTGTCTTTCCAGGGCCTTGCCTTTTACTGCCTCTGGTACATAGCATCCCCACAGTGCAGAAGGAAGCCATTCAGCCCATCAAGCCTGCACCAACCACAGTCCCATCCAGGCCCTATCCCCATAACCCCATGTATTTACCTTGCTAATCTCCCAACACTAAGGAATAATTTATCATAACCCGCAGTCCACAAAACCCGCACATCTTTGGACTGTAGGGAGGGAACCGGAGCACCCAAAGGAAACCCATGCAGACACAGGGAAAACATGCGAACTCCACACAGATAGTGACCCAAGCCAGGAATCGAACCTGGGCCCCTGACACTGAGACAGTAATGCTAACCACTGTGTCACCGTGCCTGCTGCCCTTCCATCTTTGAATGCCTGTCTCTTGCCTTATGTTCTTCTGACTTTGTCTTCCTTTGCATTATTGCCTCCTTCAATGCCAGAACTTTCAGTTGTCTTAAATGGATTAGTTTAAACTCCATCTTCATGAAAACAGGATCTATCCTTGAACTGCTCCACCACTGATATTCTTTCCTCAGCTGTTTGTTTATCTTAGCTGAAAGGTTATTGACCTGAAATTTTGGCTAGAATTCTCCCACATCACCTGTGACTTCAAGTGTAGTGGGCGGGTTGCAGACAATATGAAGGCCCAATGATAGTCGGATGGGAATTTTCGGCTTTTAGACCAACTTGGCTGGACAATTTCTCTCATACGCTCTGTTGCTCTATCCACAAATGCTACCCGACCTGCTGAGTTATTCCAGCATTTTCTGTTTTAATTTTGCTTTCCTGTTCACCTATCTTTTTAATTATCTCACCGAACCTCTCCACTGCTTCTCCGTGTCCATTTTTATTCCTCCAAAATGCTTTGGACGTTTTTCTACATTAAAGGTCCTATATAAATTGCAGTTTCTGCTGTTGTTAATTGAATGAATAACAAAGAAAAATATCCATTTTTCTCAAGTCAGTAGCAAGGATTAAACTATTGCAATGGAGAAAAAACAATTAGTATTGAGGCACCATAAGGAATAGCAATGCTTCAGGTTCTATTAGAGTCTTAACAAAATGGTTCTGTCAATCCAATGCAAGGCATCCAAGACACAGTATGGAAGACCCAAACAGCCTTGCCCACCTATCCATCCATCTTAGAGTTGCTTTTTACAAAATATGTTAATCTTCAAGAAATGCACAAGAATGTTAAAATAAACCAATAGCCTTGATGCATAATATCTGATCCTGAAAACCATGGCAACAAAACCTGGAACAAGTAAACCCCTAAGTCATGAGAATGTGGAATACACTACACAAGAGTAATTGAATTGGATAGCATAGATGTATTTCATGGGCAGCTCAGTAAACAAATGAGAGAGAAAGATTATGCCTTCATAAAATGTTATTACCTGAGGTTTTCTTGGGGCTTACAAGTAGGTTATGGAAAGGAAGACCCTTTATTGCTGCAGTCTCCTTTTGAACCCTGGTGACTTACTCCTGTAATTCTGGATTTTTTTATCGCTTTCCTTCACTTTCCAAGTTTGTAGTTAACTGGGATAAATTGCTATTTTCCAGAAATAAGCTTGATCTTATGACAATTTTGATTCACTTTTAAATTATAGCAGTATTCCTTCTGCAGTGGAAAGTGACCTGTTATTTAGAATCATGGTGTCTCATAGTTTGTTATCATTCTAATTACATACAATTACAAATTAAATATGGCCATGATGAGTGGCCTGTACATTATTGATACAACATGCAGCTTGGATGTACTCCCACCATTTTGCATTTGGCATCAAGTTTGTGTGTTGGGTGTGAAAATGATGGGTATGCACATGTGAATGTTCAAGCAGTGTGACAGCAAAGATAAGTTTATTTATTAGTCGCAAGTAAGGTTTACATTAACACTAAATGTAGTTACTGTGAAATTCCCCTAGTCGTCATTGTCTGCTGACTGTTTGAGTACACTGAGGGAAAATTTAGCACGGCTAGTGCACCCTAACCATCACATCTTTCAGAATGTGGGAAGAAACTGGAGCACCTGGAGGAAACCCATGCAGACACGGAGAGAATGTGAAGATCCACATACACAGTGACCCAAGCTGGGAATTGAACCCAGGTCTCTGGCACTGTAAATCAGCAGTGCTAACCACTGTGCTACCGTGCTGCCCACATATAATAGCGATAGGCTGTAATAATTGGGATAGGAAGGAAAAGATTTAAGATCAGGAGAAGATTAAATTGAGAAAATTGTCTTGTAAGTAAGACTCCAATAGAAGTTGAAAGCTTTCCACTATAAGCCATTCCATAAGGTTTGGACACATGGCACTCCTTGTGGGGGAAAAAAGTATTAGCTAAGCTTTGTCCAAGATGTTCGAATATGTGCTTAGAACATTCCACAGATATTCCTAATATCATTCACATTTTCTCTCATTATAATTGAGTGTGTTAGGAAAGGGTTAATGTGATGCTATCTTGATTGATTGCCCTGTTTTACTATTGACGCAAAAGGGTGATACCTTTTGTGTACATATTTGGCACTGTGTTGATACTGAAGAAGAACTTGCATTCCTGGGCTTGAATCCATAATCAGTTGGAATTTGAAAAATCATTCCTATCAAACAATGCTGTAAGAAACTCGTTTTTTATAAATGGTTTATTTTTAAAGTTTTGCCAACAAAATGTATTCTGTACTTTCTTTAATTTGTCTATGCAACCGTGCCAATATCATAAAATGAGAACATTAATTGCATTTTATAAAGACTCAAGAATAATTTACATCTTTGGAACATTTTTCACTCTGACTCCATTATTGGCATTTGATAGTTGCAGCACATCAAAGTACAACAGTGTTGATTTTTTTTTAAACTTCTGCAGGGCTTTAAAATTATATAATTTTAAACTAAAGATCTTGTTATAATGCAGTTTTATCTTTCCTCTGCACCATTTAAAAAAAACCTCATTCAGCACCCACTGTGTACTATCTTCAATACTTTCCTGTAACTGCAGGAGAAATTGAGAGAATTCTTGCTTTCAGTAAGCTAATGACTCACCATGTAATCGTTTTTGAATTTTTTTTTGATAAATCTCTCGACTAATACATGTTCTCTTTTTCCCAATTGGCATTGAATAACTTGCATTTCTAAAGCATATTTTGATGTTAACAGGCATTGAATTGGAGGTGCCCCTGTGTTACAATGCCAGCTGGCTCTACTTGCATTCTTGCTGGAGCCTTTGGTGTTGGTGCTGTTAAAAAGGAAGCTATTGGACCAATCCTTAATGAGGGTGAAAAGCAATAGCTGGTTGTTAGTTCTTCCTCCAGTGTAGCATCTTTTTCAATTGTATTTTGGGGCAGATTCATGTTGGACAATTTCAAGCTTGAAAATCCTTCAGCAACAGTTTGTTCTGACATTGTCTGAAGGGAAATTGCAAGCTTTGCGGAGTCTTTCCCTGGGTGTTTCCAACAAACATTTGTCCCATTCCTCTGTTCTCTGTGTAATGTCCTTGGTTGTTACGTCATGTCTGTAAGAGAGCTAGCATCAGCTGGAACTCGGGTCCCAGATTCCAGCAGGACTCCTTTTAATAAGCCAAATGTGGTTGAATAGCCCAAGTTGCATTAAGCAATCCTGGTTGAAAAAAAGATGATTTGGGACTGATTGCAGTAAGTCTAATGACTGAAGATGAAAAGTACCTTCTGAACCTGAGGACAACCTTAGGAAAAAGCTGTCACCAATTTCCTATGAATATTTAATTTTGAATTCAGCAGGCTGCACTCTGCTTTGGTCCCAGTCCTTTTAGATGTTTGTTTTCAAGTGGTGTTGCTGTCTTGATTAAAAACTTTCTTGGTGGATTCCTAACTCCTCTTGCATCACAACATTTAATGACATTGCTTTGAGTATTAAACAAAAACCTTCTGCGGTTTCAGATGTGTCTCAGTTTGTGCCCAAAGGGAATTAGAAGCATGATTTATAGCTGCTATCTGAGTTCCAAGTACCAATTCCCAACAGGCTGTCAGAACATTGTCTGCAGCAGAGGGAACATTGTCAAATGAGCCTATGCGCAGGGTAGTCCATGTGGATCATTCTTGTCCAATCAAACTTATTGGTTCAAATAGCACCTACCAAGGATAGAGGGCTGTTCAGAGGGACGTAGGTGCCCTTGTACACCAGCCACTGAAAGTAAGCATCCAGATTCAGCAAGCAGTTAGGAAGGCAAATGGTACATTGGCTTTCATTGCAGAGGAATTGAGTTCAAGAGCAAGGATATCTTATGCAGTTGTATAGGGGCTTGGTAAGACCAGACCTGGAGTGTTGTATGTGATTTTGGTCTCATTATGTAAGAAATGATATACTTGCTACAGAGGGAGTGCAGCAAAGGTTCACCAGGCTGATTTCTGGGATGGCAGGATCATATGAGGAGGGATATGGGACAAGATTCTCTGATCTCATGCATGGCTGCCCTGCTTCAAGTGAGAATAGAGAATTTGGCATTCTAGCCAAAACTCCATTTTCTTTCAGTGGCATTGGAGAATTTAAGCTGTGATCCAGCAGGGTTTTTACTGGCCCATATTCACGAGTTTAGAAGAATGAGAGGGGACCCAATTAAAATGTATATAATTCAGACTGGACGCAAAGATACATTCCCTCTGGCTGGGGTGGGGGTGGGGGTGGGGGGGGGGGTCGGGTCTAGAACAAGGAGGCACTGTCTCAGGATACAGGATATGCCATTTAGTGTGAGGTGAAAGAGTGGTGAAACTGTAATTCTCTATCACAGAATATATTTAAGAAGGAAAATAGGTTTTTAGACTCTAAAGGCATGATCATATTGAATGTTGGAACAAGCTTGAAGGGCTGAATGATCTACTACTATTTTCTATATTTCTGTGCTTTTGTTTCTTGAAGCGTTATCAATGTATTTTTGGAAATGCTTTGAGGAAATAATGGAGATTAAATTATTTCTGCTCAGTGACATAACATCTTGTAATACCTTGTAACCTTGTAATTGACATAAATCCTAGAACCAAAATTTATGGTGTGAATTTAAAATTTGTGATAGTGAAACTAAAGTTGTTTTTGGCCTGACCACTGATGCAATATGAAAACTTGAAACTCAGAATGCTGCTTCTAGTTTATATCCCTCTAAATCCTGCTACGGTACGGTTTTATAGGATCACAGCAACTCTTGCACCTCACAGTTTGAATTAGCCCAATCACATTCTCTGCCAATTTTAACGTGTTATCTAGTAGCAATCTCTCAGCGATTAAGAGTGGGAATTGGGAATGACGTTTTTCCATAGCAGCCTCTCATCATTTATAGTGATTCAACTGCTGTACTTACGAGAGCAGTTAACTCAAAATTAATAAAAACCCATGACATCTGGCCCTAATAGCTTCATATTACACACAAGTGTCTCTATGACTATTAGAAGCTGAAAGTACTAAATAATAGACTTTAACCGTTTGCCTACATTCGCTGAGACTACTTTTCAAGGTTAATTGGATGAATAGGAGTCTTGGAGAAAAAGTTCCTCCTGATATTATCTCACAGCTTCCTAATATTAAAATCATTAGTATCAATGTGTTGATTTATTAATTGTTTCTGTTTTGCTTTTAAATTCCATTTAGAACAGCAACTCTACAATGATAAGAGTGCAATTTGCTGATTTTTTTTTTTCCTAATCATTCAGTAGCTAGGAGAAATCCAAATGATTGCTGGACTATGAAACCATGAATGTAATTTGAGATTAGGGTATCTGATGTATGAAAGCTTGCTTTTGGTACATTTTTGAAATTATAGATCACAATATGCTTGCATAAATGGACTTTGCCTGTAAGTGGGCTGCTTTAACAGCTTGCTGATGTAATTGCGGGTTGGAGGCGTGAATTTAGCGAACTACTGTGGAGAAGTCTTAACCACAACGACTTATCACTTCCATTGTGACGTACACACTCTGTAAGAAGCAATCTGTCAACATTTGGCTTTCTAATGCTGGCTTCCATATATCATTTTTATACAATGCTATTTTTAAAAAAGATATAGGCTGAACAAAGTCTTCACTTTCATAGAATGTGATCCTTTGCAAAACATCCATTTAGATCATGGTAACTTTGACACTAACCTCTTCCCTTTGTCCAATTCATTTTTGTTACTGTGGAACCTTGTAAACTCTCTGATAATTAGTGTACTTGCTTGAGAGTACATAGAAACATAGAAGATAGGAGGAGGCCATTTGGCTCTTTGAACCTGCTCTGCCATTCAGGCCTGAAGTGATGTTCTAAAACCATAAATGAATGCAAATACACAAGTTTTAGTTAGTCATACCTTTTGGGCTAACATCATCTCTTTACAGCTGGCAATGATGTACGTGTTTTATCTGCAGACTGGGTCTATACCAGATCTTGTAGATCTGTAGGACTTGCGGTGGGTTAGGTTTTATCTGGGGATGTCTCAATGTGTGATGAAATAATGGAATGGGTTGCAGTTTGCAAGCTTGTTATTCCTCTTGTGCATTGTTAATTGTATATTAATTGTATGGAGGTGGTGGATGTTCACTGGGCATTCACTTAAGCTGATTGATTAAAACCACGGTTATTGAGTTTGGGAGGTCTATTCTTGTAATTTCAACTCTAAATATTGATGTGTGTAAAGATTGGCTCCAGATCCTTCACCAACTGGGCATTCGATAGGTGCAAAGCTTGTTTTGGCAGCTAGCTCAGGACTAATTGGCACTCTATTTCTGATATTGCCATATTGTTTGCTATCCTGTGTTGTTTGCTGTTTACCTTTTTTTTTATTTATGTTGTACTGTCTGAGATTGCTCTTCCTGCAACACAATAATAAATGCTTCAAAAATGTCTTTGGAAGGAAAAGTTAAGTCATGATCTATTTTAAACAATCATGGTACAGTGAAACCTGTAAATTACACACGCCTTGGGAACTGGGACATGTATTTTTTTAAAAGTGCTCCATGTTTTGCAAATAGGTCATTGTATGCAATCAAGTGTGGCGCGGTGGCACAGTGATTAGCACTGCTGCCTCACAACACGAGGGACCTAGGTTCAATTCCGGCCTTGGGTAACTGTCAGTGTCGAGTTTGCACATTCTCCCTGTGTCAGTGTGGGTTTCCTCTGCGTGCTCCAGGTTCCTCCCACAGTCCAAAAGATTTGCAGGTTAGGTTGATTGGCCATGCTAAATTGCCCGTTAGTGTCAGGGAGATTAGTGCATATAATACTTGGGCGCCGTACTTAACGCAAGGATATTTTGGCCTTGGAGGGAGTGCAGAGGAGGTTTACTAGGCTGATACCGGAGTTGAGGGGGTTGAACTATGAGGAGAGGCTGAATAAACTAGGCTTCTACTCGTTAGAGTTTAGAAGAATGAGGGGAGATCTCATTGAGACGTATAAGATGATGAATGGGATGGATAGGATAGAGGTGGAGAGGCTCTTCCCGATCAGAAAGGATAGTAGGACTAGGGGGCACAGCCTCAAGATAAAGGGTGGGCAGTTTAGAACGGAGTTGAGGAGGAACTTCTTCACTCAAAGGGTGGTGAATCTCTGGAATTCTCTGCCCGTTGAAGTGGTGGAGGCTGCCTCGCTAAATATTTTTAAGACGCGGGTTGATGGGTTTTTGATAAGAGAGGGGATTAAGGGTTATGGGGAGAGGGCGGGAATGTGGAACTGAGCCACGACAGATCAGCCATGATCTTATTGAATGGCGGGGCAGGCTCGAAGGGCTAGATGGCCTACTCCTGCTCCTATTTCTTATGCTGTTATGGAGATATGGCCTGGGTGGGATTGTTGTCAGTGCAGGCTTGATGGGCTAAATGGCCTCCTCCTGTACTACAGGGATTCTATGACCTGCTTTCTTTGAAAAAAATCTGTAGAATGTAGAGTTATTTACCCAGCATCCATAGCAGCAAGGAGAGGTTCTATCCCTGGGATAGAGTTGTGTAACATACAATTGGATAGAGAGAGAGCACAGATTCTCTGCTACCGGATAAAGAGCTCCCATTCCACAACAGTTGTTTTGTTCACACAGCTTGCTACTGCCTCGCACCGACTGGCATACACTGACCTCTGGAAAATCTGAGGGCAGAAGCGAGGCAAGATGTAAGTGGGAAGTGCCAGTGATCCCACCTCCATGAAAATTCGATGTACGTCAGCTTTGCAACAATCTGTGCCCTGTGTTCTAAGTTGTTAAAGGACTTGGTGTATTGAAGGCTGGCCATACAGATAACCTGTGTCAGTGGTTTTAAAGTGTCTGTTGTATATATTATCATGCAAATTATTTGAGCATCTCAAATTTTTAGGATTGTCCCATTTGTATAGATGACGTTGTTCAGGTCTTTGATTTAAAAAAAACTTGCATTTATACAGCACCTTTAATGACCATCTAACATCTCGAGCTCTTTACAGCCAACTGGTGTAATTTAGGAAAAAGTTATTGTGCTAGTTTTGCTGAGCCATCGGTGAAGATTCGTGGAGATGTTTTCACAGATCAGAGATGTATTGTTTCTGTGCCAGCTTTTTGCTAAAGCAATCCAGAACTCTTGCTTTGGCCCTGTATAAACGTCTGCTTGTTTAAATATTTACCCATATTTTCCTTTAAGATAGGGAGTGGTTTAGACATAGACTAATCCCATTCTCCAACAGTACTTTGCATCCAGAAATATTGCTAATTTCCTTACTTTTAAATTGATGACTCCATATCCAGGTTCTGGAACCAGAGCACATTTATCAAAATCTTTTAAAAATTATTATAGCATGGAGAAGAATAGAGAGAGAGAGAGAACATTTGAACTCGTGGCTAAAGGGATGGTGCAGGAGGGAAGGGTTCAGATACTTGGACAATTGGGGCTCATTCTGGGGTAGGTGGGACCTCTACAAGAGGGATGGTCTGCGCCTGAACCAGAGAGGAACTAATATCTTGGGGGGGGGAAAATTTGCCAATGTTATTCAAGGGGGTTTAAACTGATTCTGAGGGGGGATGGGAACCTGAACTGTAGCTCCAATGTACAGGAGGATGAGAACAGGGAGGTCATGGATAAGGTTTCTAGGTCACAGCAGTGTATTGGCAGGCGGGAGGGTGGTTTGAAGTGCGTGTACTTTAATGCGAGGAGCATACGCAATAAGGTGGACGAACTTGCAACCTGGATTGGTGCCTGGGACTTCGATGTTGTGGCCATTACAGAGACATGGATAGAGCAGGGACAGGAATGGTTGTTGCAGGTTCTGGGGTTCAGATGTTTCAGTCAGAGCAGAGAAGGCGGTAGAAGAGGGGGAGGGCGTGGCATTGTTAGTCATGGACTGTATTACGGTGGCAGAAAGGATGTTTGATGTGGACCTGTCTATTGAGGTAGTATGGGCTGAGATTAGAAACAGGAAAGGAGAGATCACACTGCTGGGAGTTTTTTATAGGCCTCCAAAAAGTTCCAGAGATGTAGAAGAAAGGATTGCAAAGATGATCCTGGATAGGTGCGAAAGTAACAGGGTAGTTGTTATGGGAGACTTCACTTTGCAAATATCGATTGGAAAAGCTATAGTTCAAGCACGTTAGAGGGGTCAGTTTTTGTCTAATGTGTGCAGGAAGGTTTCATGACATAGTATGTAGATAGGCCAACAAGAGGTGAGGCTACATTGGATTTGGTACTGGGTAATGAACCAGACCAGGTGTTAGACTTGAAGGTAGGTGAGCACTTTGGTGATAGTGACCACAATTCGGTCATGTTTACCTTAGTGATGGAAAGGGATAGGCATATACCGAAGGGCAGAAGTTATAGCTGGGGGAAAAGGTAATTATGAGGCTATTAGGCGAGATTTAGGATACATAGGGTGGAGTAGGAAATAGCAGGGGCTGGGAACATCTGAAATGTGGAGCTTATTCAAGGAGCAGCTACTGCGAGTCCTTGATAAATATGTACCTGTTAGGCAGGAAGGAAGTGGTCGAGTGAGGGAACCGTGGTGTACTAAGGAAGTTGAATCTCTGGTGAAGAGGAAGAAGGAGGCTTATGTAAAGATGAGAAGTGAAGGCTCAGTTAGGGCACTGGAGAGTTATGAAATAGCCAGGAAGGAGTTAGAGAGTTAAGAAGAGCTAGAAGAGGACATAAGATGACGTTGGTGGATAGGATCAAGGAAAATTCTAAAGCTTTCTACAGGTATGTTAAGAATAAAAGATTGGTTAGGGCAAGATTAGGGCCAGTCAGGGACAGCGGTGGGAAGTTGTGCACGGAGCCTGAAGAGATAGAAGAGGCACTGAATGAGTATTTTTCGACAGTATTCACACAGGAAAAAGTCAGTGTAGTCGAGGAGAATACTGTGATACCAGGTAGTAGACTAGACGGGATTGAGGTACATAAGGAGGAGGTGTTGGCAGTTCTTGAGAGTGCGAAAATAGTTAAGTCCCCTGGGCCGGATGGGATTTACCCTAGGATTCTCTGGGAGGAGATCTTCATGTCGTCATTGGCTTCAGGTATAGTGCCGGAAGACTGGAGGATAGCAAATGTTGTCCCCTTGTTCAACAAAGGGAGTAGAGACCATCCTGGGAATTATAGACCAGTGAGCCTTACTTCTGTTGTGGGCAAAGTTTTGGAAAGAATTATAAGGGATAGGATTTATAATCATCTAGAGGGAAATAAATTGATTAGGGATAGTCAACATGGTTTTGTGGAGGGTAGGTTGTGCCTCACAAACCTTATCGAGTTTTTTGAAAAGGTGACCAAAGAGGTGAATAAGGGTAAGGCAGTTGATGTGGTATATATGGATTTTAGCAAAGCGTTTGATAAGGTTCCCCATGGTAGGCTATTGCAGAAGATGCAGATGCATGGGATTGAGGGTGATTTAGCAGTTTGGATCAGGAATTGGCTAGCTGATAGAAGACAGAGGGTGGTAGTTGATGGGAAATATTCAGCCTGGAGTGCAGTTACAAGTGGTGTACCTCAAGGATCTGTTTTGGGGCCACTGCTGTTTGTCACTTTTATAAATGACCTGGATGAGGGTGTAGAAGGATGGATTAGTAAATTTGCTGACGACACCAAAGTCGGAGGACTTGTAGACAGTGAGGATGGATGTTACAGTTTGCAGAGGGATATAGATAAGCTGCAGAGCTGGGCTGAGAGGTGGCAGATGGAGTTTAATATGGAAAAGTGTGAGGTGATTCACTTTGGTAAGAATAACAGTACAGAATATAGGGCTAATGGAAGGACTGTTAGTAGTGTGGATGAGCAGAGGGATCTCGGGGTACGTGTGCATAGCTTCCTGAAAGTTGGCACCCAGGTTGATAAGGTTGTTAAGAAGGCGTATGGTGTGTTAGCTTTTATTGGTAGAGGGATTGAATTTCGGAGCCGTGAGGTCATGTTACAACTGTACAAAACTCTGGTGCGGCCGCACTTGGGGTATTGTGTACAGTTCTGGTCGCTGCACTATAAGAAGGATGTGGAGGCATTGGAAAGGGTGCAGAGGAGGTTTACTAGGATGTCGCCTGGTATGGTGGGAAGATCTTATGAGGAAAGGCTGAGGGACTTGAGGTTATTTTCATTGGAGAGAAGAAGATTACGAGGTGACCTGATTGAGGCATACAAGATGATCAAAGGATTGGATAGGGTGGACAGTGAGAGCCTTTTACCTCGGATGGTGATGGCTAACACAAGGGGACATAGCTTTAAATTAAGGGGTGGTAATTATAGGATGGATGTCAGAGGTAGGTTATTTACTCAGAGGGAATGCCTGCAACAGTTGTGCACTCGTCAACTTTAAGGGCGTTCAAATGGTCTGTGGATAGGCGTATGGATAACATTGGAATAGTTTAGGTTAGAGGGTCATTGGATTGGTTCCACTGGTCGGCGCAACATCGAGGGCCGAAGGGCCTGTACTGTGCTGTAATGTTCTATGTTCTATAATCCTGTGTTAAATCTCCCCCTGGTTTCTCTGTTCCACTTCTGAACTTCTTGCCTGATGATGATAGTTTCCCACCTTGCATAATCCTGTGCACTATGGCTTTAATGTCTTATCAATAATGGGATGCGCCAAATTTTACACAGTGCTGTAACTGTGGCCTAACTCTTCCTTTGTCATTTGGTACATTATTTAAGAATAAATTTATTATTTTATCTTTTTCACTTTATCCTTTAATAACATTTGTTTTTTTATGATATTCTTCCCCTCTGCTCTCACTTACAGGGAAATTTGAACAGATTGTTGTTTCTCTTCCACACTACCTTTCAGTAGCTTTCCATTGTACATATAATCCTATTTCTTTTTCTTTCCCGAAAAAGTTTTCTTCACACTTGGTCTCAAACATTTGCCGCCAGAGGCAAATGTAATTATGTATTTGACGGGTGTACGTGTTTACATTTCATTCACTTCCTCTGGAAGAAGCAGTTTCTAGACAAACAAATCATGGTGCACCTGGATACTGGTCTCTCGGTATTTGAACCCAGTTATGTGGTATTCACGTTATTGGCCTCCATGCCCAAATGTTCATCGGTAACTAAAACTTTATCCACATAGTTCAGTGGGGAGATGGTTGCAAAGTGGTCGTGTCACTGGACGAGCAATCTAGAGACCTGGGTAATGACCTAGGGACTCGCGTTCAAATCCCCATCATGGCAGCTAGTGGAGCTTAAGCTTACTTAATAAAAATCCAAAGCTAGTCTCAGTGACTGTGACAATGAAACCATTGTCGATTGTTGTAAAAAAAAATCCATCTGGTTCACTTGGTGTTTTAGGGAAAAAAATCTACCTTCCTTGCATGGCCTGGCTTACATGTCATTCTTAACTACCCTTGGAAATGGCTTGGCAAACCACTCCATTGTTTCAAACCCCTACAAACTGTTAAGCAAAGAACAAAACCAAACCGACTACCCAGCGTTGACAGAAATCCCGTCTTCGATGAAGATGCCCTCTATTGTGTGTGCAGTACTACCAGCGTGTGAAATGAGAGATTTAGAAAAGATCTAGTAACTCAAATTTCAACACTGGTGAGGTACTGTGAGCCATCATTAGAATTTTACAACCACAATCTGTAACCTCATGACCCGGTATATCCTGTACTCTACTATTAATGGTAGAGTGGGGATATTCCCATTTCAAAGAAGAGTGCAGAAAAGCATGCCAGGAGCTGCACCAGGCATACTTAATTGAGGTATCAACCTGGTGAAGCTATAACGCCAGCATTTTTCCAGCTACAGACGTTAAACTAACCGGTCTATAATTCCCTGCCTTTTGTCTGCTACCTTTTTTAAACAGCGGCGTAACACTAGCCGTTTTCCAATCTTCTGGCACTTCCCCGGAGTCCAGCGAATTTTGATAAATAATTACTAAGGCATCCGCTATCACCTCTGCCATTTCTTTCAGAACTCTGGGATGCATTCCATCTGGTCCCGGGGACTTGTCTACCTTCAGTCCCGTTAGTCTATCAAGCACTACATCTCTAGTGACAGTAATCGCATTAAGGACCTCATCTCCTACCATCCTTCTGTCTTTAATATCCGGCAAACTATTTGTGTCCTCCTCTGTGAAGGCTGACACAAAAAGCTTATTTAAAGCCTCAGCCATTTCCTCATCGCCCACTGCTAAATCCCCCCTCTCGTCCTCCAACGGTCCAACTTTCACTCTAGCCAGTCTCCTCCTCTTTATATATTTGTAAAAACTTTTACTGTTTTTTTTAATATTTAGAGCTAGTTTAGCTTCATACTCTATCTTTCCTTTCTTTATCACCTTCTTAGTCATTCTTTGTTGTTTTTTAAATCTTTCCCAATCTTCTAATCGCCCACTATTTTTAGCCGCTCTGAACGCATCAGCTTTTAATTTAATACTCTCCTTTATTTCCTTCGATAACCACGGCTGGTTATCCCTTCTCCTACAGTCCTTTACCATCGGAATATATTTCTGCTGAGCACTGAAAAAGATCTCCTTAAAAATTCTCCACTGTCCTACCAACCAATCTGTGCCCCCAATCTGCATTTGCCAATTCCGCTCTTATCATACTCCCCTCTGTTCAAACAGAGGACACGGGTTCGGGACCCTATATCCTCCATCTGCATCAGAAATTCAACCATACTATGATGACTCGTCCCAAGAGGATCCCTCACAAGAAGATCCCTAATTCTACCTGCCTCGTTACACAGTACCAGATCTAAGATAGCTCGCTCCCTCGTAGGTTCCGTTACATACTGTTCAAGGAAACTATCCCGACAGCATTCCAAGAACTCTTCCTCAAGCCCACCGCGTCCAACTTGGGTCATCCAATCAATATGCAGATTAAAAAAAAATCCAAGATCCTTCCCTTGACGTTCACCTGATGAAGGAGCAGCACTCTGAAAGCTCATGATACTAAATAAACCTTTTGGATTTTAACCTGGTGTTGAGAGATGATTTACTGTGCCCACTACAGTCCAACACCGCTTTTTCCACATCTTGACATTCAATGTCATTACTATCACTGAATCTCCCAATATCAACATCCTGGGGTCCCTATTGATCAGAACCTGAAGTGGACCGACCACATAAATACTGTGGCTACAAAAGCAGGTCAAAGACTTGGGAATTCTGCATCAAATAACTCACCTGACTCCCCAAAGTCTGTCCACTCACTATCTACAAGGCACATGTCAGATGTGTTGGAATGTTCTCCACCTGCCCAGATGAATGCAGTTCTAACAACACTGGAAGCTCAACACCATCCAGGATAAAGCATCCTATTCAGCACCTTCAACATTCAGTGCCTGCATCATCAATGCACAGTGCCATCAACAAGATGCACTGCAGCAACTTGCCAAGGCTCCTTCGACAGCACCTTCCAAACCCACAACCTTTCTCACCTCAATGGACAAGGGCAGCAGATGCACGAAAATGCCAACAATGTGCAAATTCTCCTCCAAGCCACTCACCATCCTGACTTGGAAATATATTGCTGTTCCTTCACTGTGGTTTGATCAAGTCCTGGAACTCCCTCCCTAACTGCATTGTGGGTGTACCTACACATTGAGACTGCAGTGGTTTAAGAAAACAGTTCGTCACCGCTTTCTGGAGGGCAATTAGGGATGGGCAATAAATGCTGGCCAGTCAGTGACACCTACGTCCTGTCAAAAGAATAAAATAAGTAACGTGAACATTCCAGATGCGTCCCTGAACATAAAGGAGGCAAACTCAGAACACCAGCAGTGCATTATGTTGCAACTTGTACTGGGCAGTGCTTCATGGATTGCAGTTAACTGGATTTCATAGTCAAATTACCTTCTAAAAGAAAACAATAATTTCTGGGGCCTCCCTTTCATCAGGTGACAATTTAGAAGCTGCAAGTGACAGTTGGTGCACTGAATATAGCAGAAATTTTGTTGCCCTTGATTCACATGTTAAAAGCACATTTTTTTTATGTGCGACTCATAGACTGCTTGGTTCCTTCTGCACCTGCTATTACAAGCTATATTTGGAAAGTCAGAGTGCATAAACCATCAGCACCCAAGCATCGCTTTATTCTTGATATTTTGTGGCTGTCCATAACTATAAGCCTTCATAATGTGATTTTTTTTTCAAGTTCAGCCTGTATTTTTACATCTATACTATCCGTGTATATGCTCAATTATTTTGTCAGTTTCTCGATGCCCAGTCAGTGATTGTGGAATGTAGCACAAGGTGGAACTACACCATTGGCAAGTGGTGATATTTGCAGTTTTATTTCTAACGAATGAAATGCTTAAATTTAATAATGAGTGTCTCAGCTTGTTCCTACATGGACTCAACCCCAAACCAGTATACATTTTTTTTACTTGTTTGTGGGGACATGGGCGTAGCTGGCTGGTCAGCATTTATTGTCCATCCCTAGTTGCCCTTGAAAGTGGTGGTGAGTTGCCCTCTTGAATCGCTACAGTCCATGTTCTGTGGGTTGACCCACAATGCCATTAGGGAGGGAGTTCCAGGATTTTGACCCAGCGATTGCGAAGGAACGGTGATATATTTTCAAGTCAGGGTGGTGAGTGGCTAGAAAGAGAACTTATAGGTGGCGATGTTCCCACTTATCCGCTGCCCTTTTCCTTCTAGTTGGAAGTGGTTGTGGGTTTAGAAGGTGCTGTCCAAGGATCTATGGTGAATTCTCATTATGTAAGTTACATTGATACTCCACTTCAGTTCTCAGAGGAGCAATTGAATGTGACATCCTTTGAAAGTACTACCTGCCTGCTGGGTTAGATGTTAATTATCTCATTGCACTACCTAAAGAATGGAACATTTTCCTTATGTGCTGGCCAATATTGAGTTGACCACCACAAATACCAAAAACAGATTCAAATTTAAAGCTTATTTATTAGTGTCACGTTAACACTGCAATGAAGTTACTGTGAAAATCCCCTAGTCACCACGCCCCAGTGCCTGTTCGGGTACACTGAGGGAAAATTTAGCACGGCCAGTGTACCTAACCAGCACATCTTCGGACTGTGGGAGGAAATCGGAGCACCCGGAGGAAAATGCATGCAGATGCAGGGAAAACGTGCAGACTCCACACAGACAGTGACCAAAGCCAGGAATTGAACCCATATCCCTGGTACTGTGACGCAGCAGCGCTAACCAATGTGCCACTGTGCTGGCTGTCGTTTCATGCTGTGTGAAGGATAAGCCAATGCTGCTGTATTTCCCTATGTCCTCAGCATTTCAAAAGCTTACAGGTATTTAGCAATATGAAATCTAATTGGATCTTTCTTAGTCCTTTTTTTAGTCCTTTAATTGCATAGAAGCAATCTCAGATTTCTTGGATTCTAAATGCATACACAAAACTTTTCTCATTCTAAACTCTTTCACAGATGAATATTTTCTAATAATTGCTACTGCAATGGAAATTGCGATTGTATATACATTGAAGGTACAGGCAAGTAAGAGATAGGTTTAGTATATCGCAATTTTCTAACTATCATTGCTAAGTCCTGCCATCTTTTCTAACACATTTATGTAAAGTTTGTCCAGTTCAGTTGATACTGGCTACCAGGGTTCTCTTTCCATTTTCAAATTTCTCCTAGCAGCTAGAGTGGTGGAATGTGGAGCTGATTCGGAACTTGGTGAGCACTTCTATTAAAATAAGTGAGTGAGTTCTATCAGTGTAATAGCTGCTTTATTGTGACATTCCTTAACAATAAATGGACTTCTATGTTATCTATAATGGGGTTATCACCATGCTTCCATTGCTTATAATCTCTCTCCAGATTTCGGCAGGTATTGAAAGCAATCCAAACTATATTGTAATTTAGCATTGTGCATGTGCACGTGTGAGAGAGTTGAAATGAAAGCACAGTGCTGGCAGATTAAGGTGAATTGATAATTCTTCTGCTAAGAATGTCATGATGTACAGAAAGTTACCACAATCAACAAAATCTTTGCAATTCAACTAATGGGCAACTTCATTTCCTGCTTTACATTTTCTACTTTGTCGTCCGAATCAAATGTTAAATGTGGAAAATCCTTTGGTCTTTGTGATGAATCTAATATTTATATAATTTAAGTTGAATATATACCTAATCATTTAAGTTTCACATACAAGGAAGTGTTGTCTGTCATGCACTGGAGAAACATCTTCCTCTTGAGAATTCCCCTGTGTTTCCTGTTTTTTTTCTAAAAATTCAGCACCACCTGATGTGCCAAAATTAGTTCCTTTGCAACACAAATTGTTGACTAAATGTTAAGAGTTTTTTCACTTTGTTACAGTTCTACCATTCTTTATCACTGCGGAATTTATTTAACAAAATCTTGCTTGCAAAATATATATGAAAATAGTTTGACCACAGTGACTCGCTGTCCAAATTGGTTCTCTTCTTGACGTGAAGTTGAGTGCCATAACTTTTTGATGGTTTGATGTCTTTGCTTTGAGGAGTAAAGCATCTTCTGAACTCTGCAAAGGGATGTGACATAGCTGAAAGATTAACCTAGTTGCAAGAATGTTAAAGGGAGTAAAGGAAGGAAATCATTGCAAGAACATTCCCCTTAAATGTACATTGACACCGCTCTGTCGCTTTTAATAATGGTAGCCTACCCAAGGTTAGTGACTGCATCAGCGTTGCCTCACAGGCAAAAATCATGCCTTACAATCAGGAAGGTTGTGGGCTGAAACTCCATTCTAGAGACTTGAGTACATAATCTTGGTTGGCACTTCAGTTTCAAGGAAACACTGCACTGTCTGATACGTTGTCTTTTGGATGAGATGTTCAACTGAAGCTCTGCTCTTCTCCTCTGGTGGAAATAAAAGATTCCATGGTGCTACTTGAAGATGATCAAGGAAATTATCTTGGTGCCCTAGCAACAGTAATCCCTCAAACCAATGTTTCTAAAGTAGATTATCTGGTCATTTATCTCATTACTGTTTTTGGTATCTTTGTGCAAATGGGTTTCCACATTCTACTGTGTTACACAGTGATTGTTCTTTCTGTCTTGTGGAAGAGCAATTATCTGTACTCTTGGTAAGGAGCATGACGATGATAAATATGATTTTCCCTTGTACCTTGGAACCCTGGCTAGCAATTACATCAAGATTTTGTTTAAATAAACAACAATCCCCCCCTCCCATTTTCTTCCTTGTCTTCTAAAAGTATTCATTTTTGCAGGGATCCTGTTTGCCACAGATAGTGAGTACTAGGGACTTGTTAGTAGCTGATAACAGCCCTGTTTTCATTACCCATTCCATTCTTAACTGTGTAACATGAAGGATGACACCTCTTAATGCCTTTAAATATCATTTAATGAAAATAATAAAACAAAAGGTTTAAAAGTTGAGTGAAACATACTGGTTTAAATATGTGTTAAAAAGTTCTACTTAAATGTTCTGCCAAGGAATGGTCTAGCACAAGTCTGTACCTGTGGTTTCTTCCACTTGAAGCGCCCAATTTCCACCAGCCAAATTAAGATAAAAGTGCTTTCCAACAATTAGGAAGTTAATTGGTAGTTAATGCAAGTGCACTGTTGTTATACGACAATAGAGCGGCATGGTGGCACAGTGGTTAGGACTGCTGTCTTGCAGTGCCAAGGACCCGGGTTTGATTACCAGTCACTGACTATAAGGAGTTTGCATGTTCTCCCTATGTCCGCATGGGTTTCCTCCGGGTGCTTTGGTTTCTTCCCCTAGTCTGAAAGACATGCTGATTAGGTGCATTGATCATGCTAAATTCTCCCTCAGTGTACCCGAACAGACGTCGGAGTGTGGCAACTAGGGGATTTTCACAGTAACTTCATTGCAGTGTTAATGTAAGCCTACTTGTGACTGAGAAGAAAACGTAGATTTAATGCTGAGGGGAAACATAGCAAAATTACCAAGTTATCAAGTGGAGATTAAAATATTTACAGAGAGGTATTGAATATGTTAAGTGAACGGGCAGAAATTTGGCTAATGAAATATAATGTTAGTGACTGGGAAAGACTCGACAGACTGGAGGGACTGATTGTGGACTAGTCCCCAGGACCAGATGGAATGCATCCAAGGGTTCTGAAAGAAATGGCGGAGGTGATAGTGGATGCCTTGGTGGTTATTTTCCAGACGTCGCTGGATTCCGGGGAAGTGCCGGAAGATTGGAAAGTGGCTAATGTTACGCCGTTGTTTAAGAAGGGTGCCAGGCAAAAGGCAGGGAATTATAGGCCGGTTAGTTTAACGTCTGTTGTGGGTAAAATGTTAGAATCCGTCATCAAGGAGGAAATAGCGAGGCATCTTGAGGGGAATTGCTTGATAGAGCAGATGCAGCACGGTTTCGTTAAGGGGAAGTCGTGTCTGACAAATTTATTGGAGTTCTATGAGGATGTGTCTAGGGCGGTGGATAGAGGAGAGCCGGTGGATGTGGTCTGTCTTGATTTTCAGAAGGCGTTTGACGAGGTACGTCAAGAGGTTATTGCAGAAGGTAAGGGGGCATGGAGTTGGGGGTAGGGTGTTAGCGTGGATAGAGGATTGGTTGTCAAATAGGAGGCAGAGAGTGGGGGGTCAATGGGTGCTATTTGGATTGGTGGTTGGTGACTAGTGGAGTGCCCCAGGGGTCGGTGCTGGGCCCTCAGCTATTTACCATTTATATAGATGATCTGGAGGAGGGAACCGAGTGTATGGTGTCGAAATTTGCTGATGACACCAAGATTGGTGGAACGGCAAATTGTGTGGAGGGCGTGGAGAGTCTGCAGAAGGATCTAGATAGGCTGGGCGAATGGGCCAGGAAATGGCAAATGGAATTTAATGTTGGCAAGTGCGAGGTGGTCCACTTTTTGGCAGGAATAATGGTAGGAAGGACTATTACTTACGGGGTGAAAAACTGCAGCAGGCGACGGTGCAGAGGGACCTCGTGCATGAGTCGCAAAAACCCAGCCTGCAGGTGCAGCAGGTGGTCAGGAAGGCGAATGGGATGCTGGCCTTCATCGCGAGGGGGATTGAATATTAAAGTAGGGAGGTCTTGCTGCAGCTGTATAGGGCATTGGTGATGCCGCAGCTGGAGTACTGTGTGCAGTTTTGGTTGCCGTACTTACGTAAGGATATTTTGGCCTTGGAGGGAGTGCAGAGGAGGTTTACTAGGCTGATACCGGAGTTGAGGGGGTTGAGCTATGAGGAGAGGCTGAGTAAACTAGGCTTGTACTCGTTAGAGTTTAGAAGAATGAGGGGAGATCTCATTGAGACATATAAGATGATGAATGGGATGGATAGGATAGAGGTGGAGAGGCTCTTCCCGCTCAGAAAGGACAGTAGGACTAGGGGGCACAGCCTCAAGATAAAGGGTGGGCAGTTTAGAACGGAGTTGAGGAGGAACTTCTTCACTCAAAGGGTGGTGAATCTCTGGAATTCTCTGCCTGTTGAGGTGGTGGAGGCTGCCTCGCTAAATATTTTTAAGACGCGGGTTGATGGGTTTTTGATAAGCGAGGGGATTAAGAGTTATGGGGAGAGGGCGGGAATGTGGAACTGAGCCACGTCAGATCAGCCATGATCTTATTGAATGGCGGGGCAGGCTCGAAGGGCTGGATGGCCTACTCCTGCTTCTATTTCTTATGTTCTTATGAAAGGGAATGGTTGCATTGATTGCAAGGGGAATAGAATATAGAATTAAGGAAGTTTTACTGAGGGCATTGGTGAGAGCACTTCTGCAGCACAACGTACGGTTTTGGTCTATTTGAAAAAGGATATAATTGCAATTGAAGCAGCTCGGAGAAGATTCATTCGACTCATTCTGGGATGAAGGACTTACCTTATGAAGAAAGGTTGAACAGGTTGAGCATTTAACTGTTTGTATTTGAGAGGAATGAGGAATGATTATTGAAGCATGCAAGATCTTGAGACTTCATAGGGTGGATACAAGGCATATGTTTCCATTTGTGAGGGAGACTAGAACTAGGGACCCTAGCTTAAAAACAAGAGATCTCCCTTTTAAGATGGAGATTTTCTCCAAAAGATCATTAGTTTGTGGAATCCTCTTCCCTTGGAAGCAGGGTCAATTAATTTGTTCACTACTGAGTCAGATTGTTGATAGACAAAGGTGGTCAAGGATTGTGGGACAAGGCAGGAAAGTGGAGTTGAGACCACAATCACGTTGGTTGTGATCTTATTAAATGGCAGAGCATATGCAAAGGGCCAACTGGCCGACTCCAGCTCCTAAATCCAATAGCAAATCTGAATTTTAAAACTGAAAAATGATTATTATAAGAGCTTAATCTTGGCTTTGATAGTTCAATTGTTTAGTCATTTTTTTTTCTGCAGATGCTTCAAACGTGAGGTGGGAGGATTTCTTCAGTAGATCAGGTTGCAGAAACAACACACTGCTTTATGTTTGGTCTAATTATAGGGTGGTTGCTTTTAGTACCAGCACAGTTGACGTACTGTAGACTGATTGTTAAGCTGTTATTGATCATTGTCCATGGCTAGGATAGTGAATAGTTGTTTCTTTTTTATGTACAGTTCTCCAACTTGTGGCTAAAAATGGCTCAGTGAATCTGAAAGTCTTTTTATTGAATGGCAAGCATGTCTCCCAGCTGTTCTGGCGCTTAGACATCTGCCCCCAAGTGCTAGCTTGAAACCCTTTCCCCTTGTATGTTTGCCAACAAATAAGAATGTACTTTTGTTCAGGGAGCACAGCTGATGGCACGTGCAGCTGAAGCAAGATTTCACTGAACAGTCATAAACAGCACAATACTGGAGTAGTCATTTCTGCTGCCACTGTTTGGTAAATGAATAAGCGTGTTTGGTAAGAATTTACGTTTTCATTCATAGAATGAGTGGCATTAATTTATCTGCTGTCGACCTAAGACCGATTTTTTTTTTTACATAAATCAATTTTGCGGAACAAATATTTATCTAACGAATATAGGGATGGGATGAATGGGGTGTGTCCTTAAGATTTTGTAAAAACCGTTAATTCCCTTTTCTCATCAAAAACACTTACTCCAAGAAGTGCTGAAGTCATAAGAAGAAAGTATTTTAAGGACAGAGGCAAGCTAACTTGAGTTAATGCAAATCAACGTTGGAAAGCTGTACTTGTTACCTAGCTTATAATTAAGGAAGCAATTGCATTTTTACTGTAGATGTATGTAAGGATACTTTTGTTGCAAAAGCTTACGGCATTTTTTTAATCAAATTACTTCTGGTAAGTTGTCATAAAGGGATTTTACCTAACCTTTACATCAGTGTTTTCAAATGTTCTCCAGCTCATTGTTGAGAAGTCACGTGTAGTCCCTGTTCTGGTTTTCTTGTTCTTGCAAAATCAGTTTGAAAAATCAGTTATTGAAATTCATTTTGGTGGATATTTTTCCTGTTTGCTAACTGTTCTGAGAAGTTGATTTTAAAAAATTTTACATTTGGATAACAGTTCTACGTATTGTTGTTTCATAAAACTTAATCCTACATCTTAAGATATGCAAACACCTGTGTAATTAACGTGCAAGCGGACTTGTCAGGTTCTTATATTTAATGAATAGAAACCCCAGGGCAGAGTTTTACCGTCCCACCCACCACAGGACCCCTAGCGGGTGGGACATGGACCATTGCAAGGGTTTGTTGACATTGGGTGGGAATTTTAGGCTTTGGGGTGATCGCGGCAGGAATATCCCACCCCTGTTCTCCTCCTGTTGCAGGTTGAACCTGCAGGATCAATTGTGAAGACTCGCTTGTATTGTCTAAGCCTCTGCATAAACTAAAGACTGTGGAGTTATCTAAGCATGCCAATAGACTGCTGATGCCCAATCTGGTAACCTGAATGTAAAAGCATTTTGCAAGCTTTTCTCCTTTCCTGTTCTATATTTGCATTGTCTTTTAATTTTCTAGTCCATTGCAACAAGATTGGCCAGAATGGATTTCCTTATTTCTAACGTTGCAGTGATATTCATGTCATTCATTGTTCGCACAGATTGAAGAAAAAAATCTTAAAAACTGTTTTACTAATTCTGTTACCCCTGCTGCTTCTGATGGATACCACTGTGAAATTGTTGGTATCTTGTTTGAACTAAAAGGAGGGGGTAAGTAAAATATTACTTCATCAACATATAGCTGAATCATATCTAATGGTGTAAGGCAAATTGGAAGAGGTTGCTTTTCGCTAGTACCAGTGAATGATTTTGGGATCAAGTGGTAAGGAACTAGAAATTTTTAGCTACTTGAAATTATGTATGCCTAGTTTGTGATACCTTCCTCCTGCTAATTGTAATTTATTTACCGTCAGACATTTTAAACAGGCCCCTGCTTTAATGTATCTCTTCACCTGCATGGTGGCATTGCTGCCTCACAGGGTCAGGGACCCCGGGTCAGGCCTCACGTCACTGTCTGGGCCAAGTTTGGACATTCTCCCCGTCTCTGCATGGGTTTCCTCCGGGTGCTCCAGTTTCCTCCCACAAGCCAAATATCTGCAGGATAGGTTGATTGGCCATGATAAATTACCTCTTAATGCCAGGGGATCAGGAGGGGAAATATGTGGGGTTATGGGTGGGATTATTGGCGGTGCAGGCTTGATGGGCCAAATGGCCTCCTTTTGTACTGTAGATTCTATTATAGGTTACTGCATCTAGATTTCTTCTACCATGATTAATATTAAATGTTCTGCTAATTTTATATTAAAAGTTATATATCTGTTACAATTCATTTTAATGCAAGTCCCAAGCTTTCTTAACAATGACTTTAGTATTAATAAAACCATACTCTCTTTTGTGCATTTGTTCAGGCATTGTTTTCTGATACGCCTGTCAGAATTTGAAACACATGGAAACTTTCCTATTACACTTCAAAGCAAAATATAAAAGAGAGTTAGTTATTTCTCAACCATTTTATTGGCCCGTAGGGAGGAATTAGGAATTTACAAGCCCCATCATTCTACTGACAAACTTCGCAACTAACAGAAAATATATTTTTTTTATTAATCTCAATATTTGTCCAAGTGTAACTGATCACTGGCTGTGTTTATACTCTATTTAGCCGTGTGGCTGTAGAGATACATAGTTTCGTTTTAGCAGCAGGTTAATACTTGTACTATGCCCAGCATGTTATTGCAAATCCGTTCCAACAATGCCACCTTCCACAAAATGTCTATTTCGGCCTTAGCTAAGCATTCCCTTCCACTGTGGTTGGCATGTCTGTCCCATTTCCAAGCTCATCCATCCCAGAACCATCTTTGTCCTCCCCTTCCACCCCACCAGCCTCCCAATCAGCAGGTCTTACCTTTCCATTTCTGTCATATCTTCCCTTCTTGAGCTTCTTTCCTTCTAGAAGCACCCCTACCCTTCCCAAACAAATGCTGGAGGTGCACACTGCCCCTTTGTATCCTACTTTCCCACCATCCAAGGTCTCGGAGCTCCTCCAGATGAAGAAGTAATTTAGTTGTCCCACTCAGTATAACGTAGTACAGAAGGAAACTCTTTAAAAGATACATCTATTTAGTTCCACTCCTCTGCTGTCTTCAAATAGCCCTGCGAATATTTTCCTCTTCATATATTTATTCACTTCTTGAAGCATTGTTTCCACTTGCAAACCTTTAAGGTAGTACTTCCAGATCATCATAACTCTGCATTTATTTAAGACAAGTCTCTTCATTTCACCTCTGCTTCTTTCACTTGAATTTGTGCCCTCTGATTACCAACTCTTCTGCCACGGTATTCACTCTATACCAAAGTCCTTCATGAATTTGAACACCCTATTAGACCTCCCTTAACTTTCTCTGCTCTGAGAATAGCCCCAGATTCTCCAGTCCCTCCACATAACTATCCTCATTTTGAGTACCAATCTTCTCTGCTCCCTCATTGATATGAGTCATACAATACAGAAGAGGCCCTTTGGCCCATTGAGTCTGCACTGACAAAGCTACACTAATCTACACCAATCTCACTTTCCAGCACTTGGCCTGTAGCCTTAAATGTTATGCACATTTTAAGTGCTCATCCACATACTTATTAAAGGTTGTGAGGTTTCCTATGTCTGCTACCCCCCCAGGCAGTGCATTCCAGACTCCCACCATCCTCTGGGTGAAAGGAGTTTTCCTCAGATCCATTCTAAATCTCCTGTCCCTCACCTTAAAATTATGCCCCCTTGTTATTGACCCTTCAACTAAGGGAAGCACCTAACTAGTAATTTAAGTGGTTTACTTTAAAGTCCTTTGTACTCGATGCTTCTGCTTGTAAAACCAAGGATACCCATTTTCTTAACATGCTTCTCAACTTGTCCTGCTACCTTGGAATATTCATGTATGTTGAGGTCCATTTCTCTCTCTCTCTCTACCTGAATCTTTCTATAATTACACCGTAGTTTATGTTTCCTCTCTTCTTTCTTCCTACTTAATGCGTCATTTCATACTTGTTAAATTTCATCTAGCATGTTTCTATCATTCTATGTCCTCCTAAAATCTGTTACTATTCACTTTATTGTTTGTTATATTTTGGAGCTTGATATCTACAAACATGATAAAGTTATGCACTGTAAAACCAAGTTCATACCATTAACTTGTGTCAGAAGCAGTCATGGTCCTAATACAAGCCCTGTGGGATACCGTTGTTATACTTCTGGTATCCAGTTGGTAAGGGAAGAAACCAGAGCCAATCTTTACTTTGGATAGATTTATTCACAGAGTGAAACATTTTTTATATATATATATATCACTTAACTTTCAATTTTTGTCAATAAGAGTATCTTTATATATGCTCAATATAAGTAATCAATGCCCTTTCTCTGTAATTGATACAGTTATCAACCACTGTATAATTTTCTCCAGTCTGAAAGAACAACATTTGTTTCTGCCTCTTAACCTATTTCGTAGCCATGTTGTCATTGCCTATTTAACCCAGGGGTTTCAATTTTATGGTACTTTATCAAACACCATTTGAAAGTTCACGTACATAACATCGATTGTACAACTCTCAACCTTGTCCATTGCTTCTTTGAAGAACTCAATCAAATTAGTCAAACATACTTCTAATGGAATAAAGGCAAATTATTGTGGATACTGGAATCAGAAGCAAAAACGGAAAATACTTTTTATTCATCTGTGGCAGATGGATGTCACTGGCTGGCCACATTTATTGCCCATCCCTAGTTGCCCAAGAATAGCTGAGAGTCAACCACATTGCTGGGGCTGTGGTGTCACATGTAGGCCAGATGGCAGGTTTCCTTTCCCAAAGGACATTAATGAACCAGATCTCTTTTTTCTGACAATCGATAATCGTTTCATGGTCATCAGTAGGTTCTTAGTTCCAGATATTTTTATTGAATTCAAATTCCACCATTTGCTCTGGTGGGATTTGAACCCAGGTCCCCAGAATATTAGCTAAATTTCTGGATTAATAATCTAGCAATAATGCCACTATACTATCGCCTACCCTAGAAAATATCAGCAGGCCTGACAGCATCTGTGGAGAGAGAATAGAGCCAATGTTTCGAATCTGGATGACCATTTGATACTTTTAATAAATCTGTGTTTGCTGTCATTTATTAAACCACATTCTTTTGGGTACAGTTTAGTCTCTGATTATGACCTCAAATGTTTGCAAACAGTGATATTAAATTGACTGAGCTGTGATTGCCAGGTTTATACCTCCCCTTCTTTTGAACAGGACTGCAACATTTGCAATGCTTCAGTCTTCTGCCAATTCCATATTGGTGGAGAATTGGACATCTGTGGCCAAAGCCTCTTCAATTTCTATCCATAATTCCCCCAGTAACCTAAGATGTATCGTTTCTAGACTGAATTTTCCATTTTGTGTACGACCAACATTTTAAGAATCTCTTAATTCTATCCAATTTCTCTACTGTCTAAACTTTGGTTCTTTAGAAGGTGCACCTGCAAAATAACAATAGAAAACAAGAAAATGGCAGAGAATTTGAACAAATATTTTGGACCTGTCATCACAGTCGCAGACAAAACCTCAATAAAAGTGGAAAATTGTGACAAAGAGGAGAGAGAAACTTTTAACTAGAGAAAAAGGTGCTAGGCAAACTCATGGAACTAAAGGCTGACAAGTCCATTTAATGTGTATCCTGTATTTTAAGACCATAAGACTATAAGAAATAGGGCATTCAGCTCATGGAGTCTTCTGTGCCATTCAGTGAGATCATGAGTGATCTGGTGTGATAATCCTCAACACCACTTTCCTGTCTTATCCGCATAACCCCTGATTCCCTTACTGATTTAAAAATGTGGCTATCTCAGTTTTGAACATATTTACAAAATAGGTGATAGCGATTTGCTGGTACGTTCCTCAGGATAAATGCCTTGACCAATCAGAGCCTGGTTTAAATTTTCAAACAGTCCTTGGTAATTAATTATCAATCACCATGAACTGTTGCATTCTCCATGGCAATGAGAGTCCATTTGGCAACCAAGCAGCACTCCCTTCTCATACAGTATAAAGTTGTTATTTCCCCTAACATTGGTATTCTTGTGATTTGTCCTGATGAGCACAAGATGAAAAGCTTCACTAAAATCTCTTATCAGGTGATATTCAAGTTATTTACTACCAAACAGGCTTGCGCTGATAAGGCAAGTAACATTCACACTGCACAAATGCCAGACAATGACCATCACCAATAAGAGACACTCTAACCACTGCCCCATGACATTCAATGGCGTAACCATCATTGAATTCCCTTCTATCAATATCCTTGGGGTTACCATTGACCAGAAACTCAACTGGACTCACCACATAAACTTAACCACTGACCACTTCCATCTAGAAGGACAAGGGCAGCAGATAAATGGGAACATCACCATCTGCAGGTTCCCCTCCAAGCCACTCACTATCCTGACTTGGAAATATATTGCAGTTCCTTTGCAGTCACTGGGTCAAAATCCTGGAATTCCTTCCCTAATGGCATTGTGGGTTAACCCACAGCACTTTGATTTAAGAAGGCAGCTCACCACCACCTTCTCAAGGGCAACTAGGGATAGACAATAAATGCAGGCCAGTGACACCCAAGTCCCGCGAATAAGTAAGAAAAAAAACTATAAATAACTTTCATTGGTGCAATGGTCGATACTAAATTTCAGGAAAGAATTTTTAATGCTAATTTTCATAATGGTTTGGATTTACAATTCTGTTTTACGGTTTATTGTTTGTTGGTGTTCCATGACTTACCATCAAAATTTACAGATTTATTTTACTTTTTGAGTAAGCTACAGAGCTTAATTAATTCTGATAATTAGATGAATAGCAGAGTAGACTCGAAGGGCCAAATGGCCACCTCCTGATCCTATCTTGTGTTTCTTTGAGTTTGGGAAAGGTCACAGCAGCTGATAAATTATTCGATGAGACCAGGTTCACGTGATTTGTGTATTGATGAACCATATTCCATCATCCTTCCCTTAATGCTTTGCTAACTTTCCTTTTATTACGCTGGCCACTCCCAGAGTTCTAATGTTAACTTCTACATAGCTCACTTCAAAATAGCTGCTGTACTGTAACTGCTTATCTTTTGCACAAGTGCTGAGTACTGAAAAGCTTATTAAATGTGTTCCTGATAAGTAACTCATTGAAGAGCTTTTTAACCAACCCTAGTTTAAAGAAAGAGTTTTCAGTTAAACACAAGGTAAGTGTTTTGCAGTATATTTAAAGCCATGATCTGCATGCCTTTATGCAAGTTGCCTCTGATTTGGTAAATGGGATCTGGTAATTTATGACAGTGCTGTTAAAACTTTGTGTGACTGTATATTCGGTAGAGGTAACAGTAGTTTTTCATGTGTATCTATACAGTGGTGATTTGCAATACGTGGCCCTTTTCTTCAACTGGAATACAATGTTGGCATCTGCTCTGTGTTAGAGTAATAATTATCAAGTGGGTTAACTTTTTTCTGTTGGGTCAGATTGACTTGATTTAACTACAGGCTTTAAACTTTGGGGGGGGGGGCACAGGTGGAGGATCTCTTTGAAAGTACATTTTGGATGGAAACTGCTGCCTATTTCTTTTGTCAAGTAGAAAAAGGAAATTAATGCTCAACAATTGGTGCATTGAGCTTTTGAGGTATTTGCTGAGGTGGGCTGTTGTGTTTCAGTTTAACCTATAAATTTCAGATCAATTAACTGGCCTAGTGATTAATGGCAAAGGAATGTATTACTTGTTGGGTAAGTCCAGGGAAATGACTTGTACTCTCAGTTCTGTAAAGCAACAGGTATGTATAGAGTAACCAAGTATGAATGGGGTTTTGGTGTTTTCAATGACACACTGGTAACTCGGTCGGAAAAATGGATTGTTCTGGCTTCATATTTAATTTGTGTTAAGTCATTGGACAATCAAACATGGTGATTGTTTAAATATTTTTTGATACCATAAACTTGTCATTGAGATAATATTGCACAATTTCCTGATTTAAATGTGTATCTGGTGTCTGATATGACAATACTATGTGTACATTTGCTTGCTTTATCTATGGCCCATTAATTTTTCTCACTCGCCCAGTTAATTAAGACTAAAATACATGTTTATTTTTGACTTATTGTAATAATGCTTGCAGTAATGCAGTGATTATTGATTTGAGAATGATTCTGGGAATTGTTGTGCGTTTGTCAAACAGTTGCTTTTGCTGGTTAATTTTATTCTGGTCAAACTCTAATGGTTGCTTTGCGCTATTTTAGCACACCAGAAGATGAAATGCAAGATTTCCAACCAGTACTTAGATCATTGTCTCTCTTTTTTTCCAACAGAGTGATCTAATTAGATTCATAATTTTTATTGTAGAATCATAAAATCCCTACACTGCAGAAGGAGGTAATTCGGCCCATCAAGTTTGCACTGACCACAATCCCACCCAGACCCTATTATTGTAATCCCATTTATTAACCCTGCTAGTTATCCTGACATTAAGGGGCAATTTATTATGACCAATCCACCTAACCTGCACATCTTTGGACTGTGGAGGGTTTCCTCCCACTGTCTAAACATGTGCGAGTCAGATTAATTGGCCGTTAAATTGCCCCTTAGTGTCAGGGGGATTAGTGGGGTAAATATGTGGGGTTACAGGAATATGGCCTGGGTGGGATTGTTTTCGGTGCAGACTCAATGGGCCGAATGGCTTCCTTCTGCACTGTAGGATTTTATGAAACTAGAGCACCTGGCGGAAATCTACACAGACATGGAGAGAATATGCAAGCTCCACACATGCACACACGTACGTCTCTGATGAAGCAGCAGTGCTAGTCACTGTGCCACCATGCCACCCATGATTATTAGTAATCATCACATTACTTTTTACCAGGTAGTTATTATTATTTAATGTGCTAACGAATTAAGTGATAATCCTGTTGGGAAGCAGGATGTTTTCTCAGGCTTGTTAATCCTAAATCTGATCTCTGTTGACTTGGCTGATTTTCATTAGGAAGACTCTGGAGATGTGAGACAGGTCACTCTGCCCTGGGTTGTGAAAACAAACCACTCCTTACCAGTATTCATTGTTGCAAATATGGGTCGGTGATGGGGATTATTCTTTGTGGCTGTGATGTTATCAGCTGTTGATAGCCTTCAGTGCTCAAACATGTGTGCATCATCACCTGCATGAGGTGATGGAGGGTAACTGGTGTCTATGAAGTTGAAGATCAGGAAGATGTAGGAAGCACAAAAGAGTTTTTTGGATTCTGTAGGATTGGCACCTCATTTGTTAGCCTTGTGAACTTGTTCACTGCATGCACTGGAGCAGTTCAAGCAAGTCCACCACCATCACCTCGGGCAATTAGGGATGGGCAATAAAATACCAGCCTTGCCAGTAACGTTCACATTCCATACATGAACTTTTAAAAATTAAAACAGGATCAGCTCTGTTCTGCATTGCACCTACATGTGTTCCTGTCTAAAACTGGCAACAAATAATCAAACTGAATTTGAAATAGATTCCTACTGTTACGCGTTGTCTGCCTTTTTTAAGTTTTGATTCTGGGAGACCTGTTTCTTCAAGTCTGGTTTTGGGATAAAGGAACTGAATTTGAATGCAATAGTTTTAACGCCTACTGTCAGATCATCGAGGTTTGTTTCCCAGAGACAACATTTCGGCTACACCAATATAAAATTTACCAATTTGAGCTGTTGTTTATTTCCTATTCCGCATCTTTGAGTATGCAGTGAAAACTAAACTAACTGCTGTCTGAGTTGTCTTCTTATGGACCGTTGAGGGGAATAGAAAGATTATTCAAGCTTGTAGCTCTGGTTTGTTCGTGTGTGTTATTGTTTCTAAAATTACTTTCTAAAATTACTTTCTAAAAGTGTTTTGTAATTTGGGGTGTGTTCCTTGTGCTTTTTAGTAGAAATGATATCTAACTGCTTGTGGAATTTCATTATCATAGACTGCTGTAACTTACTGCATATCAAATGGATATGCCACAAAAATATAGTTGCAGAAAAGATTTGAGCAAAAATGCCTGTTGCCACTTGCGTCAGTGCATTACAGCTATTTGGAGATGAGTCATCACAACTCTCCCATGAGTGTTCAAAGGTCTTAGTGTAAAGATGTAAAATGTACAAGAAAGGTTCCCAGGGAACATGACGCACGGTTTTAATTGTGAATAACTTAAGAATTGGGAAATTTGAGACAATCCTGTTTTTAGAAAGTGTGTTTTTATCCAGTATCTCTCAAACGTGGCAATGTACATAATATTATATCTATAGATTTTTTTTCCCCTCCCAGGAACTATGTATCGGTCGTTGACCAAATGATTTTTAAAATTTTGTATCATTTAAAGAAATCCGATGGATCGTACGTGTGGCACGGTGGTTAGCACTGATTCCTGAAAACTCCAGGGACCTGGGTTTGATTCCTGGCTTAGGACGCTGTCTGTATGGAGTTTGCACATTCTCCCCGTGCCTGCGTGGGTTTCCTCTGGGTGCTCCAGTTTCCTCCCACTGTCCAAGGATGCATGGATTAGGTTGGCCATGCTCAATTGCCCACAGTGTCCTGGTATAAGTAGGTTAGAGGGATTAGTGGGGTAAATATGTGGGGATAGGGCCTGAGGTAGGATTGTGGTTGGTGCAGTCTCAGTGGGCCAAATGGCTGCCTTCTGCACTGTAGGGTTTCTATATGCAAGCATATTCTGCAAATGTAAGCTTTATGTTTTCCCACTTCAAGCCAATATATAGTCTTTAAGGTCACTGATTCGACTTAGGGTAAAACTTCCTTCACCTTGCCCCAAGTTAGTCTATTTACTAAGTAACCTTGGATTAAGGCAAGCAATTGAAGCAGAGTAAAGGAGGTTTTACCCTGCATGTCGTCAGTAATATATAGAATCTGGAACTGTTAGATCCTGATGGTATGTGTCTAAAATTGAAAATTGTCCCATTTTCGAGCACTGTTCTCTCAAACACAAATGAAATCAGTAAAGAAATGAGAATGAAACGCACAATCCTTCAAACCTCTTTCTGAGTCCAGGTCGACTCCACACTGGTGAGGCAATAATGTAATGCAAAACTGGTCTGAATTAGATTATCATTGATGGCCTAATTTAAGAGAGGCTGTGTCGCAGGAATGGAAAATAGAAAAGCCAGAGATAGCACAGACCAAATTTGTGTAACATGTGTCTTTGGATGCCTGAAATGGAAAAACTATTCATTTTCTTGTCTTTCTCCAATGTAGATGTGCACAGATATACAACAGAAGAGAATTAAGGAATAACTGCCTACATGGGTTATTCACACTAACAATACTCTTGTACATTTGCTCCTCAAACCAGGTTATTCATGGTCGTGTTGTGGTCTTTAGTTCTTGTGACAATTTTCTTGTGCATTCTTTAAAAATGCATCCTTGTACTACAGCTTCTTTTCATGAAACTATCAGAATTAAACGTTGATTTTCAATCTGTAGCAGTGCATGTTTTAAACTGTTGTCAGAATTTAATGCAGGCTATGTGCTAAATTTCAGTTGATGAATAGGAATTGTACAGGTGTCAATTCCCTGTAGTCTACGGAAGAGAGAATTAATGTTTCGAATTTAATTGATCAAAGAATTAATTTTTCTTCCAGTTTCTTTGAATGGATAGAGAGAGAGACAAGAGACTTAATTCTCAATCTGGGGGGAAGCTGACACTCAGATAATTTATATTAATTCTCAATCTGGCGTTGGAAACCCGATGCACAGATAATTTATGAAACTCGACCCTGTGCTGCATCTGTGACACTAGTAATTGTCAAATGTAAGTGCCCTATTTGGGATGGAGGTGAGTTAGAGACTCACTTAAATGGTGCCACGCTTTGCTAGCAGGCAGGAGCTGCCTGCAGAGAGTGGAGCAGATGGTAGCCACATTGGAACCACCGAAGAGAGGAGGCATATTCTTGGAGGGCCACCACTGTCACCGCGCACAGCAGCAGCCAAGTGAATGATGCTGCATCTGATCCAGAGCAAAATTCCCTCTCACCAAAAATCTTTCATATTTTTAAAAAAAACATTTTTTTTCACGGCAATGAACCCAGAAACTGTGCATGAATGTTCTCCAGATAGATCAAATTGACAATTTAGAGTTGAAATATTGGCCTTCCCCATCCCAATAACAAACTCCACCAGGAGCTCAACATGATGGTAATTGGAAGCAAGTTGCTCCCAATTCCCCACCCTTGCTTTGAAAATTCTAATACTGAGGACACTGATCCACCATCTGGGAGGGCCAGTTCCAAAATTTACTCCTGTTCACATCCCCGTGGGCAGTTGAAAACACTGGCCAAGAATATTTTAGTGTGGGTGAAACAAGTTTACCATCTTTTACTATTTGCCATTTAATTAACCAGAAAGTCAGTTCCTGGACGATGGACCAATGGAGGTCTGAACTTTAAAAGCTACTCTCACTTGGTGAGAAGGGCTTACCCGATTTTTTTTTTTTGTTTGGTGTATGGTTCTGAATTTCAAATTTTATTTGTCAGCAACTTATTGAATAGCCTTAGGATAAGGGATAGCAAATTTAAAACAGTTGAGGAGAAACTACTTCTCCCAAAGGGTTGTGAATTTGTGGAATTTGCTACCCCAAAGTGTGATGGATGCTGGGACAGTAAGTAAATTTAAGGAGGAATTAGATTTTTAATTGGTCATGGGTTGAAGAGTTATGGGGAGAAGGCAGGAAAATGGGGATGAGGAGCATATCAGCCGTGATTAAATGGTGGAGTGGTCTCGATGGGCCGAATGGCCTAATTCTGCTCCTATATCTTATGAACTTGTGAATATTTATCTGAGTGTTTGAATCTTAGCGGAAGGAGTCTTTTATTGTAGAAGATCTCTTAACAATTGTGGTGAGGAATGGAAGGGGAAATAGAAAGATTTTGTCGTCTCGGTATCTACCTCTTTGGTCACTTCTGCTCACCTGTCCCATCATCTCTCTCTCTCTCTTCTCTCTTCCCCCTCTTCACCCACCCCCCCGGCCCCTCTTGTTATTTGCCCAAGGGTCACATTTTGCCTAATTACCTTCCTGTGAAGTGTTTTGTGGAATCATTTGTGAATTTTTGGGGAGGAGAAGTTAAACATTTACTTCACATGCTGCGTGGTTTTATTTGATACTAGGATGATGAAAGCACAACCATGCTTACTGCTAAGCAAAATATTTTTTTTCCAGAAATTTACTCTCTTCATAAAATTTGCAAAGCTACATTGCAAAACATTTCAAATTGATTACAGAAAACTTAATAAAATTAAGTTTTCCCCACTTAGCATGTTCCATTCTGAGGTGCCTCTACAGTTTCAACACCCTTGATATTTACAATATACATTCCATGTTAGGGATACAGGCTGAGATTTCAACTCAGTTATCCAGTCTGTATTGTTTCCACCTGCACGCTTCTACCCCAGATGCTTTTCGCAAATAGCTTATGGGCTGTCGCACAAAATCTGCAACTTGCACTTCATTCCATATCGCAGGATGAGAGTGAAGTATGATTTGAGAAATGTCCATAAATTAGGTGCATACCATCATCCTGAATGTAATCAAAGCCACCAAGAACAATGACCTCTGTCACTACTTTTCATAGAATCCCTACAGTGCAGAAGATAAGTGGACAATAGGCACACTGAGCAGGAGAAGATTTTCCTATTGTGGTCATTATGAGATATTCTTTGAAAATGCATTCACTGATCTTGAGCACCTGCATATGCTTATTGAATGCCTTCCGGCCCTTCTGCCAGATTTTCAGGCCTAGGCTGTGGGAATTGACCTCCTTTGACACCTGCTTGTCCTTTAGGGACCTCCAGATCTCCGAACGAAACGTGGTCTCTTCTCCTGTTGACTTCTGGATTAAGGCCTCCAGCACTAACTCCAAAAATTTGGGAACTCCCCCTCCCCCATTTGGCCATTGGTTCATTATGCTGTGCTTCTCCTTACAGCCACTTGCAGTACAGGCAGTCAGCATCTCCCTTTTAAGAAAGGCAGACTGCCTTTAAGAGCTGTGAGATAGCCGGAGCATATGCTAGCCACTTCTAGGTATCCTGTCAAGCATTCAGTCATGCAGCAGCACAGGTCATGCTCAGCTGAACACTACAATCCATCTACCTCAGCAATATGGGGAGCGGGCAGATTACAACTTGCAACTTCCATGCTTGAAAATGGATGCAATCCAATTTTTAGTCCCAGTCTTGTCTATTCCATAATCATTTATTGGGGAGAAAAAGAAACAAAAGCAATGATTATAGTTTCTATAAGTTGAATTTGTTGGTAAAAATGACAACTGAGATATTTTCTGATTGGATACTTTTTGGGTAGAGGTTGGGACCATGTATCCCACTTTGAAACTTAATACATTTTTCATGCAATGCTGTTCTTTACTCAAATAACTTTGCAGGACTGACTCTTGGCTAAGGTGAGAGGGGGATTTAGTTGACTGTTGACCTGTAGCCAGGAAGGAGCTAAAGTGAGAGTTAAGAAGAGCTAGAAGAGGACATGAGAAGACTTTGGCGGATAGGATCAAGGAGAACCCTAAAGCTTTCTATAGGTACGTCAAGAATAAAAGATTAGTTAGGGCAAGATTAGGGCCAGTCAGAGACAGTAGTGGGAAGTTGTGCGTGGAGCCTGAAGAGATAGGAGAGGCACTGAATGAATTTTTTTTGTCAGTATTCACACAGGAAAAAGTCAATGTAGTCGAGGAGAATACTGAGATACAGGCTTTTAGACGAGACGGGATTGAGGTACATAAGGAGGAGGTGTTAGCAATTCTTGAGAGTATGAAAATAGATAAGTCCCCTGGGCCGGATGGGATTTACCCTAGGATTCTCTGGGAGGGTAGGGAGGAGATTGCAGAGCCTTTGGCTTTGATCTTCATGTCATCATTGGCTATAGGTATAGTGCCGGAAGACTGGAGGATAGCAAATGTTGATCCTTTGTTCAAGAAGGGGAGTAGAGACCATCCTGGGAATTATAGACCGGTGAGTCTTACTTCTGTTATGGGCAAAGTTTTGGAAAGAATTATAAGGGATAGGATTTATAATCATCTAGAGAGAAATAAATTGATTAGGGATAGTCAACATGGTTTTGTGAAGGGTAGGTCGTGCCTCACAAACCTTATTGAGTTTTTTGAAAAGGTGACCAATGAGGTGGATAAGGGTAAGGCAGTTGACGTGGTGTATATGGATTTTAGCAAAGCATTTGATAAGGTTCCCCATGGCAGGCTACTGCAGAAAATGCAGATGCATGGGATTGAGGGTGATTTAGCAGTTTGTATCAGGAATCGGCTAGCTGATAGAAGACAGAGGGTGGTGGTTGATGGAAACTATTCAACCTGGTGTGTTAGTCCACCTTGTTGTCTAACCAGGGGCATGCACACAGTGGGTCGTGCGTGGGCTGCTCTTGGATGTTTCGAGAGTGGCCTAGTACTTCGCGTCATTGTGTGTGCTTAAAACTGGACCAGCAGATGGGCACCACAACAGCTCGGTGACTATCACTGCTAGCTGTGCATGGATTTGGGCCAGTGTCTGTGGGAGTTTGCGCATTCTCCCTGTGGTTGCGTGGGTTTCCTCCGGGTACCCCGGTTTCCTCCCACACCCCAAAGATGTGCTCTTAGGCTGATTGGCAGTAATAAATTGTCCCTAAACTATTCTCCCCTGAATCTGGTTTCCAATGGGGATACCATACGCATACACACGGGTCAGGGTAGGTGTAGGATAATGCTTTGTTGAGATGGCAGCGCGGGCTCATTGGGCCAAAGGGCCTGTTTCCCATGCTGGGTTGTTCTTTGTTCAGTTACAAGTGGTGTACCTCAGGGATCTGTTTTGGGGCCACTGCTGTTTGTCATTTTTATAAATGACCTAGATGAGGGTGTAGAAGGATGGTTTAGTAAATTTGCTGATGACTCCAAAGTTGGAGGAGTTGTAGACAGTGAGGATGGATGTTACAGTTTGCAGAGGGACATAGATAAGCTGCAGAGCTGGGCTGAGAGGTGGCAAATGGAGTTTAATGCAGAAAAGTGAGGTGGTTCACTTTGGTAAGAGTAACAGGTGTACAGAATATAGGGCTAATGGAAGGTAGTGTCAATGAGCAGAGAGATCTCCTTGTACATGTGCATAGATCCCTGAAAGTTGGCACCCAGGTTGATGAGGTTGTTAAGAAGGCGTACGGTGCGTTAGCTTTTATTGGTAGAGGGATTGAATTTTGGAGCCATGAGGTCATGTTGCAACTGTACAAAACTCTGGTGCGGCTGCAGTTGGAGTATTGCGTACAGTTCTGGTCGCTGCATTATAAGAAAGATGTGGAGACATTGGAAAGGGTGCAGAGGAGGTTTACCAGGATGTTGCCTGGAATGGTGGGAAGGTTTTATGAGGAAAGGCTGAGGAACTTGAGGTTATTTTTGTTAGAGAGAAGGTTAAGAGGTGACCTAATTGAGGCACACAGGATGATCAGAGGGTTAGATAGGGTGGACAGTGAGAGCCTTTTTCCTCGGATGGTGATGGCTATCATGAGGGGACATAGCTTTAAATTGAGAGGTGGTAACTATAGGACGGATGTCAGAGGTAGGTTTTTTACTCAGAGGGTAGTAAGGGCGTGGAATGCCCCGCCTGCAGCAGTTGTGGACTGGCCAACTTTAAGGGTGTTCAAATGGTCAGTGGACAGGCATATGGATAACATTGTGGAATAGTTTAGGTTAGAGGGCCATTAGATTGGTGCTACTGGTCGGCGCAACATCGAGGGCCGAAGGGCATGTACTGCGCTATGTTCTATGTTGACTGAAATAAATTTGTATGCTCTACATACATTCGGTGTGCTTGAAACAAGATTGGAAAGGGACATTGGAAAGATAACTTCCTCAGAGTGGCGATCCCTGTCGGATTGCTACTCTGAATGAATCTGCTCTTGTTGAAGGTACCTAATGGATGCTGATAATGTATTATGTAAGTTTGTATTTTACATAAAATTACTGGATTTGCATCAGTAACTTGTTTATTGGAGCAGTCCAAGTTCCTGAAATAAAAGATCCTTTTATGTAAAAAAAATGTAGGGGAGGGTGTTGTGTTTTGTGTGTGTAGGGGTATACGGGGTGTGTGTGTGGGAGGGGGTGGTGGTGTGGTGTGTTGTGGGGGAGGGACGAGGGGCGAGGTGTGTATGTGTGCATGCATCCCCTCTCCTCTCCCCTCCCTTGAGGCTGGATCTAGGTGTTTAGATAGTTACTCTGGAGTTAGTGTTTTTTTCCCTTCAAACTTTCAGAGTAATGATCAGGGTAAATCTGCCAGAACCATGCAAAGTTAGTGATTTAAATCTCTGCTGTCGGATGGTTCCCAGCCCAGCACAATTGTCTGGATGAAAGAAGATAGCAACTACTAGGCAATCCCTTACCTGGGAACCAGAGGGATTCCCCATAGCATCATTTGGGAATGTGGCCCCAAATGCAGTGTTGGGAAACCAGTTATGGACCATTAACTACCCATTCAGTTAACATGGTGCAAAGTTTATCTCACAGTAGGATGCAGTGATAGCTGAGATGTGAAAAATTTTATTTTTCCTTCTCCCCGTTTCCTCCTCCTTTATTACCTTGTTCAAATGATTTTTATTATTGAATGTCGGAAATGTTTATTGGCAGTTTGTGTGGAGGACATCACTGCCAGATGTGAGCCTATTCTCCCTTGGGCACAAGCACCTCACAAAGAAGGTCATGGGGGGACGGGGGGCTGTGGATACAGTCAATAATGTGAATCATGGGCCAATTTTATTTACATACTTGTGAATTTACTTATCTCTTGTTATCTTCAGAGACCAAGGAGCAATCTGGCAAATCATAACACTCTCAGACTCGGGGCTGAATTGACAATGAGCTGGTCTGTTTACCACAGTGTCAGATCACACAATACATTTCCTTTTAAGCCAGTGGGAGAAGCTGAGATGTACTTTTTGTTTCTGAGAGTTCTGTTTCGGATTATTTTTATACACAGCGAAAATCTTTGCTGTTGGGTTCACTTGCTTCTATGTATCAGTAACAAGCTTGCTCTTTTATTTATGCTGAATGATGGAAGCCGGTTACAAATAAAGTAAACTGACTATGACTCAATATACTCTTTATTCAGCAAACACTGTGAATTATGTTTATACCTACACAGGAATAAAACTGTGTGGAGGCAAGGCAAGTATCTCTGTGCTCACAATATGTAGCATCATCAGGAATATATATTTCTTCAAGTGCATTGGTGATATTGCTGTGGATTGGCACCTCCACAGCCTGGTGTCTATGTTGGACTGGGGTAAACACAGTAAGAAGTCTCACAACACCAGGTTAAAGTCCAGCAGGTTTATTTGGTAGCACAAGCTTTTGGAGTGCTGCTCCTTCAGCAGATGAGTGGGATTTCTGTTCACAAACAGGGCATATAAAGACACAAACTCAACTTACAAAATAATGGTTGGAATGCAAGTTTTTACAGGTAATCAAGTCTTAAAGGTACAGACAATATGAGTGGAGAAAGGGTTAAGCACAGGTTAAAGAGATGTGTATTGTCTCCAGCCAGGACATTTAGTGAGATTTCGCAAGCCCAGGCAAGTCGTGGGGGTTACATGTAGTCGTAGAATGCCTACAGCGCAGAAGGAGGTCATTTAGCCCATTGAGTCTGCACCAACCACAATCCCACCCACGCCCTATCTCCCACAAACACACACATTCACCTTGCTAATCCCCTTGACACTAGGGTCAACTTAGCATAGCCAATCAACTTAATCCGCACAGCTTCCGGACTCTGGGAGGAAACCCACGGAAACACGGAGAGAATGTTCAAACTCCACACAGACACAAAATCACAAAATGCCTGGATCTTTTCATTTTCATCTTCATCTCCTCTGAAACATTCTGTTTGAAAAGATTCTGATCTTCGGATAAGCGTTCTCCAAGGCAATCTTCATGACACACGGCAACGCAGAATCACTGAGCAGAAACTGATCGCCAAGTTCCACACACATGAGGATGGCCTCAACCCGACCTTGGATTCATGTCACACTATCTGTAACCCCCACGACTTGCCTGGGCTTGCAAAATCTTACTAACTGTCCTGGCTGGAGACAATACGCATATCTTTAACCCACGCTTAATTCTCTCTCCACTGACATTTTGTCCCTTTAAGACTTGATCATTTGTAAAGACTCGCATTCCAACCATTATTTTGTAAATTGAGTTTGTGTCTTTATATGTCCTGTTTGTGAACAGAACTCCCACTCGCCTGATGAAGGGGCAGCACTCCAAAAGCTTGTGTTACCATATAAACCTGTTGCACTTTAACCTGGAGTTGAGACTTCATACTGTGATAGACACCAGAACAGTCCTTCCTCAGAGAAGGTGAATGGTGCTATGTTCAACTGTGGGTGGCACGGTAGCACAGTGGTTAGCACTGCTGCTTCACAGCTCCAGGGACCTGGGTTCGATTCCCAGCTTGGGTCACTGTCTGTGTGGAGTTTGCACATTCTCCTCCGTGTGCTCTGGCTTCCTCCCACAGTCCGAAGATGTGCGGGTTGGATTCATTGGCCATGCTGAAATTGACCTGAAATGTGTAGGTTAGAGGGTTTGGCGGGTAAGTTTGTGGGGATGTGGAGGTAGGGCCTGGATGGGATTGTGGTCGGTGCAGACTTAATGGGCCAAATGGCCTCTTTCTGCACTGTAGGGTTTCTGTGATTTCTGTGACAGAGCTGAGGGTGTGCCAAGTTTAAATTTTGCAACAAGTGTGGTTTTGGGAGGAGTGTGCTAACCACTTTTTCACTGAGCCATTTGCAGCTGTTGAGATGTATCGTCCAATCAAGTATCGCGCCATTGTTGTCCTTCAAAAGATATGGAAGGAAGGTGGGAACAGGCTATTGAGTCGGATGATCCTTCGTGGTCATAACGAATGGCAGAGCAGGCTTGAATGGCCAAATCTTGCCTTTCTTTTATTTTGGGGTAAAAACAGCAATCTTGTGGAAAACAATGGGCTAATTTTTTAAAAATCTGAAAGCATTAAAATCCAAACCCAAATTTTAGTTTTGTGTTGTTCCAGCCTCTCCAATGTCCTCATGGTACAAGAGATTCATAGAATAGAAACCAGACCCACCAAGTCAAGTTCCCAACCACTATTCTGAAATATAATATTGTGTGGGTGTAAATAAGTCCTGTCATTAATAATCATAATTCTTTGAAGTGAATTGTGTAAATATAATAATTAAAGGATGCTAACGTTTAAACAACTTGGAAATGTTTTGAACATAGAACACAAACAGCAAAGTCAGAAGTGCATCAATTTGTTTTCATTTGTCTAAATATTTCAGAAACAACTTTGTACTAATCTTTTATATAAAGTTTTGGGAAGTAGAACATCAATTCAGACTGGCCAATTGTAAAAATAAATTGAATAGTGTTGCTGATTTAAGAAATAGCTAAAGTTTATGAAAATATTTGAGTGCCTCAGTGCATCATCTGCCCTCAGATTTCAATGTTGCTGGCTGGTTAAATATAGGAAACATGCCATCTATAGCAGATGACCAAGTCAAATTTGAATTAACTGCTTTTGACTGGTATTTAAATGTGATTAGCTGTTGTAGGAGAGTTTTCCTGGCAAGGTTAGATAAATGGAGTGAAGTATTTGTAGATTGCTCAGTTCTGGATGTGAAATATGAAGAAATTGAACAAAAAGAACACCAGGGGTTCAATCTGCTCTGTAAATTTCACATCAGCTTGGTTGATTGGGAATAGCAGTCAATAAGTCTTTATCCAAAAAAATCTGAAGTGCTCCATATCGAGTGGGACATGGTACACAATGGGGCTTGTAACAGTACCTCAACTGTTGAGATGTACCACCAAACAAGTATCACGCCAATGTTGCCCATCAAAGGATAGGGGAGAAAAGTTGGATGATCAGCCATGGTAATAATGAATGGCAGAGCGCGCTTGAAGTGCCGAACGGCCAAATCCTACCTTTTTAAAATGTTCCTGTGAAATTTTGGAGTAAAACCAGCAATCTCATGGAAAACACTAATGGGCTGATTTTTAAAAAAAAACCTGAAAGCAATAAAATCCAATCCCACATTTTAGTTTTGTGTTGTTCCAGCCTCCCCAGTGTCCTCATGGTACAAGAGATACCCACGATTCCTAGAATAGAAATCAGACCAGTCTTTCACTTTGTGGCTATATCCACCTTTGGCCAATAATGACTTGCATAATACTGTACCCACCTACTCCCCCACAGAAAGTGCTCCTTTCCTGGCTCACATTGGCATTCTTTCTTCTCTCCATTCAATTTGAATTGTATTCAGTCTCATTGAAACTGATAAACCATTTTCCCCTTCCCAGCTCAATCTGAGTTCCTGTTTCACAGCATCCACCCCACACTGTAACTGCACAATTCCTGTTGCTATTTGATCATTCTGGTTCCTGCATTCTGTCCATACAAGCTTGTATACAGCAAGCTTACTCAAGCTTTTCACCTGGCGGTGGCAGGGGTGGGAGGGAGGGCATTTCAAAATCTTTCTCACTCAAGGGATTGATGACCAAATTTCAGAAAGATAAAGTTCAACACAACATTACACCTTATTTAAAAAAAACTTTAAACAGCTTACTGAGCAAAAACACAAAACAGTGAGTAATGAATAAAGATGAGTATTAGAATGTAATAGGATGAGAGTATGTGTCTCTGGTTCAGTCCCAGTCTCAGCATGCTTACTCACCCACTCTCCACTGCTGTGAGAGCAAATGAACATGCATGATGGCATTTGAGGGGAATGAGAACCGTAAACCGAGGAAACCAGAAGTATGGACATACTCTGAACCTGACACATTTTCCCCCCCCACTCCCCCAAACACTCCTCCCACTCTGCCACCAAACCCACACAATTCCCCCACACATACTCTCCCAACACAAGCTCTCTCTCTCTCTCTCTTCCACCCCCCACACCCTCTCTATCTTCCCCTTGCATCCTCCCTCTCCCTCTGCAGTCCCTCTTCCCTCCCTGCTCTGCCCCCAACCACACCATGTTATCTACATGGACTTTAGCAAGGCCTTTGACAAAGTACCACATGTTAGGTTGTTGCGCAAGGTTAAATCTAACAGGATCCAGGGTGAGATAGCCAAATGGATACAAAATTGTCATCTTGACAGAATAAGAAGTCTGACAACACCAGGTTAAAGTCCAACAGGTTTATTTGGTAGCACAAGCTCTTGGAGCACTGCCCCTTCATCAGGTGAGTAGGATTTCTGTTCACAAACAGGGCATATAAAGACATAAACTTAATTCACAAACTAATGGTTGGAATGCGAGTATTTACAGATATCAAGTCTTGAAGGTACAGACAATGTGACTGGAGAGAGGGTTAAGCACAGAGGGTAAAGAGATGTGTATTGTCTCCAGCCAGGACAGATAGTGAGATTTTGCAAGCCCAGGCAAGTCATGGGGGTTACAGATAGTGTGACATGAACCCAAGATCCTGGTTGAGACTGCCCTCATGCGTGGAACTTGGCTATCAGTTTCTGCTCAGCGATTCTGCGTTGTTGTGTGACGTGAAAGCGTCTTGGAAGAACGCTTATGTCCTGTGACTGCTGAAGTGTTCCCCAACAGGAAGAGAACACTCTAACCTAATGAGCGGTGTTCGTTCATTCACTCACTTCTCGATAGAAGCCTGAGGGTGCTTGTAGAGGGTTGTTTTTCAAACTGGAGGCCTGTGACCAGCGGTGTGCCTCAGGAATCAGTGCTAATTTGTCATTTATATTAATGATTTGGATGAGAATGTAGGAGGCATGGTTACTAAGTTTGTAGATGACACCAAGATTGGCGACACAATGAACAGTGAAGAAGGTTATCTCCAATTGCAACGGGATCTTGATCAGTTGGGCCAGTGGGCTGACAAATGGCAGATGGAGTTGAATTTAGAAAAACGCGAGGTGATGCATTTTGGTAGATCGAACCAGGGCAGGACTTACTTAGTTAATGGTAGGGCACTGGGGAGAGTTACAGAACAAAGAGATCTAGGGGTACATGTTCATAGCTCCTTGAAAGTGGAATCACAAGTGGACAGAGTGGTGAAGAAGGCATTCGGCATGCTTGGTTTCATTGGTCAGAACACTGAATACAGGAATTGGGACGTCTTGTTGAAGTTCTGCAAGATGTCGGTAAGGTCACACTTGGAATACAGTGTGCAGTTCTGGTCACCCTATTGTAGAAAGGATATTATTAAACTAGGAAGAGCGCAGAAAAGATTTACTAGGATGCTACAGGGACTTGATGGACTCTATAAGGAGAGACTGGGTAGACTGGGAATTTGTTCTCTGGAGTGGAGGAGGCTGAGGGGTGATCTTATAGAGATCTATAAAATAATGAGGGGCTCAGTTAGATAGTCAATATCTTTTCCCAAAGGTAAGGGAGTCTAAACCTAGAGGACATAGGTTTAAGGTGAGAGGCGTGAGATACAAAAGGGTCCAGAGGGGCAATTTTCTCACACAGAAGGTGGTGAGTATCTGGAACAAGCTGCCAGAGGTAGTTGTAGAGGGTACAATGTTGTCTTTTAAAAAGCATTTAGATAGTTACATGGATAGGATGGGTATAGTGGGATATGGCCAAATGAAGGCAATTGGGATCAGTTTAGGGGATTAAAATAAAGGGTGGCATGGAGAAGTTAGGACAAAGGGCCTGTTTCCATGTTGTCAACCTCCTGAGTCTATGACTCCCCTCTTTGATTTGGCTTGTTATTGTCACATGTATTAACATACAGTGAAAAGTATTGTTTCTTGCACGCTATACAAACAAAGCATACCGTTCATAGAGCAGAAAAAGAGAGAGTGCAGAATGTAGTGTTACCTTCATAGCTCGAGTGTAGACAAAGATCAACTTAATGCAAGGTAGGTCCATTCAAAAGTCTGATTGCAGCAGTGAAGAAGCTGTTCTTGAGTCGGTTGGTACGTGACCTTAGACTTTTGTATCTTTTTCCCAATATAAGAAAGTGGAAGAGAGAATTTGTGGGGTCCTTAATTATGCTGGCTGCTCCGCTGAGGCAGCGGGAACTGTAGATGGAATCAATGGATGGGAGTCTGCAGTCTCCCCCCACCCCTGTCCCACTTCCCTTCCCTCTCTCCTCTTTTTTCCCCCCTCCCCCCAACTGCACTACTTATTAGAAAACCACTTTCACCTCCAGAAATTAGTTTCGTGTTAGTTCTAGCCAAGTGGGATGATGGTCTCTTCTGCCTGAAGTCTGTTACCTCTGTGGTAATCTCAATTCAGAATCTTTAATGGAAATCTAACTTGAAAGTTTCATTGAGGTCAGTGATATGGAATGAGGGAAGAGTGGAATGTTGATGCAGCAGTTTATATCTTTTGTGGGGGGCTGAGATAAATTGTTGAGCAGAGTAGATTGAGCATAATTTTGCAGCTACCCTAGCTGGGAGGGTTCTATCTCTGCCAAATGTGTGGAAGTGTTCCATTTCCAGCACTTTGGCAAGTATAACAAACTTAAGATATGGAAAAAATGATTTTAAGGTCTATAAGCCTATGTAGTGTGAAATTAGAGAATGTGCAATACTATAAAGTAATTTAGATTTTTTCTCTTCACATGCACAACCTTGTGGTTAATGAAATCTACTCTTCCATAAAAATGGCACCTGGGTGCTAGTACAGAAAACCATTCGTGGGTAAGTGCTGGTGGATGTGAATGTTTTCCGCGCACAGTGGAGTGCACCTGCAAAAGCTGCTTCACGTCTGCACAGGTCAACTCACATATGCATTAAGCAGCAGACTGTTGTGCTGTAATTATAAATTTATTTTAACATGCCATGTGCAATCTGTACACCTGGGATAGAATTAATATGCACTGAGACTAATTAACATGCATGTTGCTTGTTTGTATGCAAGTGTTGTGCAAATCCATTTATTAGTTGGATAAATATAATTTTGAACAACTGCTTAGCAAATAAAATAAATTGAGAGAATCTAATCTTGTTCAAACTGATATTCCCACTTTGTTTGTTTTTAAATTGTGTGATCACACCATTATACAAGCTGTCAGTTGGTTACCATATCAGGAAGATTTGGGCAGTTGTATAATTTCCTGTGTTAGTAATGGGTTGCTGAGATAATCTGTGCTAATCATAGACAGGAGGAGAAACAAGACCATTTTGTCTCGTGGATTTGGAGCATTAACCTGCTATTGCCTGGCATTTCCTGAGGGAGCAGTGTGTTGTCGGCTGTGGTTCAGTTGGCAGCGTTCTTGCTTGTGGGTTCATGTTGTATCCCAGCTGCTTTGAGGGTATAATCTCAAGGAAAAGGTTTGAAGAGAGGGGGAAATCCCAGAAGACAATGGACAAACGTATGAGGGTTTTACTTCCTTCATTCAGCCTTTGGAATGCTCTATCTCAGAACTGTGGCTGCTCCGTCGTTGGAGGTATTCAAGGCTATGATTAATAGATTTTTGGACTCAAAGGGAATGGATGGGATGTAGAGATCGGGCAGCAAAGTGTCGCTGACGTCAAAGATCAGCCATGGTTTTGTTGAATTGTGGATTCAACAAGAATCCAAAAGGGTTGATCCTGCCGTTTTTATGATCTCATATGTTCCTAAGATATAGGAGCAGAATTCGGCCTGTTGACTCTGCTCTGCCATTCCACCATGGCAGATATGCTCCTTTATCCCATTTTCTTGCCTTCTCCTCATTAACCCTTCAACCCATTACCAATTAAAAATCTGTCTAACTCCTCAAATTTACTCACTGTCCCAGTATCCCTCGCACTTCGGGGTAGTGAATTCCACTGATTCACAACCATTTGGGAGAAATAATTTCTCCTCAATGCTATTTTAAATTTGCTACCCCTTATCCTAAGACTATGACCTCTCATCCTAGAATGCCGCACAAGAGGAAGCATCCGCTCCGCTTGTACTTTGTCCATACCATTTACCTTACATACCTCGATTTGATCTCCCCTCATTCTTCTAAATTCCAGAGAACATAGATTGAAACTGTCCAATCTCTCTTCATACCACAAACCCCTAATCCCTGGAATTAATCTAGTGAAGCTCCTCTGAACTGCCTCCAATGCCATCATATCTGATGAGATGGTGCTTCTGTGGAAGGTTTTTCTACATATTCCAACTGAAATACATAATGGAAATGAAGTACATCCATTGCTGCAGCTTGCTCAGGCAGGAAAGGAGAAAAAGGTTCAAGAAGCTTTTTGGAGAGCACCAGAGAGAGGGTAGAAAGCTACAGTACTTGGATATGTGGAATGAAAAATGGAAACAAGGTTTAGGTGGAATCTTACAAATATTTGGCAGTGTGTCTTTTCCTGTGGGAAAACTGGCGTGGAACTCTCCACTCCGCTGGCCAGTTTTCTGTCTGGACCCTGTCCCTTTAACTGGCAAAAAAAAGTGGAGTGGCGTGTACCATCACTCTGTCGTCATCACTGACATTCCCATCGCTCTTGTGTATGCTCTGCACCATCACAAATGGATGCCTCCTCGCTTGGGAGGCTCTCCCTAAGGCCTGCCAGTTTGGCAACCTGTGCCAGGAATTAGATTCAAATTTATTGAAATTAATGGAAATCAGGTTCTCGCCGATTTATGGATGAAAATCGAGAGATTGTGATTCCACCGATTTGCGATTGTCTTCTTTCGCTGGATCTTGTGACCCCCCGTGGATGACCTCGAGGGTGGAGAGTACAGTCTCACCCAATGTTTGATTGTGTAGTTTTTTAAAAAATGCTGTTTAAACCTTTGTGATAGAATGACCAACTGAATTTCTGAACTAATTAGTGAATTGCAAATCTGTTTGTGTATTTCAACCATTGTGATTGTTTTTCAAGAGATTTGTGTGTTTACGTGGAGTGTTTTGTTCAGAAGGATTACTTTGAATGAATGGCAATCAGGTTAGGAGAGCTTGCAGCTGTGCTGGATTTAGTGATTCATCTTTGCAGGATGAATTTAAAAGGAATTTGAGTGATGTTAAAGGTTAAGAGGAGAAAAATTAAAAGGACAATGTGGCTTAGTTATGATATCGACATCTATTAATTCATGTCTCGTTGATGCAGGCTGGGTGTAAGAGCTCAAAATAGAATAAAACTTCCTGTTGAAAGGTCCAATGTTCATTAAGGAAGTATAGGGAAGGTTTAATATATCAGCTAGGAATTAATCCGGAGGAACATTTTGGATGATGCCGTATTATCAGAATGTGGTAATTTCCAAACAGGTGATTAAGGTCATCAGCAGCAAGAACCAAAACTGAATGGATCTGAAGGCAGAAGTCAGCTGAGTAGAAATTTTAATGCAAGTGGGCGGTACGGTGGCGCAGTGGTTAGCGCTGCTGCCTCGCAACCCAGGGACCCAGGTTCAATTCCAGCCTCGGGTCACTGTCTGTGTGGAGTCATGTTCTCCCCATGTCTGCATGGGTTTCCTCCGGATACCCTGGTTTCCTCCCACAGTCCAAAGATGTGAAAGTTAGGTGGATTGTCCATGGGAAATTAACTTTAGTGTCGGGGGATTGGCAGGGTAAATGTGGGATTATGAGAATAGGGTTTGGATGGGATTGTGGTCGGTGCAGATTCAATGGGCCGAATGGCCTCCTACACTGTAGGAATTTTATGAAGTAAATTAATGACTTTTTATCTTCAAATAACTGAAAATTAGCAGGTGGAAATGGAATTCCAAAAATCTTCCTGGACTCGACATTCTAAATCTGGGCTCAAATGTATTGGGAGTTACCTTTGGTGTCATTTAATAGTATTCTTCCCCATTCCAGTTAGAACAGGGTCAAAGCAGGAATCTGCCTTTACTATAATTTATAGCAAGGATCCTGAATTGGGAAAAGGTGATTACATTGTGTTGTTTCAAAATCTTGGCACCAACTTTCTGCAGGTGCTAGATACCATCAAGAGGCCATTTTAGTTATGATTCATTTAAAACAATTAATTCAACTGAAAATTCTTTATAATTATTTTCTTCCACCATAATATAAATGATTAAATGAATCATAAAAATAAATAATGTCAAAGTGCGGTTTCACTTTCTGATGCCTCTGTTATTGTTTAATTTAGGGAACTCTAACCTCAGAAACCAGTGGAGGCTGGATCACTGAATATATTCAAGGCTGAGAGAGAGACAGTTTTTTGATTGACAAGGGCTGTGGGCAGACAGGTGTTAGGAGCTGAGATAGTTTTAAATGATCTATGTTATTATTGTTGGATGTTAGAAATAAGGCATGGATTTAAGTAAGTTTACTTTAGTGTTTCTGGGTAAGAAAGGGTAAAACTCTACCTGACAAGTGTGTATGGGGCTTTTGAACCTTAAAATGGAGGAGAGGCCATTTGGTCCATCAAATCTGCACCAACTCTCTGAAAGAGCATCTTACTGGATGAAATTGGCTGGAGAACAGCCAGATACCTGAAGCAATCGTAAGGTTAATGTTCCTATTTCTGTCTTTGGAGCAGTAGTATTCCACTGGGGACTGAATACCTGAGAGATTGTGTGAAAATGTTTGTGGCTACTCCAGACAAAGAAATACTGAAAGGACAGTTGGAAATCCTGGAGGTGGATCTTTACTGAAAACAGTTGAGGGAAAGCATTGTTTGTAAGAAGATTCTGAGGTGTGTGTGGAGTTTGGAAGCCCCCGTGTGATAATCATCTCTGAGGAACTTGAAGAGAAATTCACAGAAGCTCAATTGGGTGACAGCCACCAATTGGCTTCAGTGTGGGGTGCTGTCTAACCGCAGATAGCCAGTTGGGTTCCAAGGACTATGTGGATACTGAGAACATTACAGCATAGGATATACGTTTTGATTCGTGTTGTTTTTCTAATCTGTGTAGTTAAGTGAGTGTGAAGGAACATTGTACTACCATGAAACTTTTCATGTTTATTAATTTTTTTGTTGTTTAAAGCTAATTGGCAATCCTGACACTCAGTTCATCCATGTTTCTCTAAAATAAGTAAAATTTACGATCTTTTGAGCCAGGATTTCACTCTAGGATCTTCCTGTCCAGTTATAACATCAACTGAGATCATAAGGCAGGAAAGTGGAGTTGAGGCCACACACAGATCAGTCATAATTTTGAGTGGTGGAGCAGGCTTGAGGGGCCAAAAAGCCTACTCCTGCTCCTAATTCTTATGTTTTTATGTGACTCCGTTGTAACATGTTTCAAAATGTAGTGCTAAGCTGCTTGTGATAGGAAGAGTAAAGCTGTAATTGCAAAAATTGAACACTTTTCAGAATTTCTGCTTAATATGTCTTTAAGGAAGATGTAACACCGGAAGGGATTCTGAGAGACTTTTATCCTTTGTATCCAGGAGTGGCACAGTGGTTAACACACTGCCAGAGTCCCAGGGAAAGGGCATTCAAAGGTGGAAGGGCGGCAGGCACGGTGACACAGTGGTTAGCACTGCTGCCTCACAGTGCCAGGGAACCAGGTTCGATTCCTGGCTTGGGCACTGTCTGTGTGGAGTTCTCCCCGTGTCTGCGTGGGTTTCCTCCGGGTGTCCTGGTTTCCTCCCACAGTCCAAAGATGTGCTGGTTTAGGTTGATTGGCCATGCTAAATTGTCTCTAGTATCAGGGAGTTACCACGGTGAATGTGTGGGATTACGTGAGTAGGGCCTGGGATTACGGTTAGAATCATAGAATACCTGTAGTGCAGAATGAGACCATTTGGCCTAAAGAGTCTGTACTGACGACAATCCTACCCAATTAAATTGCAGTTGATACAGACTGTAGGGATTCTCTGATAAAAGTTCAGTGGAGAATGAAGTAATCAAAAGGTGCTAAGGCTTCTAAAATTTGGAAATTTTTCATTTTTCTAAAATAATTGAACAGATTTGAATTTGAAAGAGAAAGTTTACAAAGTTAAGATGCTGTGACAAGGATGCTGCATTTCCACTGCCCCAGATTGAAGGAGGTGAACCTTTCCCATTAACAGGATTTTACTAAATTTGAGGACATTAATGGAGTCCAAGCTTCTAAGACTCATTTTGCTCCTCAGCAATATTAATTGCTAAACGCATTTATGAGGGAGAATTACAGATTTTCACTATCTTTTGGGTGGAAAAAGTATTTCCTGATTTCACTCCTAAATGACTTGACTCGAATCCAGTTAAACATTGGGAAGACCAAAGCCATTGTTTTTGGTTCCCGCTACAAACTTCCTTCCTAGTTATTGGCTCCACTCTCCCCTTGACTGAACCAGACTGCTCACAATGCTGGTGTCATATTAAATACGGCGATGAACTTCCGACCTCTCATATATTCGCCATTGTAAATACTGCCTATTTCCACTTCTGTAACATTGCCTGCAAGAGCTCGTCTGCTGTTGAAAACTTCAGTCATACCTTTTTTTAACCACTAGATCTGACTATTCCAATGCAGTCCAGGCTGGGCTCCCACATTTTACTCTCCAAACCTCCCTTTAATAGCCCCAAGTTCCACTCACCTTTTTATAACCGACTCCATAGAATCTCTGCAGCATAGAAAGCAGCCTTTTGGCCTATCAAGCCTGCACCAACAACAATCCTGCCCAGGCCTTATCCCCATAACCCCATGCATTTACCCTGACATTAAGGGGCAATTTGTTATAAACTGCTAATAAGCCTAATCTATAAATTTAAGGAAGTGACTTGGACTAAATGTAGAAGCTTGTGAGTTTACTATCAAATAAATCGGTTGGACTAAAACCTGGTGTTGTCAGACTTTTTACTGTGTTTACCCCAGTCCAACGCCGGCACATCCACATCATAAATGTAGAAGTGCCATACATATCTTGACTTTGTAATACATAAAATGATTACCAAAAAAGTACATTATCGTAGTTACAAGTCTACTTTTACACAAAATTGATATACTTTAACTAACTAAAATTTTCTCTAAACTTACTGTTATGCATGAGCAAATACACTTAACTTTAGCAGGCCTAACTTTCAGGGCAACCCTATTTATTGTGTGTTTAATAATTCATGCCTATTAAGGTAGGCACGTCAGTGTAGTGGTCAAGTGAAAAGCTTATTATTTTCCAAGATGACGAGATGATATTGGAGTCTTATGAGTCTGAAGCTGGATGTGTAATAATAGTGGAAAATTGTGGGATTGGGTTGAATGGTGGGGAGCTGGAACCCATTTGGGGATGAATTTTTGGTAGCATTTTTTTCAGAACCAAAATGCCATCGTAGCCAGTTAATTATTTTGATGAATAGTCAGTCTTGTAAGCAAATGCCGGAGCCAATTTATGCTTTGCACAAATGAATGAGTGACCAGAGGGAGGAAAGTGAGCTTGCTGCTTGACTAAATCCTAGTTTATTTTACATCTAACTGAATAGGCAGATGGGCCTGTGTTTATCGTCTCATCTGAAAGATACAGGATGCTCTCTCTACTGAACAGAACTGCTGATCTCGGAAAGAGAAAGAAAATGAAAACCCAACATACTTTTGATACTAAGCAGGTCTGGTGATATCTGTGCTGTGTGAAAGAGAGTGAAAGATACCTTTTGGCTGTCCTGCATTGGATTTGGGGATATGCCAAAGGTGCACTGGGAAAGCCCCCTCAGAAGTTCTCAGCTTAGTATTTGCTCCACGATTGTCCAGAAGTGGCCACATCCCTTGGTCAAATTGAGCTGTGCTGACAACCATCTGACAAAGCAATTTAAATCGCTAACTTCCATTATGCTAATAGTTATTCTGACAATGTCAGAAGTAATAAAAGCTAGTCTAATTTCAGTGTAACTGTTTTAAATGCCCAGATTGACCCCATCCTGGGACTCCTAACTCCATTGGGTGAATGGGACTCTGTCAGTTGGGATACAGGCAGCAGAGTTCTGAAAAATCTCTGGTTCATGTTGAGTGAAAGATGAGAGGCAGGTTAGGAGGTCATTGAAATAGCCACTTGTCATGAAGTTACAAATGGACAGGTGTTTCAGGAGCAGGTGAGCTTGGGGAGGGGCATTAATGTGCAGTGTTATGAAGGTTGAAGTAGACGGCCTCGCTAGCAGAGAGCATATGTGTGGTCTGTTTCTCTCACCTCTGGGTCTGATAGGACACCAGGATTGAGAAGAGTCTGGATTAACCATAGGCAGTGAGCAAAGAGAGGGATGGAGCAAGTGGCTTGGCAATAGTGTTTGTGACGATGGCTGATGTAAACACAAAATCTGGACCATGTAATGGCAAGGCTATCAGTGCTCACCATTATTGAACAGTAATTTGAACACCAACTTCCAATGATTGCACATGTGTAGTTAAATGTGGAAATCAGGAAGTTGCTGCCAGGGTCACCTCTTCTGCCAGCAGTTTTGCGATATCAATTATCCTGTCATTTTAAGAAAAAAAATCAGGATGTGAAGTTGGGATGTTGGGGTGAAAGGTGCCTGTTAAACATACTAGAAGAAAAAGAGCTTGTCCATTGTATGTAAGTGAATTTTTAACATTGCAGTGGATCTTGCTAACTGCTTTGGTGTTGCGAATGAACTTTTACAAATGTGAAGCCTCATTTATTCAAACTTTAATTATTTCTGGAGATTTTTAAAAAATGTAAAATTTAAATACTTCACTAATTCTTTATCCCTAGGTTTTATCCCACCTTTCACACCAGCAGACATTTACCTTGTGGGGATGAATCTATAAACGCTCCACAGCATTTGTACGTTAATGTACTGTTGGTTGGTTTTGTGAAACATCATCATGCTGGATATGTATGAATGTTGGTTAACCCTGTGGGCAACTAATCAGTGACCACACCCATAGTGAAATTCATTCAACACACGGTTTTGATCTTGCAGCAAACAAAAGCTACTGGATTTAAAAAGACAAAGTGCTTGCCTTGCATAATTTCCAGGTTTTAAATCTGCAGCAAATAAAAACTAGTTTGCTAGATTTCATTTACATGTCAATTATTGTGTGCTCTTACTTACTATACAAACATGCTGCAAGGGCCTTTTATGCCCATTCATTTTAAAAAAAAATGTTGGAGTTTATCAATTAAAAGTGTTTTTAAAATTATAGTTGATTACTTCTATCACATGAAGATTTAGTGATTTAAAAGGATAGAAAATAATGTTTCTATATTGAAATGTGTATTTAATGTGTTGTTTCGACATGCTTGGTAGTGTTTTTGAAGCAATGGACATGTTTATTGTACAACAGAGACTGGGCTTAAAAGGAAATGTGCAGACCTTGCTGGTATTAGCCATTTCCTTCATGTTTTCTAACTTCAAAGTATGCATGTAAAGCATTCTAAAGACAAAACGGAACTGGTTTGCTTATCTCAGTTGTAACAAATGAAAGATGTTTCTAGAGGAAAACAAACCTGTAATTAATTCTCCAATTTACTAAAATTAGAACAAATTGAACATTGTGAGTATTTGCCCCTAATGGTTATGTGCTGAACAGTAATATAGCTGTAGCAACGCAGGTGTTCCTTGTAATATTCATTTCTGATGGTTGGAATATAGTTAGTAACAAGATTAGTTTGCCATAGATTGCTCTTAATACCCACATTTCTTTTTGAAAAGACTGCTTATAAGATTGGATTTAGTTTCTTGAGATGGATCCCTCTCTTCTGGACCACTGCAAGATGGATCTCTCCATTCTGGAGCACTGCATACTGTTTTTTTTACACGTTCATGCACGTAAAATAATCCTTTGGTCAGTGAAATTATCGCCATTGTCATCCCAGGCTAAAATAAATTGTAAAACATGCAAGTTTTCTTGAACTCTTTCATTGATGATATGAGTAGCAGTAACCCGCAAAGAATTGCTTTCCCCATTTTGGGGGCTAAACGTAGTGGGGGATTCTATTGATGTGGGCCGTATCATCTATCAGATGTCTCTCCATAATGTCTGGAAAGACAGTGAACCAAGCTGCAACACTGTACCTGTGATTCCTATCTGCAATTCCTTTTCCTTGTACTGTTCTAGAGTTTGGATATTTAAATGGCCACTATTCCTAGCGATTCCATGAAAGGCTCTTCACACTGCTGCAGTATCCAGTTTGAAAATGTGTGTGTGCCTGTGTTAGTGATCCGCACTGCTGCTACCAGGTGTATTTGTAAGAATCAAGCAAACTCCAGGAGGCTGCAGCACTTGGGTCTTGTAATTTACAGCTAATCTTTCTCTAGCTTGAAGTACCTTCCACTTGTAGGAACTTTTCCAACTCCTTTTTGAAGATCTTTAGCAATTCAGACTCACCACACAGTCTGCCAATGTAATCCAAAAGTTGGTCACTCACTGAAAATAAATACTTCCTGCCATCTAACATAATTCTGGTTTCTTTTTTTCATGATGCCTCCTAATTTCTTTTCCACCCACTTCTCTCTCTCTTTTATTCCCATGCACATGCACGCTCACGCTCTCTCTAATATACCCATCCATCTTAATAGAACCTATTTCCTTCATAACTTTAAATACCACAAATATATGGCTTGGAAGTCTATATTTCTCCTGGGACGTTAGGATGCTAACTTGGTTTGTATTTATTTTCATATTTTTCTTATTTGAAGTTTTTTTTCCTAGTTTGTTAAAGGCTCTTTTTAAAGAAAACACAAAATACTTACCAGTCAAATATTCCAAGGTGTAAATGCTAGGGATTGTTTGTGTAACTATATAAGAAAAGTGAAGTGTACAAAGTTGCTGACAGCTTGCCATTGCAGTTTCTGCTGTTTCTATGCCAAGATCTGTGGAATCTCTAAACAGTGAAATAAATCCAACAATAACAGGGTTTTCAGTTTTATTTTTACCATATGGCAAACCTATTTATGTTATCCAAAACAAATCTACTTAACTGGTCAATAGTTGCTAAATGGAAATATCTTGACATTGGCTTGCATATTTAATATATCCACTTCTTGGATTTGTCAAGTCACTTTTTGAGTCTGCTTATAGAATCAGAGAATCCCTACAGTACGGAATGAAGCCTTTGAGTCTGCACCAACTACAATCCCACCCAGGCCGTCTTCCCACTACCCTACACATTTACCATGCTAATCCCCTGACACTAAGGGGCAATTTAGAGTGGCCAATCAACCTAACCCGCACATCTTTGGAGTGTGGGAGGAAACCCATGCAGATGAGGAGAAAATGCAAACTCCATACAGAGAGTGACCTGAGGCTGGAATTGAACCTGGGTTCCTAGTGCTGTGAGGCAGCAGTGCTAACTACTGTGCCGCACTGTTCATATTTAGTTTCAGATTTCTAAAATTGCCTGTGGCTTAGTGCATTCTAATAAATGGAAGCTATAAAAATTATGGTCCATTGCTTATTTTTTTGCTTCAATCGGGTACTTTGGTAATGCAAATATATACTGGCTGTTGGCACTCATTTTGGTTTTGTAATCAAAGTGCTGGCATCAGCTGGCTGGATTCCAGTTTCCTTTCATTTTTGCATTACACTATGAACAGAAAATCAATTCAACTTCTTCTCATGTGTCCAAGCTACTACCTCTTGCTCTCAACAGAAATGTGCATGTCTTTCCTCTCAGCTGCTGAGTTCATCCCATTGTTCATACCGTTCTATTACATATGTTATTTAGTTAAAAAACATGAAAATATCATTATTTATAATTATCTTTAACCATATGAAATCTCAAATCCCAATTTCACAAATGTTTACGTAACATATTTCTCAGAGGCAGTGCATGTGTGAAGGGTTTCTTTTGATACTTGCAAAGTAAATTAACAGTTAAACAACTCGCTTTTTTCCACATGTATGTGTTAAAACTTATTCATCTTCATAAAATAATTTCCTATAAGTTTTGCAGGGAAAGGTGTGATTCGTGATACCTTTTGTTGTGACACTTCGTATTGAAGACTTACTTAATTCATATACAGCAAAGATTTCAAATAATGCTTTTACTCTTAAGCAGAGCTTTTGGTCAAATGGATGACTTGCTGTACTTGTGGACAGAAATTTTCCAGCAGTGACATTGCTGATTTTGCAGCAAGAATAAGAGAGAGTTATCAGCGCTCCCTGTTAACTTTCAGCATGACATGTGGTCAGACATGGAGATAGGAAACTGCTGTCCAATTTGCCCTGCTCCTCCAGAAACTTCCCTCCAATAGTACTTCACTGAGAGACTTTGCATTCACAGAATGTAGAGTGGTGTGAATTTACTGTTATTACCTGTTAATTAACAATATACATGCCACAGAATCTTGGAGCTTGACCACTTGAAGTGCAATTGAAATTTTAAGGATGCTGTATCTTGCTGGAACTAAAAATTAATGTTTACAAATCTGGAGCCTCATTCCTATGCTTTTAATTTGAGTTTTTTTAAAAAAACCTTGTTTTTTGTCTGTTATGCCTCTGTCTTAATCCCATCTTTCATCCTATTTCGTTCACTTTCTGTGTATGGTGTTATGTTAAAATGAATATTCTAATGTGCACTTCCTGATTAAGATCCTACGTACCTCAGTAAGGTTTCTTCAAACTGGTTGAGGTGTTGACGCAGTGCTTAATTCTTTCATGCACAGTTTGGCTCTGTAATTTCCTTGCATCACAATTTATCCACAAAGTCTGTGGAGGAATGTAAGCATTATAAGTGGCTAATGTGTCCGTTTGCTGTAAAATTCAAGTCATTGTCTTGACTGTATATATTCTGTAAATGCTATAACAACACTGATCAGAAAGACTTGTGAACAAACATCAGCTGGGTAGCGATAATGATCTGCGAAAGTGAATGAATGTCATGTATTAATTTGGGTTGTCACAGTAGGACTGATTTAAGTAGTGTTAGCGTATGAAATAAATTAATCTGTTTTTTAGGCTGCAGAATTAAAACAGATGACATGATCTGATACTGAATGAAGTAAAATCGGGAAGACAGAATGAAACTTAATTTCAGATGGTAATTCTGAACTGTTTGGAACTGGTTTAGGATAAATCTTTTTTTCTGCAGAGCAGATGCAGTGTTGTCCTACCAGTGTCCATAGGGAAACATTTCGTGGACGGTGATTATTGTGCCATAAACTTATGGATGGCTATGGAAAAAGACAAGGAACAAACAATCCAGCATGAAGCCAACTTGAGTGGGATCAGAATGGATCTGGCCCAGGTAAATTGGAAGCAAAGATTGGCAGGCAAAACTGAAACTGAACAATGGGCTTTAAAGAAGAGAGAGTCGGGGACAGACAAGGTATATTCCCATGAAGGAGAAAGGTAGGACAAACAAATCTAAAGCTCCTGGATGATAGAGAGAGAGAGAAAGATGAAGCAGTAAAATGATGCATGTGACAGTTGTGGTGCGGATAATACAATTGAGAATTGGGCTTAATATTAAAGGATCAGAGGGGAATTCGAGAAGCAAAGAATAGTACAAGAGACTGGCAATGAGCATGAAAAGGAATTCAACAGTCTATCAGGCAAAAATGTAATAAAAGGGTGGCAAAGAGAGTAGTGGGCCTGATTAGGACCAAAAAGGAAATTTGAGGATCGAGACTGGGTACTAAATGAATATTTTGTATCTGTCTTTACCAAACATGATTCTGCTGCACAGATTCTTGCTCGTCCATCGTTGTCGATGAGGATCTCAACACCATTAGTCGTTTTGAGGCTGGATGCGGTGTGTCCGAAGATGACTGATCAGGCCAATTTGGGCACGGAATGTTCTGGCACATATTGGACAGACTTGTGTAGGCACTGTAGTGGTGGTGACTCTGGACTTGCGCAGCTCGAACTTAAGTTGTGCTTCAGCAATGCATCTTGCTTCGTAAACTTGACAGCCCTTGTGGATGAGGCAGCACCAGTTAGGGCGGTTTTGTGCCAGCGTTTCCCAGGTGATCGTGTCTATGTCAAGCAACTTCAGGGAGGCCTTGAGTGTGTCTTTGTAATGTTTCTTCTGCCCTCCATGCGAGCGTTTTCCAGCAGAGTTCCCCAAAAAGGAGCTGCTTGGGTATGCGCTCATCTGGCATACGGATGACATGACCTGCCCACCAGGTCTGCACTCTCATCAGCAGCGTGTGGACTGATGGTAGTCCTGCTCTAGAGAGAATGTCAGTGTCTGGTATTTTGTCTTGCCATCTGATGCGTAATATTCTGCAAAGACAAGTCATGTGGAAATGATTGAGCTGTCTTGCATGCCTCTGATACACAGTCCACGTTTCACAGGCATACAGGAGGGTTGTGAGTATTACAGTGCTGTAGACCTTCAGTTTTGTTACTGGGCTGATTCCTTGACGTTCCCATACAGTGGAGCGCAGTCTACCGAAAGCAGAACTTGCCTTTGCTATTCTGCAGTTAACTTCTATATCAATAGTCACTGTTTGGGAGAGAGTGCAACCAAAATAAGTGAACTGGTCCGCTGTCTGTAGTTTCTGCCCTTTGATTGTGATTATGGGTTCTGTGTACGGTGCATGATGAGCAGGCTGGTACGTGACTTCAGTCTTTTTAATGTTGATGGTGAGTCCAAAGTTGTCACAAGCCGTGGAAAATTTGTCCATACTGACTTGCATCTCTGGCTGTGAGCCAGCATACAGGGCGCGGTCATCGGCAAAGAGGAAGTCTCTCAGAGCAGTCTCCTTCACTTTGGTAATAGCTTCAAGTCTCCTCAGGTTGAAGAGCTTCCCATCCACTCTGTACTTGAGGCTGATTCCAGCAAAACTGTCTTGGAAGGCATCATTCAGCACGGCAGCAAACATCATGCTGAACAGTGTGGGTGCAAGCACACAGCCCTGTTTGACGCCGTTGGTGACTGGGAATGTCTTAAGATTCTGCGCCATCCAGTACTCTGACCAACATGGAAGTGGTGTACCATCTGAATGAATTTGGGGAGGCAGCCGAACTTTGACATGATCTTCCACAGGTCTTGTCAGCTGACAGCGTTGAAGGCTTTCACGACGTCAACAAGGATTGTGTAGAGCTTGCAATTCTGCTCCTGACACTTCTGAAGTTGGCGCACAGCAAAAATCATGTCAATAGTCCTGTGACCTTTGTGGAAGCCACACTGTGACTCTGGAAGCAGGCCTAGCTTCAGATGAGTGACCAGGTGATTTAGCAGGACTCTTGTGAGGGTTTTTCCTGTGATGGAGAGCAGCGAGATTCCTTGGTGGTTGTCACATACTTGCTGATTGCCCTTCCTCTTGTAGAGGTGTACGATGGAAGGATCTTTAAGTTCCTTAGGAATAGATCCTTGCTTCCAAAAGGAATGGAACAACTCGGTGAGCTTTTTGGTAAGTACAGGACCAGCAGCTTTGTAGATCTCTGCAGGTATGGCATCTGTCCCTGGGGCTTCGCCACTGGATAGCTGGCTGACAGCTTTTGTGACTTTGGCTACTATCGGTGGCTCACCCAGGGCGTTGTTGATATCGACCTGGGGAATCCTGTCTATTGCCTCATTGTTAATAGATGATAGTCGGTTGAGGACAGGTTCAAAGTGTTCAGCCCATCTCTGCAGGATCTAGGCCCTCTCTGTAATGAGAGTTGTACCATATGTACTCGGGAAAGGGGAATTCCTGAGAGAATGAGGTCCGTAGAGTGTGTTGTGGGCTTCATAGAACCGTTTCAAGTCATTTCTCTCTGCGTATCCCTATATTTCATCTGCCTTGGTGCTCAGCCAGGCGTCCTGCATTTCACGCAGTTTACTCTGGACTGTCCTGTGAGCACTGGTAAAAGCATTCTTGGCAGCTGATGGGTCGTTCTGACAGGCCCGATGAAGAAGGTGCACAGATTATAGTTATAGTGGAAGCAGTGGTATCTCAGACTCTTGACTGGTTTAAAATTGACAAGCCTGGAAGTATTGGATAGGCTGACTGTACTGAAATTTGATAGGATGCCACAACAAGATGAAATGCATTCAAGGATACTGAGGAGGTGAGGGTGAAAATTGCGGAGGCACTGGCCATAATTTTAAGATATGGAGATGCTGGCATTGGACTGGGATGGGCACAGTAAGAAGTTGCACCAGGTTAAAGTCCAACAAGTTTATTTGGAATCATGAGCTTTTGGAGTGCTGCTGCTTCTTTAGCTGAGTGGTAATTTTTCAATCCTCCAAGCCACAACAGTGGTGCCAGAGGACTGGAGAATTACAGATGTTAAAGTCTTGTTCAAAAAAGGTATGAAGGATGAGATTGACTAGCAATATTTAGAAAGAAATTCTGAAAACATTTGATTTACACAGCTCAATCTTGACTCTGACCACTATTAGGTCTAGAAAAAAAATCTCATGCCCTCTGTGCATGGTGAGGGCTTTAAGAAACAATCTGAATATTGTCTCGCCTTCCTTCACCAGCTATTTCTCCAGGATATGCAAAGATTACTGAAGCAGATCAGAAGGGAATGTGGCCTTGTAATTACTGACTCTTTCAGATTCTCTACAGATAAACATTTTCTGTTTAAAATGTGAAGATCTAAGTAAGAAATCCATTCAACAGAGTATACTTTATTTATACTTTGTAAGCATTCAATGAGGTGCCTCTGGGGGGGGAAGTAATATCCTTTACATATCAGACATTGCTCTCCATAGTGACTAGAAATTATACATTAAAATGAAATGGGAGGTTGAACTACGAGGAGATACTGGGTGGAGAACTGGAATGAAATCTGTTGTCAGGTCCATCTTGTTCCCTACTCAAATATCTGGAGTGAATATAAATGGGAGCTCATTACTAGGCACTTCTGAACATCACATTACTGTAAAAATTGGCTCCTGCTCTACATGTAGTTGGAGAGACTGTGGGAAACCAATTAGTCATTACTTACACCCATTCTAGCCATATCCTAAGTTAACGGAGTATTGGGATGATATTCAAAACATTGACTGAGGTATTCCACATGGACCCTCCCTAATTGCTCCATTAGGTACAATTCCAGAAGGGACGGAAGGAAGAAAACATAACTATCTTCCAAATTTTGCTGAAATCTGGCTGAAGTCCACATGCTGAACCTGTGAACCTTGACTACCTAAAGTCAGAGCTAAGTGAGATGGAAGGAATCTCACACACATCACCTTTACAGAGCAAACAATTATTTCAGAGATTCCTAGTAATGGGAACATTGTTGACATGAACTAAACCACAAAGAGCCTTCTCCGGAACTGTACATGAAAATTAATTGCTTTCGACACTTCTTTCTGATGTTCTTTTTTGAAAGGTAAACTTATACCCATGAATGCACAACAGAAAACACAGGTTTCATTTAGTTAACGTTATTGTGGTTGTTTACTTCCCATATTAATTTTACCTTGAAGCAAATCTTAATATTTTCTACTCTGTCAGCGTAATCTCCCTGAAGAGAGCTAACTTCTACCCTCACATGGCAAACTTTGAATGAATTCTTTCCTACCCATGGAACAAGTAAGGGTGCCTTGTCTTGTACTAAAGATCCCAAAAATGGAATATTCTTGGAACTGTTCTATTGGAGACATTTTCAAACAGATTTTGTTATTGGCTTCATTGTAGAATGTTTGTTTGCTTGTTAGTGCTCCCAATTTTTTTTAAATGTTCCATAATGACACTGCCATCCATTTCTCGATATGAAAGGCTACGTAGGTGTATGTTCTATCCACAAAAACTTGGATAAACACAATTCTATCAATTACCCCATTATGAATGATTGAAGAAGTCATCAAGTAACTCCTACTCACCAATCAGCTCCTGACAGCAAAGCAACATTGGACCAAGTATGAAACCAAGGAGAACAAGCATGAAATCCATGACAGTCAAAGTGAGAACATTTCAGTGGCCATCGTAACAACACAAAATTATACATGTGTGGTACTTTTAACGTAATGAAACATCCCAATGTGCTACACAGGAACGTTATAAAATAAAGCACGACAAAGTGGAGCAATTAAAATTGGAGATGCCAAGGCTAGAATTGAGAAGTGCAGACATAGAATCATAGAATTCCTACAGTGCAGAAGGAGGCCATTTGGCCCATTGAGTCTGCACTAACCACAATCCCACCCAGGCCTGATCCCTACATATCCCCTGACATTAAGGGACATAGTCTTTGGACTATGCGAGGAAACTGGAGCACCCGGAGGAAACCCACACAGACACTGGGAGAATGTGCAAACTCCACACAGACAGTGACCCAAGGCTGGAATCAAACCGGGTCGCTGGTGCTGTGAGGCAGAAGTCCTAACCATTGTGCCACCATGCTGCCCTTGGAGAGTTGTGGAGCTGGAGGAGATTAGAAAAATGGGGAGGGTAAGGCCATGAAGGGACTTGAAAACCAGATGAAAATTTTAAAGACCAGACATTGCTTGATAAATTTACTTTAGGTCACTAAGTATGGGGGACTGCCAGGGAGAGGGGTGGAGTCAGTAGCGAGGAATGGAGTTTGGAGCAGAGACTGAAAACAATGGCTTCAACCTTCTCAATATTTAATTGGGGAAATTTCTGCTCATCCAGTATTGGATGTTGGATTAGCAGTCTGATAATTCAGAGATTGTGGGGTAGAAGAGAGATAGTGGTGAGGTCAAGCTGGGTGTCTTCAATAGCATTATCAAACAAAATTTCTCATCAAGTCACAGGAGGAAACACCCGGGCAGATTACTTAAATCTTGGTCAAAGTAGATTTTAACGCATCTTAAAACAAGCAAAGAGGCAGAGAGGTTGGAGGAAATTAGAGATAGGGACAGGTGAAATCATGTGGGAGTTTTGAAACAAGAATGAGGATTTTAAAATTGAGGCTTTGCCTAATCTGGAGCCAGTGTAAATCAGCAAGCTCAGTGTTTAATCTGTCACCAGGAAAGGAAAAACTTTGAGAAAGTCCAGAGAACAAAAATTTGAAAACGTTCTTTGAAGGAATGTCATTTCCCTGTCTTGCATGTGAGAAAGTTGTTTGTTTCAAAATCGCCTTTAATTTTTCTGTGATTTGGGTTTGTGTTTTTATAATGGTGGTCGGGAAGTAGAGAGTTTTTTTCCTTGGAGTTTTGATTCAGAATGGAATTAGACGAGGCACTAACTTTTTAAAATCATTTATGATTTGTGACATGACATGTTGGGGGGAAAAAATTCCTGAGAACAATGAATACCATTTCAGTCAGGGATTATTTATCTCTATCGGTAAACGTGAGATACCTATTGTCATGATAATAAGGTGATTGTGGTTGTAGATTTCAGTATTAGATATAATCTGGTACACGCCAGTTCATGGAGTACCTGACCTGGGGCTCGAAAGTCAGATAACAACTGTTAGAGTAGGTTGTACAAGGCTATGGATGCCTTGCAGTTGTGGGTTATTAATAAAGTTAGTTCACCACAATATGTTGGTCACCATGCAACATCAAAACAAGGCACCCATTTATTGTAGGATTTATTTAAATAATTCCTGACCAATTTTTGCTTCCAGATTTCACTTTGTCTAGGCTACACTAATTCAAATGGTACTTGGATAGATGAGATGTCTGTGAGGCCACTATTGGTTTTGGGAATAGTGAACAGACCTACAAAACTGCCAGTGGTCATCCACTATAGTTATCTGCTTTTGTTAAGGAAAGAAATTGAACACTTGTTCGTTGTTTTAATTGGATGCCTCATGGGTACCAACGTAATGAGTTTAAGTGAGTGGATCCAGCCACATAACACAATTGAAGAAATTGTGAAATATTATCACATGGAGACCTCTGATGTATTTGGTTGACTAACACTAATTAAAATATCAAGAAAGTATGAAATAAGTTAATGAATGACGTTGCAGAGGAACGCTAGTTTTGCAAAATGATTTGGCTCCCAGAGATATTTGGTTTGGGACCTCAAGGTACGTAGGTAGTAAAGCTACATTCCATTAGTGTCACTAACTTAAATGCACCGCAAAGCCTGTTTCTTTTGAATGCAGTTTAAATAGTGAGTGATTAGAATTGCAGAAGCAAGGTCCCATGGTTTAGCTTGTAATGGCTGAAAGTAATAAGATTTCAATGCACATGCAATCCATTGTGTCTGTTCTAGCTCTATGTAAGAGTTAAAGCAACATATTACACTGCACTGAAGGGCACGGTTACTATATACAATATTGTCTTTTTAGATGCATAAGTTAAATAATTACTATAGTTATGATGGAAAGCTGATTTGAACACTTCATGTTTGGACCAAGTATTCTCTTTAGGCCTAGTGAATGTTTTAAACTTCACAGTACCTTGAATACATAGCATACTGGATTTTCAAAGGCATTAGCCCTCATCCAGTAAATACAAATTCATTAAGCACACTGGAAAGCTTCAAAATGAGTGAGATAACTGCAAGTTGCATATATAGTTTGCATTATAAGAGTACAGAGTAAAATGCTGCATGAGTATGTTTGATACACAGATGGGATTGACACATTACGCGGCATTATTTTAAGTTAAGATTATTTTGAAGCTTTTTTTTGCTGCTTTGGTTGACGAAAAAGGATGAAGACCATTTATTAATGTCGAACATTAATGTATGTTTAATTATTTAATACATACACTTGATGATTTTGCTGTCTGGACAGAAGGAAATAAAATGTGCACTTTTGTAACATCCAATCACATTTTTCAAATCAGAGTTGTCCACTATGTTAGCATGCAGCCACATGCAGCTAATTGGGAATCTGGAAGTGGTTCATTGCAGATTGGTTAAATATATAGTTTGTAATAGATAAACTTGGACCTTACCATAGAATCACTACAATGCATCTTACCCAGGCTCAGGCCTCATTACCATAATGCAATGCATTTACCATGGCTAATCCACCTAACCTACACGTCTTTGGACTGTGGGAGGAAACTGGAGCACCTGGAGGAAACTCGCGTAGATGTAGGGAGAATGTACAAACTCGGCACAGACACTGACCAAGGCCAGAATTGAACCCAGGTCCCTGGCGCTGTGAGAAATTTATTCCGATGGTCAAAAAGGACCGTAGGAGGAGAGGTAATAAGCCGTGGATAACGAAGGAGGTGAAGGAAAGTGTTAAATTAAAAGCGGAGGCGTTTAGAGTAGCTAAGAGTAGTGGGCGAGAAGAGGATTGGGAGAGGTTTAAATGTCAACAAAGATTGACAAAGAAGTTGATAAAGGAGGGTAGGAGAAACTATGAAGCTGGGCTAGTGCTTAATATAAAAAAGGATAGCAAGAGCTTTTATAAATATATAAAGAGGAAGAGGCTGGCTAGGGTGAACGTTGGTCCCTTAGAGGATGAGAAGGGGGACTTAGTGGTAGGGGATGGGGATATGGCGGAGGTCTTGAATAACTTTTTTGTTTCGGTCTTCACGGAGGAGGACGTGAATAATTTGCCGGATGTTAGAGATGGAAAGGTGGTAGGACTGGAGGGTCTCGATGACATTACTGTTACTAGAAAGGTGGTGCTCGACAGACTGGAGGGGCTGATTGTGGACAAGTCCCCAGGACCGGATGGAATGCATCCGAGGGTCCTGAAAGAAATGGCGGAGGTGATAGTGGATGCCTTGGTGGTTATTTTCCAGACGTCGCTGGATTCCGGGGAAGTGCCGGAAGATTGGAAAACGGCTAATGTTACGCCGTTGTTTAAGAAGGGTGCCAGGCAAAAGGCAGGGAATTATAGGCCTGTTAGTTTAACGTTTGTTGTAGGTAAAATGTTAGAATCCGTCATCAAGGAGGAAATAGCGAGGCATCTTGAGGGGAACTGCTTGATAGAGCAGACGCAGCACGGTTTCCTTAAAGGGAAGTCGTGTCTGACAAATTTACTGGAGTTCTATGAGGATGTGTCTAGGGCGGTGGATAGAGGAGAGCCGGTGGATGTGGTCTTTCTGGATTTTCAGAAGGCGTTTGACAAGGTACCTCACAAGAGGTTATTACAGAAGGTCAGGGGGCATGGAGTTGGGGGTAGGGTGTTAGCGTGGATAGAGGATTGGTTGTCAAATAGGAGGCAGAGAGTGGGGGTCAATGGGTGCTATTCGGATTGGCGGATGGTGACTAGTGGAGTGCCCCAGGGGTCGGTGCTGGGGCCTCAGCTATTTACCATTTATATAGATGATCTGGAGGAGGGAACCGAGTGTAGGGTGTCGAAATTTGCTGATGACACCAAAATTGGTGGAAAGGCAAATTGTGCGGAGGGTGGGGAGAGTCTACAGAAGGATCTAGATAGGCTGGGCGAATGGGCCAGGAAATGGCAAATGGAATTTAATGTTGGCAAGTGCGAGGTGGTCCACTTTGGTAGGAATAATGGTAGGAAGGATTATTACTTACGTGGAGAAAAACTGCAGCAGGCGACAGTGCAGAGGGACCTCGGGGTCCGTGTGCATGAGTCGCAAAAACCCAGCTTGCAGGTGCAGCAGGTGGTCAGGAAGGCGAATGGGATGCTGGCCTTCATCGCGAGGGGGATTGAATATAAAAGTAGGGAGGTCTTGCTGCGGCTGTATAGGGCATTGGTGAGGCCGCAGCTGAAGTACTGTGTGCAGTTTTGGGCGCCGTACTTACACAAGGATATTTTGGCCTTGGAGGGAGTGCAGAGGAGGTTTACTAGGCTGATGCCGGAGTTGAGGGGGTTGAGCTACGCGGAGAGGTTGAATAGATTAGGCTTGTACTCGTTAGAGTTTAGAAGAATGAGGGGAGATCTCATTGAGACGTATAAGATGATGAATGGGATGGATAGGATAGAGGTGGAGAGACTCTTCCCGCTCAGAAAGGATAGTAGGACTAAGGGGCATAGCCTCAAGATAAAGTGGGGGCGGTTTAGAACAGAGTTGAGGAGGAACTTCTTCACTCAAAGGGTGGTGAATCTCTGGAATTCTCTGCCCGTTGAAGTGGTGGAGGCTACCTCGCTAAATATTTTTAAGACGCGGGTTGATGGGTTTTTGATGAGAGAGGGGATCAAGGGTTATGGGGAGAGGGCGGGAATGTGGAACTGAGCCACGACAGATCAGCCATGATCTTATTGAATGGCGGGGCAGGCTCGAAGGGCTAGTTGGCCTCCTACTGCTCCTATTTCTTATGTTCTTATGTTCTTATTACCACTGTTCCACTGGGCTGCCCATATCATTGATATAATTTCTCATATTTGCACTTTATCTGCATTTGCACCTTGATATATTTGTCTGTTGCTAAGATGGTGAGGCAAAAAGCAAGTGGTTTTTCTTGAGCGTGATGTATGCTGTACTACTGTGGTTACTGATTATTGCTTAACTGCTAAAATTGTGTGCAAGATGGGTGAAAATGCTGGACTTTAGCACCATGGGAACATCAGCAATTTTGTTTGGAGAAGAGACCTGTTTTCAGTCAGGTCATGATGTGGAGATACTGGCGTTGGACTGGGGTAAACACAATAAGAAGTCTCACAACACCAGGTTAAAGTCCAACAGGCTTATTTGGTAGCAAAAGCCACTAGCTTTCAAAGTGCTGCCCCCCTGGTGTTGTGAGACTTCTTATGCAGTCAGGTCGACATATTGTGAGTCTGCACCGATGCCAGCTGACTTAGCTACCAAGCACTGTGTGACTTGTGTAATTGACACAATTGACGGTGGGGATGTAAAGAACTCTGAATAATCCATTTCAGGACGTACAAGGGTTGAGTCAGAAGCCTATATTGATAGATTTATCAACTGTGCCGAGAGAAAAGCCTGAAAGCACCAGATGTGTTTAAACGAGCTGGCTGTGCACTGTCATTTTGAAACAAAACTGGAACGTGTCACCTCAATTCTTTCATCCTTAAGTTATACTTGACCTCAATTTATTTCATGAAGTGGCATTTTTATAATTGATATAATGACAAATAGTTTGCCTATTTGATGGCTCTAGGGGATGGGCTGGGTTGCTGGAAGTGGTGGTGCTGTAACCAGACCAGCAGAACAGAAAAGAGTAAGTCCAACCTATAACTATGAGCTCCACCAATGCACTTGGAGGCAGCAGGTAAGCAGCGTCCGAGCAAATACTGGACGGTGAGACTAGTAGATTGTACTCCTAGCAGTATTTTAACTGCTATCAACACTGGGCAAAAATCTAGAAGCTGCTCTAAGGATTGCCATGTGTAATAAATGCACACCAGAGTTTTAAACTCTGGTGAAAGAAGAATACTGCTACACTTGCACTCCATGGCAGTAGATGGTGCTAAATAAATGTACACAAATTACATTTACTTTTACTGTACATAAAGCACTTAATGAAAATTAGTCATTATATTCATGCCTGTAGCTAGTCAGCAGTTTTATTCAGAGCACTGCATTAAAGGCATTGGCATTAATTCTGATGTAGTTGGCTTCCCTCATTTCAAGGTTGATGTTAGCTGAGGGTTGAGAGTTTCTGCCATGTCTTTTTCATGTGAATGGATGGGCCGATTCTTGACCCATAGATCTTTGGTGCATGGGACAGGACACTCCATGGGGTAGAGAGATCAGGAGTGCTGGATTTTCTCTCTTTTCTGCGGCCATTCAGACACTCCATATAGATGTTGCAATTCAAATCTTGATTGACAAGTGGAATGATAGCACTTTCCTCCCAGTCATTAATATCAACGCTGCCATTCTTCAAGGAGAGCTTCAGCTTGTCTTTTGAAGCATTTTATTTGTGCTCCCTTGAAATGTTGGCATATGAGCGTTGTGGAAATGTCTTGGCTGGGGTGATGTTTGGCCCTGAGGACACAGTATCTAGCCTGTTGTAGGTTGTTTTGCAGGAGTTTTGTCTGAATATTTCTGGAACTGGCTTCAAGAATAACACTAACATTTGTTCAATGATCCTCCCATTGAATCTAGTGGAGCGGTGGAGGTATTGCTGATGGAAATGTTTTAGCTCTCTTGTGTGTCACTGGTACACCGTCCAGGTCTCACTGCGGTACAGGAGTGTGATGATGCCAGCCACTCTGCACAGTAGTCACTGTGGTTGTGCAGATTTTCTCTGGCTTGGCAAGCTCGACAATGATGAGATGAATGACTAGTGAAAATGCCTATGATATTTGATGCAGAGAAGATATTGGCAAGGGTAGTCGGGGGACCTGTTGTTTCTTGTTCTGGTAGTGTCAGGGAATCTTTAACTTTCAACCAAACAGGGTTTCTGTTTAATGTTTATTCTAATAGAATCCTTACAGTGCAGAAGGACGCCATTTGGCCCATCGAGCCCGCACCGCCCACAATCCCATCCAGGCCCTATCCCCATAACTCCACATACTTACCTGTCTAATCCCCTGACATTAGGGTCAGATTAGCATGGTCAATCAACCTAACCCTCACATCTTTCGACTGTAGGTGGAAATCAGAGCACCCAGAGGAAACCGATGCAGACATTGGGAGAACGTGCAAACTCCACACAGTGTGAACCAAGCTGGGAATTGAACCTGGGTCCCTGGCGCTGTGAGGCAGCAGTGCTAACCACCGTGCTGCCACTTCTGAAGGGCAGCCTCAGTACTGTATAGAAATATCGGCCAAGATTATGCTTTGTTTTGAAGAAGTACTTGAACCTGCAGCCCCCTGACTCAGAATGCTGGAACTCTGCTAAACTGGCACAGAAAAGTCAAGGGATAGAATTTGCTGCTCGTGCAAACCTGTAATCATTGCCATGTAATCAATGATGCAACACAGAGTCAAATGTTTTTGTTTCAAACCTTTCTTGTTCTAAGTTTTGCCTTAAACAAGAATGGAACCGTTCCCAATAACTTGCCCCAGGGTTATTGGATCAAGACAGGATTTTATCCATGTTGTTTTTGAAGGAGTTGGAAACATTTAAAGCTCTGGTGATTCTGATTGAAGTATCAAATCAGAGTTACTCATTATTTAAAAAAAATGTCTGGCGCAGATTCATATGCAACAGCGCTGCTTTGGCACCTGTATCCAGATATAAGGATGGTATTTATTTGGATCTTGTTGGTTTTCAAAAAATGTCAGGGTTTTTGGATGATTAAAAAAAATGCTATAAAAAGATATTTTAATTAATGCTGTAGAAGCAATAATCTATGAAGCAGTATTCTGGAAGTATATGTGGCAAGTTAGTGTCAGGGAAAGCTATTGTTATTATCTGGTTTCATTCATTCACTATGTTCTATTCCTGATGACCTTTAAAATTAAACATTAACAATTTTCTATATGTAGTCAGAGCTGTTGTCTCTTCAAAATGACAATGTTGTAACACTTTGTAAAACAAATTGTGTACTTGAGATATCTTATGCAGTGTTTGTAGTGTCTTCTAGGGAGGTACAGAGCAGTGCACTGACTACCTGTTTTTAGATTGACCTGTGTTTTAGTTTGGATTCTGAGATGCATCCATGAGCCAGTTTCATGATGTTTACATTACTCTGTAGCAGAATTTTGCAGAGTAAACACAGCAGCTGTTGGCTGCTGAACACACAAGTTATGGAATTGGAACAGCACCAGTGTAACAGTGAATAAGTTTTTGTGCCTTCCTCACTGGCTTATTTGAAGAGCAGTAAATCAAGGGAAGAGGCCCCAGAAGACTGAATGGCATGGGGCACATGCTGAGGCAGTTCATCTATTGTTGCCAGTGTGGGTTGAGTGACATTACTCTGTCTTGAATCAGAATGTTGTGGGTTCAAGCCCCTCCAGTAAGTGAGAATCTATGTTGCCACCTCAGTGCAGTACTGAAAGTGCTCCATTGATGGAGGTGTTGTCTTTCAGATTAGAAGATAAACTGAAACCCCTGTCTGCATATTTGGTGGATATAAAAGATCCAGTGGTACTATATGAAATAGTGTAAGGGCACTGTCACTGTGTCCAGGAAAACACATCCCTAAATCAATACCATTGTTTGTTTTTTATTGTGACCTTGCTGTCCTCACTTTTTAGCAGCTGATTCTGCCTACATAAGAGGATGTACACCTGCTTAAAACAACACAATGACAACCACCAACAACAGCTACAATATCCAAAGCATAATCAGATAAAAATGGATATTGAAGAAAGATTTTGGAAGCGATAATTGGCACAGTGGTTAGCAGTGCTGCCTCACAGCGCCAGGGACCCAGGTTCAATTCTTAGCTTGGGTCACCTGTCTTTGTGGAGTCTACATGTTCTCCCCATATCTGCGTGAGTTTCCTCTGGGTGCTCTGGTTTCCTCCCACACTCCAAAGATGTGTAGATTAGGTTGATTGGCCATGCTAAATTGCCCCTTAGTGTCAGGGAGGTTTACTGGGTAAGTACATGCGATTACAGGGATAGAACCCTGGTAGGATTGTTGTCAGTGCAGGCTCGATGGGTCGAATAGCCACTTTCTGCACTTCAGGGATCTTATGAAAAGCTCGGTGAAAGAGGGACCCTTGATGAGAAAAGGGAAGCGATGAAACAAAGATTTTTTAGGAAGGAATGGTCTGGGCACTGATGGTGATGGGAGGGGAAGGGCAGATACATGAGAGGCCATAGTGGTGGGGCTTGAGGAAGTTCTAGGGAAATGAGACCATGAAATTTAAACTCTAGGTTGAGAATTTTAAATTTGTCCATGGTCCCCAGTGCCTCCAATGTAGGTAAGGACCGGGGTGACAAGTGAATGGAGATGGTGTGGGAGAGGGAAAGGTGTGGAGGATGGAGCCTACCAGCAATAGGTGAGTGGAGGCAGGTGATGTTAAGAATTGCAAGCAGGCGAAATAGGTTGAGAAACTTGAAGTTGCGTATGCTATTCTGGGGAAAGGATGGAATTAATGGCAAATATATGGAGTTTGTGATGGATGCTGAAGATCAATTAAAGCTTTGATCTTGCCAGTGTTGAATTGGACAAAATTCCAATTCATCTACAAGGGTTTCTGACAAGCAATCTGGGAACGTGTAAACAGCAGCAAGATCCAAACAGCTGAAGAGGATAAGAGTTGAGTATCATCAACATTGATTAGGTAGCTAACCCCATATTATTGGATGGTGCCCATGTCTTAGGATAATGATGGTATCAAGGTACAGCAGGTAGAAGAATATAAGGATAAATCACAGTTACAACTTTGATATTGGTTTATTAACAGTTTTTTAAAAATCGAGTCAGTCTAGATTCTTCCTGTGGTATTTTTATATCTCTGGGTTGCTTTAAAGAAAGCAAAGTATTAGCATGCTTCTGCATTCCTCTGACTGCCAGTCTAGAGAGTACTGGAATCCATAGGGGAAAAGCAATGATTGTACAAAATAACTCTGTTGATTTAAGGTCCTTCCAAGAAGGTGCCACAAAATAGCACATTGGAAGGGGTGGCACAATGGTTAGTACTGTTGCCTCACAGCACCAGGGACCCAGGTTCGATTCAGTCTTGGGTCACTGTCTGTGCAGGGGTTTGCACGTTCTTCTCATGTCTGTGCGGGTTTCTTCTGGATGCAGCGCTTTCCTCCCACAGTCCAAAGATGTGTAAGTTAGGGTGAGTGACAGAAAAAGTAAATTTGAAGCACTACGTTTGTAAAATTAAATTTTCGGGCCAGAGTGGTTGTATGATTTTCTCTTGAATGTACTGGCCTAATCTTTGGAGTGAATTTAGTGGGGGACTAGTGGATAAGTACTCCAGGTTCACCCCATTGCTTGTCTGAGTCTGTGGGCAGGCTACTGTTACAGCATATCCTGTGGAGAGTTAAATATATTTGACAGCACTTCTGCATTTCCAGCTTTAAATGTGTATGTGCAGACACCAGATGTTGCTGTCAGATTGACTCCCTAATAATAGTGAATGTTAGCGTCACCAATATTAACACAAAATCCACAGCATCATCTTGTATGAGTTTTCAGTTGAAATGCAGTATCAGGCAGTTTTTTCCCATAACACCAATGCATCTATAAATGATTGTCATTCAATCACATACTACATGCTCGTGAGTTTGACACTTTCATAGCTGTTACTTTAAAAGCTGTGATACAATATACAAGCAGGTTGCTAATTAATCCCAAAGCAGACCAATTTGAAGGGAAGGAAAGTGTTTAAATTTTAGTAGATCATCAGACTGAAAATAAAATGTAATTTTCTGATTTGTACAGTTATATACATTTGATATACTACTCTGTGCCTAATTTTGAAAAGTGAACAACTTTTTATGATTTGGCTTTGAATCCTGAGTTAGTGCATTAACCATCACAGCTGTTGCATTGCAAAACTGACAAGAATGTGCTGACTTGAGAATTCTGGTCACCTTTTAGGGAACAGAAACTCCTTAAATCTTTTAAGAAAGTCTGCTATGATCCTAGTTTAGATTCTATTATTAAAGAAGGGTAGATACTTCCTGAGTTATCATCTCTGCACACTTCTTTATTCATTGTTGATTGCAACAAGCTTCAATTACCAATTTTTGGGTCAATCTGTTAACGATCCTGAAGAGAGAAAGATAACAATCTATCTGTTCAAGCAATAGTACTAATTTTGGATTTGTGAGTATTTTTGGCTGTGGGATTGTGACCTAAGCACACTGTGAGCATGCAGTTTTTTTTAAAATGTGAAATGTAAGCTTTTAACTGGAACAGTGGTAGTGTACACTTCTGAAGACAAATCTAGTGCACTGTTTATGATCAAATGAAATGAACATAACACAGAAATTGAAATCCTCTCAATTGCCTCAAAATGATGCATGTTTATCTTTGGCAGACCTGCCCTATTTCATAAAGTGCTTGTATGTCCATTTGTGTAACTGTTCCATGTTCTAATAGATTAAAAACTAGATGCCATATTCATTGAATGAAAGCTGTTTAAAGCATTTGCACCTTGCATTGATATTATGATTTCTTTTAAAAATGTTTTATTTTGTTTTATGGATTTTTATAAACAAACGCTCTGCGTATATTGTCTAGGTGCAGAAAATCCCATAGAGATTAAGCTTGAAAATGGATGATGTTAGCAGAGCCTAAACGGATAAATTTCAGTAAGTTTTTTTTTCAATGCAGCACCAGCTAGGTTAGCAAAATTTGTGGGGCGGCACAGTGTTAGCACTGCCGCCTCACAGGAGGTTCAATTCCGGCCTTGGGTCACTGTGTGGAGTTTGTACATTCTCCCAGAGTCTTTGTGTGTTTCCTCTGGGTGCTCCAGTTTCCTCCCACACTCCAAAGATGTGTGGGTTAGGTTGATTGGCCATGATAAATTGCCCCTAGTGTCAGGGGGATTAGCAGGGTAAATGTGTGGGGTTATAGAATAGAGCCTGAGTAGGATTGTGGTCAGTACAGAGTCAATGGGCTGAATGGCCTTCTTTGCACTGTAGGGATTCTATAGATCTTCCACTTATTAAGATTGAAGTTTAATTTTATATTGTGACAAGACTGCAAAAAAAGTTTGCATTTGTTGAACTTTTAAAGAACACTGGTTCAACAATTTGTCAAATCAGGTTTTCCTTTACTGTTTCTCTCAATAACATTCCACTTTGGATTAGTTTAAAGCGCCGTTGAATTATGAACACTGCAAGTTTATTATAATTAAGTTTGAGAATTGATTTGTGTGTAAAATGACATTTTTGCAAGTAACTACTCCTAAACTTATACCAAATAAACTCTCAATCCAAAATATTTCTGGCATTTTAATACCATATTTCTTGCTAACTGTGATAGAGTTGATAGTAAATGCTTTTGACAGCCCTATTGAAATAAACCCTATACTTTATACTGTAGTCAGAATTGCGACAATACTATGCACTTTATTATCTTTCTTAGTATGTTATCAGTAACTATTAGAACAATGATTATGAAACTAAGAGAACAGTTGCTTGGTAGTACAGAACTTGAGTATTGCTGAAAAAAGACACCTACTGTCAAAGCTTTTCATCTTTCACTCATCAGAGCATTTAGAGGATAAGTAACAGGAACAACAGTTTACACTGCGTGAGAAGAGTGCGCTAATTGGTGGTAAAGTGCACTCTAGTAAAAGTGTTGTCATGGAGAGTGCACCAATTAACTGCCAGACTTCATTCAAGTTTAAACCAGCCAGGTCAATTCTGGTGAAGGCAATGCCCTGGGGAATGAACCATGGTATGGCTACCTGTTATATTGCAAAGGTGCAATGAATGCACATATTACTGCTGTCTGGAAAGGATAGGAGCCTGGTATTAATATATGTGTAAATGAGCCAAACTGATAATCTTAAATTGGTTGTCAGTGTAATTCTTACCACACCCCGGATTGTTTCGCAAATATTGTCCAATTGCAGAATCACATCTAACATTGAGATGTTATATTTTGAGTTTTGAGAGTATGGACAGGTTGGGGTACCTTCCGTACTTTACCTATTGCAGACAGCTGAAGGGACCTGTTGTTTGATACGATCTGCTACCAGTCATTGGGACGTGCAGTTTACACACCTCACGTCACACCGGCATTGAAATTCATATACTGCGTTACTCATTTGTGTGATTGGCAGAACATTTTTTTGGCTTGATGGCAGCATCCTGTAAGTGGAGAATACCACTTGTATTGCTACTGCGTTGTAGCAGTGTGAAACGGCTAGCTTCAAATATTTCAGATGCCTTGCCCTAATCTGAGGTGGACTAGGCACTTTCCACTACTAAAACAATAGGTGCTGGCACAGTTACGATGGACCAAAGGTTCTTTTTCTGTGCTGTAAATATCTACAACTCTAATACCTATATTGAAAGGAATAAACAAGTCCTGTCCCTGCGAACCTACTTCCACAATCCATTCAACTTTAAATCATCTTGTTTTGAAATGTGCCCCACCTAATCTCTGCAGTCTCCTTCTTTCAGAAGTCTACCCACTCCTCCTGATATTCCTGTTGGCTTTTCTGCCAACAGTGGGACAAAGCAGGAGTTTGCAATGGGTTACCCTGGCATCTATTCAGAAATTTCCTCTCTAAATCTCTTCAGCTCATTTTTCCTTTTTTTTTCAAAGCCATCTCAAGATTTTACGTGACCAAATTATCAGCCCCTCTCCATATTCTGTCTTGACTTGCTGTCCATTTTCCTCATGTCAGTTTGTGAAGGGCATTGCGGCACTCTTTACATGAAATTTGTACTGAAGTGACAGTTATTGTAATGTTTCTTTGCTTCTTGCATTGCTCCTGCTAGAGTGCCAATATTTATTAGTGGCCAAAATCAATTTATATGATACATTAAAATAAATTAATTTGATATTGTTGTGGGAGCTGTCATCTTGAATATCTATACCCTTAGTGGAAAATAGATGTATGTGCAGTTCTTTTATTTGCATATGCTTTGGCATTATCTTGAGTTCTCATGTTTTTCTAAATTTAATGAACAGTAGTGGGGCGGCACGGTGGCACAGCGGTTAGCACTGCTGCCTCACAACCCCAAGGTCCCGGGTTCGATCCCCAGCCTCAGGGGTCACTGTCAGTATGGAGTTTGCACATTCTCCCTGTGTCTGTGTGGGTTTCCTCCCACAGTCCAAAAATGTGCAGATTAGGTGGATTGGCTATGGTGGATGTGCATGTTAGGTGGATTGGCTATGCTAAATTGCCCCTGAGTGTCAAGGGGGACTAGCTAGGGCAAATACATGGGGTCATGGGAATAGTGCCTGGGTGGGATTGTGGTTGGTGCAGATTCGATGGGCCAAATGGTCTCCTTCTGCACTGTAGGATTCTATGAATTAACTGCTGTAATTGAACTAATTTATTCCTTTCTCTATTACTTTCAGTACCCCAACCACTGTTTTATTTCCTTTATTAGTCGGATTTCTGCATTAAAAATGCTATCAATTGTATCACATGATGCAGTTCCCACTCACCTGGAGAAGGGGCAGTGCTCCGAAAGTTCCTGATTCCAAATAAACTTGTTGGGCTTTAATCTGGTGTTGTGAGACTTCTTACTGTTTAAAATTCAGTTCAAGTAAATTTGCGAAATTTCCTATGTGGTAAAGTTCATAACTGAAATGTAGGAACGGAGCTGGTATACGGCTGTCGCATAGTCAGCATCTTCAATGTAGACAAATGCAATATCAGTGTCTTAGAGAAAGGAAATAACCGCAGACAGCTTGACACTGTGAGGGAAGTGTTAATAATAGCCCAATTACTATCAGTCTAGGTGAGCCTGTTCCTCAGTACAGGAAATCTCGGTGAAAGTGGGGTTTAGTGTCATTACATTCAGGCTCACCCAGTTCAGATGTAATTATAAAGTGTATGTAGCCTTAACTACCAGTTGCCAAATGATCCACGCACGTGTTAAGAGGAGTTATGTAACCAAATTTGGGCAGTTTAGGAGTGAAACGAAAGTCGGGTTTTACAATGTTTCTCGCTGAACAGGAATCCCTGTAGCTGAAGGAAAGTTCAATTTGCCATATTTTCCTAGAACGCTTTGAGTCCGTGTTTTTGGTTTAATGAAGGATTTTGTGTGCAGCATTATTCAACTCCCCTCCCCCGAAGGGAACGCATCCACAATGATACACACATACTCAACATGGAGAGAATTGTCTCGCCGTGCCGGGGGAGTTGTTGAAGTGTTCAAACAGCCTTTCTCCAGTAATATTTGAATGTAAATGATATGCAAGACAGCTTTGACTGTGGCACTGCTACATTGAATGGCTTGCGGAATATACAATAACTCGATTCTGTTCACAGGAATTGAATGAAATTGGGTCATTTCCTTGCTGATTGCGTCATTAACGCATGCCAATCGCCTTCTGGAGGGAGCAAAACACTGAATTAAACACTGGGACTGCCTCTTCACAATCTGCATCGGTGAAAGAACAAACTGGAGGGAGGGAGGGGTTATTCTTAATCCAAGTTAATATTCTGTGTTTTAAACGGAGTGGCGTACTTACTCTTGTATCATTGTATAGATGAGCAGTGGGTTTTGTGGGTGTTGTTACAACGCAGAAATCCTTCAAGCCGCCAGCACTGAACTGGAAGCGAATGCTGTAGATGGCAAAGGTGTAGCATTTCTGTCTGTCTGGGTGGGGCCTTTTATTTTTTGACTGTTAAATTTCTACCCCCGCCCTTCCCCGTCTCTTGAGCTGTTTAGTGACTTGTGTTAAATTATGAGCCACGATTACTATTGGGTAACTTCCGAAAAGAACCGAACAAACTTCCCTCGTTAGGCAAAGTCAGGAAAATTGTCTGTCTGTCTCTCTGTCTTATATGTTGAATTTCTTAGCGATTTGGGTAATCGAGTTTGAGTTCTGTACAACTGTAGTGGCTGTCCGGTGGGAAGAGGTTTGGTTTTATACAGGGTAAATGTAATGTTAATGTCCTCCCCCCGGTCAGAGTTAAATGTGTCTGAGAGAGAAATGAAACAAGATCTGGCAATGGATCGGAGGTGATTTCTAAAACAAGTTGAGCGGCTGATAATCCACGTCTTTTTGCAATAGGGTGAAAGCTGAGAAATAAATCTGAAACTAACAGTACAACGCCAGAAAGGTGCACAAAAATATCCCCTTTCCTCCCCTCCAAAAATCTCTAACCTTCCTGTGATCTCGGTAGTTTTAAACCTATTGAATGCAAAACAAAATAGTGATTCCTCGTCTGTGTGGGTAACGCGGGAGTTAAATAGTGTACACCACGTGTATAAATAACGCGATTGAAACATTTATTGTGCATTTTGTTGGCTTTGCTGATTGCTTATCGCCTGATCAGAGAGGCAACAGTTTCCCACTGAGCCCAGGGGCCTGACAAAGCCGCTTTCCTCCCTCTCTCTCTCTCTCTCTCCACTTGATGCATGTTAATGTCCTGGAGTGTTGCAGCTATTTTTAGCTTCCACCTCCCAGGGTTCGCTTTCTGTCAACAGCAAGCCGCATTGTCGGTAAATCACATGAAATGAAATGCCTCTCTCTCCCCGTACTCCCCACATGTTTATTTGTCTCGGGTAAAAAGGATTGGCCAGGTGCTTTCAGCGACTTTGTACATTATACGTTCGATGTTGCAAAAGAAAACGCAAATACTGGCGACCGCGCCAGTGGAAATGTTACTGATTCCGGGGAAGCTCCATTGTTTGTGACTGAAGGTCTGTTCCATGCAGAGCTGGGCGTGTACTGCATGCAAACTTTAGCTGAGACGATCCCTTCTTCCCTCGCCCTCACCCCATCTCCTTTCCCCCTCTCTCGCCCCCACATCTCTTTATCCTCCCATCTCTCTTTCTCTCTCCCTCTTAGCCGCCCCCCCCCCCCCCCCCCAAAGATCTGGACGCCCCGTGCTGTTGTAAATATAACTGCCTGGATTAAGACTGTTTACAAAACGGAATGCTTTTCACTTTCAGATGGAGTATCCGGTCGCGATCAGTCAATCGAGCTGCTGAGTCCCTCAAGAGTGAATCACATGTCCAGTTCTGGTAAGACTACATTTTTTAATAGCAATATTAGTTTATCAAATAAAATCAAATCATGAGTTATTTCTAAATGTTGCCAGCAGTCCAAAAGGAAACGATTTCACAGTGAAGCATCAGTTACGATTGGTTATTAGCATGTGTTTTTGTTCATTCTGAAGTCTTTTTTCTCTGATTAAAAATAGGCGGTACCAATACGTTCTGCAAAATGCCTGAAAGTTCAAACAGATTGCAAGTCTAGTGCTAACCATGTAACTATTGTTGATTTGTCACAACCGATCTGGTTTACTAATATCCTTTAGGAAAAGAAACTGTAAAGAAACCGTATCTAGTCTGACTTGCATACATGTGCTTCCAGATCCACAGCAATGTGGTTGACTCTGAAATGGCCTAGCAAACCGTTCATTTGTATCAAATCCGCTACAAAGTTGACAAGGAATGAAACCAGATGCATCAACCTAGGCACAGAAAATGAGAATGGCTAACTCAGCCCTGTTGACCCTGCAAAGTCCTCATTAACAACTGAGGGCCCATGCCAAAATTGGGAGAGCTGTTTCGCAAGCTAGTTGTACTGACGGAATCATATCTTGCAGATAATGTCCCAGGCATCGTTGTCACCATCCCTGGGTATTTCCTGTCCTGCCAGCAGGGCAGCCTAACCTAGGTGGCAGCACAGCAGTGTTCACTAAGATGTGGGGTTGCTCTGGGAGTTTTCAGCATCAACTCTGGACCCCTAACATCTCAGTTGTGTCCGTCACCACTGTTGATCGAGTTCTAAAAGAAGTGACTACAAGATTGAGTTTGCAGAAGCTGGTGAGGGAACTAACGAGGGAAAAGCCTTTTCTAGTAGAAACGACCTCTGCACACGGTCCTTGTGGAGATGAAGTCCTGCCCTCCGTTGGGTTGTGTGAGACACTTCCACTTTGGTCAATGAAATAGATTTCGAACAGATCTAGCAGCTCGAGACTGGGCATCCATGAGGGGCTGTGGGCCATCAGCAGCGGCAGAATTGTATTCAACCACAATCTAACATCATGGCCTGGCACATCCTCCACTCCGCCATTACCACCTGGGGATTAACCCTGGTTCAATGAAGAGTGAAGGAGGGCATGCCAGGAGCAGCACCAAGCATACCTAAGTATGAAGTGTCAACTTGGTGAAGCTATAACACAGGACTACGTCTGTGCCAAATAGCATAAGCAGCAAGTAACAGAGTTAAGTGATCCCATACCAACAGATCAGACCCTGGCTCTTCAGTCCTCCCATATCCAGCTGTGAGTGGTGGTGAGCAATTAAGTAACTCACTGGGGAAGGGGACTCCACAAATATCCCATCATCAGCAATAATAGAGGAATCCAGAAATTCAGTGCAAAAAATAAGAGTGTAACATTTCTGCATTCTTCAGCCAAAAATGCCCAATGGATGATCCATCTCAGCAGCCTCCTGAGGTTCCCAGAAATACCAGTCTTCAGCCAATTTGATTCCCTTAATGTGCTATCAAACAGTTGAACGTACTGGATAATGCAAAAGCTATTGACCTTCAGAATATTGCAGTAATTGTCCTGAAGACTTGTGTGCCAGAACTTGCCGTGAGTCCTAACCAAGCTGTTCTGGTATAGATACAGCACTGGCATCTACCCAGCAATGTAGAAAATTGTCCTAGTATGTCCTGTATACAAAAGGCTGGACAAATCCAAACCAGCCGATTAGCGCCCCATCAGTCTACTCTTGATCATCAATAAAGTAATGGAAATGGTCATCAAAATTGCTATCAGGCATCTTCTGCAATAACCTGCTGACTGATGTTCATCTTGCGTTCTGCCAGGGCCACTCAGCTCCTGACATCATTGTAGCCTTGGTTCAAACATGGGCAAAAAAGCTGAACTCGAGATGAGACTTTGACCAAGTGTGCATCAAGGAGCCCTCATAAAACCCAATTCAGTCGGAATCAGGGAAAATGCTCTGCCAGTTAGAATCATGTAGCACAAGGGAAAATAGTTATGGTTGGAGATGTCATATAGCTCCAGGACATCACTGCAGGAATTCATCCTAGGGCTAACCATCTTCATCGACTTCATCAATGACCTTCCTTCCATGATAAGGTCAGAAGTGGGCATGTTCATTGATGATTGCACAATATTCAGCACCGTTCTCAACTCCTCAGGTACTGAAGCAGTCTGTGTCCAAATGCAACAAGACTTAGATACTATTAAGCCTTGGGCTGACAAGTGGCAAGTAACATTCACGCCACTAAAGTGTTAGGCAATGACCACCCCCAACAAAACACAATGTAATCATCACCCCTTGACGTTAAATGGCATTACCATCGCTGAATACCTCACTCTCAACATCCTGGGTGGTTACCATTGACCAGAAACTAAAATGGACTAGCCATATAAATAGAGAGGGTACAAGAACAGGTCAGAGGGTAAGAATCCTGTGGTAAGTATCTCACCAGCATGATTTACAAGCTGTGGCACAGTGGTTAGCACTGCTGCCTCACAGCGCTAAGGATTTGGATTCAATTCAGGCCTCGAGTCACTGTTTGTGTGGAGTTTGCATATTCTCTGTGCATGCTTGTGTTTCCTCCAAGTGCTCCAGTTCTCTCCCACAGTCCAAAGATGTGTGGGTTAAGTTGATTGGCTATGCTAAATTGCCTTAGATTCAGGAGGGCTAGCAGGATAAATACGTGGGGTTGTTGTTGGTGCCTGCTCGATGGGCCAAATGGCCGCCTCCTGCGCTGTAGGGATTCTACGATTCTAAGACAGGAGTGTGACGAAATACTCTCCCCTTGCCTGGATGGGTGCAGCTCCAACAACATTCAAGAAGCTCAACACCATCCAGGACAAAGTAGCCTGCTCAATCGGCATCCCATCCATAAACATTCACCCCGTCCATCATTGACACGGGGTAGTAGCAATGTGTACCATCTACAAGATGCACTGCAGGAACTCACCAATGCTCCTTACACAGCATCTTCCAAACCCATGACCTCCACCATCTAACTGACAAGGGCAGCTGATACATGGGAACACCCCTTCACGCCACTCACCACCCTGACTTGGAAATATGTCACTATTCTTTCACAAGATCTCTCCCTAACAGCACTGTGGGCGTACATAGATCAGATGGCCTGTAGCGATTCAAGAAGGCGGCTCATCATCATCTTGGGCAGTTGGGATGGGAAGTAAATGCTGGCCTAGCCAGCCAAGCCTACATCCCAAGAATGAATTTTTAAATAATGGTTACTCAATAGTCTGTGTTATAAAATGAGACAAATAGATCAGGTGATCAAAACTGGTATATTGGAGGGTGTATTTAATGCTGTGATCGTGCTTGGGAGTAATTTATGAAGAGTGTCTCTGAATTTGGCGGCTGTGTTCAGACTAACTTGAAAAGCGCTGCCATTTTCCAATTTTGTTTTAAATTTTGATTCTCTGAAGTTTCATTTTGATCGTAGCAGCTCAGTTGTCAGTTGACTGGATAGAACATAGAACATTACAGCGCAGAACAGGCCCTTCGGCCCACGATGTTGCGCCGACCAATTAAAAAAGCAATGACCCTCTAACCTAAACCAATCCCTTTCCATCCATAAACCTATCCACGGATCTCTCAAACACCCCCAAACTAGGCGCATCTACAACTGCAGCAGGCAGGGCATTCCAATCCCTCACCACCCTCTGGGTAAAGAACCTACCCCTGACATCTGTCCTATATCTACCACCCCTTAATTTAAAGCTATGCCCCCTCGTGCTAGTTTTCTCCATCCGAGGAAAAAGGCTATCACTGTCCACTCTATCTAAACCTCTAATCATCTTATATGTTTCAATAAGGTCCCCTCTTAGCCGCCTTCTTTCTAACGAAAACAATCTCAAATCCCTCAGTCTCTCCTCATAGGATGGTTGGTTTGTGATGCAGACCACAGCAGGGGTTCAATTCCTCGCAACAACTGAGGTTACTTATGAAGGCCCTGCCTTCTGAACCTCACCTTACGTGTGGTTAAATCACTACCTGTCAGCCTAAGTCTCACAACACCAGGTTAAAGTCCACAAGGTTTATTTGGAATCACGAGCTTTCAGAGCGCTCCTTCAGGTGAGGAAGGAACAGCATTCCAGAAGCTCATGATTCTAAACAAACCTGTTGGTCTTTAACCTGGTGTTGTGAGACTTTTACCGCACTCACCCCGGTCCAACGCCAGCAACTCCACATTATGATCATCTCGGGCTATGGCGACTTTACCTTTAGTATTATGTTTGAGAGATTTTCATTGCAAGTCTGATTAAAAGCAACAAGTAAAAACTATCAGTAATTTCTCCTATTTAAGTTGAAAACTTGCAACTTTATGCTCTTTTTGCATTCTACATTTCCTCTATTTTCGTATTTTATGCTTAATCCTACCTCCCCATGTTTTTTTTCTTCTTCCTGGAATCCTGTTCCATGATCACAGTTAGTTCTCTCAAGCCTTACACAAGTGGCCATTAGTCCTTTGTGGGTCTTGTGATCAGTCTGTCTGACTGTCAGAGCATGATGGGCAATGTTGTTGCTGCCCTAATTCAACACCGTACATTAGCAGTTCCAACAGTGGTCACTATATAGCAACCTAGGGTGCTTACTGTCTGTTTAATTCTGTTTCCATTACAAAAGATTTTAGGTTTTTTAACCAATCTTTGCAGGATTATATTCTGTCCCTCTGTCAATTCTAACAAAAAAAAACACCCAATGAGTTCTTATGTCTCAGAATTATGGAAAAACTAATTTGGCACATAACCATGAGGCTTATCCCTCAACGTTTGCATTTCTGAAAATAGATTAAATCGTTGTTTCTAGAACAAGATTCAAAACAGATTCTTTCTGAAATATACAGCTTTCAGGAAAAAGTACAACTTTGTATTAAGCCCACTCCTTGCTCAACATTGGCAACTTGACTCCCTTCCCAAGGATCCCTTTGCCAAACCCCTCTCAGTCTCTTTATAGTGAGCAGAAAGTGGTGGAAAAGCTCAGCAGATCTGAATAAGAGTCATATTGGATTCAAAATGTAACTGTCTCTGCAGAAGCTGCCATACCTGCTGGTTTTTGCAGCACTTTCTGGTTTTATTTCCAGCATCCACAGTATTGTGCTTTTATCCTTATACTAAGGATTTGGTCATCCTTTCTTAAGCAAGCTGTCCCAATTCCCTACATTGTAACACCAGTGAGTGCACATCACTGGCTGTGAAATGCTCAAGTTGTGGGGGGCACTATACAAATGCATGTTTATAGTTTTTTAGGTCTGTGTGTCAGTTTTCTTCCCCTTTATCTCTGAGATATTTTGGGATATATTTTATGTTAAAGACATAGCTGCAGGTGGTGGTGATCTTAAAAATTGCATGCAAAAAACTTGGACGTTATATCTCTGATTATCCATAGAACCATTTCATCCTTGTAAGACCGATGTACCTGATCCCTTTCCTGATATCCTTCTTAGATTTATTCTTCTCTTGAAGCTGTTACAGATTCCACTTTCACCATTGTTGGTGAGGACGTTCTATGCTAACTGTGTAAGGATATTTTATTTTAATCTATCTTTGGATTTTTTGGTCAGAAATTGATGTCTTCTGGTTACTGTTTCACTGACCAGTGGGAATAACATTATCTACGTAAAAGCAAATTACTGCAGATGCTGGAATCTGAAATCAGAAGAGAAAATGCTGGAAAATCTCAGCAGGTCTGGCAGCAACTGTAAGGAGAGAAAAGAGCTGAAATTCTAAGTCCAGATGACCCTTTGTCAAAAGGTCATCTGGACTTAGAATTTCAGCTCTTTTCCCTCCTTATATTACCTATATATTTGATTAACTTTGAAGATTTGGTTACATTTTTTTTAAAAAAAATGTATTTGTTCTAATGGAGCCCTGTTTTCTCCATGCCTTCTAACCGAATCTTTCATTCGTGTAGTCACCTTAGTGAAACAGTTCTGCAATCTCTCGATGACCTTGATGCCATTCCTAAAGTAAGGCACCCGAAACAGGATACAATATTCTAACTGGTCTTTCCAAAGATCTACACGTAACCTTAGAAGTAATGCAATATAAACTGAAATGCTAGAAATTTTCAGCAGGTCAGGCAGCATCTGTTGAGATATTGATACAGGGTTAATGTTTCAGGTCTACATCTTTTTGTCAAAACTGGAAAATCTTGCAGGTGCCTCAGGTTTTAAATTACTGAAAGAGTGGGAGGAGAGGAAAGAGTAAGAGTGTGTAATGGGTGAAAAAGATCAAATGACAAAGGGATGATGTTGCAAGGTGAAAGGTTGGTGATGGGACAAATTAAGAAACAAATGATTTTAAAGGAGCTGCAAATAGCAACAGCACAATTGTTATTATCCCCTGCAGGCAGGGAATTTGGCAAAGCAGCCTGTAGCAACTGTGCTCCTCAGCTGAGCACTCACTCATCACTGACTCTCGCACAGAAGACAATGGTGGAAAGCGAAATGTGGATCAATCATGTAGTCAGGGTAGGTTACATCATCTTGTGGACAAAATGGTTCAGGCAAATAAGTGGAGGACAGATGCCAAGTGGAAAAGAGAAGCATGGGACAGAAAAAGAGAGGAGCTCAGGGAGCATGGGCTCAGGACAGAAAATTACAGATTCAGGGAAGTGGAGATAATGAGACAGTGAGAGGAGCTTGGCATGGGATACAAAGTAAAACAGGGGAGAAGAGAATTTAACCATCTCCGCATGACATTTAGTGGGACTACCATCACTGAAACTCCCACGATCAGCATCCTGAGAGTTACTATTGACCAGAAATGGAACTGTACTGGCCATATAATTACGAGAGCAGGTGAGTGATTGGGAAACTGTCTAGCCTGTCACTCCTTCCTGACTCGCAAAGCCTGTTCACCATCTAAAATGCACACTTTTTCAACTTGCCTGGATGAGTGCAGTGTAGCTTCATTCAACATTCAAGAAACTTGACCCCATCCAGGGTAAAGCAATCAGCTTGATCGGCACCACATTCACACACTCCACTACCAACAGACAATGGCAACAAAAATCTACAAAATCTATTGCAGCTCACCAATGCTCCTTTTCAAATCTCCATCTTCTACCACCAATAGAAACAAGGGCTGTATATGCATGAGAACACCACCAGCTTAAGACCCTCTTCATGTCACATACGATCATTCCTTTAGTTGAGTATCGTTCTGGAACTCCCTTCTAAACAGTAATGTGGAAGTATCTACATCACATGGACTGTAGCAGTTCAAGATGGCACTCAGGGATGCGCAACAAATGCTGGCCTTGTTAGCAATGCCCACATCCTGTAAAAAAAAATTAAACAACTCTGCCTAGTTGTTTCCCTAGGAATTGCATTCTCTCACATCAGGTCACAACAGCAGAAGATCATTATGACCCATGAAGTAGATAATCATTTTGGTCTACGCTGATGCCTGTAACTAGCAATTACGTTCCTCACTGAACATTTATTTAGCTCTTTTTGAAAGAGTTAAGCAATACAACTTGAAGATAAAAACAGAAAAATGTTGGAAATGCTCTAACTCTGGCTGCCACTGAAGAGAGAAACTGTTAACTTTTCAGGTCAGTAATTTTTCACCAGATTTGTCCTTTGCAGTTATATAACTTTACCTCGATACAATCTTAAGACAGTTACTTAGTGTGGTATTTTTAAAGGATGACCGCAGTGGTACAAACAAACAAGACCCTTATTGGAAGGCAAACAGCCAATGACATCATGTGGTTGATCACTTAAAGTGCCCTTGTTTCTCCAGGAACAATGTAAATACACAACACTTGGTAGCACAAAACGTTAATGCTGAAAAAAAGGCATGCTGTAGAAGATTTTAACCTTACACTGATCAAGACCAATTTGCAAGAATACCACAACTCAAAGGAGCAACAACTTGTACCCCATGAGAAGAGGGTGCTGATTGATTGGCAAGTGGAATTTGATTAGTTGAGATCTTGCCATGGACAATACACCAGGGAACAGTTAGCTGTCAAGTTTTTGTTTAAATTCAAGCCAGCCAGATCAATATGATCGAGGCATTGCCAAGGAGAATGAACCTCAAGTTTCTGTTTAGTTGAAAAAAGCATAATGTGTGGATCTGTTCCTTTGCAAAGGACAGGATCCTGAGTGTGAATATATGTAGTTTCTAATACCTGTAGGTGAGCCACATTGCAAGCCTGACTAACCTTAAATTGGTTATCAGTTTGATTCTTAGCACACTCAGTGTTGTTTAGCAAGTGTTGTTCAATTGTAGAATCACATCTAATGTTGGACACTATGTTTTGAGTTTTGCAAGCATGGGCTCGTTACATACAGTCAGTACTTTTCCTGTTGTGCGTGAATAGCCAGAGAGAGATGTGTTGCTTTATATGATCAGCTGGTTGGGATATATGGCCCACTGAGCATCACACTGACACTGAAATTCATAAACTACACTACTCATTTGTGTGGTAGGCAGAACACTTTTTTAGCTTGGTGGCAGCATCCTGTTTGAGGCGATTGCTACGATATTGTGGCTTTATGAAATGGTTAGTTGCACCTGTTGCTCAAATTTCTGAGATACCTTAATCTACCCAAAATGATCTGAGGTACTCTTCAGGGCCAAAAGAGGTGGCCTTGGGCCCATTCATGAGTTAGCATGATATATAATGAACAGCGATATAATGAGGGTAGCCATTCTCCTACAGGATACCTTTTACGCATGTGACTTTGGCAAGAAACTTGCATGGTGAGCAAATGGCTCGGGCCCTATTTATGAGATTGCCGATAAATCCAATCTTCTCACCCGTGAAACTGTAGAAATCCCAATGCATATATTGGCCAATGAAGGTGCGTTTGTGGTAGACGCTGGTAGAGAGCCCATTGGCAGATTTCTCAACTGACACATCAAGGAAAGGGAGCTCATTTGACTGTTCTGTTTGAGGTGAAATTGAGCACAGGTTAGAGTTCTTTAAGGCATATAAGGAAATTTTACGAGCAGCTGCAGATTCTAATATACAAAAAGTGCATCTGAAATATGCAAGTTGTAGGAGATTGAGGGTTATTTCGTAGAAAACGCTTTTCTCACAGACACGAACAAAGATATTGGCGAGAGCTGGGCCAAAAGCGGAACCCAACACAGCATCGTCTATTCAGGTATACATATTGCTGTTAAAACTGAACTCAGCTGTGTGATTTGTTGAGTTCATAAGTTCAATGAATACAGATTTTAATTTGAACAAAAGCTTGGCAGTTAACTGTTCCCTGGTGCATTCTCCATGGCAATGCTTCTACTAATCAGAGTTCAAGTAATCATATCATAGAATCTTAACAGTGCAGAAGGACACCATTTGGCCCATAGAATCTGCATTGACTTTCCAAAGGAGCACCTTACCCAAACCTTATCCCCGTAACCCCACATATTTACTCCATGAATCCCCTTAACCTACACATCTTGGGATGTTAAGGGGCAATTTAGCATGGCCAGTCCAGCTAACGTGCACTTCTTTGCACTTGCCAAACAATCATCCCACTCTTCTAGTAAAAATTGTTGTTCCCTTTGAGAATTGATATTCTTGTGAATCTGTTCTGATGAATGTATGACAAAAAGCTTCAACAGTAAGTCTATTTTTTTCAACAAAACTTGAGATAATTAGTTGAAGATTTAGATAGAAACTTGCCTGTGTGTGATAAGGGAGAATAATAACTATCACCATTTCTTTTAGTTCCTTCTAAATTTGTCTTAAAATATTCATATCAGTAGATACCAATAAGGCTCTGCGACCAAGTGTTGCTGGATAATTTATATCTGATCAGGCAATGGTGCAGTGTCTTTTGGTTACCTGCCAACTTGCCCAGCACCTTGTTAAAGACCTTGATCTTGGTATCCCTAAAGTTGTACATTTTATTGTGCTGAAGGTACTTTTGACCTTGGTTTTAGTGCATTGTGTCAGTGAACTTGTGTGTTTTATTAAATCATATTGATATATACCATCCTTCTGAATACTGTGGAATTGAATTGGTGATCTTGGTGATGAATTATATTTTCCTGAATTTCTTCAAATATTTTGACTCTTACTGTATCAAAACTGTATTTTGGTTTAATATGTCGCCTAAATTACTGCCATTTTTTTGATACCAAACTGATCTGGGATGGCATAGATGATCTAGGTAAAGATTCAGTTCAGCAAATTGGGACTGGAATTTTAGGCAACATCTTTCCAACTATTAAAATAACTTATGCACAAGTAACAGAAAATCATTAGGAAGATCTTGCTTTTATGGCCTGTGACATGCGGTCAACTTGGCACATTTAGGTTTCACAAGCTGAATAATTTGTTTTCCAGGCTTCGAGGGAGGAATTTTAGCAGAAGAGATTCTTCCTCTTGTTTGAATGATGCGTGAGATCTTTTACCTCCAGCTAAACAAACCGATAAACCTGATACAGAAAGATGATACCTCTAAACTTGCATCAGTGTATTTCAGAGCAGTGGAACTTGAACTCACAGCCTTCAGATTTAGAGATACAAGTTCTGCCAGTTAAACAAAAGTGATTCTTAATGTATTTCAGTCCCAAGCTCCATTGCTGGCTGTAATTGTGAAAGTCTCTCTCTGCTGTTGCTAGTGTAGTTTAAGTAGGTCATGGTCATGTCTCAATGGGCCAGTAAACTATTTTCAGAAGCAAGCTACAGTGGCACCGTGATCATTCGCATTCCCATGCTTTCAATTATCCAGTAGGAAGTCTCACAACACCAAGTTAAAGTCCAACCGGTTTGATAGTAAACCCACAAGCTTACGGAAACGCTGTTCCTTCATCGGGTGTGTGGAAAGTTCTGCTCAGGGCATATAAAGTTTACAGAATACTGATTAGAATGTGAGTCTTTACAGCTAACCTTCTATTCAAGCCTTAAAGGTGTGTGCACCTTTATATGCCCTTCTCCGATTAGAACTTTCCACACACCTGACGAAGGCGCAGTATTTCCGAAAGCTGTGGGTTTACTATCAAATAAACTGGTTGGACTTAACCTGGTGTTGTGAGACTCTTTACTCTGTTTACCCTAGTCCAACGCCGGCATCTCCACGTCATTCAATTATCCACACATACTCAGTATATGCAGAAAAGAAGAAGTTGCGGTTACTTATATTTTTAACTTTCTAGTCCATGTAAAGCACCTCGCTGTTATCTGCTGAGTAATGCTTGCAAAAGAGAATGTGAAAAGTGCTTCTAAAGATATTCAGATGGAGAAAGGCTCTTGAAGACAATTATTGGGAGTGTTGAATTTGCATGTATTTTGATACAGCAAGTAATATACTACCTGTATGCAGTACCTGGATCTATCTATCTACCCAAGTAGAATAAAATTCTCATATTTTACCAATTATTCAAAATTTAATGTCATTTTGTTATTGATCTAATTTTGCTTTGCAACCCTTCTGTGAAGTGCCTTGGAATCTTTCATGATATTAAAGGTGCTATATACATGCAAGTTGTTGTCATCCCAGGAATTTTCTCAATTAAATTTTTATTGACTTTACAAAGATGATTGGCCATGCTAAATTGTCCCTTTGTGACCCAGGATGTGTAGCTTTGGGGGATTTGCAGGATAAATACGTGGGGTTACAGGGATAGAGATTGTTGTTGGTGCAGGCTCAGTGGACCAAATGGCCTCCTTCTGCACTGTGGGGATTCTGTGATTAAGATATATTTGATTCTGGGGTTTTGGTATTGCTTCGTTAATTCTGTAACCATGAATGCCTGGTTACCATTAGTGAAGTCCAGACCTCAGCACTTGCTCAATCACATCCACAGCAGAATACATGTGCCTGTCTGGCAAAGGTTATCAAATGCACACATCATCTGGACTCTCAACTGGATATAGCAATGTGTATCATAACTGGAACCATTCATTCAACACCCGTCCTCGCAGGCACCACTCTCCCACACAACCGTTGACTGCCCAAAACCCACAAACTGATTCAAACCATCTTTGCTGCACCTCTGATCACTTCATGATGACCTGTTCAATCCACCTTCCATCTGCAACCCATAGTGAACACCATTCCTGAGCACCATCTATTAGCGAACATTCTTTGGATCAATGAGTGGGAAACATTAGAAATCACCTAGTTCCTTCTCACATCTGTCAATTGGCATGCATTGATCTATCACAGTGAGACTGACACTTGCTAAACAGGTTCAGGACAGGCCAAGATCACTGTGTAGCCAACCTTTGCTGGGGCCTCAGTATAAATCCCTTATGCACCTGTGGGAGACGCAATGCTGTATGCTATTGAGGAGTGTCCCCTATACAGACTAAGTGGTGGAATAATCATCTTAAACTCAGAAAATGAGGCCTTTGGGGATTTCCATTTGCTAAATAAATACATTTCTATAGCTGAGTTGCAGTGTATTTTTCATCTATGCAGTTCAGTATTCATTGCTATAGATAAGTGGCAAAAAGTATGTACTAATTATTTCAATCGCCTATGTTGTAGAAAGTGTAAACATTTGCCCTTTTTGAGCTACTTCTGCAGATGTGTTCACCATAATTAACTTGTATGTTGCGTTCCTGTTTGCTGTCAATGAAGCCCAACTGTTTCTAGCTTTACCACATGGTGGAATGCTCACAGTTCCCCACAAGATATTGATGGAAGTTTTTGAACAGAGGCCTGCTGTGTTCCCTACCCATCTTCTCTGAATACTGGAAAATTTCAGCAGGTCAGACAGCACCTGTGGGGAGAGCGTAGAGCTAATATTTGGAGTCAGAACAACGATGGTGGTGCAGTGGTTAGCATTGCTGCCTCAAAGCTCCAGAGACCTGGGTTCAATTCCCAACTTAGGTTACTGTCTGTGTGGAGTTTTCACATTCTCCCCGTGTCTGCGTGGGCTTCCTCCCACAGTGCGAAAGACATGCTGATTAGGTGCATTGGTCATGCTAAATTCTCCCTCAGTGTAACCAAACAGGCACCGAAGTGTGGCGACTAGCGGATTTTCACAGTGACCTCATTGCAGTGTTTAGTGCCACAAGTAGGCTTATATGATAAATAAACTTTAAACTTAAAAAGGCTTTGTCAGAGCTGGTGAATATTCATCCTATATTCTATTCTTTCACTGTCGCTCAGTCAGAATGCTGAATTCTCTCCCTACCAGCATTGTGGGTGTACCTACACCACATGGACTGCAATGGTTCAAGAAAGCAGCTCACCATCACCTTCTCAAAGGCAGCTAGGGATGGGCAATAAATGCTAACTTAGCCAGCCATGCTCACACCCAGTGAAAGAATATAATGCCCACCATGCAATTTTTCTCAATGACCCAACTATAGATAAATGTTTTTTTGAAATGTCTGTACTTAATATCTTTTGGTGGCATTTTTATAAGACTGAATATTTGCTGTCTTTTTCCTTTTAAGTGATTGTATAGTTTCCTCATTCACTGGGTGTAGTGGAAAGCAGCTGAATTTGAATCTGTAGAGCACTGAAAGTTTATTTATGTACTCCTAGCATAGCTGTGAAAATTTAGTGACTGCGCCATCGTACTGGGCATTCAGGTTTGTTTACACAAGTATTGAGTTGAATTTGTCTAGAAGCATGTCTAGACCAGTTTTGTGTGAAGAAATCTAGTCTGTGTACATGGGGTGGGGTTTTCTGTTACTTGGATCAGTGACATTTTTGCATTTACATCTGCGCATTTAATATTCGCACTGCAGATAAGTTGCATTATTTTCTTGTAAAAACAGCTTCACAAAGCTGTTATTACATTTTCTTCTGTTGTAATTGGGTTTAGTTTTATAGGTTGCTATAACATTCTGGTACTAATGTGACCTGTGAGGCTGGACGAAGTGTATTGATGTGGTGTAGGTTGCATCTATAGCTGTTTGCACAAATGCTCTATGCAGGATATCTGAGTGGCACTTACTCCTGTGTATCTCTTCCTCCTTCCCCTCCACTGCAAGTACACAGTCGGTAACACCAGTTATATATCCTGTGTTTTCCCAGCTTAGCTCCCTTCTGGGTGCCTAAGCAGTATGGTTTAGTATCATTGTGCGATTACCCATAGAGCCATTGATATGATACCATGTGGGGTGGAGAGTGGAGGCAGGAAATATTGTTCAATTTAAATGTGAACAATAAGCATTATCCATTGTGAAGAAGACTAATTTTTCATATTTGCAATCAATATCTGAATTCCCAAATTCATGCAGTTCAGCTTCATTCTCTGCATTTGGTGTTTTATTACTTAACAAGTTGGGATCCGGGCTTCCAATTTTGGTCCCAATTGTGAAAATTTAGAATCCATTTGGTAAATAAACTTGGATAAAAATGTTAAATAAACCAAAAGAGAAAACACTAGAAAATCTCAGCAGGTCTGGCAACATCTGCAGAGAGAGAGAAGAGCTGACGTTTCGAGTCCAGATGACTCTTTGTAAAAATGTTGTACAGCTTAGTCTCTGTAGCATACTCTTAGGCTCCTGTCAGCGAGTCTGTGCCGCATAGTTTCAAAGCTTCTGAAATGCTTTAAGCAGAAAAACATTTCAAGAATAAGACTCAAAACCCAAACATTAAAAGTTAGCTCCATTTCTAAAGCATTATTGACAGTTTTACATTAAAGGTTAGGTTAGCAGTACTAACCACTGTGACATGACACAGGGAAGTGGCAGAGAGAAGATTGTTCACTTGGGAACCCTCTTTGTTTTTTGCTCCTGCTGCTTCTAGTTGAGGAACAGAAAGCATGTTCCAGAATTTGCAAATGACAGAATGGGCAGAGTCATCTGTTCAGCCATTTTAAGTGTAACATGTAATTTCCCACTGAAGATTGAACTTTGGGGTAACTCGTACCTGTTTGAGGGTGGATGCAATACCGTAGAGTAGAATTCATGTTTAGGGATATAGGAAATAGAAAAGCTGCATGAAGTTGAACTGGACAGGATGGTAAAGAATCAGGTAAGAAAAAGGGAAAATTACCAACCCGATCCAGACTGAAATGTCTGCATATTGATTCACCACATATAAGAAGCAGAAATAGGAACTAGTGTCATTGATTTAAAATAGAAAATGATGTAATAGCAGTAACTAAAACCTGATGGCAGCTGGGTTTAAATTGTCAATGAAATCATCAAATCTATTTGTTCAGGATAGGAAGAAAGAGGGCACAGGGTAACGATATCAGACAGTAGCAATTCATTATGAATTAACAATTATTGTAAAATACTTTAATTAGAACAGATTTTGATAGAGAAAATGTATTTGGTGGAATGGGGAGGTTTTCTTCGATTCCTCAAGTCAATCTTCACTGTTCTAATAGTGAAGCAAGCACTATTTGACTAGGGAAAGAAAGCAAGTGGTGGACATTGGAAACTGGTCATCACTATCTAATTTGGATCAATGGGGGGGAAAAAAAACAGGGTAAGAGTATTTGACTGGCTGGATAAAAAAGGTTTCTGAAGGATTAAGAAAGAACCTTGCCCAGATCAAATGGACGGAAACATTGGTGATAGGATCTATTGATCAGCAATGGGAAATACTTGAACCAGAGATTTTAAAAAAAGGTACAAATGAAGTCTGTTCTAGTAAACTGCTAAAGGGACTGTATTGAAGACAGTTCCTTAGACAAAAAGAGAGTTAGAACTGTTAATAGGATCCAAGCTCCACGGTATCCAAGCTATCTCCATTTAAACCCTTTTACTCAAACCAATAATGATTAAACAAAAATGACATGGGTGACAGACCTGGTGGGGTATTGCACCAAAAACAGAATGTCAAAGGAAATCTAACTAATTAAACCAAATATAAATTCCTGTGGGTATAGTGCACCCCATGTGCTATTTATATGTGCTTAAAGATGATTAATAACCATCACCTGTTCCTCTAACATTTAACAATGTAGTTGACATGACATTAATTCATAAGAACATAAGAAATAAGAACATAAGAAATAGGAGCAGGAGTAGGCCATCTAGCCCTTCGAGCCTGCCCCGCCATTCAATAAGATCATGGCTGATCTGTTGTGGCTCAGTTCCACTTTCCCGCCCTCTCCCCATAACCCTTAATCCCCTCTCTTATCAAGAACCCATCAACCCGCTTCTTAAAAATATTTAGCGAGGCAGCCTCCACCACTTCAATGGGCAGAGAATTCCAGAGATTCACCACCCTTTGAGTGAAGAAGTTCCTCCTCAACTCCGTTCTAAACCGCCTCCCCTTTATCTTGAGGCTGTGCCCCCTAGTCCTACTGTCTTTTTTGAGCGGGAAGAGTCTCTCCACCTCTATCCTATCCATCCCATTCATCATCTTATACGTCTCAATGAGATCTCCCCTCATTCTTCTAAACTCTAACGAGTACAAGCCTAGTTTATTCAGCCTCTCCTCATAGCTCAATCCCCTCAACTCCGGTATCAGCCTAGTAAACCTCCTCTGCACTCCCTCCAGGGCCAAAATATCCTTGCGCAGGTGCGGCGCCCAAAACTGCACACAGTACTCCAGCTGCGGCCTCACCAATGCCCTATACAGCTGCAGCAAGACCTCCCTACTTTTATATTCAATCCCCCTCGCTATGAAGGCCAGCATCCCATTCGCCTTCCTGACCACCTGCTGCACCTGCAAGCTGGGTTTTTGCGACTCATGCACAAGGACCCCGAGGTCCCTCTGCACCGTCGCCTGCTGCAGTTTTTCGCCACGTAAGTAATAGTCCTTCCTACCATTCTTCCTACCAAAGTGGACCACCTCACACTTGCCAACATTAAATTCCATTTGCCATTTCCTGGCCCATTCGCCCAGCCTATCTAGATCCTTCTGCAGACTCTCCACACCCTCCGCACAATTTGCCTTTCCCCCAATCTTGGTGTCATCAGCAAATTCAGTGGGAATATTGTCTACAGTTCTAGACTGACTGGCATATGAAGGTATCAGAGTAACGGAGAGGGCACTTTCTGGATCACAAGGGATGACGGGGTTGCAGATTGGATAGAGAATTAAAGTTGGTGTTTTATTCCCATTGGCATCATTTGAGGGGTCACCTGGTGGAGGTTTTGACAGAATATGTGTGATAGGGAACAGATTGTTTGTTTGTTTGTTTGTTTGTAGTGGTTGGCAGGAGCACGTAAACATTAGAAAACACTAAATAGAGGGCTAATGATTACCAGTATCTGTACGTACTTACAAGAGGAATTTGATAGTTTTGAGTGAGCATTGGTTAGCCGTTAGAGCAGGAAGCTCATGTGAAGAAATACACTAGCTTAGACATGAATGTCCTATTTGTGTACTTAAGCGTTCTATATACATTGTGTAAAAAATCTACGTTAGTTTGCATCATATGATAAACCTTTGAAGCTGCTGCGATCTTTGCCAAGCACAGTCATGGTTGCCAATTCCCCCTTGGAGCATGGTATCTGTAGGAGGGGGAGAATAGTAGGAAATACTAAGAGGAAAAAAAACAGAATTGAACTAATGGTGACCAGTATCTTATGGTTGACTGGAATACAGGAAGCTAACGAAGGATCCAATTGGAAGTGTTTTGGCAGGTAGGTAATGAAAGGTTGTTACATTGGTTGACGAATTAGGAGGATGTTGCATAAATTTTTGGATTAACATGAAAAGCTTAAAGGGGAAGTTGGAACAATATTTTCCCACATACAGGATGTTAGAATATGCAATGTATTAATGCTACTGAAGTCACCTCAATTGCAAGGTTTATGGTATACAAGAGAAATACTGAAGGGTATGAGGAACAGCAGAGACGTGGGAGTAGTGTAAGTTAGATCACACTGAGGTGAATGCAAGACTTCCATGTTGGGCCAGACAGCAGTCTTCTGACTCATGGACTCCCAGGAACATGCAACTGTACTCCAAGTTATCACTTGTGTATTTTTTATACCTGCATTGTGGAGATTTAATAGTTAACCTCTCTGCTTAGTCTTGGCCAACTCTGCAGATACATTTGGCATGCAGTAATAGCTGGTTTATAACGTATCACAATACCTTAATTTATTTTTTCAGGTTGACTGCCCTAACATTTAGTACAGAACTGCCATTTCAGATATTCATCCACACATGAAAGATTAGGCCATTACTATTTTTGGATGCAGCACTGAAATATCTGTCAGTCTTGAGGCTTGTTGTATTGCTAGCAGTGTTTCTCTGGTAAATACTGTTTTACTTTGCCTCCAGCAATTCTAAAAATAATTGAGCAGAACAAGAAATGAAAACAGCTTTGATTAATGTTCTGTGGAAACCATAAGCAAGAACCACCTTGCTTCTCGTAAGGAAATTTTTGAAAGTCGTTAGAAGTAATTTCCCTCAATCCAGTGCACCTGGTCATCAGTTCTATTTTCATAAGTTGTTAGAACAGCTCATTTATCATGCACAGAAATATTCCTTTGGGAAACAATAGAGTGATTCCCCAAACCAGAATTAATCCCTCTAGGTTTGCATGCAAAGTAGGAGAGTCAGAGGGAGGGAATAGGAATGTCTAACACCACTAAAGTTGCAGTCTAATATTCCATGTAGATACTGAGATACAGTTAATATGAATACATACGGAGGGCTAACTCTCCAGTCGAGGAAGACAGGTACTTAGGGTTGCATGTTTCTGCCATGGGTCTTCATGTGACTAAACAAGGCCACAGGTCTTTAGACGAGGTAATGGAATCTGGAGTATAGGTCTTTTTTCTGTCTGCTGCCCCTCTGCCTCGTTATTAAGGCATTGTGACTCAAAGTTTGACCAACTGGATGGACAAGTTGTTGCCATTCTGAACAATTAGCAGAAAGCTCCTCCCAGTCATTAATGTCAGTTCTGCTGTGTTTTGAAAAGAACTTAAGAATGCCTTTAAAGCATTTCCTTCGCCCTGCTGGAATGTTGGCTTGAGAGGTGGGAAGCTGATTTTTGGCTATCTGGATGCAGTGTTCAGTCCATCACAGTTGATTTTGCAGGAGTTTTGCCTGAAAGCTTGTGGAACTGTCTTGCAAAAGGACACTAATGTTTGTTCAACAGGGTTTTCCCGTTGAATCTGGAGGATGTGGTGGAAGCATTACTAAAGGAATTTTCCTAGCACTGTTCTGAACCACTGTGTCACCCCTCTACTGCACTGCATGTGGTACTGACACTCGGACTTCTGTTGATTTGATTCATTATTGTCCCATGTATTAGCATACAGTGAAAAGTATTGTTTCTTGCGCGCTATACAAACAAAGCATACCGTTCATAGGGAAGGAAAGGAGAGAGTGCCGAATGTAGTGTTACAGTCATAGCTAGGGTTAGAGAATGATCAAGGCAGTCTATTCAGAAGTCTGGCAGTAGCAGGGAAGAAGCTGTTCTTGAACGTAGAACATTGTTACAGCGCAGTACTGGCCCTTCGGCCTTCGATGTTGCGCTGACCTATGAAACCAATCTAAAGCCCATCTAACCTATGCTATTCCAATATCATCCATATGTTTATCCAAAGACCATTTAAATGCTGTTATTGTTGGTGAATCCACTGCTGCTGCAGACAAGGCATTCCATGCCATTACTACTCCCTGACATCTAAGAACATAAGAAATAGGAGCAGGAGTAGGCCTTCGAGCCTGCCCCGCCATTCAATAAGATCATGGCTGATCTGAAGTGGCTCAGTTCCACTTTCCTGCTTTCTCCCCATAACCCTTAATCCCCTTGCCTACCAAAAACCTATCTACCTGCGTCTTAAATATATTTAGCGAGGTAGCCTCCACCACTTCAATGGGCAGAGAATTCCAGAGATTCACCACCCTTTGAGTGAAGAAGTTCCGCCTCAACTCTGTTCTAAACTGCACGCTCCCCCCCCCCCCCCCCCCCCCCAAATCTTGAGGCTGTGCCCTCTAGTCCTGCTGTCCTTTCTGAGTGGGAAGAACCTCTCCACCTCTACCCTATCCATCCCTTTCATCATCTTATACGTCTCAATAAGATCCCCCCTCATCCTTCTAAACTCTAACGAGTACAAGCCCAGCCTATTCAGCCTCTCTTCGTAGCTCAACCCCCTCAACTCCGGTATCAGCCTAGTGAACCTCCTCTGCACTCCCTCCAAGTCCTATATCTATCACCCTCAATTTAAATCTATGTCCCCTCTTGCTAGCCATCTCCATCCGAGGAAAAAGGTTCACACTGTCCACCCTATCTAATCCTCTGATCATCTTATATGCCTCTATTAAGTCACCTCTTAACCTTGAAAACAGTCTCAAGTCCCTCAGCCTTTCCTCATAAGACCTTCCCACAATACAAGGCAACATCCCAGTAAATTCCCACTGCACCCTTTCCAATGCTTCCACATCCTTATAATGCGGCAACCTGAACTGCACGCAATACTTCAAGTGTGGCCACACCAGAGTTTTACATCTGCAACATGATCTCATGGCTCCTAAACTCAGTCCCTCTACCACTAAAAGCTAACACAGCGTATTCCGTCTTAACTTAAAGTTTGAGACGGTTGGTAGGTGACCTCAGTCTTTTGTATCTTTCTCCCGAAGGAAGAAGGTGCAAGAGAGAATGTCCAGGGTGAGTGGGATCTTTAATTGTGCTGGCTGCTTTACTGAGGCAGCTGGAAGTGTAGACAGAGTCAATGGATGGGAGGCTGGTTTGTGAGATGGATTGGGCTACGTTTCATGATCTTGTGACTTGTGGAGATCTTTGTACTCAAAGAACAAAGCCTTGTGGGCCTGATAGTATTCCAGTTGAGGTCTTCAAAGCTAATTGGCTTTTGCTGACATCAAGATTCCGTTATGCTACAGATTTTGCAAAAGCAACCCTGACCCCAGGAATGAAATAATTGTAACGATCTTCAAGAAGGAAGAAAAAATAATATTGTGGGAACTGTCAAGGTATTTCCCTCTTGCCCATAAGCAGGAAAAATATATATAAATATACATACTTGCACAAAATAGCCAGGCATATCAGAATCTAATCTGTGTCTTCTCACCTTTGTGAATATGGAGGGAGCAGGACTGTGGGGAAATCTTGACATGTTGGAGAAGTGGGAGAGGAGATTAAAAGAAAGCTCAATCTTGTGAATTGTGTTTTTAAACGGTAATGGGTCTTTTGGAAATAGCTGAACATTTTTTCAGTGCATGCACCAAAGAGTAAAATACCAAGAAAGTGATTGTGTGTGTGTGTGTGTGTGTGTGTGTGTGTGTGTGTAAAACTAGAAAAAAATGATGTGATGTAAGATACTGCAGTCTAGTGATTTAAGGTCAGTGCATCAAATTCTTGAATTTGGCTTTAACACTGGCTCCATTCCAGACCACTTTGAGGTTAACCAGTGCTGATAACATCTTTGAATGTAGTGTCCTGTTGTGTGCCATGGGAAATTGAGGCAACTTCTGGTTAGTGTTGAAGCTCCAAGAAATTGGAGGGAATGAGTCCCAAAATCTATGTTTAATGAAATTGGTATGTTTTTGATTTTCTGTTTACTCGGGTTTTCCTACGTATGGTTAGATGCTTGCTGGAAATGGGTTGATGGCACAAATAGAACATCTTTTACTCATGATAACCAATGTAATATCCATTGCCTAGCAGCTTTTGCTGGAAACCAGAGACTAACATTTTATTTAAAACCTTTCAGTCCGCTGAATATCACCGAAATTTTACTTCTAAGATTGCTTCTATAATATTTTCAAAAGTAACTACATTTTTAAGATACAACAGTATTTTAACATTTCCACATTAAATAGGCAGGTTTAGCTTTTCCAGCATTTATTAGGCAAAAACAGTATGATGCACTATAGCCCAGTTTCTGTCTGCCTTTATTGCTATAAATATTAGCTGCATTACATGGTGCATTTTCCTGCTAAATTTCTAGGTTCTGCTTAAGTCAATTTCTGCTGGTGCTACAGTTCTGTATCTCTAGAGAAAGAAGGGGGAAAAACCTTCCGGGTGTCTGCTCCTCGCTGCTGTAACATTGCCTGACTTTACCCCTTCCTTGACTCATTTGCTGTTGAAATCCTCATGGATGCCTTTGTTACTATTTTACCTAGCTAGTTCAATACACTGCTGGTCAGCCTCCCTTTTTCCACCTTCCATTAACCTGAGTTCACCCAAAATTCCACTGCCTTATTCTAACTCGCACCAAGCCCCATTCACCTATTAACACTGTGCTCGCAGACTTACTTTGGCTTCAAGTTGTGGGCTTCATCCTTGTTTTCCAATCTGTCCACCATCTCTCCCCTCCCTCTCACTCTAATTTCCTTCAGCCCAATAACCTTCCAATAAATCTGGGCTTTTCCCTTTCTGTCCTTGTTATGTCTCCCAGAACTTAGTTCTTTCAAGGGCATGCCTTCACTGGATCCCAAGCTCTGAAATTACCACTGTCCAAATATCTCTGTCTTGTCTCTCATTCTCTCTCCTCCCTTAAGACCTTCCTTTTAAAGTGTACCTCTTTGTTCAAGCTTTTGCTCATCTGCCCTCATATTAATATATATGGCCAGATTTTTTTGAAAACACTCCTGTGAAACACCATCGTATGTTTTACAGTGTTTGAAGTGCTGTAAGAGGAGTAGCAACAATAACTGGAGGCTTTAATCACTCATGCAAGTTGACGAGGGTTGTTTGGAGCCACACTCAATGATATGCTGCCTTGATGCCAAGAGCAGTCATTTGTGCCTCACACACACCACCTTTGGAATTCAGCCCTGTTGTCCAGCCAAGCTTGATGTGATCTGGAACCCATTGATCTCAGCAGAACCCAATCTGAGCATCAGTGAACAGGTTGGCGAGTATATGCCACTTTATAGTATCATTAACTATTCTTTCCATCATTTTATTGATTGTGAGCAGACTCACAGGGCAGTAACTGGTTGGTTTAGATTTATCAATCTGTGCACAAGGCACATCTTAGTTAAAAGTCAACCTTGTAGTTCTGGAGCTTAGGTTTAGGGTGCTGTATTGAGGATGTAGCTGGAGCCCCTAGATCTCTTGGCATTCAGTGCACTACAACTATTTATTCTTATGATAAATCATTTGCTGCCTGCTGAGGGTGGTTGTGGAAGCTTCACCCTTGTCTTTTGCACACTCCTGCTGGCCTCTGCCATCACTGAGAATAGTAAGAAGTCTCACAACATCAGGATAAGACCAACAAGTTTATTTGGAATTGCAAGTTTTGGAAGCACTGCTCCTTCATCAGCTGCTCCTTCATCACTCACGTGGTGAAGGAGCAGAACTCTGAAAGCTCATGATTCCAAACAAATCTGTTGGACTTTAGTCTGGTGTTGTGAGACTCTTACTGTGCCCACCCCAGTCCAGTGATGGCATCTCCACATCATGGCTACCATTGACTCTGTCATGACATCAGCCTGGTAGTTATGTCCTTCAGGATGAGTAAGGATGGCAGGTTTCTTTTCCTAAAGGAGATTAATGAACCGGTTAAGTTTTTCTGATAATTTGACAACTCATGGACACTCACTGATACTCACTTTCTTTCAGAATTGTTTGTTCATTACTGAAAAGCTCCAACAGGGATATGAACTGTCATTCTACAAATGACTAGTTCAAGCCTCTGGATTAATGATTGAGTTGTAATTGGTCTGCCACATTTCTCTGAATAAATCAAAATAATTTTGAATTTTTGATGAAACCTCTGCTGATTGTCTGATTATCCTGACTATTTCTGTCCATGCAGGCACTCGTCACATACAGGGGAGGCCGATGGCCTTCTGGTATTATCGCTAGACTATTAATCTGGAAACCCAGCTAATGTTCTGGGGACCCAGGTTCAAATCCCACCACGGCAGTTGGTGAAATTTAAATTCAATAAAATATATCTGGAATTAAGAATCTACTGATGCCCATGAAACCATTGTCGGTTGTTGGAAAAACCCATCTGGCTCACTAAATTCCTTCAGGGAGGGAAATCTGCCTCCTTGCCTTGTCTGGCCTACATGTAACTCCAGAGCCACAGCAATGTAATTGACTCTTTACTGCCCCCAGGCAACTAGGGATGGGCAATAAATGCTGGCAAACCAGTGATGCCACATCCCATGAATGAATAAAAAAAAATGCAGTGTCTTTAGGTGTGTTGTATTCTACAAATCAAGTTATCGATTTGTCCTTATTTAGATATTCCATTTAATGATTTAGAGTAGCGCCCAGGTGGTGTTGACATTTTTGATTCTGGAAGCATGATGTGTAATCTTTTAAAACTATCAGGGATTCTTTTGTTTTATTTTCCTAGATGTATGTAGTACACAGTAGTAAAACTATTCTGCATTTTCTTGAGCTCTAATGAATTGCTTGGCCCATTTTTAGTTTTAATCCCCTTTTATTGGTACTAAATTATATTAGATATCTATATTGAATCAACTGCATTGCTATTGTCAGTTTACAGGAAACCAAATTTAGGTCAGTTCCAGTTTCTGTACCTGTTTTCTGAGTGATCGTGACCCTAGATTAATGTGCATTTCCTTGAGTTTGAAGTTTGTAATTCAGTAGGGTTGCTATTAGTTCACATTTTTGCGCATTTGCAAAGCACCTTAGTGAAAATATAATGTAATTTGTTCTAAGCAGATTAATTGAATTTTTTATATTTTGCCTTGCTGCAGTTGGAAGGAAAATGAGCAAAATTCTTGTCTTTGGGAGCAGTTTTTTATGTTCTGATAGAATTGTAGAATCCTACAGTGCAGGAGGAGGCCCATCGAGTCTGCACCGACCACAATACCACTCAGGCCCTATCCCCGTAACCCCATGCATGTAGCCTAGCCAGTCCCTCTTGACACGAAGGAGCAATTTAGCATGGCCAATCCTCCATCACCACCACACTTGGATGGGGGAGGGGGGGGGTGGTGTGTGTGTGTGTGTGTGTCAGGGGGTGGGGGCATGATTATGTTTGGCTGAAGCGTTTTGCCTTTTGCAGTCTGGTTGACCAAGAATCCATGCTGCTTTTACTGCCTGCCATTGGGGAATTGGAAAGATTTGAGAGCTGATAATCATGTTTGGCCACGTTCTGAACACACCATCCATGACCATCAAGTTCTGGAGTGGGACTTAAACACAGAGTTTCTGGCGCAGATGCAAGGATTACCCATTACACCCCACAACTTTCCTCAGTATAGGATCAAATTAATGCATCGAGTCAAGATATGCTTGTGTTCATCCTGGTGGAACTCGAGCATGGATGTGAATGTTGATGATCGGAAAGTGTTTTCAGTTTAGTTTCTAGCTAACAATTTAATATTCTCTAATCTATTCACATATCCTCACTTTTAAGAAGGATATATTTGTTGAGAGCAGTCAGTAACCATCTTATTGAGTTCATAACAAAAGGACCAAGACTAGGCCATTTGGCCCTTTGAACCTGCACTGTGAGCTGCTTTTAAGAGAGCAAGCTAACTGTCATACCCCCACTGATTATGACATTTGATGTAAAATTATGATACCCCCACTGATTATGACATTTGATGTAAAATTATGATGCTGAGATAGAGCAGCCACGTATATGTACGGGTGATGATGTAGCAACGGTGGGGCAGCAGATTTACTGGTTCCTGTGAAACTGATAACAAATTAGGGATTCCCAACTAAAAGCAAACCAGGAATCCTTCATGACCAATCCAAGAAAGACCCTGTAGGTTTATCTCAATTTTGCTAACAGCTGCACAAAACCCACTCTAAGGGAGTTGGTGGCTAAAAGCCAACATGAGCTGTTTAAGTTCTGGGTATGCTAGATAGATTGTGCTAAAGACTATGTTTATGCATATTGATGACCTAGTTACTCTGTTATTTTAATTTTCCAGTACAGATCCATGTAATTTTTTATAATAAGTCAGTCTGCCTTAAAAACACTGTAGAAGTTGATTATTCCAAAGGGTTGAGTTTCTCGAGGTTGGACATTGGTGATTTTAGCTAACAGAGTGAAGGAGATCAAAAATAGTGGACCTTATTTTAAATTAGAAATAATTTTTAATAGATTTTTCGTTTGCTTTTAGGAGGGAAAGGAAGGGCTTCATTCAAGTCCAGGGCAGCTAATGTGTGTTCTTTGTTATTCGAATTTTTAACCGTCAGATAAGTTGATTGGTTAGGCATTCCATCTTTTTGTCTTTGTCTAAATTGTAGCGAAGTAGGTACCTATCACCTTTCAGTACATTTATCTCTGTTGCCTCGAAGACTGAGGGCAACTGGTTTGTTTTGAATATGTTTTCTTCACAGAACCACCCTGGCTCCTTCCTGGGTGACTTATTCCTGGCTCTCTAACCGAAAACATTTCCAGAGGTTTTTGGTATTTGACCCAGGCAAATTAAGTGTTGTAAACTCTGAATAACAATAGATTGGAAGATAAAAAAATTACATTAGCATTTTCTCCAATGTTATACTTTAATAAATGTTTATGTTAATATTCAAATAAGATATGGTCAGAATTATGTTTCTGAACACTTACTTTTGTCATTAATCCTTGCCTTGCAAACTAATTATCAGGATACATTTCATATTATGGATAAAACTTAAAACATTTGGCTGGATCGGTCAGAATCAGATGCATTTACACACTATGACATGGCAACGCCGTGCTTTCTGCTTCACTGCTAAATGTGGAATGTAAATACTGAGCAAGATAAAAGATCTGATTCCTGATTATATTCGGAACTAGAAAGTATGGTGTTTAATTTTGGTTCCAAATTCTTCCTCCTCGAATTATAATGTCATGATTAGCAAATGTCGCAGGACTTGAAAGTTAACTTTTGAAAGAGGAAGTGAGAAAAGGCAATCCAAATCAGCTCTCCAGAATCACAGCAAACTTGAGTGATTCACTGTGTGAGGCATGACTCCTTCATAAAAAGCTTGTGATGTCTGGAGTAGGGATTGATTGCCAAGTGTTCATCTTGTGACATAGTAAATGCTTGTCAGCACCACAGGACAATTACCCAATTTTTAAAGAGATCCAGTTTCCTCCCCACCTTTCCAGAGGTGTGCACACTCTCCATAGCCACAACAATGAGTATCTATCTGTCGGCCATTTGACTGCAGGGAACATGGCTAGGTTAATCTAATTCTCAGTGAATTGCCTGCACAAGATTTTTTTTCTCCGAGTGGCTTTGTAACAATTAACAGCAGACCTGGCTGTTTCCCTTCCTCCATTAGCCTAAGGATTCTGAGATCTAATGTAGCATTCCAGATGTAGCCCTGGATTTGATCAGCTAATTCCACACAGCCTCCAAACCAAATTTGGAACTATTTTGACTTGTGTGGCTTAGTGCATCACTAGACTCAACTACAATGAGGAGTTGATTGGGAAAAGGGGTGCACAAGATAATAGCCTTAAATATTTTGATAGATAAGTTAAACTACCTCTTATGTAGTCACTCGGGAATGAGGATGACTTGCCTCTGTTCAATGTGTTATAATATGGCTAATGAATCCATGTGTGACCTGTAGACTCTACCACATGGAGAAAGTAAAGTTTGAAGGATTGGATAGATGAATTGGAGAGCTGTGCGTTCCTTCTGATGCCCAGTTTTCTGCTTCTGTGTCCTCCTGTTGAAGTCTCTTGAGGTGCTTTGTACCTTTGGAATGCTCCATCGCCATTTTGGGTGGTTGTGGGCCAGGACTTCTAACTGACTGGGTATGTTGGACCTTTTTCAGAGATGCTCTGTCCTCCTCGGAGTCTCTTGCTGTAACTATTTGGAGTAGAACGGTCTTCTCTCAGGTGCGATTTAAGCGTTGAGGATGCTGACAATATTACACAGCCAGTGGATTTGAGGGAATTTGTGTAAACTGGTGGTATTACTTCACTGCGTTAAAGTGTCTGCTTTAGATTGTAGAACATAGAAAAACTACAGCACAAACAGGCCCTTCGGCCCACAAGTTGCTCTGATGATATCCATACCTACTAGGCTTACTTATAACCCTCAATTCTATTAAGTTCCATGTACTCATCCAGAAGTCTCTTGAAAGACCCTATCAAATTTGCCTGCACCACCACTGATGGCAGCCGATTCCACTCACCCACCACCCTCTGAGTGAAAAACTTACCCCTGATATCTCCTCTGTATCTACTCCCCAGCACCTTAAACCTGTGTCCTCTCGTAGCAACCATTCCAGCCCTTGGAAAAAGCCTCTGAGAATCCACCCGATCTATACCTCTCAACATCTTATACACTTCTATCAAGTCACCCCTCATCCTTTGTCTCTCTAAGGAAAAAAGATGGAGCTCCCTCAACCTATCCTCAAGGCATGCCACCCAATCCAGGCAACATCCTTGTAAATCTCCTCTGCACCCTTTCAATAGCTTCCACATCCTTCCTGTAATGAGGCGACCAGAACTGAGCACAGTATTCCAAGAGAGGTCTGACTATGGTCTTATTAAGCTGCAACGTTATCTCCCGACTCCTAAACTCAATTCCTCGATCGATGAAGGCCAGTACACCATACGCTGCCTTAACCATATCCTCTACCTGCGAAGCCGATTTAAGAGTGCTATGGACCCAGACCCCATGGTCCTTCTGATCCTCTACACTGCTCAGAGTCTTACCCTTGATATTATACTCCTTCAACCCGGATAAATGTGTAGTGGTCCATTTTGGCAAGTCAAATGGGATGAAGTCCATCTGCCACTTTCCGCCCAGCCTTGCATCCTATCTGTCATGCTGTAACCTCTGACATCCCACCAAACTGTCTACAACACCACCAACCTTCGTATCATCAGCAAACTTACCAACCCATCCCTCCACTTCCTCATCCAGGTCATTTATGAAAATTACAAGCAGCAAGGTCCCAGAATAGATCCCTGAGGCACTCCACTGGTGACCGACCTCCATGCAGAAAAAGACCCATCTACAACCGCTGTCTGTCTTCTGCAGGCAAGCCAGTTCTGGATCCACAAGGCAACAGCCCCTTGGATCCCATGCCCTCACACTTTCTCAAGAAGTCTTGCATGAGGGACCTTATCGAATGCCTTGCTGAAGTCCATATAAATCACATCTACCGCTCTTCCTTCGCCAATGTATTTAGTCACATTTTCAAAGAACTCAACTAGGCTCGTAAGGCACAATCTGCCTTTGACAAAGCCGTGCTGACTACTATTGAGCACACTAAACTTCTCTAAATGTTCGTAAATCCTGTCCCTCAGAATCTTCTCCATCAACTTACCAATCACTGAGGTTAGACTCACTGGTTGGTAATTTCCTGGGCTGACCCCATTCCCTTCCTTGAATATAGGAACCACATTCGCAGTCCTCGGAACCTCTCCCGTCTCCATCGACGATGCAAAGATCATCGCCAGAGGTTCAGCAATCTCTTCCCTGGCCTCCCACAGTAACTTGGGATACATCCCATCCAGTCCTGGTGATTTATCTATCTTGATGCTATTCAAAACTTCCAACACATCCTCTTAATGTCCACATACTCGATCTTTTCAGTCTGCCGCAAGCTTACAGTACAACTACCCAGATCTTTCTCAACCGTGAAGACCGAGGTAAAGTATTCATTAAGCACCTCTGCTATTTCTACCGGTTCTTTACAAACTTTCCCACCTTCGCATTTTATAGTTGCTATTCCTTCACATCTCATCCTTTTTACTCTTCACATATTTGTCTTAGGGTTTAGGGTTCTCAATCTTCCCTGCCAAGGCCTTCTCATGACCCCTTCTGGCTCTCCTAATTTCCTTCTTAAGTTGCTTCCTATAAGCCTATACTCCTCTAGATCCCTAACATCTCCTAGCTCTCTGAACCTTTTGTATGCTTTACTTTTCTTTTTGACTAGGTTCGTTACAACTTTCGTGCGCCATGGTTCCCGTAACCTACCAAAACCTCCCCTGTCTCATCCGAACGTTGTCGTGTAAAACTCTAGACAAACATTCCTTGAAAATCTGCCACCTTACTTTGGTACTTTTTCCTGAGAACACCTCCTTCCAGTTTACTTGTCTAATTTCCTTCCTGATGGCTTCATATTTCCCTTACTACAGATAAACACTTTCCTAACTCGCCTGATCCTATCTCTTTCCAATGCTAGCGTAAAGGAGATAGAGTTATGATCACTATCCCCAAGATGTTCTCCCACTGAGAGATCCGACACCAGTACCAGATCGAGTACAGCTTCTCCTCTTGTAGGCTTATCCACATACTGTCAGGAAACTCCTCCCCATCCAAACCCTTTACCCTAGGGATATTCCAGTCAATGTTTGGGAAATTAAAGTCTCCCATCACAACAACTCTGTTATTACTACATCTCTCTAGGATCTGTTTCCCTATCTGCTCCTCAACATCCCTGTTACTATTGGGCGACCTATAGAAAACACCCAGCAAAGTTATCGACCCTTTCCTGTTCCGAACTTCCATCCATAGAGAGTCCGTAGACAATCCCTTCGTGGCGTCCACCTTCTCTACTGCCGTTACACTATCCCTGATCAGTAGTGCCCCTCCCCCCCTTTTTTTTCAACCCCACCCTGTCCTATCTGAAACATCTGGCACCTGAAGTATCCAGTCCTGTCTCTGAGACATCCAAGTCTCTGTAATGGCCACCACATCACATTTCCAAGCAGCGATCCACGCTCTAAGCTCATCCACTTTATTCATCACACTCCTGGCGTTAAAATAGACACATCTCAAATCTTTGGTCTGAGCATTCCCCTTCTCCATCACCCGTCTATCCTCCCCTTGTACACTGTCTACAACCCTTCTGTATTTGCAAGCTAAGCTCTCCTTTGCCTCCAAAGCATATAGGAGCGCGGACATTACTACTACCTGGTAAATTGTGACCTCCCAGGTTGAGGTCCAAGAATTCAGTGATTTAACTCAGTCTCTGAGCGTGTACACAAGCTGGCTTTGCCAGTGGTGCCCACATTCCATGAACATTTAGCCAAAGTTAAGGGCAGATTGCATTGACAGGCCTGTGATTGTCCACTCCTAATTCACCTTCAAGTGGTGCTGAGTGGAATTCTTGAACTGCTGCACTCCATATTGGGTAGGTACACCGACAGCACTCATATGAAGGGAATTCCTGGCTTTTGACCCACTGACAGTGAAGAAACTGTGATGTTGTTCCAAATCAGGATGCTGTGTGACTTGGAGGGATGGTGTTCCCATGAATCTGCATTTGAACCCAGAGTGAGAGGTAGACCTGACTCTGTGGACTTTGTTACAATGTGTCATTGCCCTTTTCTCATTTAATGTTCACGTTGCTAATTTAGCTTTGTTATCTGCATTGCGTATTACCTGCCTGCAGCTTTGCCCTAAATCATGTGAGTTAGACAGGCAGCAAACCATTCTGAAGTACTTAATAATAAAGATCATGGGTTTGGAAGGTGCTGTTGAGAGAACTTTGGCAAGTTGCTCCCGTGCTTCTTGTGGATGTACACGCCACTAACCTTGTGCATTGCTGATGGAGGGAGTGAATGTTTAAGGAGCTAAACAGGGTGCCATGAAATGGGCTACTGTATTCTAGATGGCGTCAAGCTTGAATATTACGAGTTACACTCATCCTAGAAATTGGGGAATGTTCCATCACAGTCCTGACTTGTGCCTTGTCAATGGTGGGCAGACTTTGGAAAGTTGGGTGAAGAGTTACTTACTGCAGAATTCACAACCCCTTGGCTGGTCCAAATTAGTTTCTGGTCAATGATAGTTGCTAGGATGTTCACAGTAGGGGATTCAGCGATGGCAGTGTTGGAACACTGAGACAAGATTGTTAAACAGTTTTAGTCTTGTTGAAAATGGCCATTGCCTACCAGTTGTACGGCTTGCATGTACTTAGCCACTGTTCAACTCAAACCTGAATGTTATTTGGATCTTGCCTCATGTGGCCATCAATTGTTTCATTTTCCCTGAAATTATCAGCCAACATCCTTCAGGAATGAACATCATTGATGAAGCAGTTGAAGATGATTAGAATGTTGAGAAATTCCTATGGCAATATCCTGAGCAGTTGGGTACAGAGAAGCTCTTCCTTCTTGATGGGGGAAATCAAGAGGCAGTTTTAAAATTAGGTCTTGCCCATTTCGACTAGAAGCATTTTTTCACGTGATTGGGGTCATAGGACAATGGAGCTTGTTAAATAAAGATACTAAGCAATAGAACTAATTATATATCCGTCTAATCTGATGTATTGGTGAAGCTGGATTGAGGGGCTGAATGGTTTACTCCTGTTCCCAAGTTACTCTATAATTAGCTTACGGAATGTTGTGAAATGAATAACAGTGTAAACAGTTATCTTCTGCAGTCTACCGGGATTTAGTACGTTTCTTCAATTTGACTCTAAAGTGGAAGGTCAAGCTGATTTTTAGAAATCTCTGTACTTTCTGTCCTGGCTAAAGTGCGCATTTTCACTTGGTTAAAAAAACTGCAGCTCGGTTTAGATTTCTGTATCTTATTTTTAAAGAATTCTTTGTACATATCTGAAAGTAAGATGGTACAGATTTGCCACAGTTTTGATGCACATTAATTGCAAATCATGTATTGTAGAAGGGGAGAGTTGAGAATTTTTTTTTGAAGGTCGTCTTCTTGAAGTGAAATGTCTTTGAAACTTAATTAATTATATTAATAATAAATACATCTGGTGCCAAATCCTAATCCATTTGCTGCAGTTTATGGGGTGTGTATTGTGCAGTTTCTAGTAATAATCAAGTAGAATATGTCCCCTATAGGTACTCATTCCAGAGTATTACTGCAGATGCATGTCAAACTGGTTTTACAGCCTTAAGTAGATTTAGGTCAATGTGATCTCCAGTTATTATGGGAGCTTAGTATTCTTTGTCAGTGTCCAGTGTCACCAGTTCATTAACTAACATCAATGGTCAGTCTTTCGTGATAATTTAAGAACGTTAGAAATAAGACCAGGAGTAAACCTTATGGCCCTTTGAACCTAATTTGCCATTCAATAGGATCATGGTTGACATTCTCTCTCAACTCCTCTTTCCTCCCTGCTCCTCATATCCCTTGATTCCCTGAGAGACCAGAAATCTATCTCAGCCTTAAGCCTATCCAACAAAGGAGCATCCAAATTTTCTGCGGTAGACAGTTCCAAAGATTCACAACCCTTTTGAGTGAAGTAATATCTCCTCATCCCAGTCTTAAATAATCAAGTCTTTACCAAGATGTTAGTTGTTGGCCCAAAATGTTAACTCTGTCTCTCCCTGTGTGGATGTTGCCAGACCTAGTGAACATTTTGCAGTGATTGCTGATGAATTCAATTTTGACATAACATCCCAAGTGTAATAATCATTAGCTCCTGAAACTGCACAGTTGGGTAAGTTGTCAATTGCAACTTCATTTAAATCAAAATTCTTTAAACCCAAACACCATCCCAGATTTGGACCTGTGATTCTGATTTCCTGCAATGTAGTATACATGCTCCAAGTGATGCACTTTTTTGTTAGTTTCCCTAAAATTACAATGGGAATGATGACAGAGTTGTAGGGTTTTGTTTTTACTAGCACTGACAACGATGGTGTAGAAGACAAAGAATTATTGTTTTGAAATTAAAAATCTTGAGGTGTTTGTTTTTTGTGTTGATTCTCTCACTCCTTCCCAGAGATTTATGCTTCCTGTATTTATTATTATTTCACAGGGTAGTCGCTCAGACTTGGCAATTTTAGTGATGGCTGTTACCATGTTGTTAATGAATGATGCAGTACACAGAGGCCATTCAACCGATTTCTGTCCTAGCTCTTTAGTAGAGCTTTCCAAAGAACCCCACTCCTCTGTCCTTTCCCCAAAGTGCTATAACAATGTCCTCCAGGTATTTAGCCAGCTTTCTTTTGAATGTTACCAGTGAATCTAATTCCACCAGCCTTTCGGGCAGTGCATTCCGCATGACAGCAACTTGCTCTGTGAAAATAAGAGTTTTCTCCTGTCACTTCTGGTTCTTTTGCTGATCACCTGAAATGTGTGGCAACCCATGGTTGCTTTGTCATTTGCAACAGTTCATTGACTCTATCAAAACCATTTACGATTTTGAACACCTCAATCAAATTTTCTTAACCTTCTCTGCTCCGAGAAGTGCACCGCCTGCTTGTGCTGTCTCTCCATGTAACTGAAATGCCTCATCCTAGAAAGCTGTGCATCCTGTAGAAAGCCTTGACATCTTTCCTAAAATATGAAGCCCAGAATTAATCATCATAGAATCATAAAATCCCTGCAGTGCAGGAGGAGCCATTCAGCCCATTGAGTCTGCACTGACCACAATCCCACCTGACCCCTAGTTCCGCAACTCCACATATTTACCCTGCTAATCCGCTAACACTAGGTCAGTTTACCATGGGCATTCAGCCTTACACATGCATCTTTGGCATGTGGGAGGAAACCAGAGCACCCAGAGGAAACCCGCACAGATACAGGGAGAGCATGCAGATTCCACACAGACAGTGACCCAAGGGCAGAATTGAACCCGGGTTCCTGGCGCTGTGAGGCAGCAGTGCTAATCAAAATACAGCTGAGCTTTAACCAATGTTTTATAAAGGCTTATTTCTTTATTTCTTCGCTTTTATGTTCTATTCCTGTAAAACCAAGGATCGCACCTTTTTTAAAGTCTTCTCAACTTGCCAGGCCACCTTCAAATGCTTGTATAAGTATCTAGTTTGTTTCCCATTTGTGTGTGCTGGTGATTTACTTGAGGGTGGAGATGGACAGGTTAGTGTGCTGCATAGTGTTTTGTCAGGTTTGTGCAGCAAGCAGACTTTGTGCACTTAATGAAGCTGGTAACATCTGTGATGTAATTGCCAGATACTGAAAAGAGGAGTCAGAGCAAAATCAGACCCCCAAAGTGAAACGTTTCTCGTAACTAGCTTTGAGTTGTTGGATATCACTGACAAAGCACCAGTTGCTGCCCTAACTGCCTTTGAGAAGATAGTGATGAGCTGCTGACTTGAACCGCTGCAGTCTATGATGTCGGTACATTCACCGTATTGCCATTGAGGGAGTTTCAGGATTATAACCCTGCAATAATAAACAAACTGCCGTATATTTCCATGTCAGGATGGTGTGCGGCTTGGAGAGAACCTTGCAGGTGATGACCCCATGCACTTGCCCTCCTTTTGGGCAGTAAAGATTGTGTGTTTTGGAGGGATGGACTATTAACAGGGATGGATTTCAGTGATGGGAGCACAGAAAGGACACTAAAAATTGTGAAGGTACAAGTGGATATGTCCAGTATATAGCTGTAGTTTTGGTTCAGCAAATGATAGTTAACCCCTCTGTTAAATGGAGATCCTGGTGATAGTAGAGTGCCACGAGTGCCGCAGGCGAGAGAAAACATGCATGCATTCTAACTTGTTGGCTTGCACAGAATATTAAGGTGTAGCTGCTGTGATGGTTGATATACACATGGCAAACATTGCTAACATTGCTGTGGTAGTCTAGATACGATCTTGGAGCAGACTTGCAACCTGGCCACATCTCTGACATTGTGCCAGAGTTCATTCTCTACAGTAAGTTCTCTCATCAGATCAAATTGTCTATATGACAATATTGTGTTGTACTGGATCCAAGAGCAACCTGCAGCCTTCCAAAATAGGACAACGTAACCTGATTGGAAATTGATTTGTGAAACTTTAAAGCCTTTGACTGTAACAAGTGGGTGTGAGCATTGTTGGTGATTCCCAATCTGAGCTTTACCCAGCCTTTTACTTCCTACAAGTGCTTATTAAATGTGACTATTATGCCAAGAAACTTGTTTTTAATAATGTTTATAACTTTAAAAACATTGCAAGCATGGTATTAAAATTATACATAGAAAAATTTGCGAATTGATTTCTTGTAAATGCGCAATTACCTTATCTAATGTTCTTGGCCTTCAGCAGTCGGCTTTATTCACCATTGTGTCATTAAAGATTGTAAGCTACTGGGTGGCCTTCAAAATCATTCAAACTTGAATAGTGTATTCTTAACAAGGAAATAGTGTGGATTTTTTCCAATCTTGTACTCAAATTATATTACCTTGATCTTGAACTCACTTTAGTAAGGCTGTTGCTCTTCAAATAAAAGCTGGGAGGATCTAGGATGGGAGCTTTTCTGTGGCAAGCCTCAGGCACTGCTCAAAGTGGAGGCAACATTTATTAAGGGAAGACAACACTTTGTGCTTTGGACTAAAGGGGAGAGGAGGAGGGATTGCCTCATAAATTGTAAATGCAATATTATATCTGATGTAGGGAATTGTTGAGGGCACTGACTATTGTAAATGTATACATTTCTATTTTTAGATTGGATCATTTTCTGTTGCAGAGTGCCCTCTAATGGAGTCATTTGATAGTACTGGAACGTCTGTACCATTCAAAATCTTTGTTGTGCCTCACTGAGATACGGTTATTTTATACTTTCAGTTTAACTAGTGCAGATGTATTCACACTGGTTTATAACTTGTAATTTTGCATTGCATTTATGGATCATACTATGGTGATAGCACTGCATTTTAAAATTGTGTGTGTAAAACTTTAGAAATGTAAATGCATAGATAGTTGGAAAGAAGTCCAAAAATTAGTGATTTAATCGGTTTAGTTTCTTCAATAAGTGAAACTTACACCATCGTGTGGAATAATCTTGATTTATTCAGTCTGTTGAAACTCTTGACTAACTTTGCTTCTTGTAATGTCTGTAACCAGGTTGTTTGGGATTGGTTTCCTATTTTGCACAACTCTATTACATTTCTGCACTCAAAGCAGGATGTATTGTTGGCACACGCTTAGTCATTGTATAATATAGCTGCAGCTAAAAAAGCAAACAGATTGGTACATTGTGGTTGTCAAACTGGGCTTTTGTGGCTGTACCGACTTTTTTTTTTATATTAACTATCTCTGCCATCTGCTGAAAAACATATTTTCTCATAACTTAGTACTCACTGTTGATAGCTGAGCCATTTACAAATGGCATTCAGTTTTAAAAGGAAAATTGACAACTAATTGCAACTCAAATTATGTTAAGTATAACCCTTTGGTTTCAGAACTGTTAGCCCATCTTTTTATGACCATAACACACAGGTGCAGAATTAGGCCACTTGGCCCATCGAGTCCGCTCTGCCATTCAATCATAGCTGATATTTTTCTCAGCCCCATTCTCCTGCCTTTTCCCTGATCCCCTTATTAATCAAGAGCGTATCTATCTCGGTCTTAAAGACACTCAATGACTTGGCCTCCAAGTCTTGTGCAGCAGAGAGTACCACAGATTCACCACTCTGTGTGAAGAAATTCCTCCTCAGCTCTGTTTAAGGATCATCCCTTTAGTCTGAGGTTGTACCCTCTGCTCAGTTCCTGTTCAGCTTTTGCTCAGTTCTTCTAAGTTTGAGAAATTTAAGAGGATTCAAATTCCATTAAGAAGGTTTCAAGTTTTTCTCCATTGTTTCCAAAATTATCCACACTTTTTTCAGGATAACCGCTGCTCCTAGTGAATGACAGAAAAGCTGATCAGTCTGATTCTCCAGGAGCTTCGAATGACAGGAGCTGCAGCCAGTCCACTTCCCACAGATAATCAACCGAAATCCTCCTGAGTCACGCTTCTCTGGCCAGTCCACTTAAAAAGGATTGTGCAACAGAAGATGAAGACCATCATGTCGACACAGTAGCACAGTGGTTAGCACTGCTGCATCACAACTCCAGGAACCTGGGCTCGATTCCCGGCTTGGGTCACTGTCTGTGGAGTCTGCGCATTCTCCCCGTGTCTGTGTGGGTTTCCTCCAGATGCTCCAGTTAAAGACATACAGTTTACAGCATGGAAACAGGCCCTTTGGCCTAACTTGTCCATGCCACCCTTTGTTAATCCCTAAGCTAGTCCCAATTGCCCGCATTTGGCCCATATCCCTCTATACCCGTCTTACTTATGTAACTGTCTAAATGCTTTTTAAAAGACAAAATTTTACCCTCCTCTACTACTACCTCTGGCAGCTTATTCCAGACACTCACCACCCTCTGTGTGACAAAACTGCCCCTCTGGACCCTTTTGTATCTCTCCCCTCTCACCTTAAACCTATAGCCTCTAGTTTTAGACTCCCCTATCTTTTGAGAAAAGTTTCCTCCCACAGTCTGAAAGACGTGCTGATTAGGTGTATTGGACGTGCTAAATTAGCGTACCCAAGCACGTGCCGGAGTGGGGCGACTAGGGGAATTTCACAGTAACTTAGTTGCAGTGTTAATTTAAGCCTACCTATGACTATTGAATAAACCTTTACTTTGTCTGTGTCAACTGAAAAGGTTAATCCTATCTTTCAGATCTTGGTCTGTAGATCTGTAGGTACAGCTCATGTTTTTCAAATGTACTTCCAGAGGAGCTCCTGAACAGACCACAAATTGGCTAACTGGGAAGGCAGGATTTGAAGGAGGCTCACAGTTATAACATGCTATTCAAATGTTTTGCATTTGATAATCTTTGTCCTTCTGATGAAGTGATGTGTTTCGGTGGGTCCCTTGAAACTTGCAGGTGGACCCTCCGAATGTGAATTCCTGGAAAAATTGCCAGAATTCTTCACCTGTTCACGCCAACAGGATTCTCTGGTCCAGCTACCGTGAACGGTGATTTGGCTGAGCGCCAAATTCTCTGTCCTCAATTGCAGTGGCAGCAGGGCGTGAATGGCCAGAGAATTCCGGCCAATAAGTCCGAAATCACCAGCATGTTGTCCTTTAAATTTCTGAGTTGAAACTATTTGCAGCAATTCCATGCCTCACTCTCTCTCCATGCATAAATAGAAGGTTTAAAACTAGTTACAAGAGAACACCTTTTTTTAATTACGTAATTTTAAAAATTCCTGCTACAGATCTTCATTGTGTGACTGAAGTCTTGAAATGTAACCAGGCGTGTGCAAGTAGACATTATTGAAGCTGACCAAAGATTAAACACTGCACTTTCCGGTTCTGAATGTACACGTTTATGGTCTCTTACATTTGTATAATTTCCTGCAGTTCTGTGTATGAGTATTTACCATATATACTGATACTATGTATTGCCTCAAGTAAAAATCAACTGGCTTTCAGGAATCATGATTATTAATTAGTATGGTTCATTTACAAGTACAGTTTAGGACCTAGATTTTCTCTCTCCTGATTCCAACGGCAACCTCCCAGCCAATCAACAAGACTAATGTGTACTACAACATGTTGCCTTTGAGAAGAGAAACAGGTAACAGCTCAATTCAGACTGAAAGTTGGAACATTCGCCAAGAAGACTAATAACTGTGTGGCAACAAGAATTTAATGTTTCCAAGAAAATAATTAAGAAAAATATATTTAATAAACTGATGCTGGAGAATAAAGTGGGTTCGGAAGAGGATGATCAAGTGACCTCACCTGGTGAGGAACATGGCAGAATGGCTTTATGGACATCACCAAAATGGTAGCCATCTGATCCGACACCCTCAGAGATGAAGGAAAATGGTACTCCAGAATTAAAGGTTGCTGCTGAGTGATGTGCAAGATTTAGGAATCTCCTTTCTATGAAGTTTCATTTGACTTATTTGCAGAGCTTTAGAGTAATAGTATTTAACAATGGTAGAAAGCTGTCATGATAAAAGCATAGCCAATAGAACCTGCAGCATTTTACTGCTGTTCCACAGTTCTGGTGCTTGTATTTTGAAATATTACTGAATGCATTACCTAGGAACTAGGAGTAGAAGTAGGCAAATTCAGGCTTTCGAGCCTGCTCTACCATTCAATCAGACCATGGCTGATCTCTCCCGGGTCTCAAATCCACCTCTTCCCATTTCCACTTATCCCATTTTAGATAGATATATTTCTAACAATCTCCTTGAAACCATTCAATGATTCAGACTTCACTGTGTTATGGGACAGCGACTTCCACAAATTCACACAGTGAGAAGTAGTTCCTCCTCATTTCAGTTTTAAATCTATTGCCTCTCAACCTACACCTGTGACCTCTTGTTCCAGATTGCCCCATAAGAGAAAACGTTTGGTCTACATTTACTTTATCAATCCCTTTTAAAATTTTATGTACCTCGATCGGAGTCCCTCTCGTCTTTCTAAACTCCAGCGCGTATAAGCGCAAACTGTTTAATCTTTTCTCGTAGGTCAACCCTTTTATCTCCATTACAGTTACCTGCTTGTTTTGGATATTCCTTCTAGGAATATTCTGGGCGTAGGGTGGCACAGTGATTAGCACTGCTGCCTCACAGCACCAGGGACCTGGATTCAATTCCCAGCTTGGGTGACTGTAAGGAGTCTGCACGTTCTCCCTGTGTCTGCGTGGGTTTCCTCCAGGAGCTCCTGTTTCCTCCCGCAGTTCGAAAAACGTGCTGGTTAGGTGCATTGGCCATGCTAAATTCTCCCTCAGTGTACCCGAACAGGCACTGGGGTGTGCAACTAGGGGATTTTCAGAGTAACTTAATTGTGATAACGTAAGCCTACTTGTGACACTGATAAATAAACTTTAAGCAGACCTGAAATTACATTTTCTTCTTTTAGTATTGAAAAGTTGCATGTAACGTTGTTATTTGTTACAAAAGAAAACATTATGAACTTGGATTGTAGTCCTAATTTCTGATATCAATGAAGTCCCAAGTTCATTTCCAACTAGGAAAGGAGTATGAACATTACAGTTAACTGCAGAGCCCCAAGAAGGAAAATCATTCTGGATTCCTACGTAGTTTTTCCATAGTGACATTCCCTATTAGCGTTACATTTATGTGAAGCTGAATTTTGGTGACAATGGGATTAGTTTCCATGGTGATACCTTCAGTGTCAAAGAGCTTAATGTGTGGTGAAGAGTGGAGCCATTTGATTGAGGCTGAAGAGGGCAGTTTCTACCATTGGAACTTTAACCCAGTAATCCCCACAGGAAGGGAAACCCCTCTTGCAATGGCTGGTTTATTTATGTTTCTTAAAATGTGACATTGAAGAAAGCATCATTTTCTTTCCCCCTCCAGCACTAATGAGTAGATCTTCATAAATGTTATAGCGTTCAAAGTTTAAGGTATGATTTTAGAGTGTCCTCCTCCCCTGCACAAAAAAAAGATAGTTGAATTGTTTAGTTGTTGAAAATAGTTGCTGCAAGAAAACTGCGATCTATTGCAGTATAAAGTCTCCAGTGCTCATAGATTCCTGACTGTTGAATGCGCACTCAGATGTCCAGGTTGTAGGCTTTATGGTATTGACTAGAACTTCAATAGGATTCCCTACATTACAAATATGAGTCTTTATTACCAACATGAACAATGTATTTTGTTCTAAGAACTTCAGTCGATCCAAACTATTTGTTTTAGATTTACAGTTACCATGTAAACCTTTGCTTTAAAAAGATTAGTTGCTTTAAGAGAATTTCTTAGTTGAATTGGCAGGCCACAATATTTCAAACCCATCTTCTGGGGGAGAAATGACTGGATCAGGTGGAAGAGGTAGTTATATATAGTACAGGATGGAAATATGGGCAGGATCTTATTGCTGACTGGTAAGACTATTGTGCTTGTAATAGGGTGATGCATGTTAATATTCTTAATGCTGATCGGTCAGTATACGTTAACATTCTTGCTGCTATTTGGTTAATTGTGTGGTATGACTGATATTGTGCTTCTTGAGTAAAAGTAGCCAAGCATCACTGAGAAGGTCACTGTCTTCAGCAACAGTATGGTGTTGGTACATCTCCAAAGCCTCCCTGATGTGCTTTGTACGCCAGTGTATGATGGATGAGCAAAGTTTGGAGTTGGCTATTGGATGTGGTGATTGTTAAGTTGAGTATGTTTAACAATAGCTGACTTGTCCAATTCATGGTGTTTAAAATAGGTTTGATGTTCCTTGAGTGTAGTATGTAGGCTGCATCTGTTTCCCCAGCAGCCAGACTTTGACTAACCTCGTTTAAGAACCTTGACTCCATTTGGCAAAGACAAAAAAAGCATCTTGGAATAAACAGCGCACCATGAGATTGCAGACTCGTGTATTACCTGGAAGAATTTGAATTCCACTGCTGAAGAAAAAGCTTTACATACACTTGCCTGTATCTATTTACCAACAGTTCAATTTTAAATCATTAAACATCATCCAGGCTGTCAAGACAATTTTAGTTAATTGCAGGCTGGTGTAATGATGTATCTAGGAGATCCATAAGGTCTGGCAATTTACACACCTTGTTTGACATTGCACAGAATTTTTACTCTAAACAGCGTCCAAAGGATTCCCATCCTAGATGTGCTAGATTCCCATCTCCAGGAATTCTCTATCCACATTTCTCCAGGGTTAGGCTGGTCTCTGAATCAGGATTTGTGCTGCAACTTTGGTGGCATTGTGAAACAAAAACTGGTTTCAATTAATTTAAAATGTCAGCCAGAATAATTTCATGATTTCAGAAAAACTTGTAATAAAGATCAGATGACTGTGTTGATGCTGGCTATGCCCGTGCACGTAGAGTATGCATTATAATAATCCTTGCTGGGTCCAGTGACTGCAATGAAAGCAGCACTATTTTTTTTATTTTGAATGACTAACCCTAATGTACATTTTCTGACAAACAAAGCTTAAAGCAATTTTATTAGCGACCTAAAATTACATCCAAATGTGAAAAGTAAACATGTTTTGCTACAGTTCTAATGTAATAACTTCCAAAATTTGCTGATGTTTTTGCTCTTTATGTCAACGTTCTGCAGCATACTAAACATAAATTGCGCAACTATTTTTATCCATTTTTTTGAATGGCATTTGTGCAGAGATTGTAATTGGCAACTGCTCCCTGTAAAAGAAAATTGAAGTCTTAAATAACAACTTAATCTGTGAATTTAAGTGTGCCTGGGTGTTTGTGGCTCAGTTACCAGCGCCTTCGTGGCGTGCTGACCCTGTGAGCACTGTTCAGGAGTCGCAATGTTAGCAACCCATACTGGTTGAACTTAAGATCTGAAACAAGAAAATTAGTGAATGAGCATGTTGTTTATCAAGGCTGTGTCATTATTGCCTCCTGTAAATTGCTGTGGAAAGAGAATGAAACACATTTCCTGTAATAAGTAACAATAATAAATTGATATTTATCTGTGGGGTAATTTGCCTGACAATGTTCCACACATTTTTGGAAAATGCATGCTGCAATATTTTTTAATGCTAATTTATTTCATCCATCGTGTAAATTACGAGCACTACTAGAGAATATTTTACTCTCTCTCAAAGATATGTCCAAATTTTCCAAGAGTGCACTGTCTATCATTGAAGGCATATTAAAGAATGCAGTGGCAGCCATCTTCCAGGATAATAGGAGGGACTGATAAACCGGTTTCAATGGTGGCCTGTCTCTTTTGGGATGGAGTATGAACGCAGGGATACACTGCCATTATACACCTGATATTCTTGTAATTACATTTGTTTAGTCTCACTGAATAAAATACTGAATACTGTTAATGATGCAGTATTCAGATGCGTAAAATGGTTCTTTAACTATTTCATTGGAGCGCAAGCATTGTCAATTTAATGTAATTAAAGCATTCTTTTAAACATTATCCATGCAGTTCTTTAAATTAATTTAGTAAAAAGTCTGACAACACCAGGTTTTAGTCCAACCGATTTATTTGATAATATACTCACAAGCTTTCGGGGTTAGTCCCTTCGTCAGGTGAATGGAGAGTTCCAGAGCTATTCCTATAAACCAGAATGATACTGGGTACACACAACTTAATGTAACTTTTAAACTGTCTCAAAACTGTATGGCTGTCAATCAATTCTGAAGTTCTGTTGACTGTTTTTCAAAATTTCCTGTGTCACCAAATTGTGCCATAAGCTTTCTTTTACATAGTTGATTGTGTCATAATTCCATTTTAAAAAATGAATTTGAAGTTTGCAAAGCTAGCTAAAGAGTGCTTGATGCTAAGGAGGGTTGGTAAGTTTGGAGCTTACATAATGTGAGCAATACGCTTTTAAGGCCTCGTGTTTATTTTGGGGCAGTATACAAGATATTGGGAAATATAGGGCACGCCATTCATTTGATACTACATCAGTTTGTGTCTTACTTGTAATTTTGTTTGCTTCCTCTGTTCTGTGTTATCTTGCACTGATCTGATTTTTGGTATTGGGTATTTAGGCTATTTTTCCATTCATGTGTAAGCATTGCCACTTAGTGTCTTTCAAAACCATTAAACAATTTTCAGCTTCAGGCAATCTCTGAATCCCTATGCATTCCTGCTTTGTAACACCCTCCTGCATGCTTCCTTTAGTGTAAACCAATGTGATAGCATGTACTCTTCCTCGTATTAATTGTAGTTCGCTTTTTAATGTCTTTTTTTTGCACCCACCTATCTGATTACAATGTGTTCACTAGGTATAATAAGTTATGATTTGATTTATTATTGTCATATATGTTAGTTTAGTCTTGTGTGCTATACAGACAAAGCATACCGTTCATAGAGAAGGAAAGGAGAGGGTGCAGAATGTAGTGTTATAGTCATAGCTAGGGTGTAGAGAAAGATCAAGTTCATGCGAGATAGGTCCATTCAAAAGTCTGACAGCAGCAGGAAAGAAGCTATTCTTGAGTTGGTTGGTATGTGATCTCAGAGTTTTGTATCTTTTTCCTGACAGAAGGTGGAGGAGAGAATGTCCAGGGTGCATGAGGTCCTTAATTGTGCTGGTTGCTTTTCCCGAGGCAGCGGGAAGTGTAGACAGAGTCAGTGGATAGGAGGCTGGTTTGCGTGATGGATTGGGCTACGTTCGTGCCCCTTGTAGTTTCTTTCGGTCTTGGTCAGAGCAGGAACCATACAAAGCTGTGATACAACCAGAAAGAATACTTTCTATGGTACGTCTGTAGAAGTTGGTGAGAGTCGTAGCTGACGTGCCGAATTTCCTTAATCTGAGAAAGTAGAGGTGTTGGTGGGCTTTTTCAACTATAGTGTCAGCATGGGAGGACCAAGACAGATTGTTGGTGATCTGGACACCTAAAAACTTGAAGCTTCAACTTATTGTCACAAAGAGCGGGATTTCCCACACTTCCTGCAGCATGTTTTTCCCACTACTATCCAGAGTCTTCCGTTCAATGTTCAGGGAGAGTTGGGGTGGTAGAGCTGGTTGAAACAGCTAGTGACAGAATCCATTGTCAGTTCTGCTACAAAACAGGACCGTGCAGTGACTATAGATAAAACGTAATATATGGAAATTGACAAAGCACCCCATGCTATGTGAGGTGCTTTCAAGTTTTTTTTTTAAACAGAATGAAATTGTCAAGAACATTAGGCAGCTGATTGAGTAAATTTTTTATTGTCTTTCAAAAACTGACTGTGTTGGAGATTTCTTTCATGATCTGGATTGGAGCACCTGTCCAGAGGTGCAGGAAAGATGATAATACCATTGGGGTTTCCCCAAGGTCATAGAGTATGGCATGCCAGTGAATCACTGATAATTTATTCAGGAGTGTGTTCAAATTTGGCCTCTGAACAAACAAGTTGATCCTAGAATATCATAGTTTGAACTTGGTGCTAAATTGATTTCAGCACAGCCAGAATTACTGCCAGTCATTGTTCAGGCATTCTCTGTATTCCATGCACATTTCTGTTTTTTAAATTGAAAAGCAGTTGAAATTGTGTTCTGTTGTATTTACTTGTGATTCGTTCATGAGAACTTTTCCAGTGTACGTTCTAAGTGGACCTAGCCTACAAAGCCAGGGATGGCCCGATTCTCAAAACCTCATACCTCACCTACAAGATGTGTGGTCTTTGTGCAATTTAGATATAGATTAAATCTCAAAATAACTTGAAAGTTATTTTGAGTAGAGCCAGGAAATGTTAGCATTTGTGTAAAGTTTGCAATATTTTTGCTGGTAGGCAGCTGCAGTGAGGTCATGTGAGAGGGTGGGGAATTTTGTGGGGTTATTTTGAATAAGCAGCGATGTATTATTTTGGTTAGTTAAGTAGTGCACCAGTCTCGTCTCTTGCTGAAGTGCTAAAATTGTCGTTCTATTGTGGGGATATTACGGTTCACACAAGATTGTTTTTCTACCTCACTTTAATCAGGTCAGTTTGTGTCAAGCCTAAATGTTTGCACTGGTGGTTTAAATCAGATTACATTCAGACCAAGCATGGGTTTGGGGCCGTATGGATCTGCTTCTTCTATTCACATAATATATTATTGTAAAATACAGAATAACAGTATGCAGTGAAAAATCCTAAAACCTCAGTGAAATTGTGTAGTGTAGCAGCAAATGAACATCAAATGACTTGATGGAGACTGCTACCTGTTATGGTAATAGGCTTCCTATGTAACTATTTCATAGCATTCTGTACTGAATAATTAGACTTTTTTACTAAATTTTATTCAAGCTTTTTGATAAGAGGATGAACTGTACTGATTAAAGTCTGGACACAATTAAAAACAAGGTAGTAAATATATTTTTTTTCCGGCAGTGTGTTGATTTAGATTTCCATTGGTTAGTTCTGGCTTAGTGGTAACAGATACCTTTGAGTGGATGAGGTGGTTACATATTCAATCCCTACTCCAGTAACTTGAGCAATGATATAGGCTGGCACTTCAACCCCGAGAAATGGCATTATCCTTCTGCTGAGATATTAAGTCAAAAGCCCTGTTAGGTGGCATAAAAGATTCCTTGGCCAATCAAGAGGAGGCTTGCTTCTGTGTAAGGATCTTTGGGAGATCCCGAGGTTGTGAAAGGCATTATACAAAGGCACGCTTATTCCTATAATTATATAAGTTATTTGCACAAACTATTATACATCAAATTCAGCATCATCAAAAGGTTTGATCACTTTGGCTTCCAGAATGTCGTTAGAGGACAGCCACTTTTGATTTATTAATTTTTTTTTGTAGAGCTTAAACTGTGTTATGTTACATTGATGAACGTAAACTTCTTAGTTATTTAACATTGAAAACTTTTTGTATCATTTACTGTTTTGTATACTTATATAACTTCTGTTCTGGCATTTATATATTGAAACTGTATGCTCCCAACATTGGTTCATTCATCAATGTCAGCCTCTCAGTCATTCTCTCTCTTTCTTTTTGTGGTGAGGGTGAGAATGTGGAGTGTTTCCCACTGTGGAGGCTGGCAGGAGAACACACCACATCTTCCATTCTGGACATTGGGATTTTACACCATTTTCTGTGGCAAGGTGGGCACGATCCCACAATTCCTGCCATCATATCTGGGCACTATATTGAAAAGGTGCCCAACATCACTGCTGCTGTTGAAGAATGATGTGGATATGCTGGTGTTGGACTGGGGTAAACACAGTAAAAAGTCTGACAACACCAGGTTTAAGTCCAACCGATTTATTTGCTAGTAAACTCACAAGCTTTCGGGGTTTGTCCCTTCATCAGGTGAATGGAGAGTTCTGGCCTCAGACAGAGCATATAAAGCACTGACAGTTTACAGATTACTTTACGCTGTTGAAGAAACCAGATGGACCTCCAGGAGCGCACTGAGGCTGGAAGATAGATGGTCTTAATGACACTGAATCTGGAAGATCCACATATAGGTGCTCTCTCCACCCCCCCCCCCCCCCCCGCCCCCCCATCCAAAGAAGAGGTGTTCTGAGGTGCAGGGTTGCCAGAGTCTCCATTCCAAACTCTGGAAGCAACCCCAAGCATTGTTTAGTTGAGTCCTGCATGCCAATGTCTTTTCTGACTGGCGTAAAGGGGAATCGGGATTGAGGAGAGGATTCTGATTGGGCCTTCATTTGAATCCATTAGCAGGATGCAAATTGATTTCACATCAACATCCAGCAGATTTCCTGACCCTCGTCATTCTGAGGACAATACAGATAAACCAATATCTGTCGCCAAAAGTGAGTGAAGGATCCTGCACTGCAGAATTAATTGCTCTTTAAATTGTTGGGTCTTCAATACGTTTTTGTTGGGTTTTTTTTCTGTGGCGAGATGAAAACAAAAAGTGCTGGAAATACTCAGCAGGTTAGGCAGCATTTGTGGAGAGTTAACCTTTCAGGTCCCTGACCTTTCACCAGGTGAAGTAAGATAAAAACGTATGAATTTCTAAGCCTGCGGAAGGGGCAAGAAAAACAAAATGGAAGGTCTGTGATAGGGTGGAGGGCAGGAAAAATTAACTCCCAAAAGAATTCATGATACAAAAGCCAAAGAGAGTGGTAATGAGTAGAGTGAAGAAGCAATGAAGCATGGAAACATAGCTATCTTCAATTCTGATGGGAGATCATCGACCTGAAACGTTAACTCAGTTTCTCTCCACAGATGCTGCCTAACCTGAGTATTTCCAACATATCCAGCATCCACAGTAATTTTGTTTTTGTTTTGTGGTGAATTTCTGCTAACCTTATATTTACTTTTAAGATCTGTCTTTCATGGTCTGATTGCATAGAATTTGAATAACTCAGTGCAGCCTTTGTTTGCCAGTGTTTGATGTCAGCGTGCTCTCCTTTTTCTCTCACAACTTGGTTGATTCTTGTGGACCTCAAGGTGAATTATGTCGCAGAGAAGCAACTTGAAATTGTGGGTATAGGAGAGGTGATGCAGAATTAGGCTTCTTTGCCAAAAATGTGCCTTGGATATTCAGAAAAAGACAAATTTGAGAGTAATAAACTGTTCTGCTTTGCTTTGGCCTTGATACTTTAATGGCAAATTGCAGACGATGTCATGCCTCAGCTAGCACTTTGTTCCTCTTATGGCTTCTGGAACAACCCCTTACTGTTACAGGGTTCATATTTGGCAGTGGTTTGGGGTGGCATGGTGGTTAGCACTGCTGCCTCCCAGCTCCAGGGACCTGGGTTTGATTCTGGGCTTGAGTCACTGTCTGTGTGGAGTTTGCACATTCTCCCCGTGTCTGTGTAGATTTCCTCCAGGTGCTCCTGTTTCCTCCCACAATCCAAAGATGATCAGGTTAGGTGGATTGGCCATGCTGAATTGCCCCTTAGTGTCCAGGGGTGTGTAGGTTAGAGGGATTTGTGGAGTTACTCTTTCTCCTACTTCTTCTGAAAGTCTCAACTTTAAAATTCTTAACCTTGTTTTCAAATCCCACCCCAACCCTGTGACCTTGCCCTTTCTTCTGCAACTCTCCAATTTTGATGCATCCCAGTTTTAATCTCTCTCCCTCCCTAAATCTCCCGTTATCTCAAGTCAGCATGACATCATTTTGAGTTTGCGTGATGCAGAATTGATGTGTGTGTCCACTGCCAGATCAGGCACAATCGCATCAAGCTTTCTCAAACTTTATTCATTTCTGCTAAAACAGTCAGTGCTGTATCATCACCCTGTAGAGCAGAGGTTCCTAATTGGTGTGATGTGAAGGTCCCACAAGTGTGACACAAAATAAGACTAAGAATGATTAAACATTAATGTAAATAAACTAAATCTAATCTTTGTCAGCATCTCCAAGTCTGCCACGAATGCACTGGCCGCGAGTGGGCTGCACATGCACAGTTTGGATTATTTTATGTTGGTGATCCAAACTATGCGCGCAGTGGCTGGGAATGGGCTGCACGTGCACACTTTGGAATTTTTACGTTGGTTAGGCCAATGGGCCTAACCGATGGAACTAATTAAAATTTGGAAAAGGAGAGAGAGGCTCCAGTAATGCACTTGACAAGCTAATGGTGATAAGGCTTTCATTGTAAACTTAAACTAATGAAAATTGTGTTTAAATGTGGCTTGACAGGCTTTTAAGAGGTTTTGGATATATAAGGCTTCTGCAAGAGCACAGTTCATTCAGAGAAAATAGAAGTGTTTTGTGGTATTAAGGTATGCCATGACATGAAAAAGGTTGAGAACCACTGCTGCAGAGCAAAGGCAACTGGAAGCTTCTCTATTCTGCCAACTGCCTCCTGAAGCATTGAATCATCTTCCACTTATGCCTTTCCCAACAGCTGTGGAACTCCTGGATTTTTTTATTTTCAAGGAAGAAGCCATGGAAGCTGTTCCATCCTTTTGCCTAGCCCAATAATGCAACCGCAACCCCACCCAGAATCCCCAATTCTTTCTAGTTTCTATTTGACCTCTTTCTCCCCCAGCACCCACCACTTCAGGCTCATGGGTTATTTTTCTGAACTTCAATTTCCTGTTGCAACTGCAGCTGTGAGATTGCACACTCTAAGAATTAGTTCAAGACTTCCACACAGGATCAGCTAGTAACTTTTCCTTCCCGTCAGCCAGGACTGGATTCAGTAGATTGTAACACTTTTTTATTGTACCGTGTTGCCCATGTCTCTGCTTATTTTGTGCACCTAAACCATGCTACATACCTGGCAGGGGTGAAACTATGATCATGCAGGTAGTTCACCGAGGATGAGGCTAGCCCATTGCACTTCGGGCATGCTGATGCCTGAGATGTCCCCAAATGCAGGATGCTCAACTGCAAAATTTGCAACCATTCTAAGTTGCTCATTACCACCTATTCTGAACCCCATCTCTGGTTCACTGGAGATGCAAAAGAGTCTCTTATTGAAATGTGCCAGTTTATAGTATCTTTTTGTTCCTTTTCACTAATTTGATTTATTGTTGTCACATGTATTGACATACAGTGAAAAGCATTGTTTCTTGCACACTGTACAGACAAAGCATACCTTTAATAGAGAAGAAAATGAGAGCATGCAGAGTGTAATATTACGGTCATAGCTGGGGTGTAGAGAAAGATCAACTTAATGCAAGGTAAGTTCACTCAAAAGTCTGGCAGCGTGGAAGAAACTGTTCTTGAGTCGGTTGGTATATGACCTCAGACTTTTGTATCTTTTTTCCGACAGAAGGTGGAAGAGACTATATCAAGGGTGCTTGGGGTCCTTGATTGTACTGGCTGCTTTTCCCGAGGCAGCAGGAAGTGTAGACAGTCAGTGGATGGGAGGCTGGTTGGCATGATGGATTGGGCTACATTCACAATCTCTTGTGGTCTTGGGCAAAGCAGAGCCATACCAAGAGAATGCAGAAAGAAAATTTCCTTAGTCTTCTGAGAAAGTGGAGGCATTGGTGGGCTTTCTTAACTATAGCGTTGGCATGTGTGATAGATGAAGAGAAATGTCTTCATGTTGATGCATTGTGTTCCCAGAAACCATTTCACTCTTTCGGGGAAAAGTGGATAACTATTTTTAGCAGGTGAAGTTAGGCACAAGAGTAATTTAGCAACACAATGAGAATAGTTTTGAATTGTCCTGGCAAAGGGCTGACATAAACACAAGTTAAATAGCCTTGTAAAGTCCAATGATTTTGTCCATTTTGTTGCATGTGACTTTTGAATTATTTAGCATTGCTATCTGTAATTAAATGTAATTAAAACTTAAAAACCTGATTGCCATCTCCAACTTCTCAGCAAATATGGGCTGTGACGTTTTTGCCTTCCTATCTGTATTTTACATGAAAGCTTGTCACTAAAAGTGTTGCTCCTCGTGTTCATTCCAGAAGTTGTAAGGAGTATATACATGTGCAATGCATTCTGGTATCTGTTTAATTTTTGCTTCTCGCTTTATGCAGTAAAATAGAATTCTGCATTTTCCCATGTGGAGTGTGGTGTTACATAACCAGCTATCTAATGTTTGGTTTAGGTGTTTTTAAGCAAGAATAAAATGAATCATGTAACGCCTCGTCTCGAAACTCATTGAAACATTTGTTTACCTTGCTATTGTTTTGGAATTTAATTTTTGCTATTTGTGTAAGTAACATTGTAGCACTTTTATTTTTTGCAAAGCCACCCATAATTGAGATTTTATGTGCTTTGGAAAGTTGCAATTGATCTTAAAATGCAGTATATGTTGAAACCAGGACTTTTCAATCCCTGAATCTATTGCAGAGTGGTATGCATGTATGTCAAAAGATCATTTTGCAGGCAGTGAGATTTGATTGGTTGTATTGTAGAAGTGTTAACCAGTGGGTGGCTACGTTTAATGATGCTGGCAAAGCTGTACTGGGGGTACGGCAGCTCTGGGACTAAATGTATTCACCGAGTTTCCAGGAAATGGGCGACTGTGCAGTAAGTGCTCAGTATGCTTGAGAGAGTGTTCTGATGTCATCATCACTAAAGAAGCAAGTAACACGGGCCAAAGCTGGCTTGTTCTGACTGAAACTTAATTTCTTTCCCATTAACAATTACCTCAAGTTTTGAACTGCAGTAAATGGGTAAGGTAACCATGGGTACGGTCTGCCTCATGCGCTGAATGAGTGATTTGTCTCGGCTTGTATTAGCCGGCAGAGAATTTTAACTATTGTACGAAGGAAAAGCTGAAGAAACCATTTGCAGCTTGTAGACCTCAGATGTTAGCAGGGAGCGTCCTGGATTACAGCCTCATTTTCTGTTCCTTGCTGCAGTGGAATGTTGCTCAGTATGCTTTCCCGAGGTTATCCTTTTACAGCATGAAGTTGTGATCATTGATATTTGATGGTAAGAGGGACTGTCCTATTAATTTCCAATATTAGGATACTATTCCACCAACGTCCCCCCCCTCCTCCTTTTCTATTGAGGCTGCTAGGCAACAGCAAAAAAAATGGATTAATCATTTAGATTAACTGGTTTAAATGGAAGCTGCAGTCTGTTAAATACTGTGGGCTTTGAATAAAATATTTCAAAGCTAAAACAATTTTTGAAGCTTTTATTTTGAAAATAGTGATTTACATGGTAAGAATTTCAAGCACTTTTTTTTTTTGCAAAATGCCGCTTTATATTTTAAAAAAGCAGAAAATGTGAGGTTTATGGTTTCTAGTTGATATTTGTAAGTCCTGTGTTCTTTTTTAGTTTTATCTCTGATTATCGTCTGTCTGTTTTGTGTGGGTGTCGCAGTCAGGTGCTGCAGGAGCTGTAAGAAGAACCTGTAGCTAAAAATAACCCTGATCTCATTCCGAGGCAGTTATTGACATTTATTGCAACGTAGATTTAAACACACCCAGATTGTTGCTATTGCTTTTAATTTTTATGCATCCTACATTGATATACTGTTTGGAAGGACAATGTAAAGATAATAAATGTGTATAATAAGGAGTGAGGTAGAATTTGTCTTTTCGCAGAATCATGTGATTGATATGGTGGGCAATGTTCTTGCATTGAAAATCCGATATGTTTAAAATTCCGAGTAAAACCTGCACCTTTACCTCAACATGAATATTCCAGAGCCATGGTTCTTGTTTGGGGCTTGTTCCATGAACTGGATTGACACAAGTCCTTATCTCCTTGTTCAACCTGCTTTGCTATGCCATGTACATGAATTGAATAAGCGGTCATCTTTTACTTTGCATGCTTACGATAACAGATCATTGTGAAATTTAAACTGTGGGACGATGCTGAAGTGCTGATAAATTAGTCTTTCAGTAGCTTCGAGTCTGCATGTGTTGCGCAATCTCTCAGAAGATTTTGCCTCAATTAATTTGAAAATTTGGCCATTCTTGTAAAAAGAAGTGACTGTCTACTTTTTGGTTTGGCTCATGTGAACTTTTGTAAATATCCACTTTGACCAACAACACAGTCTTGTTGTAATTGTGATATTAATATCAATTCAGGGTTTGCCCTCTAGTGTGCTGATAAATTTAAAAGATGCATTGTTGGAATGGCAACTCTGTTAGATTGTCAGAGGAGGGCTGGGATGGGAGTGAAATTGAGGTAAATGTTCCTGATTGTTCTAAAACAACAGAACACTTCGGTTTTTTCTGCACGCATTATCAACATCTTGGTGAGTGCTACAAGTTTGTGTGCTTCTGTGCTCCGTTGCTTTTTGTTAGTGGTTTGAAAGGTAGAGCATGATTGCCAAGTTTGTGCATGTTCTATTTTTCTACTTTTCCCTTTGCCTTTTGTCCTATTCTTTCGTGGAGATGGTGACTTCATGGGGATCAACAGAGCCCATCTGATCTAATCTCATGCCCTTTTTTGGTAGGGGTCGCTATATAACAATTTGAGGATCAAGAAAGAAGCCTGACTGCTTTGTTTCTTCCCTATTGAAGCGGTCTTTCTGTACCTCCAACTGGCAGTCGCTAGCTGAGCGTAGGCCAGAATAAAACCTGTGTGCTTTCATTACCTGTCTGGCTCAGTAACAAGTTAATGTAATGCATCCTGTTGTGTGTTTAGCTGCTCTGATCTTTCAAAGTGACTGGTGATGCATGAGAGTGACTATCTGGCAAAGATGTTGTCCTTTTCCTAGGCAAGAAAAAGAGGCTTGCTGATGAGGCAGATTTTGGGGTACTGCATTGAATTTAGAAGAATGAGAGGTGTTTGAAACAGATAAGATCCTGAGGGGGCTTAAGAGGGTGGATGCTGAAAAATAAGCATGCTCACATTTAAATACAGAGATAAGAAATCTTTTCTCTGAGCGTCGTTGGCCTATGGAATTCTCTTCCCCAGAGAGCAGTTAAGGCTGGGTCATTGGATATCTTTAAGGCTGAGTTTGGTATATTTTTGATTGGCAAGGGAGTCAAAGGGCATAGGAAGTAGACAGGAAAGTAGAATTGAGGCCGCAGTCAGGCAACCATGATCTTATCAAATGGCAGAGCAGGCTGGAGGGGCTGAATGGCCTACGTCTGAGTTAGTATATTAGTTTGTGAATCTCCTGGATTTCAGGGGGCATTGTGTGCTATCAACAAAAATTCCAGGTTTGCTTCCTAGCTAAAAATAGAAAGCAGAGCCATGGCGATTATTGCATTCAGATTCCGGAAGACCTGGGACCATTGGTGACCAGGTTAGCAGAAGGCTGATGAAATTTAATGTTAATTATTGTAAAATAATTAGCATCAGAGCAAGAATCAAAAGGAGGAATTTATTTTCACAGTGGTTAGCACTGCTGCCGCACAGTGCCTGGGACCCGGGTTCAATTGCAGCCTCAGATCACTGTGTGGAGTTTGCGCGTTCTTCCCACGTCTGTGTGGGTTTGCTCCAGTTTCCGCCCACAGTCCAAAGATATGCAGGTTAAGTTGATTGGCCATGCTAAATTGCTCCCTGGTGTCTGGGGAACTAGCTAGGGTAAATGCATGCGGTTATGGGGATGGGGACTGGGTGTGATTGTGGTCAGTGCAGACTCTGGGCCGAGTGGCTTCCTTCTGCACTGTAGGATTCCATGGATTCTATGGAATATCAAGTAGAACTCTTCCAGCATTTTGCCCGCTCATAGAAAAGAAGTTTTGGGGTTATTCTGGTTACCTTCGTAACGTTCAGCCCAGTATTTTGTTACAGTTTAAAAACCAAACAAGTGAATTAGTTTTATTACCACAGGAATATAATAGAAATTAAAAGATTGCACATTGCCAAACAATTTACTGGGCAGTTCCTACTTTTGAGTATTGTTCACATGTACAGTTTTCTCAATAAGTGCAACAGGCAAGCAACAGAGACAGTTCTGGGTATTGGGAACATAGGAAGGTTGTGCTTTCCTTCTGAGACCACAATGGTCTAATTAAGGTTATGCAGGGAAAGTTGTTTCTGATTGCGCAGGGTTCACTTGCTGGGAACACACACGTTTTTTAAAAAAAAGAGAGATTAGCAGGATAAACATGAGTCAGACGTAGCATTTTCTTACAGGGGTCACTGACTTATGGAACATCCTTTTTGGTAATCATTGAAATAAAAGTAAAATCATAAATGGGTTCAAAAGGCAATTAGATGCATCTCTTGAGAGTGGAGGAATTGAAGCATATGGTTGTTAGGTTGCTGAGTAGGGCTGGACTACTAAAAAAGGGGGGCTGGTTTGTTGAGGCCTCGTAGCACTTCTATGGTTCTTGCATTGAAATTTCCACAGATTGAAAAAGAACCATATCCTGTAGCCTGGTTAATGTTTCCTCATTTTTCACAATGTATTAGTTTTACCTTTAAATCTCTATCTTTCAAACTATTCGTTCGTTGGTGAAAAGTAACTAATTTAAGGTGGCACAGTGGTTAGCACTGCTGCCTCACAGCGCCAGGGAGCCAGGTTCAATTCCGGCCTCGGGCCACTGTCTGTGTGGAATCTGCACATTCTCCCCATGTCTATGTGGGTTTCCTCCAGCTGCTCCAGTTTTCTCCCACACTCCGAAGATGTGCGGGTTGGGTTGATTGGCCATGCTAAATTGACCGTAGTATCAAGAGATTAACAGAGTAAATATGTGGGGTCTGAATAGAGCCTGGGTGGGATTGTGGTCAGTGCAGTGCCAATGGGCTAAATGGCCTCCTTCTGTGCTGTGGTGATTCTATGATATTGTTTCTGTGAGCTGATTTTTTTTTTAAGATACCTTGGGGCTTGAGTTTGAACCAGTTAAAGGGCCTTCAGTGGTGTTTTTGCTTTCTGTGAAAGTGGGGTGTGAGGCCAGCCTCCATCTACTCATGAGTTCAAGCTACACTTCAGACCTCTTGTGGTTTGCAATTAATTGTTTCTTGAACACGTTTTGTTTAGAAAAGGCTATGGACGTGCAAGAATTTTCCTTCCTAACCATGTTGCCTTGATGTATTACTGGGACATCTCAACAAAACCTAGAGAAAAGCAATCTTTGCATTTGTGAATAGCTGAAACTCGCCACCATCCTTCCTTTTAGCATTGGAAACAATGCTAGGTGTTTGCTCTGCTTACTGTTTCATCCATTGGAGGAGTTGCTTCTTCTAAAACAGTCTACACTTGATTTTCTGTTTCATTTCTCCATTTGAATCTTAACTCCTTGTGTGCTACATTTGACCTGTTATTTTGAGTGGTTAAACAGCAGCGAGAAGGAAACGAGGGGGTTAAAGTACTCAGATTGATGACTCTCTCACACCTACTTTTGATTTTGAAATAGTCCAGATAGCAACTTTTTTTTTACACCTGCAGCATTTGGAAACTCACCAGAATGGCAAGTTTCCAAAACAGAAGATCACATGGAATTGTCACACTTGTAATTGGGAACTGAATTGTAGCTTAAGTTGAATCCTATTTGCCAGTCAGTGAATTAATACTTGACAGAAAGGAGTGGCAATGAAAATAGAAATATCAGTCAGTAATTACCTGGTATTTGAACTGTGTTTGACACTGACATTGGATATAAAATGAGTATTAGCCTTGTTCTCAAAATGTGATGCAAATAAAAGATGACCACTCCTGAAAAAAATCCACATTTTAACAAAAAACAGATAATCGGAGATGATCCTGGTATAGATGCTCAGCTGTATGTTGTAGGATTAATAGATTTCACATATTATCAATTTGGAAAGGTATTTATCTAAAATAGGCAGAGAAAGATTTCAAGTAGATGGTTTAATTATCCATTCAGTGCTTTGTAATGAGTATTGTTGAGTGCTTAGTGCTGTTGCACAGTATGGGAGGAGCACTGAAGCGCAAGGTGAAGGAAAGTACAAAAGTAATATTTATTTTTAGACTTCATCTCTGACTGCAGGACTCTGGGATTGGTTATACTGAACTCATGGCCTTATCATCTGTTGTGTTAATGCCTGTAGTGTAATCTGGCTTCAGCAGTTTGGTGTTCTTTGCTTGTCTAACTTTTCAGTGGCAGCTATTTGTTAATAGTGAGATGGTACCAATGACTCCCACAAGAGAATCAGCAATACAAGGTATAACATACTGCTAAAAGTGCTGTTGCAACACTGCTTCTTTGTTACTAGCTAAATTGTTATTGAAGCCTGTTACTGTAATGGACAGCATTAATCAAGGGTGTCATCACAGAAGAAGTGAATGGATAATAGGCCAAAATCTTTGGTTAAGAAAGTCAGTGTGGGGAGTGGAGGAGAGGAATGACTGAGGGCTGATTGCACAGTTTAGGAAAGCGCAGCTGGTTTAAGTTGAAATGCATTGATTTTGAAGGGACTGTTTTCAGATGTTATAGACTTTTTGTCCACAGGGAGTGTCAAATTACAGCATGCTCTGAAGCTCCCCTATTTAAGGTTCTATCACTGGCACCAAGTTTGTATCTCCTCCTTCAGACATCATTAGCCATCAATATATAACAGTTGCAGTGTATGCTGTTGCCTAGATAGCTGGCCTTGAATTCAGTGAGATGTTTTCCTGCAATTCAGATTTTTATTGGAGAGGTTCCCTTTTTGCAACTCCATTCCTGAAATCCTCCAGATCTGTACATCTGATGGGTATGCATCACAGCAACATTCATTTGCACTAGATAACGCTACGTGTTGGATTGTAACCTGTGTGGAAAAAAAACATGTAAATTAACTTGCGGTCTTTGCAGAATTGATTTACAGTTTTCATAAATGTTTTTAATCTTGGACTTCCATTTTATGTTTTTATTTCTATTCATTGATGGGATGTGGGTGTTGCTGACTAGGCCAGCCTTTATTGCCCATCCTTAAATGCCTTTTGAGAAGGTGGTGATGAGTTACTTTCTTGAACTGCTGCAATCTGTGAGGTGTAGCTACATCCATTGTGTTGTTAGGGAAGGAAGTCCAGGATTTTGACCCAGTGACAGTGAAGGAACGGTGGTAATATTTCCAAGTCAGGATAATGTTTGTCTTGCAGGAGAACTTATAGGTGCTGGTATTCCCACGTGTCTGCTACCTTGTTCTTCTAGATAGTAACAGTTGTGGGTTTGGAAAGTGCTGTTTAAGGAGCTTTGGTGAGTTCCTACAGTAAAGCAGTTGATGTGGTGTGCATGGATTTCAGCAAAGCGTTTGATAAGGTTCCCCATGGTAAGCTATTGCAGAAGATATGGAGGCATGGGATTGAGGGTGATTTAGCAGTTTGGATCAGAAATTGGCTAGCTGCAAGAAGACAGAGTGGTGGTTGATGGGAAATGTTCATTCTGGAGTTCAGTCACTAGTGGTGTACCACAAGGATCTGTTTTGGGGCCACACTGTCATTTTTATAAATGACCTGGACGAGGGTGTAGAAGGATGGGTTAGTAAATTTGTAGATGACACTAAAGTCAGTGGAATTGTGGACAGTGCAGAAGGATATTACAGGTTACGGAGACATAGATATGCTGCAGAGCTGGGCTGAGAGGTAGCAAATAGAGTTTAATATGGAAAAGTGTGAAGTGATTCAATTTGGAAGGAGTAATAGGAATACAGAGTACTGGGCTAATGGTAAGTTACTTGGTAGTGTGGTTGACTAGAGAGATCTCGGTGTCCATGTGCATAGATCCCTGAAAGTTGGCACCCAGGTTGATAGGATTGTTAAGAAGGTGTATGGTGTGTTAGCTTTTATTGGTAGAGGGATTGAGTTTAGGAGCCATGAGGTCATGTTGCAGCTGTACAAAACTCTGGTGCGGCCGCACATGGAGTATTGTGTACAGTTCTGCTCACCGCATTATAAGAAGGATGTGGAAGCATTGGAAAGGGTGCAGAGGAGATTTACCGGGATGTTGCCTAGTATGATGGGAAGGTCTTATGAGGAAAGGCTGAGGAACTTGAGGTTGTTTTCGTTAGAGAGAAGCAGGTTAAGAGGTGACCTAATTGAGGCCTATAAGATGATCAGAGGATTAGATAGGGTGGTCAGTGTGAATCTTTTTCCTCAGATGGAGATGGCTAACATGACAGGACATAGCTTTAAATTAAGGGGTGATAGATATCGGACAGATGTCAGAGGTAGGTTCTTTACTCAGAGTAGTAAGAGTGTGGAATGCCCTGCCTGCAACAGTAGTGGATTCGCCAACATTAAGGGCATTTAAGCGGTCATTGGATAAACATATGGACAATATTGGAATAGTGTAGGTTAGACGGGCTTTACACAAGTCGCTGCAACATCGAGGGCCAAAGGGCCTGTACTGCGCTGTAATGTTCTATAACATTTACCAATGGGAATTATAGAAAATTGAAAAGGAAGTAATCTTGTTGCAATAAAAATCTTCAAAATATCTTTGCAGAAATTGTTCATCTCTCCACGAAGTTTAGAAATGGCCATAGGCTTTAAAAGGGGAAGCCAAAGGGAACCTAGGTTAAGCCACCATAATCAAATTATATCCTTAATAAACTAGCATTTGCAATATGAGGGTTAATAGGAGCAAAGATAAATAAAGACCCCACAGCTTTTGATGCATGATTATAATACATGCAATCTGTACGGCCTGAGAATCTGCACCAGAAGTCAATTACTAAAAACTCCATCTCAAAATTAAATGATAGTTGACCACTAATTACTGGAATTGCACAGCACCGCAATGCTTTTGGGTAGAGTAAAATATTGTACTGAATCGAGCTCAAATTCATGCTGATATACAGTAAAAGTGCAGGTCCCATGTTAGAATAAAGGACCTCTGCTATTCCTATTCACACTAGAAAAGAAAAAGATTTGCATTTATGCAGCACTTTCCACAACTACTGAATGCCGCAAAGTGCTTACGTTCAAGTGTAGTCACTGTTGTAACGCAGGAAATGCAGTAGCCAAAATGCACACAGCCAACTTCTACAAACAGCAATGTACAATGACCAGATCATGTTTTCATGTTATTGAGGGGTAAATATTGACCAGGACACAAGACAATTTCCCCTCCTCTTCTCTGAGATTGTGCTATGGGTTAGAACCATTAGAATCCCTACAGTGATCTTTTACATCCACCTAAAAAGGCAGTTGGGGACTTCAGCTTTTAATGTCTCATCCCAAAGACTGCACTTCTGCCAGTGCCACCCTTCCTCAGTATTGCACTGGAACGTCAAGCCTTGATTTTTGTCTCAAGTTCTGGAATGGGACTTGAACCTGGAACCTTCTGATTCAGGTGAGAGTGCTACCATGGCTGACACCACTGGCTTGTACTTCAACCTCCCTTCTGAATCTTAAGTTCCTCTTGCATTAATGAACTTGGAAGGAGCTATGTCAGCATGGAACCTTTGCCATGTTTCAATAAAGTGTGCAGTGACCATGAGATCCTAGACTGGGGACTCTAAAGTGTTTCAGTCCATGCTTTCTATAATGTTCTTCAGTATGTGGCATTTTGGTGATAATTCAAAAGCAGATATGATGTTAAGTACATATAATTATGTGCTGAAGTAATGCCCATTTTTATTTGATGCGAGATTGCCTTTTGTTTTTGTTTTAGTTGTTCAGCTGCTGCTTTTTGGTACAGCGATTGTCTGAAAATTAGAATCTGAATATAGTCTTTGTGCTTTCATTAGCATCTTGAATACAGACTGTTTTCAGAAGTTCTCGAGGCAAAGCGTATGAAAGCAGTTTTCTATTTTGCCATAAAATATTCATGAAATACAGGCCTTTTGTATTGACATGGCTTACATTAAGTAGAAAACTTCTTTCCAGATTTCACGAGGGCAGGAAGAGGTCAGTTGTAATCAATGTTGCTGTCAGGAACTTGTGGCATTTGACTTGTTTCTGTGCAATAGAAATGTACGAGTCATGGCTGATGCATCAGCAACAGAGCATGGCATTCAAATTAAAAGGAACTCTCAAATTTGAAATCCCAGAAAATAGGAAGATTAATTAGCAGCTCACAAATTATGGGGAACTGTGCAGCAGGTTAGATTACTGAAAGCGTTCCAAGCTGTCTAAGTGACATCTTGTCCTTAGGATATATGTCACTGCCATCTTCTGGCATATTAATTGCATAGGAGTATCACACTGAACTTGAAATGATTTCAGCACAATTCAAAAGTGTGTGTAACAATGTCAAATGATGGCTCATGATTTTATCCTGTCCTGACAGTGTGATTGTGATTGTATTTGGTTTTCCATGGAAGCAGAAGGGAAAGGAGATCCATAAGAATGATTCTATGCTTATCTCCTATTAATGCATAGTTTGAAAGAGATTTGAAAGACCAGAAGCAGGTCATGATTGCAAACACAGCACATTCTCCCCATGTCTGCACAAGTTTCCCCCTACAGTCTGAAAAGACGTGCTGGTTAGGTGCTAACTTCTCCCTCAATGTACCCGAATAGGCGTCAGTGTGGCGACTAGGGGATTTTCACATAACTTCATTGCAGTGTAATGTAAGCCTACTTGTGACACTAAATAAGTCAACTTTAAACACTTTCATTGACAAATTATGCATATCTCTGATATTTGTTATGTAAGTATACTGTTAACAGAATCCTAAATATAAATTGTATTGATACCTTGTGGCAATGATGGGAGGAAGGAGCCTGGAGCAGTATTGATGTTTGTGTATTAGCATGGGCCTAAAAATGCTGAACGTCTCTTGGCATGTACACCTTCGTGGAATACATGAAAATTATTAGTTGAATATGAGAATAAATCACGTATCAATGAGAATTCATTTTGCCTGAGGTTGTGGAGAAGAGGAATATTAAACTCCCAATCAGAAAATGAAATCCAGTGTTGATTGACATTCAGACTGGCCTGCCCTCATTGGGAAATGACTTGCCATCTGCTGTCTAGGCTATATATTATTGAATCACCTTGAATATAGGGGATGATATAAGAATCAACCCCTTCCAAATTGATTTGGTTATTAATACGGATTGCGTTAATGTGCGTACTCTGGATTAATGTAGGAAAGTGGTCATTTTCACCTTCTATGAGAGGAAATGTTATTTTTTTTAAAAATTTCCATATGCTATGATTTATGCTTACTATTCTAAATTAGCTCTTGGCAGAAAGTAAGATATGCAAATCCATTCCGTGGTTGGAACTCTGCCATCTCGCCCACCTCGGAATTGGGGCAGCCAGGGTCCGACAATGGAAATCATCGTTGACCCCAGGTGGGAATTTCCGGTCTAGCTCGAGTGAGGCTGTAAAATCTTGTGTCCTTTTTAAGAGCTTCTGTCCCTTTTACATTATGGGCACTTGGAAATAGCTATGACACAAATATTAATATATGGGTCAGTAAAATTATTTAAAAATGTATTATTGTAAACCAGGCTTCCAATTATAGAAACATAATATAAATCACTGTTTACAAAGTAAAGCTTTGTATGTAATGTTTATGAATGTAGCCCAAACCATCATGCTAACCAGCCTCCAGCCATTGACTCTTGTCTACACTGCCTGCTGCCTCGAAAAAGCAGCCAGTATAATCAAGGATCCTGTGCACCCCAGACATTCTCTCTTCCACCTTCTTCCGTTGGGAAAAAGATACACGTCTTGAGGTCATGTACCAACCGACTGAAGAACCACTTCTTCCCTGCTGCCATCAGACTTTTGAATGGACCTACCTTGCATTAAGTGATCTTTCTCTACACCCTAGCTATGATAGTGCAGAATGTAGTGTTAGAATCTCATTTCTTTCTTGATGTACGGTATAGTGCGCAAGGAACAATACTTCTCACTGTATACTAGTATATGTGACAATAATAAATCAAATCAAAAAACCTGGTCTTTATGAAATGAAATTGTCTCCCCCAGACCATTGCACTGTGTTGTCAGAAAGATGCCTATATGGGTGACACAGTGGTTAGCACTGCTGCCCAGCAGCATCAGGGACACAGTTCAATTCTAGCTTTGGATGGAGTTTGCATATTCACCCCATATCTATATGGGTTTCCTCGCACAGTCCAAAGATGTGTAGGTTAGGTTTATTGGCCACGCCAAATTTACTCATAGTGTCCAAAGACGTGCAAGTTCGAGAGATTTATGGGGATAGAGTATTTGGTGGACCTGGGTAGGATGGTCTGTTGGAGAGTTGGTGCAGACCAAATGGGTAGAATGGCCTCCTTCTGCACTTTAGAGATTCTATGAAAGTAGTGAAATATTCAAACATCACGCACTTGCATTGACGGAGTAGCATATATGTAATTCAAGCACATACTCTATTATAGAGCTGCTTCAAGATGCTTTAAGTTGGTAAGTATATTTAACAATCAGGAACAAACTACCCAACTTAAATTCCATACAATGCCTGGCAGTTAACCATCAGTCACCTGGTGCCTTCTCCATAGCAACATCTCTACCAATTAGAGTCGACTTGCCAGCCAATCTACAGTGTAAACTGTTGTTTTCCCCTTGTAGTGATATTCTTGCAAAGTGTCCTGGGCAGGATGGTCTGTTGGAGAGTTGGCACAGACCAAATGGGCAGAATGGCCTCCTTCTGCACTTTAGAGATTCTGTGAAAATAATGGAATATTCAAATATCACGAACTTGCATTGACTAAGTAACATATATATGTAATTCAAGCGCATACTCGATGGATTATAGAGCTACTAAGGTGAGTGCAAGACAAATAACTTTTACTACCAAATGATTAATGACTGACTTGCTTTCTCCATTAGTGAAACCATAAAATGGTATCAGTATGGTGTTAAAATGCTACTTAGGTTTTTCAATTAAATTATGGTAACCCCAATGCTTGGTTGCTGTTTTCATAATGTTGAGAGGAGGACATAGCAAAGCTCAAGTTCTTTTGTGTTTCAGCTTTCCTGAAATGTTTCCATGCGCAATCCTGCAGGATCTTACTTGGTTTAACGGTGGCACAGTGATTAGCACTGCTGCCTCAGTGGATTTGATTCCCGGTTTGAGTCATTGTCTGTGTTGAGTCTGTACGTTCTCCTCGCGTCTGCGTGGGTTTCCTCTGAGTGCTCCGGTTTCCTCCCAAAGTCCAAAAGACATGCTAGTTAGGTGCATTGGCCGCACTAAATTCTCCTGAACAGGTGTTGGAGTGTGGTAACTAGGGGATTTTCACAGCAACTTCATTACAGTGTTAATGTAAGACTACTTGTGACACTAGCAATAAACTTAAACTGCAAAGCACCATCTTGCCTAAGGTAACTTCATTGAAAATCTGTCAAATGACTTGGTCTGATAATGATATTTCTGACGTGCAAATGTTACGACATGCCCACAGAAATTACAAACCCAAAGGTATAAATATCCCTTTGGAACAGGCAGAATTCAGTGAATAACAGCAAACTGGAAAGAGAAACGTCAGTCAGCATCTGAAGAAATAACTTGTGCTGTTTCAGTTGGCTACCTTTCCTGATAATTTGAATCACCAGTTCAAATCTATTTTTAGTCTTTGTGTAAAAGATGTACCCTAATCAATTATACAGTACTTGTTTGTTACACAGATTAAATACATGTTGCAAAACATGTCTACATTGTGTACTGCAGTATTTTGTATTGGAGAGTTCATAAATACTGAATACTAATGACCTGATTTGATCTGCTGTAGTATTTCAGATAAGTAGCACAATGCTGTATGTGAAATAATATTAATCTGCCAGGGTTTGAAGGCTTACCTGCCTCACATTTAGATAAGATCGTTTAGCGACTGCCTTGCCAAGGCAGCTGTGTAGCAGTTGGTTTGAATGGAACATGTCTTTTTGTGGTTTTGTATTTTACGAGCTTTTGGAGCATTTTGTCAATAACCTGCTTGTTGCATGAACAAATGTAAAATAGAACTAAATGACATGTATATTTCACAATTGAAGGGTGTGCCACCTATAAGGGGTAAGATCTTGCAAAGGAGAATGTTAATGATCCATCTATACTTTTGGTTCTGTTGCTGTCATATAGAATACAGTTGTAGTAACGATCTGCCCAAGGGCAGCCCCTCAGCTCATTTCTCTGCATTTCGTGGTTTTACCGTTATCTCTTTAGTTGCTTGTAGGAATCTCCCATTTTCAATTTCAAGTTGTCTAAAATCATTAAGATCTTTTTCTTCCTCTTAGTCTGCATCCCTGTAAACTTCCCCCTTAGATTGTGGCCAGTCCAGCCTTGTTGCCTTTACTTGATGAAATTCACTAACAATCTTTCCTCCTCCATCATCCTGAGAATTTCTTAATTGCTCTTGTCTTCTCCTGAGCCACACTTCACAACTTTTCCAATCTTCAGATGTCTGCTTTTCGCAAGGTCCACATTTCAGCTGCATACAAGACATCCCAAACCACAGTCTTGAAATTCTTTCTTAAAATCACTACTCATTCTTCAGCTGAGCAACTCATTATATTTTGGGAACATATTCTTTGCTATTGTTATTCTAGCTCTATTTCTTTATAGATTCTTCCCAGGTTCTTAATCTGTGAACCTGCTTCAGCTATTGATCATTTATCTTAACCTCTACTTTCCCACCAATATTTCCTCCAATCTTCATAACTTTCACCTTTTTTACATTAACTTTTATTTCTTTTTTTTAACAACTTCATTTATTCTATCCAAGCGACGCTGTCAACCTCCTGTTATGCCTGGTCACCTGCAAATTTCATTCCTTTCATCAGTTGGTCCCCTTGTTTTGATGCCTCTCTGAACTTCATCCAGTGCTTCATCAGCTGTGATCAGTACAATGGTGCAGGATGCATTTTATTACATAAAGCTTTAACAGATCATTTTTTGGTTGGACTACATTCTATTATGTTGAGACCTATTTTAGATTGCTTCAGATGGCTATTTTTACACTACTGATTAGTGAAATCTGCACATAATTACTTAGGACTACCAGTAGCTTTTAATCAGACTGGCAGAGAATGAATATAATTGTTGAAATGAATAGCTTACCTTTGATTTAGTGCCATGAGGAGAATTATTGCTAAGATCTAGTCTTTGCTACTGTAATTTTCCTGAACCTTTTGAGTTCTGAGAAGGAAATCTTGAACAAGCAGGTTCAACGGGATACCTACTAGTATAAATCAGCAGTCAAGTTCTAACTGAATTTTGCCCCCCTAGTTTGCTGTTGTCAACCCCACACATTGCCCTCTTGCTTAAAAAAAATGTTGATGCCCATTGGAGTATTTATTAGAATAAAATTATTAATAGACATAAAAATATGAATACTATAAAGGAGGAGCTAACAAAGAGGAGATGGTTTACTTGAATTTGCCCAACTATAAATGGGGCAGTATCATTGATGGTGGGCCTGGTCTCATTGTAAGTAAAGAGGAGTGCTGGGAGTTGGTAGCAATGTTACCTCGGTATGGCTGAAAAAAAGACATGCTGAAGCTTTATAACTTGCACTCATCAGAACACAACAAAAATACTGATATAAAGAGAAAACAATTTATACTGTGCAAGAAGAAAATGCTGATTGGTAGGTAGACTCTGATTGAGGTGTTGCCATGGAGATGGCACCAGGTGACTGGTAATTAACTGCCAAGCATTGTTTGACATATAAACCACACAGCTTGACCCTGATTGGTCAAGGTTTTGCCCTGAGGAATCAGTCAGCAAGTGGCTGTCACTTACTTCGTTTAGATGAAATAGGCGCAGTGTATGTACATGTTCTTTCTGACTGGAAGCTACATATATTAATACACAGGGCCCAGCTGTTTGCAGATAGACAGAACAAGCTAATGAATTTAGATGTCACCTAAACATTCTGAAATCATGAGCAGGATCATTCATGTGGTATAGTTAGTACAATGGGCCTGGCATTCTGACCAGAGAACAAAAACTATGTTTATGAACACCTGTGTTTAAATTATAGTGTTGAAATCTCATTCTCCACCACTCGCCACAATATTTCCCCCTCCGCTGGCGGATCTTCTGGTTCTACTGATGGCGAAGCCCCGCCATGAGTTTCGTAGCAGTGTGGCTGAATTCAACGGGAAATCGCATTGACTGATTTGATTTATTATTGTCACGTGTATTAGTATACGGTGAAAAGTATTGTTTCTTGTGCACTATAAGGACAAAGTATACCATTCATGGAGAAGGGAAGGAGAGGGTGCAGAATGCAGTGTTACAGTCATAGCTGGGGTGTAGAGAAAGATGAACTTCGTTGCGGTAAGTCCATTCAAAAGTCTGACAGCAGCAGGGAAAAAGTTGTTCTTGAGTCGGTTGGTACGTAGCCTCAGACTTTGTATTTTTATCCTGACGGAAGAAGGTGGAAGAGAGAATATCTGGAGCGCACGGGGTCCCTAATTATGCTGGCTACTTTTCAGGGGCAGCCGGAAGTATAGACATCCAGTGGATGGGAGGCTGGTTTGTGTGATGGACTGGGCTTCGTTCATGACCCTTTATAGTTTTTTGAGGTCTTGGATAGAACAGGAGCCATTCTAAGGTATGATACATCTGGAAAGGATGCTTTCTATAGTGCATCTATAAAAGTTGGTGAAAGTCGTAACAGACATTCCAAATTTTCTTAGCCTCCTGAGAAAGTAGCTTCAACCATTGCGTCAACATGGTTGGAGCAGGACAAGTTGCTGGCGATCTGAACACCTAGAAGGTTGAAGCTTTCCACCAGTTGCACATCATCCCTGTTGATGTAGAGAGGGGGTAATGTCCTCCATTACTCTTCCTGAAGTCAATGACTATTTTCATTTTGTTGACATTGAGAAAGAAATTATTGTTTTGCACCAGTTCACCAGAATTTCTATCTCTTTTCATTGTACTCCGTCTTTTCATTGTTTGAGATCCAACCCACTGCGGTGGTGTCATCAGCAAACATGAAAATTGATTTGGAGGGGAGTTTGGCCACGCAGTCGTAGATGTTTAAGGAGTATAGCCTTTGTGGGGCACCACTGTTGAGGATGATCGTGGAGGAGATGTTGTTGCGTATCCTTACTGATTGCAGTCTGTGGGTTAGGAAGTGTAGGATTCAGCCTCAGAGGGAGGAGCTGAGCCCCAGGCCAAGGAGTTTGGAGATGAGTTTCTTAGGTGTTGAAGGCTGAGCTGTAGTCAGTAAATAGGAGTCTGACATAGGTGTCTTTGTTATCTGTGTGTTCTAGGGTTGAACGTAGGGCCAGGGAGATGGCGTCTGCTGTGGACCTGTTGCAGTGGTAAGCAAACTGTAATGGATCCAGGCAATCTGGGAGACAGCCAATGGCAGGCCACCTCCTGCCACTGAGAGACATGCTGCGGGTGGGGGTGGGGAGGTGGGGCGGTGGGGGCGGGGAGAGGTGGAATGGAGGGGATGGCCAGAGAATCCCACCCATAATCTCATACCTTTTTGACATAAGGAAAAATATTTTTCCTTCACCTTTTGGTTTTTCATAGCAGAGTGGGACTCTTGAATTGTTGCCATGAGTCTGTACTGACACTATGAATAAGCACTAATAGGCAATTACATCTGTTCACCCTTGGATAACTGCAGAGTTTCTCAGGATTGTGTCCTTGGCCCACCCATTTTTAGCTGTCGCGTCAATGATTTTCCTTCCATCATTACTTTCGCTGAATCCCCACTGTCAACATCCTGAAGGTTACCATTGATGAGAAACTCAACTGGACTAGCTATTTAAATACTATGGCTACAAGAACACATCAGAGGTTGAATGGGGACTCTGTAGAGAATAACCCACCTCTTAACTCTCCAAAGCCTGCCCACTATCTACAAGGCACAAATCAGGAATGCAATGAAATATTCTCCACTTGCCTGGATGAATGCAGGTCTAATGACACTCGAGAAGCTTGACACAATAAAGCATTCCGTTTGCCTCCACCACCAATGCCCAGTGACAGCAGTGTGTATTACCTACAAGATACGTGCAGCAATTCACAAGGCTACTTGGACAGCACCTTCTAAACTCAGAAGAACAACGGCAGCAGATATATGGGAACATCAATACCTGCAATTTTCCCTTCAAGTTGCACACCATCTTGACTTGGAGCTATATCACTGTTCCTTCACTGTCACCAAGTCAAAATTCTGGACTCCCTTCCTTGGATTGCAACGGTTCAAGAAGGCAACATACTACCACCTTCTCGGGGGCAATTAGGGATAGGCCAACATTTATTGCCTAACCAGCAGCATCTATACCCTTTCTAAAAAAAAAATGAATTAAAAAAAAATGTACAATCTGAATAGATCGTATTCCTGCTATGGTGTGCCTTCTAAGCCTACTGCCACTTAAACACGCATTCCTGTTTGATTTTAATTTGTTACATTACTGACAGTTTACCTCCATCGGAATGGTTTTATATTATGACGGATCTGGTAGCAGTATACTAACTTTTTACGTGAGATTACAGGGGAAATTGATGATGTGCATTTGGATTGTAAAACAATCCAAGTGTGGTATAACCACATTTTTATATTATTTCATCAGTGCATTCAAATGGATTTTTGAAAAATATTTTGGTATATGTGGAAGCACTCATTTGTTTAGTATGTGGTGATAAATTCTTTGTCCTGGGAGGTTGATTTTGAACTCTCGAGTACAGGCGATCCTTTGTAGTCCACATCCTGTTTACTTTTTGTGAAACTGCCGAACAAATAGCCAGTGGAAATCGAAAACAGGTGCAATTACTCAATGATTCTGAATTCTAGTCATTAAAACATTCAAGTCTTTGGAGGGATATGCTGGATATTCTTTTTGTTTGTTTTTTGGTTTGATGTTTGCCATTTATCTTCTAGAACAGTTTGTATATATTTATACAGTTTGGTTTTTTGTTTGAGTTGAAGAATGTTTATTCCTATTAACATTGTGGTCTGGTATTGATATACTGCACTGTTTATTAAGTGCATCTTTACTGAGTGTCATCTTTAACTAGAACTTTTATATATTAAGTCTAGACAAATCCATATTTTGCTGTCTAATGGCAGTATAATTTTAGAATTCCAAAACGTCTAAGCATTTCTTAAATCGAATACTTATGCCTGCAACTGAGAAGCAACTTCAACAAGGTCCTAAATTATTTTACAGTTCTTTTTGTTACATTGTTTTTTCTCAAGATGGTGCCAGAGCGAGGCAACTTCTTGCAAGCTGTGCCCAGCATACCTTCTAATTCTGTCTTGTACACTTGATCTCTGACAGTAACACTACATTCTGCACTCTCTCCTTTCCTTTTCTATGAACGGCATGCTTTGGTTGTATAGCGCACAAGAAACAATACTTTTCACTGTATCCCAATGCATGTGACAGTAAATCAAATACAGTGCTAATTGTACAATAGTTAACTGAAAGTGCATGTCATCCCTCGTGTAGAAATCTGTTCATGTACAGGGTTTAAAAAACAAAATTTGATGCAAAGACAATGAGTCTAGAAGTTGGATGGCACATTGCCCATTTTTCAATATCCATTATGGCTAGATAGTGTATGTTGCAGACTGTGACATGATTGGTCAGACTTTGACCAATCAAGGGGTAATAGGGTTACAGAAGGAGTAACAGGATTACAAAGTATTGGGCTAATGGAAGGACTCTTGGTAGTGTGAATGAGCAGAGAGATCTCTGTGTACGTGTGCATAGATCCCTGAAAGTTGGCACCCAAGTTGATAAGGTTGTTGAGAAGGCCTACAGTGTGTTAGCTTTTATTGGTAGAGGGATTGAATTTCGGAGCCGTGAAATCATGTTGCAGCTGTACAAAACTCTGGTGTGGCTGCACTTAGAGTATTGCGTACAGTTCTGGTCGCCGCATTATAAGAAAGATGTGGAAGCATTGGAAAGGGTGCAGAGGAGGTTTACCAGGATGTTGCCTGGTATGGTGGGAAGGTCTTATGAGGAAAGGCTGAGGGACTTGAGGTTATTTTCATTAGAGAGAAGAAGGTTCAGAGGTGACCTAATTGAGGCATATGAGATGATCAGAGTATTAGATAGGGTGGACAGTGAGAGCCTTTTTCCTCAGATGGTGATGGCTAACATGAGGGGTCATAGCTTTAAATTGAGGGGTGATAAATATAGGACGGATGTCAGAGGAAGGTTCTTTACTCGGAGGGTACTAAGGGTGTGGAATGCCCTGCCTACAGCAGTTGTAGATTCTTTAAGGGCATTCACATGGTCTTTGGTTAGGCATATGGATAATATTGGAATAGTTTAGGTTAGAGGGCCATTAAATTGGTTCCACTGGTCAGTGCAACATCAAGGGCCGAAGGGCCTGTACTGCGCTGTAATGTTCTATGTTCTGTGATTGTCAATTGATCCTTCTCCACTATCATCCAGTTAGGTGGGGCCGTGGTTGCCTAGTTCCATTCTTACTTGTCCAGTCATAGCCAGAGTGTCACCTGCAATGGCTTCTCTTCCTCCTACTGCACCATTGTTGTCTTTTAAAGATGTCTTTGGGCCCTTTTTACTTGTCATCTACACGCTGCTCCTCCACAACATCATCTGACAAACACACTGTTAGTTTCCACATGTACATTGGTGCCGCCCAACTCTACCTCAAACATCACCTCTCTTGACTCCTCCAGTGTGTCTAAATTGTCATATCACACGTCCAACATGCAGTACTTGATGAGCAGAGGTTCCTCCCAGTGTAATATTGTTCTCAGTGCTCACCATAAACTCTGGTCCAAACTTGGCCCTGAGATGAGCTTCTGAGCACAAAGCCACACTAGTACGTAACTCTTTTGATCTCATCAACCATACTTCATTCCTGATTCAACTCATCTGCTGCTGATACCTTCATTCGTGCCTTCATTATCTCTAGACTTGACCCTGACAACACATTCCTGGCTGATCTCCCATGTTCTACCCTCTGTGGACTTGAGGTCATGCAAAACTCTCTTCCTATGTCATAATTTGGAGCTTGTACTCGCTAATCTAGCTCCTGGCCAGGCAAAATCTTGATTTAAAATTTTTTCATCCTTGTTCTCAAATCCCTGTCTCATCTTGCCCCTCCCTATGTCTGTCAACAGTGAGGTCTAATCCTCGACCCGGGGAGGGAAAGGGAGAAACACTTGCCTTCTCCCAAAGCTGCCCTTGTGTTCCTTAGATGCTAGACTTCTCAATGTGTGAGTTAAACCCAAAAAGCTGGGAGGGGAATATGACTCCTTGGAGTGGGTTGGCTGCTTGTCCCAAAGTTTTGGAGTTGGGTTAGGGGCAGATTTCAGATTTTGAGTTCTAAAATTTCATCCAACCCTTGTTATTGGGGGCGAGGGTGCCGCCCGCCCCCCCCCCCCCCCCCCTTCTCTCGCTCTCAGTAAGGTTTTTTGCATCAAGTTGAGAAGTCAGGCACTGTTTCGTGCCTCGCTCCCACAGAGCCTGGGTCCCCTGTCGAGGCTGCGGGTTGTTTGGATTGATAACCATAACTTGCAGTGTACAAATCAGAGTCTACGGGCAAACAAGCCCTGTTAATTCTCCACTACTTACAGAATCTGGGCCAATTGTTTTCTTTTATTGTAACAACTGACCTTTATTAAATTGCGTGCCCCTGCATATTTGAAATATACTGTTCCCATCTAGCATTTGATTAAATAAAATGTTTATCCCTCAGTCACTATAGTTATGTAAGGATCTTGATACCTAACCAGCAAGCCAAAGGTTGCAAGTTTTAATAAATTATGGATGGGTAGTCAGGAAAAGTGACAGTAGAAAGTGCTGGATTGCTGTGAAAACAGAAGTTCACTAATGTCCTTTTGGAAAGGATATTATGTTATTTAACCTACAAAAGAGTTCAGTACATGGTGGTGTAGTTGATTCTGAATGTGCTCAGAGCAACTAAAGGATGGGCAATAAATGCTGCCATTTCAACATTACTTAAACCTAAAAAGGATTTGATGGTGGGAAATTGCCATTACGACATTTTATTCCCTGGACGCTTAGTGTTATGAAATGAACTATTCTTCTCCTTCACTGGAAGCATTCTGCTAGCACATAAACAGGGGTGTACATGTGCATTCTGGTGCAATTAAAATTTCACTGAGTTTAACATAGACTGTGACTTGCTGAGCATGCCAGGTAGCAACTGCAAACTTGTAGTTAATAATCCTGTGATGTACAGTTTGCTGTTGAATTGTACCCCACAAACACCAATGCCCCATACCTCCTACCTCTAGCTCAAATGTACTTCAGTGATGCAGTCTGCATGCAAAGACTATGTCCACCAAAGTGTTCAGACGCTCTCCCTTTGGGATAGTCTTGCCATAGCAACTCACTTCATTAGTATCCAAAGCACTCCGACATTCCAATAGCGTAAGATATGTGAGTTTCCATTTTACAAAGTACTTTCCCAGTCTGTGCCCTTACTACTCTTGCTAACAATCCAATGCTCTGAGAAGCAACAGTTACATAAAACATGGCAAATAAACAAATTGTAGGGTTTAGCAGCATACAGAATTTGCATAAATGTGGAAAGTTCTCCTCACTATTAGTTTCAGCAGCTGTCAGATTCTCTTGTGCTTTATGCCAATGAGGGAATGGAAGATCTTTCGCCGCTTTGAGTCATACTTAATCGTGAAAGGTCAAACAATTTTTTCTTGACACTAACTATGCTTCAAGGCAAATTCAAAGAATTGACTTGCTGTCATCACCCTGGTTAGTGTGTGATAAACTATGATCTTGTGTTCAACAACTTGAATATCTTGGCACAATAGCACGCTCATTCTTAATCCCATTGATAAAGCTTTCGAGCAGAAATCTCATTCTGTTTCAGCCAGATGTTTTATTTGTCCTTCAATAATTAAAAACATGATTTTTTTCCTGTAGATTAGGTATGATTTGAGTTCCCTTAAAATGTACAAGAAATCAGAGCAGGAGAGGGCGTTTCAGACCATTGAGCCTATTGCACCATCATGGCTGATCTGATTACGGCCTTTCCTCTGCCTTCCTGCTAGCGCCGCCCCCCCCCCCCCCCCCCCAATAACTCATGATCCCCATAACTCTTGATCCCCTTATTGAGCAAAAATCAGTCTAGAATAAATTCAATGACCCAGCTTCCACTACCCTCTGGGGAAGAGAATTGCAATGTCAAATGACTCTCTGAGAGAAGAAATTCCCCCTTATCTGCGTTTAAACTACCCGACACAGGGAAACATCTTCCCAGCATCTACCCTAACAACGTCTCTCAGAATTTTGTATGTTTCAATAAGGTCACCTTTTATTCTTCTAAATTCCAATAAGTATAGGCCTAACCTGGATATTTTAGCCAAAGTTAATGCTATCCTTCCTCAAATCTACATAATTGCATTCTAGCACTTGAGTAGATACCACTGGTTCCTACATGTACCAAGCTGTATTTTCTTAAATGTTTTAAATTGGGCTGATTTGTTTCATTTTGGTCTCCTGTGTTAGAAAAATAAAGGTAGTTTTAAGTGGATTTAATTTAATAGTTCTGTGCCTGGAAGGATAAATTGTAGTTAAATTTATGCTGGACTAATATGTTTGTATGTGTGGGGGTTGGTTTTAGTTCCAACTCTGATTCTGTTGTGCTTAGAGAGAGTTGTGGCGTGTAGAGTAAATAAATTAGCGGTGGTTGCTTAATAACTCGAGCCTTGTAAGCTTTAATTTAGCTAATGAGATTACAGTTGGAGATGGTTAGTGAGAAAGAAGCCATCTCTCTGTTCTTCTATAAACTGTTGGAGTTAGAAGACTAAAGAGGGAACACTTCTCTCTGCCTTGCTAGAAGAAAAGCCATACTGTGGAGTAATTGTTAAAACAGGTGCCGGAAACCTGAAGTCCAGCTAGTTAAAGAAACTAGAGAAATGAAGTTTTCAAGAAGCCTGAAGTTAACAGAACAAAGGAAACTGGGAACCAAAACAGATTACTGTTCAGTAAAGTCACCAAGATTTGAAAAGGAATTGGATCATGAGAGGCCAGGAAGGTATCTGAAATAATAATAATGTTTGTGAGAAATTATTATAATTCAGAGTTTGTGTAAAAGCCTTTAAGACAAAGGAAACCTGAAGGGAGAGATGTAATACCTGGAAGCAACAGAGGGAAAGTCTAATTTAAAAGAAGATGGTTCACAGCATAAGCATCATCTGAAGGGACTTTGAAGAGACATTCACCTGGGTTCAGAAAGGACTGTCATTTAAGTACACACAATGACTGTGATATAAGGAACTTTGTGTGTTCATGAGACCATTGTAAAATGTGCTTTGTGATCAATTTTAATCTTAAAATCTGTGTGTAATTGTTAAGGTAAGGGGAGGTGGGGGGGAGTAAGGGAGTAATGTATAATCAACTTGTTTAATAAATGTTTTATTCTTGGTGTTAAAATTAATTAGCAGTGCTGTAACTTTATTCCACCATGTTTTATACAAAAAACAAACATGGTCTTTGGAGCCAGAGTTCCATGCTGGGATTTTTCATCCAGTGATGACATCAACTAGGATTGTAAAACTGGCAGGGTTTCCCAAACTTTACCAGCCGCACAACCTTTTTGATCTCCCAAGGGTACTGACTGAGCCCCTGAGAAATAGTCTTATTGTGTCGAAGAGTTAAACCACAAAAAATGATTCTGTGCAATAGGCACAACTATCTAAATCCCTTCTATTTTTACATGTATTTGTTTATTATAATTGAAAAGCTGTTATTCAACAAAGTGCTTAAGTCTTACTTTTATTCATTTTTAGTGAGAGGAATGATGCTGCTTCTTTTGTTCATAAAATTGTTTCAATATTAGAAGAGATGAATTCTTACATCAGGCACTCTTCTCTCTCGCACGCGTACACACACTCTCACCTCTCAGATGCACGCGCATGCTGTGGGTTTACTATCAAATAAATTGGTTGGACTTTAACCTGGCGTTGTGAGACTTCTTACTGTGTTACCCCAATCCAACGCCAACATCTCCACATTATGACTACCATCGAATGATCTATAGGCAAGGATTGATAAATTTCTGAACAGTAAAGGAAGTAAAGGTTATGGTGAGCGGGTGGGTAAGTGGAGCTGAGTCCACGAAAAGATCAGCCATGGTATTGAATGGTGGAGCAGGCTCAAGGAGCCAGATGGCCGCTCCTATGCCTGCTCCCTAGTTCTTATGTTCTCACCTCTCTCCCCCTCTCCTGCACGTGCACATGCTCACCTCTGCCTTTAACATTCTTGCTCACCGTGCTCTCTGACACAGTCACACCTTTCTCTCTGTTTCACACACGCACACTTGCCTCTCTTTCACACATTCACAGTCACAGACACATTTTGCACTCAGCTTCCATCCCCCCTTGCTCGCTTGCATGCACAAGCACACTGTCAGACTTCCCCTCTCTCTTGCTCCATGGTGGCTGCTGTCTCATGGCTGCGACCTACTTCACTCCTCCATCTGCTATCGTCCTCACTCTCGCCCTACGTTCTCCTGCTGTTTCCAGCTTGTCCAATCAGAGACTGGTTTCTCACTGCATTGACTGCTCATTGGCTCACTCGTGAGCCAATCAGTAACCAACGCATGGAGAAACTAACCTCTGATTAGACAAGCTGCCTCAGAGCATTTTCAAATTTATACTTAGCCTGGCCTCCTTATTGGAAATTTAAAGTAAAGGTACACTAGAACACCTTGGAAATTAAATTATTGTCTGAGTAACCTCAGTCAGTGGAATTTACCAGTCTTTTCCATCTCAATACAATCGCTGTCACATTCAAAATGTCTAAACAATCTTTTAATGCACAGACTACTTTCACCAAGCTCAAATGTATCATTTTTTTCCTCCATTTGCCAGGCCAAACCTGTAGCTTTTGTATTTATGTTAACAAATCTATTTTATGAGCAGATCGCTGTTTCTGGATTCCTGTGTGTATTCCTGTGTTTTTCTGCCCTGCTCTCTGACACACCCTTAACTGGCATTGGCAATCAGCAAAACGCCGGAGGTTTCAGCTGTTTACAATGTGTAAACTGGGCAGGACATGGCTACAGTGATCATTCTGTTATACAAGGGTTATGTTGTATTCCCAAGTCTGTGTATGTGCAACAGTACCCATGTCTCCAGCAGTAACTATCTTTAATTGATTCCTGTGATTTGTACAAGTGTTTCTTTCTAATTTTGGGAATGTTAAAGACGCCAGAATAGCCTGTGATTCTCTGATTGTACTGTGTGTTTTATTTATAGTTGATATAAGCACACCATTGCCTGCTCAAGTCCAGTCCAGTACACCAATGGATCTCAGGCTTGATCATCAGTTTACAGTGCCAGCTGCTGACCCCAACGTGCGAGAACAACAACTCCAACAGGAACTAATTGCCCTCAAACAGAAACAGCAAATCCAACGGCAGCTTCTTATCGCAGAATTTCAGAGACAACATGAGCAGCTCTCACGGCAACATGAAGCCCAACTACAAGAGCACATAAAGGTAACTGCAGATATTAAAACCACCGTGACCAATTTAAATGGGACCTAGCACTGGAGTGTCTGTTCGGAACTGAATCGTAACGATATGGTTAACCAGATACTGTGATTTTGGGTACTGCAATTGATTATTTTTAACAACAGTTTACATTTATAGAGCACATTTAATGTGCTAAGGCTCTCGAGAGTGACGAGTAAAAATGCAGAGTCACACACACAGGAGGAATTACCAGGACAGATGCCAAAATAGCTTGATCAAAGAGCTGGATTTTACCAGTGAAACAATGTTTGGACCACCTGAGTCAGTTTTAAGAGAAAAGAACAAAAATAATGGCTTCCTGAGAACGTGACTGCATTGGTAAACATTGCTCCAAACTTAAAGTTATATTTCGTTATGTACTGTGCATTATAATTACAAATCAGTATATTGATGGATTCGAGAATGATTGAGTGTGATTCCATTGCTCTATATAACATTGTTCAACACAACGTTGTGGTCCTCAGCACAACATCATGGGCTGAAGGGCCTATTCCTGTGCTGTGCTGTACTGTGTTCTTTAGAAAATTGTGTTGATTGTGTTTTTTTTTGTATGGGACTGTTTTTTTTAAAAAAAATCAGGAGTCTGTCTTGAAATACACAATTAGAGGCAGGTCAAGTTTCTATCTAAGGCCACTGCTTGTGTACTTTCATTGGCCATATGATCTCCATAAATTCTGGGGCTGAATTCTTAATCAAGGGTCAGGAACAGGTTGGTTCAGGATGCCGACCCTGGATAAAAATAAAGATGGGTGATGTGCACTGGGGGAAAATTACAAAACAGCGCAAGCAAGAACTAGGTGAAAAAAATCAAAATGAACAGAAATTAAATTCAAAACAAAAAATCTAAATGCAAAAATGAAAAGTGAAGATGCGGTTTGGGATCTCCTTTATTCTATATTTGAATAACTCCATCCCTGCCTGTATCTCAACTGGTGGGAATTATAGTTGAACTGATAATTAGAAGCTCTGCCCACAGTATTTTGCTCCATCCATCTATTTCACTTCAAAATATAAGTAGCTGTCACCTGCACTTTAAGAGACATTTCAGTGTACCATCTTGGTCTTGTATTAGTTATGCCAGGGCGTAACTCTTCATGCCAATTATGGGTGTGACCGATGGTGATGATAACAATCCAGTTGTAATGCAAGCCATTTAAATTTTACGGAACATTCAATAAGTATTGCTACCAAAGTTAAACCACAAATATCTGGAGTGGTTTCAACTCTAACTTAAATTAACTGTCAGCAGAATGTTAAGCTTTACGTTATGTCAATCATTAACACCCAATAGTAATAAAGTTTAGTGCACAAAGTGTGTTTTAAAACAACAGGCGGCAGTACTGGAGAACTGAGATACAATCATGTTAATATTATATATTTGAAAAATGTTGATGGGGAAGGATAACTTGCCAATTTTTAATTGAATTGTTTTGCTCAGCATCCTCCAAGCTCCATTATTTTAGCCACTTCTTCTATCCCTTGGAACTTTGCTCTGGCACTAGCAACAACAGAGACTTTCACTGTTTAAGTTCCTCAGTAAACCTTCCCACTTCTCCTTCAAAAATCACCTTGTGATTCATCTCATCCAAATGTTTTTAGTCACCCCTTCTGAACTGCTGCTTTGAGGCTCTAATAATTTTCCTTACACTCCTGGATTGTTTTGTGATTATGTATTAAAGGTACTATAGAAATGCAAGGAGTTCTTATAGCATAGTGTATTAGTGCACTGTGAGGCAGTAGTGATCAGCACTGCTACCTCATAGTGCCAGGGACGTGGGTTCAATTCCCAGTTTGGGGCACTGTCTGTGTGGAGTTTGCACTACTGTCTGCGTGGATTTCCTCTGGGTGCTCCAGTTTCCTCTCTGTCTGAAAACATGCTGGTTAGGTGCATTGGCCATATTGAATTCTCCTTCAGTGTACCCGAGCAGGCATCAGTGTGGTGACTAGGGGATTTTCACAGTAACTTCATTGCAGTGTTGATGTAAGCTGACTTGTGACTAATAAACTTTTAAAAACTTCTTACTATCCTTGTACTTGGGACTCATTTTGAAAAAATCTCGTTTTATGACACTTGAATTTTATTACTACTTTCTTTTAGTTTTTAAGTATTGATAGAAGAATTCTTCTTTTAGAGGAAACCAACCAGAATGGTGTTTTTCGAGAATAAGTTTGTACCTACATGAAGTCTATTTCAATGTGACAGCTCTACCCTCAAGTATATAATTGTTTTGAAGGGAAAATTTATAAAATATTCACGATCAAACATTCCTCTTCTGCTATATCAAAATATACGCCAGCAAAAAATAATCCTGGTTTGTTTCAACAAATTTCTCAGTCTCATTAAACGGAGACACCAATAATCTCCTCACAGCAAGGCCACTTTATTAACTCACTGATAATAACAGCCTTGAAGTGACAGTGATTCATGTCTTAAATCCCGAAACACTTTCCACCAAGTCGTAAGCTGGATGATCATCACTTACCTGAATTGAAGCACCCTCAAGGATACTTAAGGAAGTTTGGCACAATCCAAGAGAGTGCAGTCTATTTAATTGACATACCTGCAACTGAATTCAATATCTACACCCTTCAACAACTGCCCATTGTTGTAATAAAATGCACTACAGGGTAACAGTCTTGCTGCAGCAGTATTGTAGTCCCATGAGTTCTACCATTTGAGAACCAGAGCAACAAAACTTGTAAGTCATACATCATCCTAACATGGGCATATCCTACTCTTAGAAATATACTCCCAACACCATCAGGGGCACAATCTACATGAAGACTGTTCTGAGAGGTCCCACCACCACCACCTATTCAGGGTAACTAGGATTGAGGAGTAAATATAGCTTTTCTAGCATTGCTTACATCTTTAGAACAGAAAATATTCTTTTCAAACAATACGTTTATGACTGAGCTGGGAGCCGGAACACATGCTACTTGAGTCACCGAAGCCATTACAAGTCATAACCCATCCCACCTTTAGTTGCCATATCTATAGGATTCTCTCCATGGGCAAATTCACAACATGGCACAGGCAACCAACTTGGCAGGTTGCCCATGTGAAAACACAAGGGACTTTATCCGTAGACTTTGTTTTCCCTGTGGTTCATTGTCAATTGAAGTGCCCTAATATAGTCCGTTGTCAACTGAATCAAAAATTGGCGAGAGCAGAAATAACTTCTCATTTGTGGATGGTCATTATTCTTCACTGACACATTGTGTTGATTAATGTTGATACAAATAGGCAGAGTGTGCTCTGTACGTAAGAGGACCCCTATTTGCATATTACTAAAGGATGCATGCCTGAAACAGCTTGCTCATCTCAGTATGTTAGCTGCAAAGTAAAAGCCATTATAAATTTTTACAGTTACTGTGGACTTGGGAATGTAGGGAAGTGTCTGGTTATTACATGATTGACATGTGGACAGCTGCTCACTCCTCCTTTTATGTTTCTTAAGCACCAACAGGACTTGCTCGCATTGAAGCACCAACAAGAAATTTTAGAACAGCAACGTAAACTGGAGCAGCATCGTCAGGAGCAAGAGATGGAGAAACAGCATCGCGAACAGAAACTACTGCTGCTGAAGAATAAAGAGAAAGGAAAAGAAAGTAAGAGATACAAGTGTCCTTAGAAATCATCTAACCAGTAATTGTAGAGCAAATGCTGAATGTCTGTCAAGCACTGATGATAGCCAGCTAACTATACAGTAAAAAAAGTTACATTGATTCCAACAGAGTTAGAGTTGCAAGCCTAAAATCCTGCCTGTAAAATATTTAGGTATGATTAATTATTTGAAATGTCATTGGGAGTGAATTTGTTATTTGTGGTTCAAATGTATGTTTGGTGCAGAACATAATGTTCCCTGCAGTTGTCATGCCCTTTACCCTGCCAGTGAATTGATATTGCTGGTGTAGCATTGGAGATATTGGTAACAAACCAGATCAGTAGTTTTATCAGAGTGTTTTATAAATTCTGTCCTTATTACAATGTACTCTCAGTTGCTATGAAAATCAAGTGTACCTTGGTCTTGAGAGTGGATGTTGGGAACTTTGAGTCTCAAAGGACCTTGGAGCTTTTGTACACGCATAGACTTTGTGGGAGCTGGGGGTGTAACAGCAGGTTTCACATGTAGAGATCAGCATTTTTAGCTGCTTCCGTGCCAGAAGAAAAAAGTGCAAAAACTCAGTCAGGTGACTGGGAGCGGAGAGCCATCGAGAAGAAAAATCCCGGGCAGGGAGAGGCCCCAGTTCCAGCTCAATTACAAAGCAAAGAGCAGAGATACAGGATCCAGATAGGAAAAAGGCAGCAGGGAGTCTTAAGTGAAGAAGGCAGCCGAAGGTTGGTGACCCTGTGCTGTGGGCCACTGGGCCCAAATTACCCCTTTTGAAGCAGTTGTGTTCTGCTGAATGCAGCCAGAGAGCTGAAACTGTGTTCTTGTTGGTACTTGAATACGAGTGCGTACTTGAATACGAGTGCATACCTGGGAATCCAGAGGAACAGAATCTCGGGAGATGAGATTGAAACCCTGCAAGGTGGACTGTCATTCCAACTGTCTTGAGTTGAACAGACTTTTGGGAAGAACCCAAAAGTGACATATTTAAAGTTGAAGATTGGAATCCCTCATGAGAGAGAGAAAGAGACAGTTTGAGAGATTGACCGACTCCCAGTATTTACTGACGTCTGGGCGGGTTGTCAAGAAACCCATGAATTTTGTCTTGGTTGCAACTGCCATTTATTGTACGGAGTGGTGTTTTCAAGCACCCACAGTTTCTCTGTTGATTTACATGTGCTGCATATTAACCCTGGATGTTAAAGTACAAAAGTACAAGTCAATTGTTTTATCTTTCTGACCTTGTAAAATTATTTGTTTTTATTCAAAACCCACGGAATCTTATGACTTATTCACTGAACAAGTGTTTTGAATCTCAAACTTCGTCTCCTTTTAAAAAAAACGTTACTGACCAGATCTTACCAATAGCTTAGGACTCTGGACAAGGATCATAAGTACAATAAAGCAATACGGAGTATCGAGTGGGACTGATATATGAGGAGAGATTGACTAGGTTAGGATAGTTTTCATTGCAGTTCAGATGATTGTGGGGGATCTCATAGAAACTTATAAAACTCTAACAGGACTAGACAGGGTAGATGTTCCCGATGGTTGGAGTGCCCAGAACCAGGAGTCACAGTCTGGAGGAGATGAGGAGACATATCTTCACCCAAAGAGTGGTAGGCCGTGGAATTCATTACCACGGGAAGTAGCTGATGCCAGAACAGTGAATGTATTCAAAAAGTGGTGAGATATAGCACTTGGGGCGAATGAGATCAAAAGTTATGGGGAGAAAGCAGGATTAGGCTATTGAGTTGGACGATCCGCCATGATCGTGATGAATGCTGGAACAGACTTGAAGGGCCAAGTAGTCTCCCCCTGCTCCTATATTCTATATTCTATGTTCTATGTGGTTAGTATGACTTTTTTAGCAGAATACTCCAGTGTTCAGTAATTCAGCGTTTCAGCTTTTGTGAATCAAGACATTGCAGATTTGATTCTTTTTCAGGAGCGACTTATTCACCAAATGAACAACATTGACAGCTTTCCTTTGGTTTAATCAATAATACCAGAATACCTTATCTGTAGTTCACATGCATTCTGTTGTTAAAACTGAAGGTGATCTTTGAGTAGATTTATGAAAGATCATTGCAGTCTGAAATTGGAGAATAGGCGAACTGCTGTGTTTTTAACAGCAACCTCTTGGTACTGCCGTTTTAGTGAATATGTCTTGGGTGTGCAAGTTTGAATTAAAAACAGTAGATGGAAACACTAAGTTATAAGATTCTAATCAAGTTGACATAGCTTTTACATTTCATAGCTATCTTTACAGTAAATCTAAAAACAAAACACTCACTTGCTGAAGTATGTGCTTAAAATTACAAGGGTGTTTTTGTACAGTAGATTGAGTTACAAGTATATTCTGGCCATTGAATTTGGAACAGTTCTCCTCTTATCATAGAAATCATAGAACCCTACAGTGCAGAAAGAGGCCCTTCAGCCCATTGAGTCTGCACCGAACACAATCCCATCCAGGCCCTACCCCCATATTATACCTACTAATCCGCCTAACCTACACATCCCTGGACGCTAAGGGGCAATTTCTTAGCATGGCCAATCAACCTAACCCGCACATCTTTGGACTGTGGGAGGAAACCGGAATACCCGGAGGAAACCCACGCAGACATGAGGAGAATGTGCAAACTCCACACAGACAGTGACCCGAGCTGGGAATCGAACCCAGGACCCTGGAGCTGTGAAGCAGCAGTACTAACCACTGTGCTACCGTGCCGCCCAAAACATTAGCTGAGCTTCTGGATTAATGCTCTAGTGATAATACCACTAGGCTACCACCTCTCCTTATGTTAGTAGTTTATATCATAGTTAATCTGTAAGGTGCAAGTAAAGCATTTGAGCATGGCTAGAAAAATGACTTTTCTCTTGAATTCTGAATTTGTTCTTCTCTTTTTCTAGTTGGCTTTATTGCAACTTACAACTGATGGGAGTCCAAATCTCCTGAGCTGTCAGGATCCTACATTTGAAATGAGTTTGGCAGTTTTAATGATGCACTCCCTTGTGCTGTGAAGCCAGAGCATGAAACTGCCTATAATTTAACAGTCTCGGTTGGAGGTTACTATGATAGTTCTGTGGGAAATTAAATAGGCAGTTTTTTGGTGGCATAATAATAATAAGAGCCTTATGCTAAATTTGACTCTGCCCTTTCTACCCTCGGACTGCTTGTTATAAACATTTCACCCAAAGTGGAAAAATACTCTAATCCAGCAGCTTTAATAATTCCAGTCTTGATGAAAATAACATTTTTTAAAATTTATTTTTGAGTAGTAATTTGTATCCTCCTCTTTGGTTACATCTGAATATTTCCAATCACCCATGTTGTTGGCAGTTAGGTGCCTTTTGAGTGCTTTCTCTGAGTCAGAGTTGAGTTTCTTTACACTGTTGTTCATGTGATTTTTTTTTTCAGTGCAAGCCTTCCTTAATCTCACCTTGTTCTTCCCTTAATGAAAGAATGCAAGTATGTCTGCTTGTCTGATTGAAAGGACTTGATATATGGAGTGCTTCAAGCAGTAGTGACTACAAGTGACTGTTACAACAGCCTAGGAAGTTTTGATAGGCTTGTATGGCTGGAGGTCTTTACTGAAGAATGGGACTTGACTGAAATTGCCGTATGGGACTTGTCATATTCTCCGACCTAGAAACAGACAAAATTCAATTATGCATTATCCTTTCCAGTCTTCCATTACTTGTCTAGCAAGTTTGATAACATGGATCATTAAATCCTCCTCCACTGTTTTCTTTGTCCTCTGTGGAAACACCTTTGCTTCACTCTACCACTGGCTTCTCCCCTCACCCTTGTATAGGCATCACCCCTCACCCCTGTACAATCTTCACCCAATACTCTATACAGTCATAGAAACCTTACAGTCTTGGAGGTCATTCAGCCCATTGAGTCTACAGCGACTCTCTGACGTAGCATTTTACTCAGGCCCATCCCATTCTATCCCCAGAGCCCTTCACATTTCCCCACTAATCCCCCTAACCTACACATCTTTGGACACTAAGGACTCCTTAAGCCAAGTTTCCATTAAAGCAGTGATATTGTGTGTATCTACCTGTGCTCTGTATACCAGCTCCGCTGTACTCCTTGCATTTACACATATACCTTTTAACACTGCCAAATTCTTGTGCTGCTTTTGTCTTTCAGAGTCACTCTAATTCTGCATCTCACATTCCCTATTCTGAGATAGCTCTCAGGTCCCTAATCCACTGTCAATCTAGTTTAAATCCTCTACAACAGCACTAGCAAAACTCCCCGAAAGGATATTCTTCCCAGTCCTGTTCAGGTGTAGATCATCAGCTTGTACTGGTCTGAACCTTTCCTAGAGCCAGTCCCAGTGCCTCAAATCTGATGCCTTTGTTCCTACGCCAGCCTTCCAGCCGTGTGTTTAACACTCAGTTCTCCTGTTTCTATACTTGCTGGTACATGGGACTGGGAGTGATCCTGAGATTATTGCCTTAGAGGTTCTGTTTTTCACTCTCCTTCCTGGCATTCTAAAGTATGTTAAAGTTTATTTATTAGTCACAAGTATGGCTTACATTAACACTGCAATGAAATTACTGTGAAAATTCCGCTAGTTGCCACATACCTACTCTCTGGCTGATCATCCCCCTCCCTAAGAAGAATGTTTCACAGCTGTCCTGTGACATCCTTGACCCTGGCATAGGGAGGCAACGTACCTGCCTCGAGTCCTGCCTAAAACCACAGAAATGCCTTCTCATAGGCTCCTCACAACCTTTGACACCACCACCACCAATCCCTGTTAATACTATCATTAGCCTGATAAGATCTTTGTTGACGGGGCCCCTATCAGCCACCGTCCAAGCTGATTAAAAGTCCCGCCATCAAACTATCCATGGCGGAGATTACAGGATTCCACTCTGTGCTTTCCATTCCTCCAAATGGTCTCCCAGGTGCCTCCCTTCCTCCTCGCTACCAAAAAGTTTGTTTATTCATATCACAATTAGGCTTACATTAACACTGCAATGAAGTTACTGTGAAAATTCCCTAGTTGTCACACTGCAGCACCTGTTTGGGTTAACTGAGGGAGAATTTAGTGTGGCCAACGCACCTAACCTGCACATCTTTGAACTGTGGGAGGAAACTCACGCAGACATGGGGAAAATGTGCAAACTCCACAAAGACAGTGACCCAAGAACGGAATCGAACCCAGGTCCCTGATGCTGTGCCACCGTGCACCCCAACTAGCAGTAAAGTAATCCGCTGCTAATTCAACTGTCCATAACTCCCTCTTGAAGCATTCTTGCAATTTTCCACTGCCTTTAAAAGCCTGTGCAAAGTTGTTTTTGATCATTCCCTAACTCTCCAACTGTGTATTTATTTCTACTCTATGAAGTGACTTGGGACCTGTACTGCATTAGAGGAGCCATTGAAATATTTTATTTACTGCAGCTTTTATGATTCCAATTATTTATTTACTTTAATGTCAAAACCCACCCTCATTTTATATGTTAAACGCTGGCAGAATTTTGAGCCACCAGCAACTGCTGCATGCTGCTTTTGTAAAGCAAATGCCAGAATTTGTAAGGTTGCAGGATAATTTGATTCTTTGTCAGAAAGACAAAGCTTTCTTCTTTTGCAGCCATGTATCCCACAGGGATGGGGAGCTTAACCATCCTGTAACTAAATAAAGATGCACTGAGTGGCTTATTGCAATGTCTCATCTGTTACTTAGGGGGAAAGTATTACTGTATCTCTATTATGGTAACTTATTTCCCTCCTGATGCCTTCAGAATTTTTATAAAATGAGCATGAAATCTGTGCTGTAGGCTTCCAAAGGATAATAGCCTTGATCTACTTGATAAGCATCTAGAAATTTAAAGGATCCATTTATATTGTCATAACAATTCCAACTTTGAGGCCCTTTTCTGTGTGCCTTGCATCTGTTACCTGCCTATCTCCTATGCGCTATCCACCAAAGTCCCTAGTAACTCATGCTCCATGCTTTCCTTCTGTTGTTAACCTCTTTCACCTCCTCAGCTTTGCAGTGGGATGGTAGTGTTGGGAAGATAACGTTATTGTGGCCAGACTAGTAATCCAGACAACCAGGGTAATACTCTGGGTATCAGGGTTCAAAACCCACCGTGGCCGAGAGTGAAATTTGAATTCAATAAAAATCTGGAATTAAAAGATTGACCACTAGACCATTGTCAATTGTCGTTTTTAAAAAAAAAAACCCTTCTCGTTCACGAATATCCTTTAGGCAAGGAGATTTGCTGTCCTTACCCGGCCTGGCCTACATGTGACTCCAGAACCACAGCAATGTAATTGACTCTTTTGATTTGATTTATTACTGTCATATGTATTAGTATATAGTGAAAAGTATTGTTTCTGATGCACTATAACAACAAAGCATACCATTCATAGAGAAGGAAAGGAGAGAGTGCAGAATTTAGTGTTACAGCCATACCTAGCCTGTAAAGAAAGCTCAGCTTAGTGCGAGGTAGGTCCATTAAAAAGTCTGATGGCAGCAGGGAAGAAGCTGTTCTTGAATCAGTTGGTCCATGACTTCAGACTTTTGTATCTGTTCCTAACAGAAGAAGGTGGAAGAGGATATGTCTAGGGTGCGTGGAGTCCTTAATTATGCTGGCTGCTTTTCTGAAGCAGTGGGAAGTGTAGACAGAATCAGTTTGGGAGGTTGGTTTGAGTGATGGATTTGGCTTCATTCACAACCCTTTGTAGTTTCTCGCTGTCTTGGACAGAGCAGGAGCCGTACCAAGCTGTGATACAACCAGAAAGAATGCTTTCTATGGTGCATTTGTAAAACTTGGTGAGAGTCGTAGCCAACATACCAAATTTCCTTAGTTTTCTGAGAAAATAGAAGCATTGGTGGGCTTTCTTAACTATAGTGTCGGCACGAGGGGATCCAGGACACATTGTTTGTGATCTGGACGCCTAAAAGCTTGAAGTTGCCCTCAGGGATGGGCAATATGTGCTGGCCTTGCTAGCGATGCCCACATCCCATGAATGAATTTTTTTTTTAAAAAGGAGGTACAATGGGTGGGGGGAGGGGTGCAGCAGCCATTATTACCATCAGTGAAAGATTTTAGCACTTCACTGATAAATGTAGAATTGTCTAAAACATAGTGTTCACTACCACTGGAAGAATATTAAGAATAAAAAGAAGGGAAGGAAACTTAGGAGTATACAGGAGAGGTTTAAGCTGTTTACAAGTGGAATAGAGAGAGATGTACATCATAGAATTCTACAGTGCAGGAGGAGGCCATTTGGCTCATTGCGTCTGCACTGACCACAATCCCACCCAGGCCCTATCCCTGCTCAGTTACTCTGCCAATCTCTCTAACCTAATGGTTAATTTAGCATGTCCGAGCAACCTAACCTGCACACCTTTGGAGTGTGGGAGGAAACTGGAACACCCGAAGGAAACCCACGCAGACACGAGGAGAATGTGCAAACTCCACACAGACAGTGACCCAAGGCCGGAATTGAACCTGGGTCCCTGGCGCTGAGGCGGCAGCAGTACTAACCACTGTGCCACCATGCTATCCCAGCAAAATGCAAATCATCAAGCAAAAAGAGAGGATAAGTGACTGGATGAGCAAACAATGTGACAGATGATCAGAGTTGGAGACTGATAGCACAGACTGTTTAATACGAATGCTCATATTCTGTACAAGATAAAGAAAATAACTTCAAGAAGGTCATCATGTGATCGGAGTGCTTCATTCACATCACCACCAGACATTTCAGTTCCCTTTCATCCATGGCCTAAACTTCCCAATTTTCTCATGTGCCAGGAGATAGAGATGCTGAAAAAATTAGAATAGAAACTTTAGATAGATAGGAGATTTCCTCTTTTAACAAAGTATTTTAGAATTGAACAAGATGTTTCCTTTTATCTAAAAATAGCAAAGCAGTATGCCTAGTTTTGTGCAGTTGTGTCAAAGTTAGTCATGAGGCTGATCTTTCCCTTCCAATGTAGACTAAACTTAGAACGAATCTTGAGAATCGGAAGTGGTTGAGGCACTTGAAACTAGCATGAGTATTTATGTGATCAAGGTCAAAACTCCATACTTTTCTGAGACTTTTTCTCACGTCTCCCAACACAGAAAAGGAACTAAGTTATGTTAGAAAATTGGGGTCTGATTTCCTAAGAACAATATCTATCCATAAAGTGCGTATAAAATGTTTGGGAAGAGAAAACAAATTTAAGAATTTATTTTACATTCAATTAAGTATTTTTCTGGAAATAAAACTTGTGCAACACACACAGTTTTGCCGACCCAGCTATTAGCTATTTTCTAAGTGGCAGTTAAAGAGCAATATGGCAAATTTCCTCCAGATTCTTGCTTTCCTAAATTGCAACAATTACTCCCATTTTAACATAGCTGAAGAAGCAAGCAGAGGATGCATCTTAGCAAAGCCACAAAAAAAACTTGTGGTTATTATTGGCAGTAAGGGACAAGATATAGTGAAACAGGAAAAGAAATAGGAGACCTCGATTCAGGATGTCCAAAACGTAGGGGGTGTATCCACCTGGATGTTTTAACTGAGGCAGCATATCAGCTACAGTAACCTCATAGGGTATTAGATGAAAAGTCTGTGTCTTAACAAAAATGCAGGCTTTTGACGTTTTTCTACAACTGGACAGGTTGATGTCTCCTACAACTCCCAGGTGTAAACCAGATATTAGAGCTCTTAAATATGCAAATTAGGAGGTCCTGTTTTGGAGACTTGTTTGGGGTGAGTGAAATGGGCACCAAGTCTGTCCCCAAATGGGATTTCTCAGTGGTCCTCTGACAGCCAAACTCCCATTGTGTTTTTGTTCATGTACTGGCAGCATCACTGGTAATGCTAGCATTTGTTGCCTATTCCTCATTGTCTTTGGTGACGTAGAATCCTACAGTGCAGGAAGAGGCCATTTGGCCCATCGAGTCTGCAGTGATCACAGTTCTGCCCAGGCCCAATCAACCATAACCTTATGCATTTACACTAGCTAATCTCCCTGACATTAAGGGGCAATTTAGCATAGTCAATTCACCCAACGTGCACATCTTTGCTCTGTGGGAGGAAACCGGAATACCCAGAGGAAAGCCACGCAGATGTGGGGAGAATGTGCAAACTCCACATAGACAGTTACCCAAACTGGGAATTGAACTTGGATCCTTGGCGCTGAGGCAACAGTGCTAACCATTATGCCATTGGCTACAAGAGCAGGTCAGAGGCTAGGAATACCGCGGTGAGTAACTCGCCTCCTGACTCCCCAGAGCCTATCCACCATCCACAAGGCACAAGTCAGGAGTGTGCTGGAATACTCCCCACTTGCCTGGATGGCTGCAGTTCCAACAGCATTCAAGAAGCATCATGTCATCCAGGCCAAAGCAGCTGGCTTGATTGGCACCCCATCCACCACCGATGCTCAGTAGCAGCAATGTGTACTATCTACAAGATGTACTGCAGCAATTTACCCAAGATCCTCAGACAGCACCTTCCAAACCCACAACCACTTCCATCAAGAAGGACAAGAGCAGCAAATAAAATGGGAACACCGCCACCTGCAAGTTCCCCTCCAAACTACTCACCATCCTGACTTGGAAATTTTATCACCGTTCCTTCGCAGTCACTGGGTCAGAATCTTGGAATCCTTTCCTTAACGGCATTGTGGGCCAACCCACAGAACATGGACTGCAGCGATTCAAAAAGGCATCTCACCACCACCTTCTCAAGGGCACTAGGGACGGGCAATAAATGCTGGCCAACCAGCAATGCCCATGTCCCACGAATGAATTTTAAAAAAGTGTTGCCCGGAGTTCTTACCTTAAACTGATGCAGTCTGTGTAGGGTGGGTACACCCACAGTGCGGTTTGAGAGGGAGCTGTAGGATTTTGACCCAGCCACACTAAAAGAACGATAATAAGTATTCCAATACAGGCAGGGAATACCCAGAGGAAAGCCACACAGATGTGGCGAAAATGTGCAAATTCCACGTAGACAGTGACCCCAAACTGAACTTGGATCCTTCGCACTGAGGCAACAGTGCTAACCACTATGCCATTGGCTACAAGAGCCTGCTGCCCTTGTTCTTCTAGATCGTAGTGGTTGCAAGCTTAGAAGGTGCTGTTGAAGTAACCTATAGTACTTTTCATTAATGCACACAGCTGCATCTAGGCACCACTGTGGAGGAAATGAATGTTTAAAGTGGTCAGTGGGGGTGCCAGTCGAGCGGATTGTTTTGTCCTGGTATTGGTGAGCTGCTTGAATATTGTTAGATCTGTATTCATTTGGAAAAGTGGCAGGTATTCCATTGCATTGTTGTCATGTGACCTGTAGATGATGGACAGGCTTTCGGGAGTCAGGAGGTGAGTTCCTTGCCACGCAACTCCAATCTCTGACCTGCTCTTGTAGCCACGGTAACTGTATGGCTGATCCAGTTCACTTTCTGTTCATTGATGAGCTTCAGGGTACAGACGGGAGATTCTGTCATGGTAATACTATTGAATTTCAAGGGGACATGGTAAGCTTTTTTGTTGGAGTTGGACATTACCTGTAACTTGTGTGGCACATTTATTACTTGCCATTTATCTGCCCAAGCCTGAATGTTGTCCAGGGCTTGCTCCATGGGATGTAGACCGTTTCATTATTTGCGGGTGAAAGCAGAAAACTCTGGAAAGACGCTGCAGGTCAGGCAGCATCCGTGAAGAGAAAAAAATAGAGGCCCAGATTTTTGCTTCTGAGTTGGGTATGCAGAATCAGCACTGAGTTCAAATGACTCTCCTGAGTACAGGTTTCCCCCATATAAGAATCACATCTCAAACCCTTTCCCGTACTGATGAAAATAGGAATATGTGTGAAATGGGGAAATGATTTCCGGATCCAGGGTCCTGTGGCTTTTTAGATGAGGTATGAAGTTCCCTGCTGGCCACTACACCTTCAATATCATATGTTTCAATTTTGCTAACAAGCCTATTGTGTGATACTTGGGCAAAACCTGTTAGACATGATTTTACTTTATCCAGTGATTTCCAAACCTTTTCTCACTGTGACCCCATTTAAATGTTTCACACTTGGTGACCCCAGAGTAAAGGTTTGAGGAGGGTGTGGGTGAGAGAGTTAGTGAGTGGATGGGGTGGGCTGGGAGGTCAGGTATCTGGAGTGCAACTACACGAGTATGTACCATTTTGCAGGCTTTGTTGGTGTCAGCAGTCAGGCCTCTCGGCTTATATTAGCTCATAATCCAACACCAGAGAAAATCTCAAATACAGAGGGGTCTTGCAGCTGATTTTAGGGCTGTTGTATCTCAGTCTCTGCTTCACAGTTCCCATTGCTGCTTCAGAGCTCTGCTTGCTTGTTCCATGATCTCACTGGGCATGAAGAACAACAATTTAGGGAGCCTGTTCTTAACATACCATGTTTCTAGGGTTTTTAATGAGTTGCGAGGCCTCTAAATTCATGGTTCCATGGGAGGAGATGAGCTTGGTGATTGGGTGAATCTCTTATATTGAGCCTGTTGTGTGGACTGATTGTTCTTGGCAATACTTTCTGTAGATGGCTCTAATTCAAGTTCAGGGACTGAGAACATAATGGCTGTTGGCTGCAGGGTTATTACTCATATCTGTGAAGTAAACCAAAGCACCCATTTTGCTGGAGAAAATTGACTGCCTTGTTCTTAAATGTTTGATTCCTGTGATAACCTGGAACTTTGTGTTTCCTAGGTGCAGTAGCAAGCACAGAAGTGAAGTTGAGACTTCAAGAGTTTGTCCTAAATAAAAAGAAAGCCGCAGCGCATAGGGCAATAAACCATTCCATTCCAAATGACCCAAGATTTTGGTACGGGTAAGTATAGCTGATTAGCTGCAATAATGTGATGATGTGTTCAGTGACTTTTTTGGCCAATTTCATTTGTGGTATGCAGAGAGTCCAGCTGAATTATAGATCTGCAAACTAAATTACTGAAAAATTGACACACTACAGTTCTGCTTGCCTTGTACAAAATGCACATCCTCTCGCTGAACAAATATTGTCCATTTTTTTTCTCATTCTTTGCCTACTCTGGCCCTTTTTTTGTGAACTTCTTGTGAGGAAGAGGTTTGGGAGATAGGGGAATGGCAGATTCAGGACAGTGAGATTGAGGATGGATTTTAAAAGATTGGGACACATGCACACTTTCCTCAGTACACTTGCTTTTGCATAGCTTGATTTCTGCCTGCTTTCTTTTCCTTTCTCTTTTTATCTTTTCTGATCTACAAATTCTCAGATAGCAGAAGTGATTTCAAATGTCTGATGTTTGATCAGGATTGTTGGCAGATCTGGCACATTGTGACCAGTGATGGCCACAGAGCCAGCTAGCTTTACTAGAGGGATTCGGAACAGAATGAGGGGGGGGAAATAGAGGGAAAGCAAGTATGTGGGCAAACCCAACTTTGAAAACACACTTCAAAACTTTCTTCATGTGTCTGACAATAGCAGTGACTCCTGGGAAATGCCCCACATGACTAGCCTATAAAACCATGACCTGAACTTTGCAGAAACGGTCATTTAGCATTTAGTACTGGTATGAGTTGGTGGTAATAGAGATATGGATGAAGAAAGATTTATGGTAAGAGGCAGGATGAAATTTGAAGATGATTGAACAGGTTGGAGATGCGACATGATCTGGTATATGATCAAGTGCCGAATGGAACAGTGAAAGATGGCATTGAGTTTGGTCCTGAAAAATCGGATGCTCCCGATTTTATTTTTTTTGGAAGACTGAACCACAATTTGTTACTAATGTAAAATAATACTTGTCAGTATAAATTTACTAGGTTACTGTATATCTTTAATGTCAAATCAATCATGTTTGAAGGTATAAATATTTACATTTAAGTTGTTCCTGTGAGTTGTGTTAACACTTTTTGAATTCTGCTTTATTGGTTTTCTGTTTCAATGACAAGAAATATCTCTGCAATATAAGCAATGTTTAAAGTTAAAGGTCTGCTGATACTTGTATTAAAGCCTGGATGGACCTCGAGGCCTGTACGTATGAGATAGAGTTGGGCGCTCCAGTGGTTGAGATAATCTCATTCACGGAAATGCTAATTTCACTGCACGTCAGCGATTTTCGTTACCTTATACAACCTAGATGAATATTATGGGTTCTCCCATGGCATTGACAGATAAGAGTTAAGCCAAAAAAAAAAAATTCGCTGTTTTTGACAACGTTCTACATGGTAGGCTTGTAAAGAAGGTAAATTTACATGTGATATAAGGTAATTTAATAAAGTGGATTCAAAATTGGCTCAGTTGTAGGAGACAGAGGGTGATAGCAGAAGGCTGCTTTAGTGACTGGAGGCCAGTGTACAGTGGAATGCCACAGGGATCCATGTTGGGCCCCCTATTATTCATAATTTATATAAATTACATTGATGACTGTGGGCGGCAGGACTAGTAAGTTTTTAGTTGTTGCAAAGATTGATCGGGTGGTTAACAGTGAGGCGGAGTGTATTGGGCTACAAGAAGTTATAGACAGAATGGGCAGATAAGTGGCAGATGGAATTTAACCCTGAAAAGTGTGAGGTGCTATATTTTGCAAGGAGTACTTTGACAAGAAAGTATTCGATGATTGATATAACACTAGGAAGTTCTGTGAAACAAAGGGACCTTGATATATTTGTCCACAGATCTCTAAAAGCAGAAGGGCATGTTAGGATGGTGAAAAAGGCATATGGGACATTTGCCTTTATCAATCGAGGCATAGATTACAAAAGCAGGGAAGTCATGTTGGAGCTGTGTAGAACTTTGGTGAGACCACAGCTTGCGTATTGTGTGCCGTTCTGGTCACCATGTTATAGGGAGGGTGTGACTGCGCTGGAGAGGGTGCAGAGGAGATTCACCAGGATGCTGCCTGGGATGGAACATTTAAGTTATAAAGAGAGATTGGATAGGCTTGGGTTGTTTTCTCAGGAGCAGCAAGGACTGATGGGGTGACCTGATCGAGGTGTACAAGATCATGAGGGATGGAGTGGATAAGTAGCGGCTTTGTTCCCCTTAGTTGAAGGGTCAGTCGTGAGGGGACAATAGGTTCAAGTGATGGGCAGAAAGTTTAGGGGGGGATGTATGGAAAAGCACTTTTACCCAGAGGATGGGCACGGTCTGGAATGCACTGCCTGGGAGGGTGATCGAGGCGGGTTGCCTCACATCCTTTAAAAAGTATCTGGATGAGCACTTGGCACATCGTAACATTCAGGCTATGGGCTAAGTGCTGGCAGATGGGGTTAGTGGAAGTTCAGGTGTTTCTGTGTTGGTGTGGACTCGATGGGCCAAAGGGCCTCTTCTATGTGGTATGACTCTAGTTTACTGTTGTCTCATGTGACATTAGACCATGTTTCGATTTGGTCCAAAAAGTCCAAAGATATGCAAGTTAGCTGGATTGTCCATGGTAAACAGAGTCATAGAGGTTTACAGCATGGAAACAGGCCCTTTAGCCTAACTGGTCCATGCTGCTCTTTCTTTTTAAACCCTTAAGCTAACTGCAATTGCCCGCATTTGGCCCATATCCCTGTATGCAAAGGGATTATGGTGATTGGGCTGGGAGGGAGGGGAGGGTAAGATGCTGAATGGTATGGATTGATGGGCTGAATGGCCTCCTGCACTATAGGGATCCTATGGATTCTGTGGACTTGCGTAACTGATTGCAAATATGACATATACAAAGAACAAAAACAGCCCGGGAAACATGCCCAACGAGCCCGCGCCGCCATCTCAACATCACCAGTCCCCCTCTCCACCCACGACCCTTGTCTAATGTTTTATGGCCACCCAGATTATAAAGTCAGTATTGGCGGGATGGCTGGAAATTGATGTAATGTGCAAATTATCTTTTATTAAACACCACTTGGTCTTTGAACACAGTTTTAAGTTCAGAAATATCAGGAATATATCAGAGAGATGCAGTGGCTTAGTGTACCATTATTGCTCCCTAAAAGCTGACTACAAATAAAGCCCAACAAAAGTCTAGAAAGGCTCGTTGTGTACCCATGCACATCCAGCCCCACGTCCTCCTCTCTTGCCAAAATCCAGGGCACTGTTCGAAGTGAACTTAGCACTGTCCTATCTAGCTTCTGCTCAATGTCTGCTGTATTAACAATACTGGGGAAATTTGAGAATTCTGTATTTTATGTTACATAACTTTAAAAGATTAATTTTTATTGAAGTTTTACTAAAACTTCAGCAAACTGTAAATTTAAGGGAGTTGTTTTTTTCACTGTTGACCAAGACTTTGAACTGGTGAGATCATAAAAATATTTTCAATAAGTATTCACTTTCCTAATTGAAGTTTCTTTGTTTATGCTTTTCTTCAGAAATTAAGTCAATCGTAAAGTTTGGTGAAATGTTAACATATGTAAATAGATAGACCGTTGGGTAAATTAATCGCATTGTTCTGGTTGCTCAATCATTAAAACAAGATGTTTTCAGGAATATTAGGGCCTGGGGAAGGGGGTTGCAGGCAATACTAATCACCAGAGTCCATCTTCTGTGGGAGGGAGGCACTCATTGGCTAAGTACCCTGGTGTGTACCTATCCTCATTGCTTTTTCAGCAGTCTTTCAATCATTGGCTCAGTAGGAGGTGCTAGATTCTCCAGTCCCTCTTTTATATGTCTATCTCCTCGCGGAGTTTTGGACATTGTCAGGCTCTGTCCTGCTTTCCTCCCTGTCTGGAGGCTGCTGGGATGCAAGGTAGGTGCCTCTACTTTTACTTCACCTACTTCCCATGCCCTACTGAAGGTTTTTCTTGAGTGATACAGTTACCACCTTGGTTAACTTCACATCATGGAGTGTGTATGAGAGAGACAGACACACACACGGACTCTCACTCTGCTCAGTGTGGAGACGCGCGCATATGCGCGCGCGCACACACACACACACACACACACATCCAGCCCCGCTTGCCGAAAACACAGGCTAAAACGTTTTAAACTGTTTTCGGCAAGCGGGGCTGGGTGTGTGTGTGTGTCCCTCACTCAGGGGCACTTACTTTGCGCAGCAAGTTGTTTATGTTTCCTTCATATTTTAGTTTTTACATTTATAGTTAATTAAACCAGATCTCAGGCAGCTGCTGTGGGGTTTCTTGCTAAAGGGGGATGAGAGGCTCGCAAGAAGTCCGATTGCTTTTTGGAGGGTTGACAAAGGGGGTTATCTTTGCTTCGGTAGAAACAGGAAGTGTTAGCAATCTAGCAGCATCTGTGCAGAGAGAAACAGAGGTCAGTGATCCTTCGTCAGATCTAGTGCAAATCATGGACCTGAAGTACACTCCACAGCTGCGACCTGGCCTGCTGAGTACTTACAGCATTTTCTGTTTATATTTCAAATTTCCAGCAACCGCAGTACTTTGCTGTCCTATGATATGCCCTTGTTGGCCGCTTGTAAATGTGATTAGGTTCAGGGTAAATTGAGAAAATATTTCTGGCTCTATGCAAAGTGTAATTTTTGTGTTAACAAAACCCAGAAATAGCACATTATTGCAGGCCAGTTGGTTACTGATGACTTACTGAAAGGTTTTGCCTTTGATGATATGGGAGTACAGGATAGAGATAAAGAATCTGGTGAATTGGTGCGACAACAATATCTCTCCCTCCAATGTCAACAAAATAAAGCCCCCCCCCGCCACCCATGCCAACACTATAGTTAAGAAAGCCCACCAGTGCCTCTATTTTATTAGAAGACTAAAGAAATTTGGCATGTCAGCTATGACTCTCTCCAACTTTTATAGATGCACCCTAGAAAGTATTCTTCCTGGTTGTATCACAGCTTGGTATGGCTCCTGCTTTGCCCAAAACCAGAGAAGAAACTGCAAAGGGTCATGAACCAAGCTCAGTCCATCACTCGAACCAATCTCCCACCCATTGACTCTGTCTACATTTCCCTCTGCCTTGGAAAAGCAGCCAGCATAATTAAGAACCCCACACATCCTGGACATCTCTTCCATCTTCTTCCAACGGGAAAAAGATAAAAAGCCTGAGGAAATGTACCAACTGACTCAAGAACAGCTTTTTCCCTGCTGCCATCAGACTTTTGAATGGACCTTCCTCACATTAAGTTGATCTTTCTCTACACCCTAGCTGTGACTGTAGCACTATGTTCTGCAATCTTTCCTTTTGTATGTAAAAAAAAAAGTTTATTTAGCCACAAGTAAGGCTTACATTAACACTACAATGAAGTTACTGCAAAATTCCCTTAGCCGCCACACTCCGACGCCTGTTTGGGTCAATGCACCTAACCAGTACATCTTTCAGACTGTCGGAGGAAACCCTCGCACAGGGAGAACATGCAAACTCCACACAGACAGCAATCCAAGCTGGGAATCAAACCCACGTTCCTGGCGCTGTGAGGCTGCAGTGGTAACCACTGTGCCACCATGCTGCACTTTGTACAGGATGCTTTGTCTGTATAGCATACAAGAACCAATACTTTTCACAGTATACTAATGCATGTGACAAGAATAAATCAAATTAAATCATTTTTAAGCTTGGAAGTGAAACCAGGAAAAGTGAAACCTATGCCAATAGTGTTGGTGTTAGTTCAAGAGATTTGCATTTGTACGTGGGATTGTTGTTTGAGATGTTTGTGAAGTTCAAGTCTTTGAGCGTTGCTTCTGGATACTGCAAGAGGATAAACTCAAAGAATAAGAGCTCGTTGCATGTCAATGACTGAATTACATGTAATCGTTTGACAAAGTTGTGCTTGTAAAGTTCATCATACTGAAACCTGAGCTTTCGATGAACTTTATAAATAGAAGTATAGTGTACAAAAGTCCGTAACCTATACGAAACAGTTTGACCCCACTCCAATTATGGTTCCCAGTTCTGAGCACCCAAAGGATGTGAGGGGGAGGTTTATAGTCTTATGGGATGGAGTGTCTGAGGCAGGTCAGTACAATAATTACCCAGAAACTGGAAGTGGTTTCAATTCTCCTAACTTTTCTGGGTAACTATTGATGTAGCACAATCAGAACCATCTGAAGTTGTGATTTAAATCAGATAGCATTTTTGGATGATTTCCAAAGCAGCCTGCACAATCGCACTGTGGAAGTTTGAACTTCCCTGGCAATTGCCATGCACTCTTATGTGGGAGCAGTTGGTGGGAGGGAGTTTGTCATTATACAGCTCTAGAGCTCGGCCGATACAGTCCTTTTTGTCTTGCTGCTTCTGAGCATTATCATATTTGTAGATAAGATTGCTGTCAACTAGTTTTAATACCTATGCATTATTTTGGCAGGGTATTTTTTCACACAGGGAGTTATGATCTAAAACTCATAGATCATAGAACCGTACAGTGCAGAAGGAGACCATTCAACCCATTGAATCTGCACCGACCACAGTCCCACCCAGGCCCTTTCTCCATAACCCCATGCATTTACCCTAGCTAGTCCCCCGACACTAGGGTGCAATTTAGATGGCCAGTCAACTTAACCGGCACATTCTTGGACTGTGGAAGGAAACTGGAGCACCCAAAGGAAACCCACGCAGACAGTTATCCAAGCCAGCAATCAAGCCAAGGTTCCTGGTGCTGTGAGGGTATTGGAAAGAGATTCAAGCATAAGTTTCGAAAGGCAATTGAATGCTTACTTGAAAAAGAAAACTTTTGCACAGCGTGGGAGTGGCACAGCGGTTAGCACTGTTGCCTTACAGTGCCAGGGTCCTGGGTTTAATTCCGGCCTTGGGTGACTGTATGAAGTTTGTATTTTCTCCCCGTGTCTGCATGGGTTACCTCCGAGTGCTGTGGTTTCTTGCCACGCTCCAAAGTTGTGCAGGTTAGGTGGATTGGCCATGCTAAATTGCCCCTTAGTATTCTGGGATGTGTAGGTTAGATGAATTGGTGATGGCAAATGTGTGGAGTTATGGACATAGGGTGGAGGAAAGGCGCTGTGTAAGATGCTCTTTCGGAGAGTTAGGCCAGCTCCAACAACACTGAAGTAGCTCAACACTATCGAGGACAAAGCAGCCCGCATGATTGGCACTCTATCCACAAACGTTCACTTTCTCCACCACCGACACTCAGTAACAGCAGCGTGTACAATCTACAAGATGCACTGCAGCAATTCCCCAAAGATCCTTAGACAGCACCTTCCAAACCCACAATCATTTCCATCTAAAAGGACAAAGACAGCAGATAGATGTGAACACCATAATCTGCAAGTTCCTCTTCAAACCACTCACCACCCTGATTTGGAAATATATTGCCGTCCCTTTGCAGTCACTGGGTCAAAGTCCTGGAACTCCGTAACAGCATTGTGGGTCAACCCACGGGGACTGCAGCGATTCAAGAAGGCAGCTCACCACCACCTTAAGGGCAACCATGGATGGGTAATAAACGATAGCTAGCAACACCCACGATTGAATGAAAAAATCATCTCTGTTCCAACCACTTGTTAAACACATTAGAAGGTTTTTTTTTGGATTTGTTCCATTCTGATTGGTGTATTTATTAGCAATTCCTCCAGAGAACAGTGAACGTTCTGGTCTCATGATGGGGCTTTTCCACACATCAGGGCAAAAATGACAAACTTTGAAAATTAATGTCTTGACTTGTCATCCCTTCCTTAATTCTGTTGGTTGTGCCAATGCTCTGTGCCACAATGCAGTTCACTGAAAAATGGAAAACTAACAAAGAAAAAAAGAAGTTTCAGGTCTGTTGGGATTGTGGGAACAACTGGATATAGTTAGTTGTTAAATGCGCCATTACAGACATGATGTGTCGAATGACCTCCTCCTGGGTTGTATTATTCTAAGCTGATTATGACAATCAAACTCCCCAAGAAAGCAACAGCAATTTGCACAAATTTGTGCCTTCAATTTAATAAAAGTTAGATTGTTAATGCTAAAATACATATATAGATTCGTAAATGAATATCCAGAATCTAAATACTCCATATATTTTAGAGAAGACACTTATTATGGGAGGTTTCGTTTTTTAAAAAAAAATTCTAATTACTGATTTGGAAGCTGAACCACTAATTTGAGGCTATGTTGCCAGCTATATTTCTCATTTTAAAAACAAACTAACCACTTTTTTCTTCTAGTGAATAAATTGGACATAAAGTGCTGATTACCTCCAAGTGGGAGCATGCTTGGCTGATCTAATTGAGGGGAAAGTGTTTGGGGCTCTGAATTAATATAGTGTGTGGAAACGTCCAGGGCTGAATTATACCAATTCATTGTTTTTCATGATGTCATCATTACTCACTCTTTAAAAGAGAATTGTACTCTCGGGAAAGTACTTTCAATGGTGGTCTTTCTTCTCTCAAAAAAAAAACTTCACTCAGACAAAAAGAGAAAACAAGAATGTAAAATGTTGCCCGTTTGAAAGTAAGCACTCCTGGTTGTATTTAACAGAAAGCAGGGTTCTGGCATCTTGGATGTTCCCCACCAAACACCATTTGGTGTTCACTGGATCTGCCAGAAAGGTCAGCCAAGTTTTGGCTAGCTGCGGCGAGCAAGAGACAGCATTCCCACATGTTGTTATTGACTCTGCCACCACAGCGTAATTTTCTTTTTTAGAAGTACACAGTTGGACGAAGGGTCATGGTTGATATTCAAATGGTGTAATTACATAGTGGAAATGCATTGGCACGAGCCCAGGACTGACCCACTTGAATACATGATCTGCATGGGACTTTTCCTGCTGCAAGGCAAAATAAAGAGCATCTCTTACATTGAAAATTCTTTGAATACTGTTGAGGGGGATGGTAATTTTAAGTTCACGAGTCGTCATTTTTTTGAAATAAATAGATCCTTTGGTAGACTGGGGGAGGATGGAGAACTGGGAAGATGGTGCGTGGGGTACAGAGAAAGTGGAAATAATAAAATGCGGTTGTTCAAAGTACATCGCGTTTTTTTTTAAGGTATCCCAAAGGTGACAGCTTTTAAGTATTTAAAATATCACTGGAGTGGTCATAAGAGTTTATGTGTAGGTGAAGAAAGGTTTTGTTGATCCACAAGCAGTTGAGCTAACCACTGGAGGCTTAATTCCCAGTAAATGGCAGAGCAAATGTTGATCTTGGCTATACAGAAGCTAGTGAGACTGAAACAGGTGAGCTGGATTGCCAGAATGACACCTATTTTGCAATGCTTTCTGATATTCTCATCTATCTGGTATCTTGTGGAGATGAAGCAGTTAGTTAGCTAGGTATCAAAAGGATTATGTTTGTTTCTATATAAAAAATGTAATACACTTTAAAAGAGGTGGATAAAGCACTTTAGAATGTCTAGTGATTATGGGAGTCACAGTGTATCATAAAAATTTCCACAGTGCAGAAAGCGGCCATTTGGTCTGTCAGGTGTACGCAGACTCTCTGACAGCATATCTTACTCAGGCCCTGTCCTCGTAACTCCACACATATACCCCACTAATTCTCCTAAACTGTACACCTTGAAACACTAAGTGGCAATTTAGCATAACCAATCCATCTTACCTACACAACTTTGGGAGGAAACCGGAGCACCTAGAGGAAACCCACACAGACATGGGGAGAATGTGCAGACTCCCCACAGTCACCCAACGCCAGCTTCGAACCTGGGTCCCTAGCGCTGTGAAGCAGAAGTGTTAACCACTGTGCTATCGTGCTGTCCCACTTCAAATGTAAATACAAGTAGTTTCATAACAATGCTTAACAAAAAAGATACAAGTCTAAAAGAGTTTTTCCTACTTTATGCAAAACTGTCTAACTATATTAGGGAAGAAAGCAAAGTATACCCTGTAGGATGTAGAAAAACCTGTTCTGGTGCATTCCAACTTTTCGGGAAAACAAGAGTTGAAAATGAGCAAAGTTTTGGGATGCAGTAAAGTGGCGAGAGGAATAGAAATAAAAATCTGATCCAGATGGATCGTGCTCAACCTTAAAGTTCTTTCATTTTTTCCATCCGTTTTGGCTCATACTTCATTTCATCCTGCATTATTTCAGAAACTGCTCATATCCAGGCTGTTTCCAATTCCACTTGTATTAGATGGGATTTTGGACTTTTACTGGTGTTTTGGGATTGTATTCTGTGACGCCATCAGTTTTTCTTTGAAAACCGTAAATGCACATTCAGATATTGTATTCCTCTGGTACAGATTTGCGAATATTTAAACATTGCCTTTGTTGAATCCAAACACATTGTTTCAGATCTAGTGTACTCTGTATACTCTATATCTCTAAGGTCTATCACTTCAGTTCACGTACATCAGTGATATAAAACATCAGGTACAAACTCTCTTCAGCCCACTAAAGCTTAACTCTTCTTGTACACAAGAATTCTTTAGCTGTTGACTTGGAGCATTTTTGTGTTAAATACATTCCTTAAACGATTAAATGTCCAGTTTTGTTGAAGTATTGAGTCATATTTGTTGCCACTCTGCATCAGTCCAGGAGGATAGAGTACAAACTGACACATTAAATAGTTTATTTTAACGAGTAACACTTCATCTGACTGGAACAAATGTGGCAAGTGGGGGCAAAGCAAGAGTAAAATAATTCCTTCAGTCTCTGCTGTTTTCGTTATAATTTCTCTGCCAATTATACCCTATGGTACAGTTTCACTCCAAGCTACCTTACTGATAATGTGCGAGTCTCATGTGCAAGCATCAGAATGCTATTCTATGATTGAAAGTTGTGGGGCCGAGTCACGCTGCTTAGCCTGATCTTGTGCTGATGTGCACTTGTAATAGTAACATCTGGAAGAGGTCATAGAACAGTCCAGCACTGGGATAGATCATTCGGCCCACAATGTTGTGCCTAAAATTACACCAAATTAAACTAATCCTGTATCCTTGGTTCATATACCTCTGTTCCTTGCACATTCACCTATAAACCCCTTAAACACTCCTATTGGATCTGGCTGCACCCCCACCCCTAGCAGCTGTTTCCAGACACTTACCACTCTGTGTAGATTAAAAAAACTTGCTGTTTGCATCTCCTTTGAACTTTTTCCCCTCTCACCTTAAGCCTGTGCCCCCTAGTATTAGACACTTCAACTCTGGGGAAAAGATTCTGACTTTCAACCCTATCTATGCCCCTCTCAATTTTGTAGACTTCTGTCAGGTCTCCTCTCAGCCTCCGTCGCTTCAGAGAAAACAATACTAGGTCAGGAGCAGAAACTTAACATGGTCTCCCCTTCCCTAATGTGGACAGGCTGCATAATGCACATTTAGGATCATTGGCAAAAGAACGAGATTGATGTTAGTGCAGGCTTGGGAGTGGCACAGTGAACGAGATTGATGTTAGTGCAGGCTTGATGGGCTGAATAGCCTCTTTCTGCACTACAGAAATTCTGTAAACTAGACAGCTCTTTCAAAGAGCTGGTATAGATATGAATGGAGGCTGAATGGCCTTCCAACACAGAAGCATTGAATTCACTGTGGTGCCCTGCCTGAAATTCAGTTGAGATCAACTAATGCAGCGTTGATTGGGGATTAAACCTCTGACTGCCTTTCTTTTATTAGGTCTAGCCAATCCTTTTGATAAAAATACTGAGTATCTCAAAGAGTTACTAAGAGCTGTGACTTTGTAACAAGTTGTGATTGTAAAAATTCAAATTAAATAGTGTCTGCTTTGGTTACAATTTACGATAATTCCTTTTAATTAAAATGCCAGGTAAAATTAGGTCATGAATCTGAATTCATATGTGTTTCAGTCGCTTTAATAGTTGCATATTTTTATAAGAATTACAAGCTGATTATGGCTTCTCTTTTAACTGCAGAAAAACCCAGCATGGCTCACTAGACCAGAGTTCTCCACCTCAAAGCAGCATATCTGCCTCATATAATCATCCAGTCCTAGGAATGTATGATCCTAAAGATGACTTCCCGCTCAGAAAAACAGGTAATGTTGCACTTGAGTGCAGTTTTTCATAAAACAGCATGTTGATGTGAAAGCAAAGCTTTTGTCCTGCATCAAATAGAGAGAATTTACCTACTTTAGTTTATGTTGGATTGTTACAAGCACCAGACAGCTCATCTGTGAAGTTGCCACCTCTGAACGGATTCACCCCCATTCCAGAGCCAATAGGTTCAAACGTTGAAATGTTGAAAGAGAAGAACTTCATTGTTGATGCTGGCATTTGTTAGATGAAATGAAATTGTATTTATTAGTGTCACAAGTAGGCTTACATTAACACTGTAACAACGTTACTGTGAAAATCCCCAAGTCACTGCACTCCGGTGCCTGTTCGGGTACACTGAAGGAGAAGTTAGCATGGCTAATGAACCCTAACCAGCATGTCTTTCAGACTGTGGGAGGAAACTGGAGCAACTGGAGGAAACCCATGCAGACATGTGCAGACTCTACACACTGACCCAAGCCAGGAGTCGAACCCGGGTTCTTGACGCTGTGAGGCAGCAGTGCTCCCTACTGTGCCACCGTGCAGCCCCCTATCTGCTCATTGTTGCTTTATTTTGAAATACTTTATTGCTTACATTGATTCAGTTTGACGTTTGAACGAGTGAGGAATATTTTATGCATTTCTGACTTAAAGAAGGTACGTCTTGTTCCCTCAATGACCTTCCCTCCATTGTCAGATCAGAATTGGATTGTGTCTGCTTGTAATTGCAATGTTCAGTTCTTTTGAAATCCCACAGAGAGAGTCATGTCTTTAATATAGTGGATTTCCTTTGGTTCTTGCAACAGGTACAATCCAATATATATTTTGTAATTAGACGTGGTTGCAGTCTAGAGTAGTTGGGTGCGATGGCATAGTGATTACGTTACTGACTCTGAATAGCACTCTGAAGTGATCTAGCAAACCACTCAGTTATTCTATCACGTGCTCAAGGCAACTAGACGATAGATGCCTTACCAGGGAGGCCCACACCTGAGAATGAATTTAATCAATATCCCACTGAGTGTGTACCAGTTCGAGGTTTTAGCATTGCAGCCATCCAGAGAATTCTTTTGTAATATCTGCCTTGAGGGGTAAATGAGAATCTGACCTTGCTCTTATTCAGCATTAGGCTGTTCCTTTGGCTTTTTACTTGGCTGCGTCAGGGTGCTAAAATAGTCCTTTATCTTTTTATAACAGTTTCAAAAGTATGAATGTAATTTTGAAATTAGGCTGATACATTTTTCATACCACTGAGATGTTGAGGGGAAAAAAAACAGCAATTTTTCTTTCTGAATTTCTTTTCATTATTAAAGTAAAGCTTATTTATTTGTCACAATTAAGGCTTACATTAACACTGCAGAGAAGTTACTGTAAAATTCCCCTAATTGCCACACTCCACCTGTTCGGGTCAATGCACTTAACCAGCATGTCTTTCGGACAGTGGGAGGAAACCAGAGCACCCAGAGGAAACCCATGCAGACACAGAATGTGCAAACTCCACACAGGCAGTGACCCAAGCCAAGAGTTGAACCCGGGTCTCTGATGCTATGAAGCTGCAGTGCTACCGTGCTGCCCTATTAATTCATGGGACATGGGTGTCCCTAGCTGGCCAGCATTTATTGTCCATCCATAGTTGCCCGTGGGCACTTGAGTCAAACACATTGCTGTGGCTCTGGAGTCACATGTTGGCCAGACCAGGTAAGGGTGGCAGAGTTCCTTCCCTAGAAGACATTAGTGAGCCAGGTGGGTTTTTCTGACAATGATTTCATGGTCACCAGTAGGTTATTAGTTTCAGATGTTTTTTATTGAATTCAGATTCCACCATCTGTCATGGTGGGAATTGAACCCAGGTCCCCAGAACATTAGCTGAATTTCTGGATTAATCAAGCAATAATACCACTAGGCCATTGCCTTCCCTTTTTATTTTACCACAGTATAAATTAACCATTGTTCTCAACTACACCACTGACAAACCAGACAGTGTGGAAAATTGCCCAGATATCTTCTATCCCTGCACAGGCTGACAAATCCAATCTGACCAATTGCCATTTCATCAGCTGACCTCAATCATGGAAGGTGTTGTCCATCAGGTAACACTTGCTGAACAATAACCTCTCACTGATATTGAGTTGAGTTCTACAAGATTCACTTAGCTGCAGATCTCATTACAGCCATGGTCCAAGGCTTGGTAGGAGTCTTAGCTGTGTTGAAGAGCAGAGGGATCTTGGGGTCCGGGTCCGTAGGACTCTTAAATCGGCCTCGCAGGTGGAGGATGTGGTCAAGAAGGCGTATGGTGTACTGGCCTTCATTAATCGAGGGATTGAGTTTAGGAGTCGGGAGGTAATGCTGCAACTTTATAGGACCCTTGTCAGACCCCACTTGGAGTACTGTGTGCAGTTCTGGTCGCCTCACTATAGGAAGGACGTGGAAGCTATTGAAAGGGTGCAGAGGAGATTTACAAGGACGTTGCCTGGATTGGGAGGCATGCCTTATGAAGATAGGTTGAGGGAGCTGGGACTCTTCTCCCTGGAGAGACGAAGGTTGAGAGGCGACCTGGTAGAGGTTTATAAGATGTTGAGAGGAATAGATAGGGTGGATTCTCGGAGGCTATTTCCCAGGGCTGAAATGGTCGCTACGAGAGTTCACAGATTTAAGGTGCAGGCAAGCAAGTACAGAGGAGATGTTAGGGGTAAGTTTTTCACTCAGAGGGTGGTGAGTGAATGGAATCGGCTGCCGTCGGTGGTGGTGGAGGTGAACTCGCTGGGGTCTTTTGAAAGACTTCTGGATGAGTATATGGGATCTAATGGGATTGGGGTTATAGATAGGTCTGTGGCTTAGTAGGTATAGAAGTGATCGGCGCAACTAGTGGGCCGAAGGGCCTGTTTGTGCTGTAGTGTTCTATGTTCTAAATGTACAAAAGAGCTGAAGTACAAAAGTGATGCAAAAATGACTGCCCTTTACTTCAAGGCAGCAGTTGATAAGGTGTAGTATCAGGAAGTGCCTGTAAAACTGGGGATTGGAGGAAAGCTCTCCTCTGGCTAATGTCATACCTAGCACAAAGGAAAATGGTTGTGATTGTTAGAGGCCAATCTTAACTGCCTTACGACACCATTGTTGATTTGCTGGATTCCCTTAGGAGATCCAACCATGGCCCAACTATCTTCAGCTGCTTCATCCATGACCTTCCTTTCATCAGGAGGTCAGAGGTATGGATGTTTGCTGATTGTACACTGTTCAGTTCTATTCTTCAGGCACTGTGCATGCATACAGCAAGCCCTGGTCAGTAATATTGAAAGCACGCTAGTGTCAAGCAATGACCAGCTGAATAAGATCATAACCCCTCCCCTTGACATTGCCATTGCTGAATCTCCCACTATCAACATCAAAGGACAGACTGAACTGGACAGGCTGTACAAGAACAACTCTGAGGCAGGCTATTCTGTGGGGAATGCTCATCACAAGACTCTCAAACCTGTCTACCATCTACAAGGCATGAGTTAGGTCAAAAGTCCAACACCATCCAGGACAGAGTAGTCTGCTCGATCAGTACCCCATCCACCCCCTCAACAGAAATGCAGTCAGGTAGTGTCCCAACCCCAAGTACCATGGCTGAATTTGTACCGTTTCCAAGGTGCACTGCAGCAACTCACCAAGGCTTCTTTGGCAAATATGTCAACTTTACCACACCGAAGGGTAAGATTAGTCAGTGCATGCAAACACCACCACCTGTAAGCTCCTTTCCAACTCCATCAGACTTGGAAATATATCATTCATTGCTACTGGGTCAAAATTCTGAAACTTCTATCCAACAGTGCTGGATGTATCTACACCACATGGACTCCAGTGATTCAAGCAGCAACTCACCACCACTTGCTTAAGGATAGTTAATGTTGGGTAATAAATGATCTTGGCCATCCTTTGATCCTCAATGTGCCTGACTCCAAAGATTCTTATAAAGGGTAGTTTTGTAATGCAGGCTGACACCCATCAGGAATAGGATCAGGATTGGCTAAATTGATTTCACATGGACGCAGAAAAAGGAAGGCTTTTGCCAATTGGTCTGGGCTGGATTCAACTGCCAGGTCCCAGATCAGTAAGGACATTGTGCTAACTGTCTCACCAGTTAGATCACTTCATTGGATTTAACTATTAAAACAGTTTAGCATACAATGGAAAGTCTCACTGGGTTGTAAACATTTAAGAGTGCATTATGGACACTACTTTATTGATCTGCCTTGATTCATTTTCTTATTCCCCACATAATTAAATAATGAAAGTTGAATGGGGAATTGCCATTATTACAAACTGGATCAGCTTAGTTGCATTGAAATCTGTTTCTGCTGTTTGCATTTCATAGGATTTCAGTTCTCCATTCTAAATGTTTTGGTCTTCCAAATTTTGTCATCTTCCTTCACTGTTCCTCCATGTAGCATGTCTGGCCTGTACTGCAGTCATCAGCAACAGGCATGGCCTAATCCTGGGTGCTGCTATGACACCAGTAGCTCCTGCTGTTTCCATTATTTACTTGCATACATTTCAAACTTTTTAAATACAAAAGCTTTATCTTTGCATTTTGCACACCGAGGCAGATTTCCAAGCTAGTTTCCAATGCAACATAAATCAGGGCATCAAATGTAGCACTAAATGGCAGTTCCTTTTCACTGAAAATATACCAGAAATAAACAATAATATGTATCTTCTGAGTGAATTATAAGGCAGCCGTGTGCCAAAGCATTCAGACAGAATAAACTGGAGACAGGAATTCAAGTGCTCTTGAACCTCAAGGTATTTAGTTTCTCAGAATTTTGTTCATAAATTGGATTTTTTGAATAAAGGTTGATTTTAATGAAGTATGTATAAAAGAAATTGATTAATGTGCATTAATTTTATCCCAACCTTCCTCTTTAAATTGTGCTCTAAAGCCTGAAATGATCACCAGCATGCACAGTGTAAATGGAGGCATTCATTGCGTTGTGTCAGTGATGTAACATGTAACGGTAGCAATCTTTTTTACTGTATACTTTTGGCTGCTATGATTAGATAGTAATAATCCCATTATGTATAGCTGAAAACCCCAAAATGGCATTCGTTGGTGAAATAAGCCCTTATTACTGGCTGTGAACCAACTCGGCTCATGTGTAAAGAACTGTGTAGAGTTGACATGCCAGAATCCACAATAAGCACACAAAATTACTGCTTGTGATTGCTCGGTCAATTTTAAGGCTGGTGGTGGAATGCCAAATGAAACCTCTATGGGTGTTCTTTCTGCAAACAAGAGCTAACAATTGTACATACATATGAACTAGCTGAATTCTCCAAACAAAGGAATGCTAAGCAGGAAAGCAAGGTCCTCATGACTTCACCAGTTGCCTACTTTAGTTTATGTAGTTGCATTCTGCAATATCTGTTGTACTAGTTAGAATAGAAAGCTATTGCTAAGCACTATAATGCAACAAGAAATAATAACAGAAATTGCTGGAAAAACTCTGCAGTTCTGACAGCATCTGTGGAGAAAGAAGCAAAAAGTTAATGTTTCAAATCTAATGTGATTTCTTCTCCTACATCAGTGGTATTTTACCTTTATAATTCAACAAAAATTTGTTGTCAGTTCTGCTGCATTGTAGGCAAGGTCAAACAGCCATATTGGCACATATTCCGATTTTTGGCTGTATATAACTCGTGTCTTTATAACTAGCAGTAGTTAAAATCACGGCAAGCTGCAGCATTTCATCCTGGATCAGTTTGTTTCCTTATTTTTCTAACTTTAATTATGACCAGGATGGGAAAAGTGTGCAGTTGATGTAACCCCACTACTCCATAGGTCACAACATTGGTATAAATGTTTAATTCATTCATCAAAATGGCCAGTTACTTACCTTTATTGCTATTAGACCCAGAATGAAAGAGACTTTAATTAGGCTTCTTTCAATAAACTCAATGATTAATTTACTATAAAACAGAACTTTCTTTTTAAAGCAAGTTCAAGAACTGGTTCAGACACAATTGTATTTTGGAAGCATAATGATCCATCCCTTTCTTTAAAACAAACCCAGCATGTGCACATACATACGCGCACAAGCAAACAAAGGACAAACAAATGGGGGTCTATGCAGAGAAGGGCTTTGGAGGATAGGCTTTATAAAATAAAGGATAAAGTTTGCAGGGTTTTGATGCTGTCGATCCGGAGCTTTCTTGTGTGAAGACCCATCAGACATCTGGAGGTTCTCATCAACTGAGCTTTGGCATGTACAAGAATATAGAGCTGGATCAATTCTTTCATGTCTCAGCTTTTCAGGTTTCCAAATGCAGACACGTTTTAGTCGGAAGAGGATTCTCTGGCATCAATTTGATAAGCATGATGTGGAGATGCCGGCATTGCACTGGGGTAAAAACAGTAAGAAGTCTCACAACACCAGATTAAAGTCCAACAGGCATATTTGGTAGCAAACGCCACTAGCTTTTGGAGCGTTGCTCCTTTTCACCTGACGAAGGAGCAGCGCTCCGAAAGCTAATGGCGTGCATTTAAGGGGCTTCTGGACGAATCCACGAATAGGATGGGAATGGAAGGATACGGACTCCGTAAATGCATACAGTTTTAGTTTACATGGGCATCATGATCGGCGCAAGCTTGGAGAGCCAAAGGGCCTGCTGAAGTGTCCTTTGTTCTTGAAGTATAAAACAATAGACTGGATAGGCATCATTTAAATAGTGGGCGGTGTCACTGTTCATAAAAATCAGTAGATCCCACTGGCTGAAGGCAACTCCATCAAAACATTAATGCATACAGCAGTCAACTTTGTAGCTTCACATCTTAGGACAAGTTTGTTTGGTGGAACTGCAGAGTGTCCTATGAAAACAACTGCTACATTCCACTGCCCTACTGAAGAACAAAGTAGGCTGATTGTGAACACTCCATATCCGAGGAATGCATACCAAAATTACAGAATAACAAAGGTTTTAAACTTATCCCATCGAAGAAATTGTAAGGATAATTAAACACAGAATTCAGAAGGGGTTATGTTCAACCTTTGTTGGAGGTTTCTAGCTCTCTTATAAGACCATAAGATATAGGAGCAGAATTAAGCCACTTGGCCCATCGAGTTGCTCCACCGTTCAATCATGACTGATATTTCTCTCATCCCCAGTCTCCTTCCTTTTCCCCATAAGCTCCGATCCCCTTATTAGCCAAGAACCTATCTATCTCTGTCTTAAAGACACTCAGTGACCTGGCCTCCACAATTTTCTGTGTCAGAGTTCCACAGATTAACCACTCTCTGGCTGAAGAAATTCCTCCTTATCTCTGTTTTAAAGGATCGTTCCTTTAGCCTGAGGTTGTGCCCTATATAATATTATATTATGCCCTGCATAATATACAATCATTACACTTATCAGCATTATCTTTTTGAACTTCGCCATTATAATTTTTATTTACAAATAATGTGAACAAATACTTGAGCGTGTACAACGTGGTCTATCGCAAATACGTTCCAACTTTTGAAATGTCAGGAGTCATAATAAGTATTCAACATGCTCAATTACAGAAGCAATTTACTGCGATGGAATTTAATTATTAATTGAATAAGACAGAGCAAAATAAATAGGTTTGAGTTCATGAGAGATGGGATCTGCTCATGAAAACTTGCCAAGCTGTTAACAAGAGAAGTGCGAACGGATTGGTGAGTGGCAGATGTGACTGTTATTCGAGAAAGAGAGTAAGGACAGTCCTAACAACTAAAGACTGGTTTGTCCAGAAGCCCCTTAAATGCCGCTATCATACCTTCGTTAGGTGAGAAGGAGCAGTGCTCCAAAAGCTAGTGGCGTTGGCTACCAAATAAACCTGTTGGACTTGAACCTGGTGTTGTGAGACTTCTTACTGTGTTTATCAGGTTGATAACCATGCATTAAATTTCCAGCAAGGCAGAGAGAGAGAGAGCAAACTAGGGTAACCTTCCTTCTCAGCCCATTCATAGAATCATAGAACCCTACAATGCAGAAAGAGGCCCTTCGGCCCATCAAGTCTGCACTGGCTACAATCCCACCCAGGCCCTACCCCGTATCCCTGCACATTTACCCACTAATCCCTCTAATTTACACATTCCAGGACAGTAAGGGGCAATTTTAGCATGGCCAATCAACCTAACCCGCACATCCTTGGACTGTGGGAGGAAACCCATGCAGACATGGGGAGAATGTGCAAACTCCGCACAGACAGTGACCCGAGCCGGGAATTGAACCCAGGTCCCTGGAGCTGTGAAGCAGCAGTGCTAACCACTGTGGTACCGTGCCGCGCACGCACATTTGAAAAAACCACAGGCTCAAAACTTACAGCTTGTCTTTGAGATGTGATTTCCAGTAAATCGTTAGTCTTTGCCAGTTTTTCCCCATCAATTAAAGTGATTATGATTCAAAACAAGTGAACAGCTCATTCCTCCTACCCTGCTGGCCAGCTGATTGCGTGGAAAAGGCTGGCTTGCTCCCAGTTCAAAGATGTACTTGTGACCTTTCTTTAAAAAAAAATTCAGCTGTACATCCAAGTGTCCAGGTAATAAGAACATAAGAAATAGGAGCAGGAGTAGGCCATCTAGCTCCTCGAGCCTGCCCCACCATTCAATAAGATCGTGGCTGATTTGTTGTGTCTCAGTTCCACATTCCCGCCCTCTCCCCATAACCTTTTTGCCTATCAAAAACTTATCAACCCGCGTCTTAAATATATTTAGCGAGGCAGCCTCCACCACTTCAACGGGCAGAGAATTCCAGTGATTCACCACCCTTTGAGTGAAGAAGTTCCTCCTCAACTCTGTTCTAAACCGCACCCCCCCCCCCCCCCCTTTTATCTTGAGGCTGTGCCCTCTAGTCCTACTGTCCTTTCTGAGCGGGAAGAGCCTCTCCACCTCTGTCCTATCCATCCCATTCATCATCTTATACGTCTCAATGAGATCTCCCCTCATTCTTCTAAACTCTAACGAGTACAAGCCTAGTTTATTCAGCCTCTCCTCATAGTTCAACCCCCTCAACTCCAGTATCAGCCTAGTAAACCACCTCTGCACTCCCTCCAAGGCCAAAATATCCTTGCGTAAGTGCGGCGACCAAAACTGCACACAGTACTCCAGCTGCGGCCTCACCAGTGCCCTGTACAGTTGCAGCAAGACCTCCCTACTTTTATATTCAATCCCCCTCGCTATGAAGGCCAGCATCCCATTTGCCTTCCTGACCACCTGCTGCACCTGCAGGCTGGGTTTTTGCGACTCATGCACAAGGACCCCGAGGTCCCTCTGCACCGTTGCATGCTGCAGTTTTTCGCCGTGTAAGTAATAGTCCTTCCTACCATTATTCCTACCAAAGTGGACAACTTCACACTTGCCAACATTAAACTCCATTTGCCAGTTCCTGGCCCATTCGCCCAGCCTATCTAGATCCTTCTGCAGACTCTCCACACCCTCCGCACAATTTGCCGTTCCACCAATCTTGGTGTCATCAGCAAATTTCGACACCATACACTTGGTTCCCTCCTCCAGATCATCTATATAAATGGTAAATAGCTGAGGCCCCAGCACCGACCCCTGGGGCACTCCACTAGTCACCAACCACCAATCCGAATAGCTCCCATTGACCCCCACTCTCTGCCTCCTATTTGACAGCCAATCCCCTATGCACGCTAACACCCTACCCCCAACTCCATGCCCCCTGACCTTCTGTAATAACCTCTTGTGAGGCACCTTATCAAACACCTTCTGAAAATCAAGAAACACCACATCCACCGGCTCTCCTCTATCCACTGCCCTAGACACATCCTCATAGAACTCCAATAGATTCGTCAGACACGACTTCCCCTTAACGAAACCGTGCTGCGTCTGCTCTATCAAGCAATTCTCCTCAAGATGCCTCGCTATTTTCTCCAATGCAATGTTTTTCCATATTTTGAAAGAAAATGTATAGTTTTGGAAGTTAGAATTCTAACACCTGGAGCAAAGAAGCCCACAAATATCATACGATCAATCTGGCTGGCCTGAAATCTTTTTAAAGCACTCAAAATCATGCCATCTTGACTTATTTCTCCATTAAATGAAATATACGGTTGAGAGAGTATTTACTAGCCACAAGTAGGCTTACACAAATACCACAATGTCATTACTGTGAAAATCCCCCTAGTCGCCACACTCCAGCGCCTGCTTGGGTACACCCGAGGGAGAATTTAGCATGGGCAATTCACCTAACCAGCATGCCTTTCAGATAGAGAGGAGAAAACCCACACAGACACAGGGAGAATATGCAAACTCCACACAACATACGCTGACCCAAGCTGGGAATCAAACCCAGGCCTCTGGCGCTGAGAGGCAGCAGTGCTAACAGCCGTGATGCCCCTAATTCCTTCTTGAATTTTGTAATGTTAGCCATCTTTTCTAGTCATTCTGTTCCACACGTCATTTTCTGTTTGAAGTAATTAGTTCTGAATTGTCTGTACATTTTTTTTGTTGCAGCTGTTTTACACGCACGTGAATAAATAGACCATTTGTTGTTGGGAAAAGGCCTTGACTTCATTACCATTCATTTTCAGTTGAAAGTTATAGTGCACATCCATCCTCTAGTTCCTCCTGAGAAAAATCAGGTTGGAACCATTACAATGTGTTTATCATTTTCCTGAGGGTTTAACCTCCTGGAAAATAAAGGGAATTCAGCTTCAACAAAAAACGCAAACATATTCCACAAGGGAGGAATGTGTGCTGTGGCATCAGATTTATCATAAAGAGAAAATTGCTAAGTTTGCTGTTCTATTGAGTTGAAAAAGCAGTGATCCATTAGGTTTTTTTGAAAACCTAATATGAATCTTTATTGAATTGAGATTTTTTAAACTAATTCCCCTTTCATAAATAATTGAAGGGATTGTGCTGCATGACTCGTATTCTTTTGTTCCTTCTGAAGGAAGGTGCTAAGAATGTAAGCTTGAGAAGGTGCAGATTTCTAGAAGGACAAATTCAAAAACGATCATGCAGTAAGTTTTTTTTTGAACATAGAAGCTAAGAGCAGGAGTAGGCCATTTGGCCCTTTGCACCTGCTCCGCCATTTAGTATGATCAGAGCTCATCTTTGACCTCAGTGCCATATCCCCACTTTCTCCCCATTCTCCTTAATGCTAATCAAATCTTTTTTAAAAAAAACTCTTGAATACACTCAGCTACATGGCCTCCACAGCCTTCTATGGTAGAGAATTCCACAGGTTCACCACACTGAATGAAGACATTTTTCCTCATCTTAGTCTTAAATGGTCTCCTCTGTACCCTGAGACTGCATCCCCTGGTTCTAGGTTTCCCCAGCCACGGAAAACATCCTTCCAGCATCTAGTCTGTCCAGCAACACTGGAATTTTAAACATTTCAATCAGATCTTCTCTTGTCCTTCTAAGCTCTAGTGAATACAGACCCAATTGAGCCAATCTCTCCTCATAGGACAGCCCGTGCCACCTGGTATCAACTTAGTGAACCTCTGCTGCACTCCCTCTATGCTAAGTATATCCTTCCATAAATAGGGAGACCAAAATTGCATACAATACTCCAGGTGTGGCCTCACCCAGACTCTGTATAACTACATTAGGACGTCACCACTTCTGAACACAAATCCTCTTGCAATGAAGGCCAACATACCATTTGCCTTCCCAATTGTTTGCAGCACTTGCCTTTCCACTTTCATTAACTGGTGTACAAGGACACCCAGATTCCTCTATATATCCACTCTTCCTAATATGTCACTGTTGAGGTAATATTCTCCCCTTCTGTTTTCACACAAATGTATAGCTTCACATTTAGCCACATTATACTGTATTTACCATGTTTTCTCACTCAACTTGTTTAAATCACCTTGAAGCTCCTTTACTTTTACAGCTTGAGCTTAATGCAACCACCTATAGTCATAAAGTCATTTATGGTACAGAAGGAGACCATTTGACCCATCAAGTGTATGCTGGCTCTCCATGGAGCAATCCAGTCACTTCCATTCCCTGCTGTATTCCGGTAGTCTAGCAGGTCTTTCCCACTAAAGTGCCTATTCAATTTCCTTTTGAAATTATTGATTGTCTCTGCTTCCACTCTCATGGGCAGCAAACTCCTTCTCATTACCAAAAATTTCTTCCTCGCACACTCTGAATCTCTTGCTCAAAACTTTTAACTGGTGGTACAGGACTAGATTTAATGGGAACAACTTTTCTTTGTCTAACTTATTCAAACCTCTCTTAATCTTGTACACTTCTATTAAAACTTCTCTCAGGAACCTTTGTTCCAAGGAGAACAATCTCAGCTTCTCCAACCTAATGTTGTAGCTAACCCTCAATTCTGGAACCATTCTGGTATATCTCCTTTGCATTCTTCCATCCTTCTTATAGTGGGGTGCCCAGAACTGGACACACTATTCCAGTTGGGGTCTAACCAGAACTTTATGAAGTTTTATGATAACTTCCTTGCTTATGTATTCAGTACCCATCTTTATGAAACCCAAGATCCCATTCTGCTAGCTGATCTATATCCTTTTAACGATCTGTTAATTTGGTATTAACAGAATATTTGGAAATAATATTCTGTATCCCTATCACACTTGGGAACACCACTGTCAGCCATCCTCCAGTCTGAAAAACAACCAACTGCCACAATTTATTGTTTTCTGTCTTTAAGACAATTTTTTAAACCCAAGTTGACATGGATCCTCCTATCGCAGCCTTTTATGCGGTATTTTGTCATTCATTTTCTTAAAATCCATATAAGCGACATCTACCATAATTCCCTCATCAAGTTTCTGTTACTTTGTGAAAAAATACCATTATATTAGTTGAGCATCGTTTGCCTTTTATAAACCTGTGTTAACAATCCTTCATTCACTCCATCCTCTCCAAGTACCTGTTGGCTTCTTTCTCTGAATATTCTTTCTGAAACCCTACTCACCACTAATATTAAACTAACCAGCCTTTAGTTGTTAGGACTGTCCTTACTCTTTCTCGAATAACAGTGTCACATCTGCCACTTACCAATCCTCTCGCACCTCTCTTGTTAACAGCTTGGCAAGTTTTCATGAGCAGATCTCATCTCTTATGAACTCGAACCTATTTATTTTGCTCTGTCTTATTCAATTAATAATTAAATTCCATAGCAGTAAATTGCTTCTGTAATTGAGCATGTTGAATACTTATTATGACCCCTGTCATTTCAAAAGTTGGAACGTATTTGCATTAGACCACATTGTACACGCTCAAGTATTTGTTCACATTATTTGTAAATAAAAATTTATAATGGAGAAGTTAAAACAAAAACAATGTTGATAGGTGTAATGATGGTATTATATTATGCAGGGCATAATATAACATATAGGGCACACCCTCAGGCTAAAGGGACGACCCTTTTAAAACAGAGATGAGGAGGAATTTCTTCAGCCAGAGAGTGGTTAATCTGTGGAACTCAGCCGCAGAAAACTGTGGAGGCCAGGCCATTGAGTGGTTTTGAGATAGAGATGGATAGGTTCTTGACCAATAAGGGGATCGGAGGGTATGGGGAAAAGGAAGGAGACTGGGGATGAGAGAAATATCAGTCATGATTGAATGGTGGAGCAACCCGATGGGCCAAGTGGCTTAATTCTGCTCCTATATCTTATGGTCTTATAAGAGAGCTAGAAACCTCCAACAAAGGTTGAACATAACCCTTTCTGAATTCTGTGTTGGATAAGTTTAAAACCTTTGTTATTCCGTAGTTTTAGTATGCATTCTTCAGATATGTAGTGGTAACAATTGGCCTACTTTGTTCTTCAGTGGGGCAGTGGAATGTAGCAGTTGTTTTCATAGGACACTCTGCATTTCCATCAAACAAACTTGCCCTGCTAAGATGTGGAGCTACAAAGTTGACTGCTGTATGCATTAATATTTTGATGGTGTTGCCCTCACCAGTGGGATCTATTGATTTTTATGGACAGTGACACTGCCCACTACTTAATGATGCCTATCCAGTCCATGATTTTACACTTGAAGAACAAGGAACACTTCAGCACAGAAGCAGGCCCTTTGGCTCTCCAAGCCTGTGCCGATCATGATGCCCATGTAAACTAAAACTGTATGTGCTTACAAAGTCCATATCTTTCCATTCCCATCCTATTCATGGATTTGTCCAGAAGCCCCTTAAATGCTGCTATCATACCTGCTCCCACCACCACCTCCCTGGGCAGCACGTTCCAAACATTCACCACCCTCTGTGTAAAAGAACTTGCCTCGCACATCTCCTCAACTTCCATCTTAAACCTATGTCCCATAGTACTTGACTTTCCTACCCTAGGAAGGAGCATCTGACTATCCACTCTGTCCATGCCACTCATAACCTTGTAAACCTCTATCAAGTTGCTCTTCAACCTCCGGCGTTCCAGTGAGAGCAAACCAAGTTTATCCAAACTCTCCTCATAGCTAATACCTTCCAGACCAGGCAACATCCTGGTAAACCTCTTCTGTACCCTCTCCAAAGCATCTACATCCTTCTAAGTGAAGGTCAGGCCTTAATTTTAAAACCTGTTAAAGATAGGCTTACATATTCTAGCTTATCAGGCTAAAATTCTTTAGATAAAGTTCCATACTCCATTGACTTTTGTGCTGTGGAGCTAATGGAGCTGTATTACTGACTTTAATTCTGTCACAGGTAGCCTATTCCACCAAAACATGTAGAGTAGCTATAATGTGTTGAGGATTGGTGCATGACATCTGCTCTATGCTGGCTAGTGAAATGGTATGATGGCTATTAATTTGTATGGCGATTTCTCAACCTTACAGGGGAAAAACACCACCCACGTCTTTGTCCTTCCTTTCCTCCTCCTGTCTTCTTCCCCACCCCACCCCCCAGCAACAAAAATGGCAGATTACAGAGCGAAGTCTTGGATTTTTGAAAACACTTTACAGTCCAAGTAAAGACAGCTACAGTAGGCATTGCATATCGACTTCCTGAAATCACTCTGTAGTATGAATTCACTAATTTTCTGGCATTTACATTTGGGACCAGTGCAGAAAAGTAGGAACCTTGGCACCTCAAAATTTGACTTGTTAACCTCTGTTTTAGTGTCAGTTAAAAGGAGAAAATCCAGGTGGTTGAGTGCCATTGGCATCATGGTTTGGGTTGGATTATCACTGCTGAGATGGTTACTTCCATTTCTGGCCAATTATAATTAATATTATAAATACTTGCCAGTAATATTATGGCATGTAGTCTACTTCATATATTAATTTATTAAAAGAATGAAAATGCTGTATTTGACAAATCTGACTTTATTGGAATTCTATTTATTCAACTTAATTTAAGAACAACACTAGTCCAATGTGTTAAATCAAGCTGCTTGCATTGAGATTTGATAAATGTGAATGAATGGCTAGTTGAGAGTTGGCATTGCTGTGTAAAATCAGCATTATATTCGGTCTTAATGTTGCATTATAGCCTCAGTGCCACATTTTTCTTTAATATGTAGGTTATGATTCAAATTACATGATGAGAGCCGTTTGAATTGTGTTTGGTGCTCATTTTTAGTGAAGGACTGTATTTCAAGCAGGTAATACGAATTAGATTCACAGATGAAAATGAATAAAAGCACCCCAGTTGTGAGTAGATAAATTAGAGGCTTTTTGTATAGGTCACCACTATTTAAGAACAACAAAGCTTCCACCATTGAGAGTACTGTAATTCAAAGGAAGCTGAAACTGCATGAGTGGGCTGACACTAAGAAGCCTGTAATTTGTGTAGCTGCTTTGTTGAGCTTAGCATTAAATGTTCTGTCTCTTGAGTTGAAGAGGTGATCTTTGTCATCTGCCCACACACATTTCCTGTCGAACAGCAGACCAATCACTCCTGTCTGCGCATTCATTGTCCAGCGCCCACGCACAGTCAAACGGAATATACTTGCAACTTGTCATTAAAACTGAATGCACACTGACCCAAAGGGCCTTGTACTCAACGCGCAATTTGCTGTGGGGAACAAGAGTTTTTTTTTTCTGGGCAAGCACTTGAGGGAACGTGCACGTAATTTCATCTTCAAGCCAAGGGACGGCAACTTCTTATGTTGCCTGGATTATGATGCGAAGGATTAATGCTTATACAGACAGCATTTTTAATCACGCTCTGTTCTGCAGAAGTGATTATTCTGGAGTCAGAAATGGGTTTATTGGAGGCAAACGCTAAATATTACAGAAGCTGAATATCTGAAATCATTTAAAATTCTGCAAAATGCTCAACTGGTCCAATAGCATCTGTGGAGAGAGAAGCCATTAATGTTTCACATTAATGTTACAATTGAAGTGTCTAGATTTAATTGCTTATGCTCCAAACTGTAGATTTGCAATAATTGCCAGCGTCTTTTGTCTGAAAATTCAGAAAGGCAGATTGTTTTGAATTATAAGAGTAATTATTTTTAAATAGAGAAGTAATTGAGGCTCTTCAGAGATTTCCAAAGGCAGCTCATTTACTTTAAAGCTAAATTTCTTTTCTCATTTTGAATTTGCATGTATATTACTTTGGTGATATTATCAGTTGAAAGTTGATGATTCTTTCTGACATTAACACCACACTATTTAAATGGAACTATTCATTCACAACCTTCTAACTTTGGCCATGGCTCAGCTTCTCCCAGCTATCTTTTCATGAATGAATTGGTGTTGCATTTCAGTACACTGTTGTAATAGTTGCAAGATATCACATGGGCACAGGAACTTGATGACACAATGCAATCTGAGCCTATAAGACTTGAGCAACAATGTTGGACTGTACGCAATTTGGCGTTCTCTTTCCAATTCAAAGTTTAGAGCAATGTCAGTACTAGTTTCACAAATGCCACTCTCCCCCATCGCCTGGTGAAGGTGGAGCAAGATCTTTCAACAAGAAGTGCTGAGATTCTCAAGGACCCAGCATGATGTGGCCTGGCAGTACTGGAATTGCATCCAACGCAGTAAAGTTGAAAGTTTATTTATTAGTCACAAGTAGGCTTACGTTAACACTGCAATGAAGTTACTGTGAAAACCCCAAGTTGCCAACTCTGGCACCTGTTCAGGTACACTGAGGGAGAATTTAACTTGGCTAATGCACCCTAACCAGCACGTCTTTCGGACTGTGTCTCCTTGTGTCTGTGTGGGTTTCCTCTGGGTGCTCCGGTTTCCTCCCACAGTCCAAAGATGTGCGGGTTAGGTTGATTGGCCATGTTAAAATTGCCCTTTAGTGTCCTGAGATAGGTAGGTTAGAGGGATTAGTGGGTAAATACATAGGGATATGGGGGTAGGGCCTGGGTGGGATTGTGGTTGGTGCAAACTCGATGAACCAAATGGCCTCTTTGTGCACTGTAGGGTTTCCATGATTTATGAAACCGGAACACCCGGAGGAAACCCACGTAAACATGGGCGAATGTGCAAATTCTGCACAGACAGTGACCCAAGCCTGGAATTGAACCTGGGTCCCTGGCACAGTGAGACAGCAAAGCTAACCACTGTGCCACCCCAGTACCGTCTTCTTTGTAAACATGCAATTCTCATGAGGTTTACAACAAGCACTACGTGTCAAGCATACAGCCCAAGGGCAAAGCATTTCAACTCGAATATTCAAGGAAGTTCAATGGGATTCAACTTTTCTCCAGACTGGATGTTTGACTTGGAGTTGACTCGATACAATTTCTAATGCTCACAATATTCACAAGATGCATTCCATATAAGGAATACAGCCTGAGGCGCTCTATAGAGTTTCCAGCCCCGTAGGATAATATGGCTGGAAGTCCTTAGAGAGTGGCTTTTCCTCATTGTGCCTCAGTAACGGCTGACCAAAGCTTTAGTGTTGTCCTTCAGCACATAGTCCTGGACCATGGAATGTGTTAGTCTGCAACACTTGGAGAAGATGTCAGGGATGAAACTGTGATGAATATTAGGATATAGATAGGCTGGAAAATTGGGCGGAGAAATGGCAGATGGAATTTAATCCAGATAAATGTGAAGTGATGCATTTTGGTAGATCTAATGAAGGGAGGAGCTATAGAATAAATGGCAGAACCATCGGAGTATAGAGACACAGAGGGACCTGGATGTGCAAGTCCACAGATCCCTAAAGGTGGCAGCATAGGTGGAGAGGGTGGTGAAGAAGGCATATGGCATGCTTACCTTTATTGGATGGGGCATAGAGTATAAAAGTTGGCATACGATGTTGCAGCTATATACAACATTGGTTAGGCTACATTTGGAATACTGCATCCAGTTCTGGTTGCCACACTACCAGAAGGAAGTAGAGGCTTTGGAGAGAGTACAGAAAAGGTTTACCAGGATGTTGCCTGGTGTGGAGGGTCTTAGCTATAAGGAGAGATTGGGCAAACTGGGGTTGTTCCTGCTGGAAAGACGGAGGATGAGGGGCGACCTAATAGAGGCGTAAAAAATTGTGAAGGGCATAGATAGAGTGAACAGTGCGAAGCTTTTTCCCAGGTCGGAGGTGACGAACACAAGGGGTCACAAGTTCAAGGTTAAGGGGGGCAAGGTTCAACACAGATGTCAGGGGGTGTATTTTACACAGAGAGTGGTGGGGATCTGGAACGTGCTGCCAAGCAAGGTGGTTGAGGTGGACACGCTGGGATTGTTTAAGACTTAGCCACATGAACAGACTGGGAATAGAGGGATACAAACGAATGGTCTAGTTGGGCGCATGAGCGGTGCAGGCTTTGAGGGCCGAAGGGCCTGTTCCTGTGCTGTACTGTTCTTTGTTCTTTGAAGGAGGAAGGAATAAGGAAGGATGTTCTTGCTCTCAAGGGAGTGCAGCAAAGGTTTATCGGGCTGATTCCAGGGGTGGCAGGACTGATGTATGAGGAGAGATTGACTAGGTTAGGATTGGTTTCGTTGGAGTACAGACGAATGAGGGGGGATCTCATTGAGACTTATGAAATTCTATTAAGTCTACACAGGATAGATGCAGGGGGGATGTTCCCGATGGTGGGGGAGTCCAGAACCAGGGGTCACAGTCTGAGGATTCAGGGTTGATGATTTAGGACGTACGTGAAGAGATATTTCTTCACCCAAAGAGTGGTGAGCCTGTGGATTCATTACCACAGGAAGTAGTTGATGCCAAAACATTGAATGCATTCAAGAGGTGGCTGGATATAGCACTTGGGCGCAAATGGGATCAAAGATTATGGAGAAAAAGCAGGATTAGACTACTGAGTTGGATGATCAGCCATGATCGTCATGAATGGCAGAGCAGACTTGAAGGGTCAGTGGCTGCCTTCTGCTCCTACTTTCTATGTTTCTGTGATCACCTGATAGAGGTGTGCTTCTCAGCCTTTTGACTAAGTCGGGGGTCTGATCTGTCTCTTGCATCAAGTATGTCTCTCTTGTGGAGATCATAAGTTAGATTTGACATGAATTGGTTTTTGGAGAAAGTGAGAAAATGGATTAAGGGCTTGCCTGGTCCTCTCTGCGCATTGGCTTTGTAACTTTGAGAATGAAAAATTTTAACATGGGCATTCCCATCCAGAACTTCATTCTGGTGGTGGCGTATTTACTTAAGCCACCATTCCACTTAAGTAAATGGCCTTCCCACCTCCAATCTCACCATCAAGGGAACACAAAGTTCCAATCCAAATGTCACTCAGTAAAAGCAATGTGTTGAAAAATTTAAATATTTGACTTCTGGGGGTGGGAAAGCACAATTCTATAAATAAATCTCATTTATATAAATCAGACAGGATATGTCAAACCAAAAATGAAAAGTTAATTTGATTACACCATTGTGAAATGTCAAGAAATTGCTGATCATCTTGAAAACAAAAGCTAAATTTGCCTCCTTCAGTGGAAAGTATAAGAAGTTACATCTACTTTGGAGCAAACTACCTCCATTCGCAGGTGAACTTTTTTTTCTATTCAGACATATGCCAAAGAAAAATATAACTATTTTCTTTAATGTGGAGATGCCAGCGTTGGACTGGGATAGGCCAAGTAAGAAGTCTCACAACACCAGGTTAAGGTCCAAAAGGTTTATTTGGTAGCACGAGCTTTTGAAACACTTCTTCATCAAGCGAAGCAACTGAAAGCTTGTGCTACCTAATAAATCTGTTGGACTTTAACCTGGTGTTGTGAGACTACTTATTTATATATCGAAATGATACGTTAACAATGGTAGATAAGATAGACTGAGTAAACAAATTTAATGGACTTGGTTTAAGCAAGGAGTGTAAGTAGACTGTTTGCCGCAAGTGTTTTTTTTACTGTTCAAAACCTCTCATTTTCACAACCTCTACGATATTCTCAGTATATCATTCTGTTACGCATAACTGAATGTAGAAATTTAGAGGGATCTGGCACTGTCCTCAGTTGAGGACAGAACAGAGCCAACGTTTCAAGTCTCGATGACCCATCGTCAGATTGAAAAGCAGAGAATCAGCAGTGATTTATACTATTGAGGTGGCGGGGGGAGTGTGAAATGGGACAAAAGGAACAGATATGATCCTCATTTAGAGCATAGAACACTACAGCATAAACAGGCCCTTCGGCCCACAAGTTACCCCGATCATATCCATACCTACCAGGCCTATCTATAACTCTCAATCCCATTAAATCCAATTAAGTCATCAATGTTTACATTCCCTTTGTCTCATTTCAGGCCCCCCGCCCCAGCAGTATAAATCTCTGCTGATTCTCTTTACTCTTAGCTCTGATGAAGAGTCATCCAGACTCAAAACATTGGCTCTATTCTCTCCCCAAAGATGCTGTCAGACTTGCTGAGATCTTCCAACATTTTCTGTTTTGTTTTGGATTCCAGCATCTGCAGTATTTTACATTTATCTTACTGTTCTCAATCACTTGCCCTAGTCATATGGGCAGCATGTTCAAACACACAGTGGGTATGGCACAGGTTGTGCCCCGAATCTTACGAAATGCCGAATCACTCCCATGTTCTTGCTGAACAGAAGCTAGGAACTGACTACAGGTAACGGAAGAAATACTTTTGCCATTCCTGAAATAGACTTACTTCCAACATTTGGGTATGGTACAAAGTGACTCGAAATAAGAACGGGAATAAATACAGAAAACTTCAATTGAATCTTGCCTTGAAATAAGAAAGGGAGTAAATACAGATAACTTAAATTGAATCTTGCCCTCTACATTCCTTAAAACAGTCTTATTTCTGTATAAAATAATATGAAATATTTATTAAACTTTTCTTTGAGCTTATTTTTGCACCGTTTTCTGCTCCCAAAACCCCTTTCCCGAGGTCAGTGCTAAGCTACACTCTGGTGCCTCACTGAGAGAGTCAGTAAGATCCTTGACAGTGAGTATGGCAGATTATCCGAGCCCTGAATACTGGTTGTATTAGGCTCAACTCAGCAAAACCACTGTATAATAACCAGGAGAGAGAACCTCGATTAGCTTATTTCACTGCCTAACCCAGGGTTGCCATGGCCAGTTGGAGACCTGTTGTCACTGTGACTGAAATGAGATAATTTGGTTCTGGATTGTTCATCAGCTTTGGTGAAACTGCAACTGGATCCTTGATATTACTTAACAGTGCTGCCCAGGCTTTGGCTTATCCTGCAGTTCGTCCACTTCTGAACATAATCCTGTGATGCATGCTTTTATCGTAACAAGGGTGTTTGATTAGTGCCTTGATGCACATGTCGCCTGTTATCATCTGTTATCCTGATGTTCTTTGAAAGCCAGGAATATCCATTTATTTATAATGGAATTCATTTAGTGGTGGAACAAGAGAGACTTTAGTTTAAGGTGGATTACTTTATATTCAATCTTAGATGATTCAATCTTGGTCTTTCCAGGTGGCACCAGGGGAGCAGGGTGGGTAAGGGGCTTTGCCAACCTGCTTGTGGCTTTGTATAAATTCCTGAGGTCTAGTCTTTGTAATATGGAGATATTTTCTTTGCCTATGGGCTGATAATGGGCCTTCTTCATTTTATTGTTAGCAGGCTGGGTTGATTGGTTGGAATCAGAGTTGTGCGATATTCACCCATTTTTGTTTTGTAACCCTGGCATTTATGATGGACGTTTATATTGTATGACATCATTTACTTTAATTGTGGATAATTATGTGTAGCGCCCTAGCAGGATATAGGCAAACAGGTTGGTTTAGTGGTGGTGGGTGTGGCCCAATAGGTCCTCCACAGATTTAATGGTGTTGCATTTTTCTTTTAGTTTTGTTAGTTTGGGATTAAAGAATCCTTGTTGGTCTCCAGTGAAGGCACAGCAGATCATGTATCCTGTAAAAATTTGTCTTTGTTGTCTCTGGAGCTGGGGGAAATATACACTGTGCACACCCAAATGTGTTCGGGGAATCCTTGATTGCCCAGCCATTTGAGTTGGTTTCCCATATTCTCCATGGGTAGTTATAGTGACTGCTTGGTGGTTTGGCTCCTGGAATGTACAGTGAACACATCATCAAGTCTGCACTAACAACAATCCCACCCATACCCTATCCCCATAACCCCACACATATATCCCACTAACTTACACATCCTGGGATACTAGGGGGTGATCTAGCATGGCCAATCAACCTAACCCACATATCTTTGGACTGTGGGAGGAAACCGGAGCACCCAGAGCGGAAACACGCAACACGGGGAGAACATGCAGACTCTGCACAAACAGTGACCCAAGCTGGGAATTGAACCTGGGTCCCTGGAGTTATGAGACAGCAGTGCTAACCACTGTGCCAACGTGCTTCCCCACTGTGCCACCATGTCTTCCCTAGATAACCTGTCTGTGGTCGTTTTGATTTTTTCTTCGGGTGGTGGGGAATGGATTAAATTCTTGGGCTGATGATGGGGCTTAATCGGTACTTCTGGTGTGGCTGGAAATAAGTGAAGCTTATTTTGTGATGAGCACAAGAGTGGTGTGAGAATCCTTGGCTGATTGGTTCTTTTACCTGTCAATACTCCTGGCTTTCTTTGGCTGTGTTGGCAAGGATAGCAGCTATTCTAAAAATTCATGCTTGGAAGGTGTGCAATTATATTGTAGGTTTAGGGCTCCCTAATGGAAGGTATTCTGTTATTGGTGGGGTCCAGGGGTAGTTTCTAGGTACCTGGCTCTCTATCTGCACACTTCCCATGAGGCTGTATAACTCTGCTCTTGTTATCTTGTATACACTTTAATGCCAGCTTGGGGATGTATCCTGATGATCCTCTCTTTCTGTTTGGACGTTTTGGGATGCTGTTTTAGGCACCGATTGGTTGTATTGGACCTCATGGAGGCTCCCTTATGCTGCGTAGCTTGTTTCTTGTTATCCTGTAGTGAGGGTATGCGCTGTTGTGCCATGGCTTTATCCTGTTACCTTGATATCTTCCACTCTATTATTCTTTCAGTGTCCTATTTTATTCGATACTCCATTTTTCCTACACAGTTCGTTTACATGCTCAAAATTAAATATCAAAAGACATAAGTTTCATAATTAGCATCATGGCAGCTTCATTATATTTCAGAGCTGTTTGTTAAGAAGGATTAAAAAGTAAAACTGAAATGAAGGAGGATTTCTTGAATGAATTAATGTTGAAATTGACTCCCCCCCCCCCCCCCTCAATTATTTAATATTAGTCACTGACTGAAGCTCTGAATCTTTGTGGAGAAATATGATCCTAATTCACTTTTAAATTTGCCAATAGACTGTGGAAAATATGGGTGATCCTTGTGTAACATTTCAAATGTTAACCGTAAATATTCACAAGATAAAAAAATGCAATCCAATTCTTATTGGAAATGTGCTTTTTTAAGCATGAAAATACACTTCAGGTCAAGACATGAAGTCCAGAGCTGTGAATGGCCCACTGCAACCCTTTTGTGTGAAGATCTTCTGAATTCTTGAAGACATGTTTGTTTATTTAAAACTTTTTCTTAAAAAAACCCTCAAGTTCTAAGAATATAAATGACATCTGTGAAAAGACATTAAACCAAGCAGGAACGTATGACCCACGCTCTAGATGTTTTGATAAATCTTCAACCTTATTAAAAGGTATGAAATGCTGTAGTCAGGTTCACATTTCAAAAGTGACACATTTGTTGGCCCTAATGGCCTTTGTGTTCTTAAAAATTCCCATGCTTATTTTTTTCTATTTCGTTTAAAGTTTATTTATTAGTGTTCAAGCAGGTTTACATTAACACAGCAATGAAGTTACTGTGAACGTCCACATGTCGCCACACTCCAGTGCCTGTTCGGGTACACTGAGGGAGAGTTTAGCACGGCAGATGTGCCTAACCATCACGTCTTTCAGACTGTGGGAGGAAACCGGAGCACCTGGAGGAAACCCATGCAGATGCTGGGAGAATGTGCAAACTCCACACAGACAGTGGCCCAAACTGGGAATCGAACCCGGGTTCCTGGCACTGAGGCAGCTATGCTAGCCACTGTGCCACCCCCACAAAGTTCACCAAGATCTCCATCCATAAGAACCTCAGTATAAATTTGTAGCATTAAATTTGTTAACTGGTTATACACACAGATTTTGTGTAGTGCGTGATTCCTGGTTGCTGAAAGAGGAGGATTGTTTTGTGTCATTGAATTCCATTGTTATCAACAGGCTACTTGCCTTGGCAGAGACAAAAACGTTTCGTGTATGCAAAATATTGTCGATGCTAGAAATCTGAAAAATTAACTCCGTTTCTCTGTCCACAGATGCTGCCAGACATTTTCTGTCTTTATAATACCTTTTGCATAGGTGGTAGTTACCTGTAACCCATTACAGTAATGGCTGTTGCAGCTCCCTTCATGGTTTTCCAAGTTTATCCAATGTGCACTGCGCTATTATAGACCAAACAAATGCTGAGAGGTGTGCTGAGCACTAAACTAAGTCCCAGATACCCTAGTTTAGGGAGGGCACACATTTGCCATTGTTCCAACTCATGATTGCGATCCAATAACCAAAACAGAAAGGGAGCATGTACAAACCTCAGGTAGCAATAGGGTTAGGTTCAGTGAGACATGACTGCCAACACCCTGCCTATGCATTATCGGACTGTTTGCTCTTTGAACAAGATGGGGCAGTAGATTGATGGAATTACAACCTCGTGAGGAGTCAATACTGGAAAAAGAAGAGACAGATTTGAGAAATAAATACCTCATTTGTAGATGATGAGGTGGGTGGAAGGGGCAGTGGGATTCTCCCATGCCGCCTGTCACGGGAATTGTAGCAGATGGAGGGGCGGCCCATGCAATGATTCATTGACCTCGGGCGGGATTCTCTGGTTTTGGAGCAAGCATGGCTGGAGAATCCCATCTGACAGCCTGATAAAAATGGAACAGACCTTATAGTCTTGTGCTTTATACTGGTTTAGATGGAGATTACTCCACAGTGAATTGTACTTTTTGAACGAAAGGTTCAGGATTATTGTCACAAAATGTAATTTCTGGTGTTTGATCTAACAGCATCTGAGCCAAACCTAAAGGTACGCTCCAGACTAAAACAGAAAGTGGCAGAGAGAAGAAGTAGCCCTTTACTTCGGAGAAAGGATGGCAGCGCCATAACCACACTTAAAAAGAGACCCATGGACGTTCCAGGTATGTCAATAGCAGCTGTCAGTAAAAGGCATTCACTGCATCTATGTATTGGTGCCAGTTTCCAGTGTATTCTTTCTGTTGTGCTGATTTGGCCATTGAGATTCTGCTTAAGAAAGGTATTAATAATTTGTCAAAAATGAATACCTGTGTGGTTAACAACGAAAGATGTTTGGATGCCACCTACCACAGTTGCCCTGTGCTAATCGATAGCATTAACCAGCACATTTCAGGAGGCCTTGTTATTATTTCATCCTTGATGCATCATCTTGAATACGTTAGAATTTGCAAGATTTGTTCAAATGAAATGTGCCCTTTTTGTCCTTTCAATCAGACTGTCTTTATATCACTCATCACTTGCTGTTGCTTGAATTAGCTGTATCCCGGTCTCTGGACTGCCATTCCCTGGTCACTCATTCTCACTGTTTGTAGAAAGAACCACATCCTGGCATCTCTGTCATTTTGAACCTGTGTTCTAACATATCCGAATGTGCTGTTTCTGGTTCATTTTTTCTATTGTATTGAGTAGCTTGTATGTTTCCCCTTGAGGTGTTTGTTTTTGAAGCTGAAGATGCTCCAGCTTCATCTAGTTCCTTCCTGTACGCTGCCCTGAAGGGATCCATGTGTCGCAACCCTTCTTGTTGCAGAATTTGATCGGGAATAAGGTTTTAAACGTTCCATTTATTTGCCAATGCCTCTCAATCATGGTAATAATGTCCACTGTCCTGATGGTAATACTTGAGATACGGACTATCGAAAGGCAATTAAGATCATTATCCCATAGCGTTTGGAGAGTAAACAAATTTAGCCTTTTGGCTTAGCTTTATTAAAAACCTATCAGACTAAAACTGCTTGAAGATTGATGGACCGTGGTTAAAATGTTGTGCCTGATTTTGGTTATCTCAATCAGAAGGATTTATAAGGGGGAAATTTGCTCTGCTTTGTCAAAAGGAAGTGTGACTAATTGGCTCCGTGAGCTCGCACAGGGACAGTGGGCCAGGTGGCCTCCAATACTATATGTTCAAAGAATGAACTTGCATTTACATACCTTGTGTGACCTCAGGATGTCTCAAAGCACTTTACAGCCAATTTAAGCACTTTTGAAATATGGGCACTGTCATAATGCAGCAGAGACACAGCCCATTTGTGTTCTGGAAGCTCCCAATAAGGACAATGTCTCAATGACCAGATAATCTCTGTTTTTAGTGATGATTGAGAGATTGCCCAGGGCAGTGGGGAGAAACCCTTTGCCCTTCTTTGAAACATTGTTGTGGGATCTTTGACATTCCTAGAGAGGGTAACTTTCGTTGATCATTGGCAATTTTTAGCGAAGATTGGTGCGTTTCATTTAGTGAACCTTGTCATTGTTATCCTACTTCTCAAAAATGTTGTTCACTTCTCATGCAAATAGACTCTCCAACAACTCAAAAATGAAATGTTGCTCACGTAATCACACTGTTTGAAATTGAACTATTCAAAGCAGAGATTTTCCTATCCGAGATTCTGCAGAGAAAGTGAAAAGTATTATTAGTGGGTATTTAAATTGAACCCCTTGCAGAGCAAGGAAAATAGCTTGCAATGATTTCCCTTCCCACTCCTGTTACCTCTTGCATTTCTCAAGAGTTTCCATCTGCATACAGCCCCTTAACTTCAAACAAGAACAGGGCAGGTTTGCTCACGTATGCTGACGACATCTAGCTTTACCTCTCTCCACCACCACTCCGCACTCCTCCATTGTTGCTGAGGGGTCATACAATGATGTGCAGAAATTTCCTCCAGTTAAATGTTGAGAAGACCAAAGGCATTGTCTTCATCTCCACACCATTCCTTAGCCACCAACCCCATCCCACCTTGGCAGCCATCTGTGGCTGAACCAGACTGTTTGCAACCTTGGTGTCCGAGCCAACCTCTGACCACATATTCATGTAATCGCTAAGGAAAATAAACAAACCTTATTTGTTAGGTATGTGTTGATAAACTGTTGCTTATAGATTTATATTTATAAAGGTGTAAATGTGGACGATTACGAACAGTCTTATCGGTAAGGATATTACACTTCAACTCGTCTACAGGGATACAGAAGGATGTGTAGTGCCATCTAGGCTTCAAAACATGGAAGTACATTTAAGAACAAACAGAATAAAAAGTACTGAGAGCACCTTGCCTGAGCTTTATTTTATATTAATATATTATTGCATGTTCAGGAAGAAATGTGTCCTGAGGTTGGAATGTTGATATTGGACTTTGATTAGAGTTTATTAGGACTCTTCAATGGGGTGATTAACACTAAGTAGGGATGGATGGTCTTTCTCTGTATGGTCCAAAATTAAGCTGCTGTTTGGGCAGCATAAGAGGGACATTTGATGATGCTGATGTGGGAACAATCTCTCATCCGCAAAGTACCACAAAATTCAGAACAAATTGGCTCTAATGTTGGACAGCAAATAGGCTTGAGCTGCTGCCATTGTGGACAGATGCTGGTGTTGGACTTGGGTGAACACAGTAAGATATCTCACAGGACCAGGTTGAAGTCCAGCAGGTTTATTTGGAATCACGAGCTTTTGGAGCACTGCCCTTTCATTAGGTGGATCCTTGATCACCTGATGAAGGAGCAGCGCTCAGAAAGCTCATGATTTCAAACAAACCTGATATTGTGAGACTACTTATTGTTGACAATGCCACCTTCCCATCTATGCAAAAGAGCCCATCTAAGGGTGCTTGCTGTAGCATTTTGTGAATCTGATTTAAAGGAGAATATTGAAGTCTTGATTTGTTTTCAAGTTGAATTGTACAGGAGGTGGATGACTGTGATTGATCTGTCTATGACTACAATGTTCCATGTGTTTCAAACACACTTAGAACATTCTAATATACAGATGGAAAAAGTGGCTAGCTTGTATTGAGTAATGGAAGGAACATCCTACTAGAAAAATACACCTTGCCAGAAGAGTTGTGACCATGTATAAGTTTTATAACTCATCTGCATACTTCCACCCTTCTAGTTTCAAATTTCTAAAGCAATAGTAAGTAGGGTTGCTCAATTAGAAGTAATTTCTTCCGTTGGGGATTTGAAGTCAAAACAAAAGTGCTTCTGCCTCACAGAACAATGTGTGGGAGAGTACAGAAGTCAAGGACCACAAGTTCTGGTTTAAATAAATAGAAATAATTGACATTCAAATGCAGTCAAATTAAATTTTACCTTTTTTGGAAATGTGTTGTTGCATTAAACTCTAAGGGTTTTTTTCTTGCGGGCAATTGCTGCTTTTCCCTCAAAAAGGAGTTAAAGATCCAGAACGGAATGGGTGCATTTGATGGAATTTGTATCCAAGGAAACTACCCAGACATTTCTACTCGGTGGTGTACTAGAGTTCAGAATGAGGCTTGGGGAAACATTATAGTATTACTTAGAAAGTTAACATCTGTGGTAGTTTTTGGTGAACGTCCTGTCATTTTCATTGTTCTCTGTAAATATGCTGGGAATGCTGTGCTTTCCTACAGACCTCCAAAAAGATTCAGGGATTTATCTTTCATAGAACCATAGAATTCTACAGTGCAGAAGGAAGCTATTTGGTCCATCGAGTCTACACCAATCACAATCCCACCCATGCCCTATTCCCGTAACTCCATGTGTTTATCCTGCTAGCCCCCCCGATAGGCAATTTTTTTTAGCATGGCTAATCCATCTAACCCTCTTTGGAGTGTGGCAGGAAACCAGAGTATCCAGAGGAAACCCATGCAGACATGGGAGAACGTACAAACTCCACACAGGCAGTGACCCAAGCCGGGAATCAGACCCGGGTCCGTGGTACTGTAACGCAGCTGTGCTAGCCACTGTGCTGCCCTTTCCTATGGAAGTGATTCTGAAAACAATTCAACAATTCAAAGGTGGCCTTGCTGATTTTCAGAAACATAACGGGATTGAGAGATCCAAACCGTTGGGTGTGTGGCCTGTCATGCATTGTGTCTGATTTGCACGTTGTTTCACAAAGGGGAGCAAATACTTCAAACCAAGGACTGTGTTGTTCCAGAAACTAGGAAGGATAGAGACAACCAATAACTTGGCCTTTGTTTCTTTGCTAACTTTGGCTCCTCAAAAAATGAGTATTACTGTGCTACCAGTGGTCATTCACGCCATTTTATAGCAAGAACCTTCCCCATGAGACGCAAAGACATGAACAACTTTCAGCAAGAGTTGTACTCTCTTTCTTTTAAAAAAAAGAGCAGAGTAACCAAGGTGAAAGAGCCAATGCCTGCCAGATAATTGGCAGTAGAAGGAATAGTTCTGAACAGGATATAAATCCAGAAGTGGTGATAGCGTGATGGAAAGTTTGGATTTTAAAAGCCAGAAAATTCGAGGAAGAAGTCAAGATTTGGAGAATTAAGGTGGACAACAGTCGAAATTGTAGAAGAGGTGAGTTAGTGGACGAAGCTTATTTGTGAGACATGTGGGGGAATTTTCCCGTCCCACCCTCCTTGAGAAATGTAGTGGGTGGAACGTGAACCGTGCAAATATCAGTTGACCTCGGGTGGGATTTTCCAGATTTGGGGCAAGCACGGCTAGAAAATCCCATCCTTGGTTTTGACATATTGATGATGCGGAGAAGTGGAATGAGTGCAGTAAGTCGAGTATTTTAACTTGGAATGAACAAAATAGGGAAATTTGTAAGAACACTACTCTTTATAGTACCAATAAAATAGACAAAGACAAGATAGGTTGTCATGCAGGGAGATGGATCAGCCATCAACTTACCAATCCAGCGAACTTTCACTACTCTCCCTCTAAGGAATATATATCCCTCTTTTGTCGTGGGGATTAAAACTGTACACAGTACGCTAAGTGTGGGCTCACCAAAGCCATATGTGATTGCAGCAATTGTTGTACTGCAATTGCCTTCAAAAAGGCTAACGTACCCAATTGCTTGCTGTACTTGCATGTTAACTTTCCATAATTAGTGAACAAATATACCCAAGCCCCTTTGAATGCAAGCATTTATTAGTCTCCCTCCATTTTTTAAAAATATAGTTTTACTATTCTTCCTACTATAGTAAATAATTTCATACTTCTCCACATTGTACCCTATCTGCCAACTTGCTTAAACACATGTATTTCACTCTGTGTTCTAATTACATCTTCCAAACAGCTTACTTTCTACCTAGCTATGTAATGCTAGCAAAATTATATACTGCGCACTGTCTCCTCTTCTGAGTCATTGATATAGATTGAAATGACACAAATCCAAGCAGAGATCCTTGTGACACTCCCCCAGTTACACCCTGCCACTCAAAATGACCCATTTATTACTATTCTGTTTTGTATAAATAGGAGCAGGAGTAAGCCCCTTGGACCCCTTGAACCTGCTCCCCCATTCAACAAGATCATGGCTAATTTGATTATAATCTTCAATCTACTTTCCTGTCTTCCCCCATAACCATTGATTCCCTTGTCAATCAAAAATCTGTCCAACTCAGCCTAGATTATATTCACTGACCTTGCAATTGGGAAGGAAAGCTGAAAGGACTGACAAGAGAATTTGTTTTGGTCTCAGTCTTGAATGAGGTGCCCCTTAAAAATCTGTGCCCTCTAGTTTAGGTTTTGAGTTTATTTATTATTGTCATAGGTAGACTTATGTTAACACTGCAATGAGGTTATTGTGAAAATCCCCTAGCCACCAAACTCCAGTGCCTGTTTGGGTACACTGAAGGAGAATTTAGCATGACTAATGCATCTAACCAGCACATCATCTGGACTGTGGGAGGAAACCAGAGCACCTGGAGGAAAACCACACAGACACGGGGAGAACGTGCAAACTGCACACAGTTACCCAAGCCAGGAAGCGAACCTGGGTCTCTGGCGTTGTGAGGCAGCAGTGCTAACCACCGTGCCACCATGCTGCCTCTAATTACCCCCGTAAGGGGGAACATCATCTTAGCATTTACTCTGTCAAGCCTCCTCAGAATTGTGTGTGTTTCAAAAAGATCACACCTCATTCTTCTAAAGTCTAAATAAGAATTGGCCCAACCTGCTCAACCTTTCCTTATAAGACAATCCTTTCACTCCAGGAATAGGCACGCTGAACCTTCTCTGAACTGCCTCCAATGCAAGTAATATCGTTCCTTAATTAAGGAAGCCAAAACAGTACCTTAAGTGAGGTCTCACCAATGCAGTGTAGCAAGACTCGATTTGCTTTGATTTATTATTGTCACATGTATTAGTATACGGTGAAAAGTATTGTTTCTTGCGTGATATACAGACAAAGCGTACTGTTCATCAAGGAGAGAGTGCAGAATGTAATGTTACAGTCATAGCTAGGGTGTAGAAAAAGATCAACTAAGTGCAAGGTAGGTCCATTCGAATGTCTGATGGCAGCAGAGAAGAAGCTGTTCTTGAGTTCTCAGACAGAAGAAAGTGGAAAAGAATATGGCCGGAGTGTGAGGGGTTCTTAGTTACGTTGGCTGCTTTTTCAAGGCAGCGGGAAGTATAGATGAGTGGGATACTGGTTTGGGTGATGGATTGGGCTTCGCTCACAACCCTTTGTAGTTTCTTGTGGTCTTGGGCAGAGCAGGAGCCATATCAAGCTGTGATGCAACCAGAAAGGATGCTTTCTCTGGTGCATCTGTAAAAGTTAGAGAGAATTGTAGTCAACATGCCAAATTTCCTTAGCCTTCTGAGAAAGTAGAGGCGTTGGGCTTTTTTAACCATAGCATCTGCATGGAGGGAACCAAGATGGGTTGTTGGTAATCTGGAAACCTAAAAACTTGAAGTCCTCAACCATTTAGACTTCCAGAAGGCTTTCGACAAGTCCTACATAACAGACTACTATGTAAAATTAAAGTTGCAGGTAATGTCTTGAGATGGCTAGAAAGCTGATTAGCAGATAGGAAGCAAAGAGTTGGCATAAGTGTATCTTCTTCTGATTGGCAGCCAGTGACCGCAGGGATGGTGCTAGGATCCCAACTGTCCACATTATATATTAATGATTTGGAAGCGGGAACTGAATATATTATCTCCAAATTTGCAGATGATACAAAGTTGGGTGGGAGGGTAAGCTGTGAGCAGGATACAGAGAAGCTCCAGCGTGATTTGCACAGGCTGAATGAGTGGCTACCTGTTGCCTAAATCTCATTGGCTTAAGGGGGCGGTCTATGTTTTTTCACCAGTAATTAGAAACTTTGTGTTTTAAAAGCTGAACCTAGAGATGTTGCAGTAAGTTGCCTTCCGTAGCTAAGGTCACAGGAAAATTGATCGTAATGTGTATTGTTCTATCCATTTGATGTTGTGAGTACTTTCAGTCAACATTATGTGAAGAGCTGAGAATTCATGTGGCACTGCTTATATGATATTACTGTGGCTATAAATGGATTCAGTTTTCATTTTATGACCACTTGATCGTTCTTTGGTCCAGTTAGATTATGCAGGAGAAGTTGGACGAAAAGAATACCACCCGGGAGCAATGATGTGAACCTCTGAGAAAATATTACTTAAAAAATGTGACTACCAGTGTTTCATCTAATTATGTTTTATTGTGTGACCTATTTGTTTAAGTACGCAGAACCTCAACGATTTTACATGGCTGTGTGCATGCAATACCTGAGTGGACTTTTCAAAATTAATTTGTGGAATGTGGTTATCATTGGCCATACCAGCATTCATACCCCATCCCTAGTTACTCTTCAGAAGGTGGTGGTCAGGGGTGGCATGGTGGTTAGCACTGCTGCTTCAATAGTACCAGGGATCCAGGTTCGATTCTCGGCTTGGGTCACTTTGTGCTGAGTCTGCACATTCTCCCCATAACCCCATGGGTTTCCTCTGGGTGCTCTGGTTTCCCCCCAGAATCCGAAAGACATGCTGATTAGGCGCATTGGTCATGCTAAATTCTCACTGTGTACCCAAACAGGAGCTGGAGTGTGGCAAATAAGGGATTTTCACAGTAATTTCATTGTAATGTTGATGTGACACTGAAAGTGAAAATGCTGGAAAATCTCAGCAGGTATGGCAATTGTAAGGAGAGAAAAGAGCTGACGTTTCGAGTCCAGATGACCCTTTGTTAAAGCTAAAAGGCATAGAAACTGAGAGATATTTACCCACTCTCTATATTTATCCCACTGTCTATGCCTTTTAACTTTGACAAAGGGTCATCTGGATTCAAAATGTCAGCTCTTTTTTCTCCTTACAGATGCTGCCAGACCTGCTGAGATTTTCCAGCATTTTTCCTTTTGTTTTTCAGATTCAAGCGTCAGCAGTAATTTGCTTTTACTAATATGACACTGCTTGTGACACTAATAAATAAACTTAAACTTAAACTTTAAACTACTTGAACCTACGCAGTAACACCTGGGTTGTAGGGTCACATTGTGTAACCTAGAAGGAACATTGGTGACAACCTGTTAAAGTTGCAGTGCAGGACACTTTTTGAAACGTGTATATTTATAGAATTGAACTGGCAGACCATTGGGAGCAGGAATGTCCAATCTTTTCAACTACTTGGCCAGATCCATATGTCACAATACTTAATCCTCCATCTGCACCTCGTCCCACAAGCTCACGTTAGCCCATGTTAAAATTACAAGGCTTCCCTCTGGTAAAAATCATGTATAAAGTCCAAAGCTCCCCCCGTGGTAGAATTTGTACCCTCAACCCTCCACTGCCACCCTTTCTTGTAACAATTCTTGAGGATCTAATGCCTTCCCTGAATTGGGAGTTTTCTCCAGGATGTCATCGTTGCGTCCTTGTGTACAGGTAATGCAGTGATGGTTGTTCCATAGAGTCACACTCTAGATTTATGTTGCATTGAATTTTGGTGAGGCCACAGCTGGAGTACTGTATGCGGTTCTGGTCACCGCATTATTAGGAAGGACGTGAATGCACTGGGCGTAGAGGAGATTCAGCAGGATATTGCCTGGGATGGAACATTTATGAAGAGAAGTTGGATAGGCTTGAGTTGTTTATGTTGGAGCAGAGAAGACTGAGGGGCAACCTGATTCAGGTGCTCAAGATTATGAGGAGCTTGGACACGGTGGAAAGGAACAGCTGTTCCTCTTTGTTGAAGGGTCTGTTATGAGGGGACACAAATTAAAAGTTTAGGGAGGAATTGGAGGAAAAACTATTTTACTCAGGATGGTGATGGTCTTGAATCTGCTGCCTGGGAGGATGGTGGAGGCAGGATGCTTCATTTCCTTTTAAAAAGTACCCGGACGAGTACTTGGCATGTCATAGCATTCAAGGCTGTGGGCCAGGTGCTGGCAAGGGGGATTAGGTTGGCAGGCCAGGGCCTTTCATGTGTCAGTGCAGATTCGATGGGCTGAAGGGCCTCTTCTGCACTGTAATATTCTGTGATTTGTTCCCACCAATCTCCATGATAACTTTCTGCTATCAGTGGTGAGAAGTGGCACAAAGCACTTTCCAGTAGATAAAGGAAAATGGGATAGGAGAGCTATGTTTAGGTCGATTATATATTGCTTGTTAATGGAGAAACATGAACACAGATTTAAGGTGCGGGGAGGAAAGTACAGAAGTGATGTTGGGGGTAAGTTTTTCACTCAGAGGGTGGTGAGTGAATGGAATCGGCTGCCGTCAGTGGTGGTGGAGGCAAACTCGCTGGGGCCTTTTAAAAGACTTCTGGATGAGTATATGGGGTTTAATGGGATTGGGGGTTATAGATAGGTCTATAGATTGGTAGGTGTTGATGTGATCGGCACAACTCGTGGGCCGAAGGGCCTGTTTGTGCTGTAGTGTTCTATGTTCTATGAGGCTTATCAATGGCACAGAAGTAGTTATTACTATTCACTTTTGATTTTACAGACGTAAGCTGTGATGTAACATTGTAAATTTTCCAGACTGAGATTTTGTTAATTGAATTTTCTGTTTTATCAGATTCGGCTTGTAACAGCGCTCCAGGATCTGGTCCAAGCTCCCCCAACAACAGCTCCAACAACATCACTACAGAAAATGGCATAGCAGGATCGGCAGCCAACGTGCCAACTGAGGTAACCTTTCTGTGGCAAACATCGCTCTGAGAAGCGTTGGCTAACAAAATCCAAACCTGGTTCTGATTTTTAAAATGGTTTGTTTTCAGTGGTCATTTGTTCCCTACACTCCCACATCATAGAAACATCTGTGAATACAGCCTCCGATCAAAGCTATCCAAGTTAAAATGTTAGTGTTTCAAACCACATTAAGGAATGCATGCTGCACATACCCATGTGAAAAGAAAAAATAGTTTCACTCCATCTGTCCACAGTTTTGCGTGGTTATCAAGACAAGTTGATCCCCAAAATCAAAAGAGAAAATGCTGGAAAATCTCAGCAAGTCTGGCAGCATCCGTAAGGAGAGAAAAGAGCTGACGATTCGAATCCTTTGTCAAAGCTAAAAGGCGTAGAATGTGGGAGATGTTTATACCATTTATTTATTCCACTTCCTATGCCTTTTAGCTTAGTCGAAGAGTCATCTGGATTCAAAACGTCAGCTCTTCTCTCTTCTTATAGATGCTGCCAGACCTGCTGAGATTTTCCAGCATTTTCTCTTTTGATTTTAGATTCTAGCATCTGCAGTAATTTGCTTTAATCCCCAGAAACCCTGGTAAAAATCAGAATCAGGTTTATTTAATCGTGGTAAGTAAATGACCCCGATCACCAACTCTGTTCACTTTCTTGACAAGTAACTGAGGCTAGCTGGTTTAGCCCCAAGCTGAACTTCTGACCACGTATCTGCCTGCTGCATCACGTAGACCACTTACCTCCAAAATATTGCCAATACTAAACATGAAATCTTTGCAAAATGGCTTGGCTTCTGCCCACATTTTTGAAATTGTGCAAGATCAGTGCAGTTGTTCCCTATTATAAATCAAACAATTTTCTATAGGTGCAAAAAAATGAAATCAATGATTTGCCTAAAAGTTGCAAATCTTTGTGTTTTTGAATCCTTTTTTATCTATTTCCAGAGGACTGTGTACATTTTAAACTTTCTGAAATATAAGCCTTCCATTTTTGAAATTTTTCAGCAATTTTAAGAATCATTAGTTTGAAAAAAAAAACTCAATACCAAATGGCAGGAATTTTGAGCAGTGTTGTTTCTTTGCTTAGTCTGGTACCTGTTAAATTGGTTTATTTGCTCAGCATTCATCCTGATGCTCCTCAGTTCTATTTTTAGAATGCTCAGATGAGTATTTGGGGACTTGGCTGATCTGCAAGTTCTAACGCTCTGAATTTGTGCAAATACTTAAACTACCCACTATGGCTCTGAGCAGCAGGTTATCCCATCAACAAATGCAGAGAACATTCCACTGGCCGCTAAACACATGGGTCATGAAGTGGACAGGAGATGACACAGGGATGGAATTAGTGATAAGTAGATTGGTTCTGATGAATGGGTGGGAAATAGGCAGCATTTAATAAGTTCATGGGATGTGGGCATTGCCGGCTAGGTCAGCATTTATTCCATCCATGACGGCTTTTAAGAGTCAACCACATTGCTATAGGTCTGGAGTCGCATGTAGGCCAGACCAGGAGGAGAGATTTCCTTCCCTGAAGGACTTGTGAACCAGATGGGCTTTTACAACAGTCGACAATGGTTTCATGCTCATTATTAGACCTTTAATTCCAGATTTTTTTAATGAAATTCAAATTGCAGCATCTGCGTGGCGGGATTTGAACCCAGGTCCTGGAAACATTACCTTGTGTCTCTGGGATACTAGACCAATGACAGGACCACAAAGCCACTGCCTCCCCTGTACACAAGGCTACGAGGTGCTGAAGGATGGAGCAAGTGAAAGACAGGGTGGGATGGGTGGTTCAAATAATGGGAGATGCTCATTGATGGTAACTGAGTTGCTTTAGGATCACAGAGGTGACATCAATAAGGGAGTGATTCAGTTCTTTGGTTTTATACCTGTGCTCACATTTCAGCTGCAGCAATTCACTCTGATGTGGAGTTGCTGGCATTGGATTGGGGTGGGCACAGTAAGTAGTCTTGACAACACCAGGTTAAAGTCCAACAGGTTTACTTGGTAGCATGAGCTTTCAGAGCGCTGCTCCTTCATCAGGTGAGTGCAGGATTTGTTTCACGAACGGGGCATATATGGACACAAACTCAATTATATGATAATGGTTGGAACGCGTGTCTTAACATTCCAACCATTAACTTGTAATTCAGTCTGTGTCTATATACGCCCTGTTTGTAAACCAGACTCTCCACTCACTTGATGAAGGGCCAGTGCTCCGAAAGCCCGTGGTACCAGATAAACCTGTTGGACTTTAATCTGGTGTTGTGAGGTTTCTTACCATGGCCACCCCAATCCAATACCAGCATTCCCATCTAAAAATTGTCACATCTTGAGAAACTTGTATTCAATCCTCATTTACCATTTCTGTTTCTGTGGGGAAATAACAGGTTCAAATCTTTTGTCCCTTTCTTCAAAACTGAAACTTCCCATTCCTAGAATCAATGGAATGAATCTTCATTTCACCAGAACAGCTTGTAATACTCCAGCTACAAAGTAATAATGTCTTGTGCAAATTGAACAACAAATGTCTTGCATTTGTTTTCAATGTGCATGAACCCAAAATCACAATTTTCTTAATGGTCCTTGCACTGCCACTTCTCAGGATCTGTCTGATATATCTAAATCTTGGCTCCTCCATTCTGTTCAAGATCATGCCTTTTAGGTTATGCTTACACATATTACCTCACATTTCATTGCATTAAATTACATCTATCTATCTGCCCACTTTGCTTGCTAACGAGCTGTTGTATTGTTCCCCACGCTTTTGCAGACTTTCCATTTCAGTATCCGCAGTCTTTAATTAGAATTCTTCTTATGCCTAGATCATTGACATAAATGGAGTTCTGGAGATAACAGAACGCTAAGGCACATCACTATTTTTGCATACAGCCTGCCCGTTCTGTTTGTTTCATGGTCCCGGCTTGTACATTCCATCATTTTTATAATTGTGTAGAATCCTAGCAACTCTCTTCAAAAAATTCATATTTGCAGCACCTGCTGCATAGGTGCAGCAATCGTTAATTCACAATTGGCCAAATGGCCTCGTTTGTTCTGTAACAGTTCTGGAATTCTCAGATTCTTTTAATCTAAATATTGTGACTTTTCTCAAACAGTTCATAACGTGGCACGTGTGTTACAGATCCTGATTAGCTCCTTGCTTTCTAGGTGTTAATTTAATTCTATCTTACTATGGAGCTTTTATCCCTGGATGAAATTAAATGATCAATAACTTCTAGCTTAGACAAGACTCCCTACAGTGCAGAAGGAGGCCGTTTGGCCCATTGAGCCTGCGCCGACGGCAATCCCACTCAAGTCCTATTCCAGTAAATCAACGTATTTACCCTGCTCGTGAAGGGACAATTCAACATGGTCGATCCACCTAAGCTGCACATCTTTGGATTTTGGGCGGAAACCGGAGCATCCGGAGGAAGCCCACGCAGACACGGAGAGAACATGCAAACTCCACACTGAGAGTGACCCAAGCCAGGATTGAACCCAGGTCCCCAGTGCTATGAGGCAGCAGTGGTAACTGTTGTATCAGTGTGCCACCTGTGTTTACCTTTTCTCCTCTTGAGCAAGCGAGTAGTACTTTGGTGTAATTCTGGTTTCTCAAGATATTTTTTGAAAAATTATACTTCATGCTTCTAACAACCGTTCCCCCAACTTCCCCTATCGACCTGGTTGTCTGATCTTTGGTACCTCCTATTATTTATCTCCAGTAGCATCCTCTTCATACTGTTCTCGGGTGATAACTCCTGTTCCATTCCCACCTTTGTAAATAATGAAGCAAAGTACTGACTGAAGCATTTTTTTTTGTACATAGTGTCCCCTTTGACCCACCCTTCAACAATATTTTTACTTAATGAGCTTGTAAAAGCTCTTTTACAGCACTTGTCTCATTTTATATGCTTCTGGTGCTCGGTTAGAAAATAAAAGTGTTGCTTTTTGGAATCTGGTCTGTGGTAGCAAAAGTTTAAGAAGCGCCAATCAGCAACACTTTGCATTCTTGAAGATAAAATCACTTTGAATTGTTTATTGATAAAAGGGAATGTTTACGTTGTACTGACAATCTAAATTTGGATCTTTTGGAGATCTAATTCTAAAATGTTAATTTTATAATGTCATTAAAAATCCAATCAATCAAATGAACCACTTGTGCCAGTAGCAGTTGGATGCATTATGTTGTTGACATTCACATACTGTCCTTTTCTTCTTTCAGTCTACTTTGCCTCACAAACTGGTTGCTCGAGATGGCTCAGTGACGCAATTGCCTCTGTATACTTCACCATCATTGCCCAACATAACTTTAGGTCTGCCAGCCACAGCTCCCTCTAGTGTAAGTACTTGAACCACCTGATATTACACATGTACCATTCATCATAAATTATAGTGCAAACATCTAGCAGACAATGTGAAATCTGCTAGTGACTAGCTTTCCATTTCATTTAGTTCTTTTGGGAGGAATGTTGCTGGTGATCAGGCACATCCCTGCAGGTGTTGAGCAAATCGCCAACCTGCAGCCATGTAAACTGGGAGATTGCCATTGCTCCTTCTCACTATCACTGCCACTCCCCCGCCCCCACCCCCACCCACCCCCATTTCCTTCGCAGTAATGGATGTGGCAGGATGAGCAATTTAGGTGATTTTCTGGATATATTGCTGTATGTGGGTCCTGCAATGCAATGTATCTTGGGGTTTAGAATCACAGGTTCACACCCATGTTTCTCCACGCAGTGAGTTCTTGACCTTGGGTAAGCTATTCGAGGCACTGGGTGAAGATTGGACAGTTTTTGCGAGGGTTGAAAAGCTTATTACCCCTTCTCCCAATGCTGCAGGCATTCATTTCAGCAGTAGCAGATTGATATGCCTCTAATGCAGGAAATCTTAGAGAACTATATTAAGAAACGCATTAAACCTCTTGTGTGGACTTATTTACCTATTACTTATTTTCTTAATTTGTATTACACCTTCCACATTGAATAGAACCCAAGGCACAGTCACACTCTCCGACCTGATCCTGAGATTCACTAGAACTTTGTAAAGTTCAAGGAAGGAACCTGGTTCAAGATATAATTGCTGCTGCCTGAATGCTTGGCCCTTGCACTAATTGAGAGTGAATAAACAGCAGTGTTCCATTGCACATACACAACAGTGATTCTCCAGAAATGTTCATCTGCCCAAAGGGAAACAAATAGTTTTTAAAAACAAAATTCTTAGGGTATGGACAGTGCGGCAAGGCCACATTTGTTGCTGTGAGGTGATTCGATTTTCTCCTTGAACTGCTGCAGCTCTTCTCGTAATAGAGGCCTCACAGTGGTACTAGTTAGGGAATCTCAGGATCTTGACCCAGTGTTGGGAAAGGACTGATGATGCATATCTTATTCAGGTTGGTGTGTAACTTGGAAGAGATGTGGTTAACACAGCACAAAATGGAGGTTGCAGAGTAGGGTGGTGCAGTCAAAAGTAATCTGGAGTTGCTAAAGTGCGTCATGTACATGCTAGAATCATTCTGTATTGGGGTGGACATTGAACACCAGTCAAGCTGCTCTGCTTTTGATGTTGAGCTTCTTGTTGTTACTGCATCTCATCTCACTAGCATCAGCTTGTGTTCACATCTGCATGTAGGCTATAATGAGATCAGCCACCGAGTTGTTCTGGTGGAACTGAGGGTTGACGAGCAAGGTATTGATGAGTAAAAGTGGTTTGAAGCCACACTTGGTGACCCTTTTCATCAATTCATTGGTGATTGGGAGGAGGTTGATAGGATGGTCACTGCTGGACTAGATTTGTCGTGTTTTGTAGTTTGGCGTAACCACATTGTTTAGTAGTTACTATTCTGGAACTATATTTATTGCTAAGGGGACAGCTAATGCCAGGTTGTCGTTTTATAGCCTTGAAGTTGTCAGAACCTGTAGCATTTTTTGTGTTTGTTGTACTCAACCATTTCTGAAAGTCAGGTGAGGTAAACCTAGGCACTGACTGGCATCACGGTGGCACAGTGATTAGCACTGCTGCTTCACAGTGCCATGGACCCAGGTTCGATTCCTGGCTTGGGTCACTGTCTATGTAGAGTTTTCACATTCTCCCCGTGTCTGCCTGGGTTTCCTCCTTCAGTTTCCTTCCACAATCCAAAAATGTGCGGGTTAGGTTAATTGGCTATGCTAAGTTGTGTGCTAAATTAGTGTCCTGGGATGCGTAGGTTAGCGGGGTAAATGTGTAGGTTATGGGGATAGGGTTTGACTGGGATTTTTGTTGGCGCAGGCCTGATGTGCCAAATGGCCTCTTCCTGCACTGTTGGGATTCTATGATTCTATGAACTTTGAAAAAGATGCATAATATTTACTGATTCTTTGAAGGCTGGTCACCAACTCTATTCTACTGCAGTTCCCCTGCATGTCTATTAAAGCTTTGTTTCAGTTAATTTATCACTACCTTGGTCAGATGCATATTATAAAACTCCTCTATTGTTGTGGAGATTGATAACTATGGTTATGACTGTTAAATATTTTGTGGTTATTATTCACGTAACAAATTGTTCAATGTGCTTTCTATTTTTATACAGGGAGCCTCTGGCCAAGCAGAAGGAGAGAGAGTGGGTTTGCAAGGACTCCCACTGAACACTCCATTTATTGCTGGTACTCATCTGCCACACTACATTGCCACATTGGATAAAGATGGCAATAGTGGGCACACACCCCTCTTGCAGCATATGGTCTTGTTGGACCAACCTACACCCCAGAGTCCACTAGTAACTGGTAAGTAATTGTAATAATTCAGGTATGTGCAAGAGATTCATCTTTTCTAAAGACAATGATGAAAACCAGGGATTTATCAATGTGAAGAGAGAATCTAATATGTATATTCAAAAAATAAAAGGAAGCTTAATTTCTGTGCCTTTGGAATTACACAGTTGAAAGGTTAGGATAGGAAGGAGTGTGCTGGTGTGAAATTCCTTTATCATTTTAACAGAGGTGTTAATATTTCTTGCAATAGCAGTCCAATTAATTTTTTGTGTACATATTAAACACTTCTAAGCTAATAATCACGATTATATTTGTTATCTGCATCTGTTCATTTAAAATTCCAATTCGACACACCAAAGTCATTCAAGCATAGCTATCAGCAACTGGCTCAAAAACTGTTGTGGTAGAAGCTCTAGAATTTAGAATCCCCACAGTGCTGAAGGAGGTCATTCGGCCCATTAAGCCTGCTCCGACAGCAATCCCACCCAGTCCCTATTCCTGTAACCCCATGTATTTACCCTGCTAGTCCCCCTGACCTTAAGGGTCAATCAACTTAACTTGGAGCACCCGGAGGAAATCCACGCAGACACAGGGAGAATGTGCAGACTCCACACAGCCAGTGACCCAAGCCGGGAATCGAACCCGGGTCCCTGGCGCTGTGAGGCAGCAGTGCTAACCACTGTGCCGCCCCTAAGAAATGGCTGACTGTCTGCTTGCTCATTCAAGCAATGTTGCTTGGAAGGAGATGACAAGAGAAAAGAAAATAACTTCCAAATGTTTTCCTATTGAGTAAAGAAATTTATATCTGAGGCATATAACCCTGTCGATCGATTTAGATCCCTCCCAAAACAGTCCTTTCTGCAGTCACACATGTTTTGATGCACGATTCTCTCTTCCTGGGCCGTTCAATACCATAGTTAACAAAATAAACAAGCTCAAAAACTGAGCTGTAAAGAAGATTACTGGATCTTTCACTTCTCAATAGTTGTCGGTGTCCCATGTTGCTAGTACCTGGAGACTCTCAATCAGTCACACTGTGACATCACAATGTTGTAATTGTTTAAAGAGCTGCTGTGGAAATGTTACTTTGGGATATTTAAGGAGTCATGTCCTCAAGTTGAGAATTGGGGATGTGGATGTTGAAAACATGTTTCCTCCAGTTATTCAACTGAAATTGAAGAATTGGTTACACCATTTGATAATTAATGGGGAATCATTGTACCGTTTCTTCCCTCAGAATTAAATTAACTGGTTATTCATCTTGTGACTGCTGAAGGGTTCTTGCTGTTTCTAAAATGGTATCCTGTTTGCCTTTGTGATCTATGATCAATGCATTTCAAAGTAATTCTTTCCATAAAGAGCTTTGAGAAGTGGTTTGACCTTATCTAAAAATAAGGTCCTTTTCAAAAAAAACTGGAACAGAACAGAAGGAGCTTTATTGCACATCTGGCCAGACTGTACCTTACTTAGAAATGTTGGATTCTGACCAGCGCTGTGATTTTCAATAACGGTAGCCCTGGCTTTTCTGACTGAGATTAAAAAATGATTGGCTGAAGTTGTAGGACTTCCTGAAATGCCACTGGGGGTACGGAGTAATAATTAACTTTAGTTCTGGCATCCAAAACGGAAAGGTGTTGCATTCCCCATCACTTGCAATACCAGTCCCTCACCATGATGTGGGCAATAAAATTTTTTTTTCCAAAAATTAAATTAGATTTGTGCCTTGCAAGTAACTTTCTGTGGGATTTGTTGCTTGCTTCTTAGCCCAAGACCAAAGAGGAGACATTATTAGGAAAGTAATTGATATTTGCTTTCAACACATTTTTACAATTTGAATGCATTTTTCTTCAAATACTGGAGCAAAAATATCCTGAGATTTTACATTCCTGTCATTAATTACCAAACCAAGGATGTTAATTGCCATTCTGTGGCATTTTGCCACATCTTTGTATTCTGTTGTGGTTGTCTGGAAGTTTTAAAGTTCACTTCCAGCAATGCTATGTGGAGCTCATGATTTTTTTTGTCAGAAAGATCAAGTCAATCTGCCCAGCTGCCTTTGCCATTCCCTCCCTTCCCCTAATTCTTCAGGACAAACAACCCCAAAACTGTCTTGACACTGAACTCTCATGTTTCTCAAGATTCTAGCCCATCTTGTGCAGTGCTTTGTCGGAGCTCATCTTGTTAGTAAGATCTCCTCCCTGCCTCGAGATCCTCTAGATTTCAACTAAACTATTGATCAGCCTACCTCAGTGTCTCATTTTGGACATTGTTATTAACAGTTCTCTTTCATAGAATCCCTACTGTGCTGAAGGAGGTCATTTTGCCCTTGTGGCCAATCATTACCACCATGCTGCCTTATGCTGTTTCCTTGGGCGTAGTAAGAAGTCTCAACATCAGGTTAAAGTCCAACTGGTTTATTTGGAATCACGAGCTTTGAGTGCTGCTGTTTCCACAGGCACTTACCTGATGAAGAAGCAGCACTCTGAAAGCTCATGATTCCAAATAAACCTGTTGGATTTTAACCTGGCGTTGTGAGACTATTTACTGTGCCATCGCAGTCCAACACTGGCATCTCCACCTCACTGTTTCCTTGGGCACTGTCACTCTAAATCTGCTGTCATCCCTCCCTCTCCTCAACAGCCCTACCCTTGACCCTGCTTTATCTCCCAAAACTACTGCCTCATTTCCAAACTACCTTCCTTCTCCAAAGTCCATATTGCTGCTTCCCAAATTCATGCCTATCCTTTCCGCAATTCTACTCTTGAATCCAACCAGATTTCCAACCTGTCCATAGCACCAAACCGGCCCTGGTTAAAGTCACAAATGACGTTCGGTGTGACAGACTGAGAAACTATCTCTCTCACTCCCCTCAGCCTAACCGCAGCTTTCAACAGTTAACCATAGCATTCTCCATCATCTCGCTTTTGTTATCCAGCTGGGTATTCTGATGCACTCATCTGATTGTAGCCAGCGTTGGTGCAGACTTGATGGGTGAAGAGCCTCTTCTGCACTGGAGGGATTCTATAATCTATCTGATTATAGCCACTGTTGGTGCAGTCTCAAAGAGTCTCTTCTGTGCTGTAGTGTTCTGTGATTCTATTCTGTGAATCATCTATCATAACTTTCCTTCCTCATCTCACTCCTGTTACTTCTGGTGTCCCCAACACTATGTAGTTGCCCCTATCTGTTTCTCATCTACATGTTACCCCTCAGCGATATCATCTGAAAAAGACAACCTCTACTTCTAACTATATGCCAATGATTGCTAAACCTCTGTGGAGCTCCCCACTGTCTCTCTGATTGTCACAATGCTTGCTTTGCATTCATTATTGAAAGAACAACAATTTCCTCCAAATAAGCATTGAGAAGATGGAGGTCCCCATCGCATACCCTGCCCCCTGTCCCGCATTTTGCGTTGAGCAAGACCACTCACAATCCCATTGTGTTTGATCCCAAATGAGTTTCTAACCAGATATTTGCACCAACAGTAGGACTACCTACATGCACCTCCATAACATTGCTCAACTCCTATTCTGCCGCAGCTCATCTTGTGTTGGATTTGTCATCTAAGCCTTTGTAACTTCCAGACTTGACTATACCAGTCCAATGCTGACTGGCTTTGTCCTGTGTACTTCATAAGCTTATACCCATTCAATTACCTGAATTTGCTTCACATCTAATTCACTCACAGCTGTGCATGCTGATCTTCACTGCCTTCATACAACCCCTAGTGCAAAAGGAAGCTATTCAGCTAATCGAGCCTGCACCGATGACAATCCCACCCAGAATCTATCTCAGCAGCTCCACATGTTTAGCCTTCTAATCCCCCTGACATCAAGGGGCAATTTAGCATGGCCAATCCATCCAATTTTGCACACCTTCGGAGTGCGGGAGGTAATTAGAGCATCCAGAGGAAACCCACGCAGACACGGGGAGAACATGCAGACTCTGCACAGACAATCACCCAAGTCGGGAATTGAACCCGAGTCCTTGGCACTGAAACAAGAGTGCTAAGCAGTGTGCCACCGTGTCTTCCACAAAAACAAGCACCAGTTTTCAAATCTTTCACCTCCAGTTCTATAAACCTTTGAGATTTCTGCATTCGTCCAATTTTTGTCAGTTGCCTTCCCTGTTTCTACTTGCCCTACCATTGGTAGCTATGCTCCCTGTTACCTTGACACTAAGCTCTGGAATTCCTTCCCTAAATCTCTCTGCCATTTCGCTTCATCTTAATTTCAAACTGCCCTTTAAATCTATCTGTTTTTCAAACTTCTGTAAATTTTCTGATTTCACCTTCCATGTGACTCAGTATCAAAAATATTTCTATCTATTTTGCCCTTGTTAAGCACCTTGAAATGTTTTATTAGGTTGAATGCACTGTGCAACTTAAGTTGTTAATAAGGAGATCTTAGTTGACAGAGGAATTTTTATATTTCTTGGGTATTGCTGAGAAAATAGACATGCTGTCAAAGTTTTGCCTTGCACATTAAGGCAATTTGCAAGAATACCAGCAGTAAAGGAAACAAACATTTATATGCAGGGGTAGAGTGCTGCTTGGTTGGCAGTTGGACTTTGATTGGTATCAGTGTTGATATGGCAGTTAACTGTCAAGCTTTTGTTCAAATTCAAACCAAATAGGTCAACTCAGATTGGTCAAGATATTGCTATTGTGAATGATGCAGGAAATGAATGGCTGTGTCCCAAGGTTTGTATAGTTGAAACGGGCAAAATGTGAGGTCATGCTCTTTCTACCTAAAAAAAAAGAGGGCCCCATGTGTGAATGGCTTCTAGCACATGTAAGTGAGCCACACGGTGAGCATGACTGATAATGTTAAATTGGCTTCCTGTGTAATTCTTAGCACAGTCAGGGTTGTTTGGCAAGTACTGCCTAATCTTAGAATCATATATAATATTGGACACCATGTTTTGAGTTTTGCAAGCTGGTGGAGTCTAGTCAGTACTTTGCTGTTCAGAACAGCCGTAGGGAGGTGCTGTTTGATACAATTCATTGGTCATTGGACCATAAATAACTGGCATTGCAACGGCACTGAAATTCATATACCACGTTACTCGATTTGTGAGATTGGCAGATCATTTTTTTTGGCCTTAAGGCAGCATTCTGCTAATGGAGAATACCATTCATGTTGCAACTGCATGGTAACAGCATGCAATGATTCGCTTCATCTAATGGCCAAATTTTGAGAGACCTTATCCTTCTAGAGGTAGACTGGGCACTGGCCACCGAAAGTGGTGGCCTTGGGCCCAAGGATAACTTTGATTCCAGCATCAAGTTTGCACAGTGACCAAACGCCTCTGGCTTTATTTGTGGGGTTGCCGATGAAGCCAATCTTCTAGCGTGTGTAACTGTAGGCGTCCAAGTGTTTATATTGACCTGTGAAGGTAGGCTTGTTATAGGCAATGGTGGAGATAAATGAGTTTCCTTTTATATCAGAAATGGGCAGTGATCAAGTCTATTATAAATCCAATTTCTTCTGATCAAGACACACATTGTCTTGACAATATACATAGACTTTATGCTCCAATGATTTGCAATAATTGTGTGATTTTAGAATTTCAAGATTGGATAATGACCCATATTTAAACTGAAATGGGTCAGTGCTGTAATACATATTCTAAGGTGGTAGGAGGAGCAGAATTTGTCGCAACATCCCTAAGTTAGGGAGGGCAAATTCTATTAGTTTTTACATCTTGATGTAACCTAGTGAAAATCAGGAGGGGGCATAGTCAGGTGGGGGTGTGAAACTCCCATGCCAGTATTGAAAACGTTGATATTCACTGAAGAGGCTTATGGTAATAATGGTTACTTGGATGAGTCAATGGAATTGTCACATTTGGAATTATAATCAACATTGAGTCAATACTTTCAGACAGAGAGAAAGGAAAAGATGTTAACTTTCTAATGGGTTTTTAATATCTGTTTTAATGATAAAAAAAATCTCTCTGGTTATGACGTGCGGAATTCAGCTGAAATAGTCAAGTGATTTTACATAATAGAGTATTGGTAATGTAATCATCAAAAGCCATTAAATAATGTATACATACTGAAAATGTTCAAATTGTTATCCTGTATTATTGTCCTGTTATATAGTTCAATCTTGGCAATAGATTTAAACATGATTTGAATTTTGCTAGTCTTTATAGTTCATTAAAAATATATTTTTCTTTGAGTGAGTTAGCTCTGCTAAAACTGTTACAGTACAATCAGTTGGAAATTAATTTAGATTTGTAAAATTCTGTAATGTTGATGTTTTTGTTGTTTTTTTTCCTGAAATTAAAATGATGAGAATATTTCAAGTAGAAAATGGCTGGCTGCAATGGCCTCTTGTTGTCTTAATTACTCAACAGCCATTTTTCTTCCTCCTTTTTTCCTTCTGCTGTTTTCTGCCTTATATCTTAGACTGGTATCTTTCAGGATTGGGAGCGTTGCCCATTCACCCACAGTCGCTTGTTGGCCCCGACAGAGTTTCACCTTCCATACACAAGCTTAGACAGCACCGTCCATTAGGGAGGACGCAGTCAGCACCGCTACCACAGAACGCACAGGCCTTACAACAGCTGGTCATACAGCAGCAACATCAGCAGTTCCTGGAGAAACACAAACAGCAGTTCCAGCAACAACAGATTCACATTAACAAGGTTAGTACTGAGGTAGCAATTATATGCCAAATAAACCTGAGTGCTCAATGTGCTGATCAGCATACATTATACCACATCTGGCTCAGAGAGATGAAATGTATTTTTCCTCATGTCAGCATAGTAACATACAAGTTATGGTTTCTATTTGTGAAGGTCATGTGAAGGATATCTTATTAGAGTTAATTTGTTATTTAATGTTAGTGAAAGACTTTTGGAATAAGTAGGCTATCGCCCATAATGGCATTTTTTAAAAATCATTTTCTGACGCGTGGAACTGATTGGCACAGCAATTAAGTGTCTTGTTGCAGGGTAATAGAAGTTTAGTTTGCAATTGAAATCAGAACCTTGAGATTAAGTCATAGCCAGTATCTCACTATAGCTGTTTGTTATGTGTTAAAAATCATTGTTTTCTGTGTTTCTTGTTGTTATACAATTTGCATACTTATAGTAGAATTACACCAATCAAGACAAAATGGTGAACTTACTATCTAAGTAGGACCTGGCAATATAGGGGCATCAAGTAGTAGGAATTTATGCATTTTTTTTTGATGATGGGTGATTGGAAAATATTGTGCAGAGTAGAAGTCTGAAATGGGTCAGACCGCATAGTTTATCGATGTTAATGCCACAAGCAATTTGCAAAGCTATTCAGTGGTTGCCTACGCACATTTCATTTTCAAATTACTGATCAATGGGGACTTCATGTGAACTAGGCCACTCTAGTCTAAGAAAACAAGAACCTGAGAAATAGGAGCTGGAGTGTCCAGCTCCATCCACCTTCAACTGCTTCATCAGTGACCTTCCTTTCATCATGAGATCAGAAGTTGGGATGTACGTCGATGATTGCAGAATGTTCAGCATCATTCACGACTTCTCAGTTCATGTTCAAATACAGCAAGACGTGGACAGTATCCAGGTTTGGGCTGACAAGTGTGCTACAGAAGTACCAGGCAATGACCATCTTCAACCGGAGTGATCTAACATTACCCTTGACATTCAATGGCATTACTGAGTCCCCCACTATCACAAGCTGGGGGCTACCATTGACCAGAAACTGATCTGGACGAATCATACAAATACTGTGGCTACAAGAGCAGGTCGGATGCTAGGAATTTTGCAGCAAGTGACCCCTTCGTCTGATTCCTCAAAGCCTGATCGTCATTTACAAGGCACAAGCCAGGAATGTGATGGACTACCCTACAAGGGTAACAAATACATGATAATACCACCTCCTGGAGGTTTCCCTCCAAGCCACACACCATGCTGACTTGGAAATGTATTGCCATTCCTTCGTTATCGTTGGGTCAAAATTCTGGAACTCTGTCTCTAACAGTTTTGTGGCTATACCCAAACCGCATGGACTGCAGCAATTCAAGGGGGCAGCTCATTATCACAATCCTTTGACTGATATAGTTTTCTCTCATCTCAATCTGAAATGATCAGCCCTTATCCTGGGATTTGTGCCCCCGTGTTTCAGATTCCCCTATCAGAGGAAACAATCACTGTGTCCACCCTTTCAGAATCTTGTAGGTTTCAATGAGATCTCACCTTTCATTCTTTTAAATGTCAGAGAAAATGCCCCTAATTTGCTCAGCCTTCCATCATAGGACACCCCCCTCATCCCAGGGACCAATTTAGTGAACCTTCGCTGTACCGCTTCCAATGCAAGTGTATCTTTTCTTAAATGTAATTACCAAAACTGCACACAGTACTCCAGATGTGGTCTCACTAAAACCCTGGACAACCCTAGAAGACATCTTTGTACCCGTACCTCAATACCCTTGCAATAAAGGCCAAAAACATTTCCTGACGGATGAAGGTGGAAGAGAGAATGTCCAGGGTGTGTGGGGTCATTAATTATGCTGGCTGCTTCGCTGAGGTAGCGGGAAGTATAGATAGAGTCAGTGGATGGAAGGCTGGTTTGTATAATGGATTGGACTACAGTGACGACCTTTTGTAGTTCCTTGCGGTCTTGGCCAGAGCAGCAGCCATACCGAGCTGTGATACAACCAGAAAGAATGCTTTCTATGGTACACCTGTAAATGTTGGTGAGAGTCATAGCTCACATGCCAAATTTCCTTTGTCTTCTGAGAAAGCAGCGGAGTTGGTGGGTTTTCTGCCCATTAATCCTAAATTTTTTACAGCAGCCTTTTGAAAATTCAAAATGGGCTCAAAAGGTCTCGATAGATTAAAGTTGAAGTTTATTTATTATTGTCATATGTAGGCTTAACATTGCAATGAACTTACTGTGAAGATCCCCGAATTGCCTCACACTGGGGCCTGTTCGGATATACTGAAGGTGAATTTAGTATGGCCAGTTCACCTAACCAGCAGTCTTTTGGACTGTGGAAGGAAACCAAAGCACCTGGAGGAAACCCACACAGACACGGGGAGAATGTGCAAACTCCACAGACAGTGAACGCAAGCTGGGAATCGAACCTGGATCCCTGGCACTGTGAGGCTGCAGTGCTAACCACTGCCACCGTGCCGCCCAACTGTTTAATTGGGATAGACTTCAATGGATTGTAGGTTAAGCATAGTTACAATTGTTTGTTTGAAAATGTAGCAGTATCATGAATCTGTAACTAATTATGAATTCAATTTCTGTTTGGTTTTGGATGAGTTTCTGGCATTCTTTTCACAGGGATATGCTAAGTTTGAAAACAGGAAAAGGTTTAAGAAATAAAATTAAAGGAAATGTGAGATACTACATTGGCAGTGGTTGGGAGAGGGTATTTTCACAATATCATGGGCGTTAATTTTAATAACCGAATGCTAGTTACCTGGATTTTTGTATGAAACTGTGTGAGGTATGCTGATGCATTCCAGCCTTGCTGTTCGCTTGTATGTGGAATGGCTTCCTGTACAGAACTAATGACACCACAGGGCCCCCAAGTTGCTTGCGGAAAGGGTTGTTGAACAGGACTGCTTTGAATGCTTGTTTCTATGTTCAAAGTTGATGCATATTGTGCATAACTGTTACTTGAGTGCTGAGCTAGTCAATGAAATTAATTACATTGATATTTTCTCCATCATTTGCTAAGGAAGCAAAATTCTGAGCTGCACTTAACACTTCATATTTTGGGTTTTGTGTCAAAGGTGTAGAAGTATAATGCAGTCTGCAGAAGGAAAGGTGTGATTTGGGAAGGGCCGTCAGTACGTCCATTCCCAGTGCATTTGCTGCCTCCATACCACCCTGAACTATGTGTAAATACTGAGTGCTGAACGTGGTAGAGACTACTTTAAATTCTAAATGAAATGGCAGCTTGAGTGATCAAGCAATGGCACTAATTGCTTCCTCTGTTTCTGAGGTGTGTTTAGATTAATTGGACCTTTATCAGTAATGCATTGTTGTCTTTCATTTGATGATTTATTTTATTGTCTTCGGGCATTGGGCCGGCAACAGAATTGAGTAGTCTGATGTAAATCTGATTTTATAGCTGACCTTTCATTTGGGAAAATCTTGGATTTTATGCGCAATTGGATATAATTGCTTGGAATCTATCAGGAGAATTTTGAATTCAACAGTGATCTATATCTCTGTAACTATGTTTGAAATTAGTATTACAAAGGCTTGCGTTTGAATTTACCCATGAGGAAAATAATGACGATGTAAATATGTACACTTGCCTTTCCAAATTATTTGCTTTCCAATCAGGATTAGCACATTTTAAATGCAGAATAAATTTCCCTTTATTCTGTCAGTGTGGGTGGAAATTGCTCAGAACACAGAACATTACAGCGCAGTACAGGCCTTTCGGCCCTCGATGTTGCGTCGACCTGCGAAACCAATTTAAAGCCCATTTAACCTACACTATTCCGATGTCATCCATATGATTATTCAATGACAGTTTAAATACCCTTGTAACATTGTTAGAACTAGCACAGAAAAGAGACAGCATGGTGGCACAATGGTTAGCACTGCTGTCTCACAGCTCCAGTTACCTGGGTTCAATTCCGGCCTTGGATGGTTGTCAGTATGGAGTTTGCATGTTTTCCTTGAACCACCACCCTGCCCATCCCCCATGCTAAATTGACCCTTAGTGTCCAAAGAGTGTAGGTTAGATGGGTTAGGCATGGTAAATGCGCAGGGTTATAGGGGTAAGGGAGGGTGGGATGCTGTTTCGGAGGGTTGGTACAGAATTGATGGGCCAAATGTCCACTTGCTGCACTGGAGGGATTCTATTTTTCTGAGACTTTTTCGTTACATTTATTCTAAGCTGGATCCAAAACTATGGGCCAAATGTAACTGTGTGCCAACTGCGACACTTAGTACCCAGGTTGTCATATTTATGGCAAAATTCTAATGGCCTGTTCTTTAACCTTGAGGAATGGAATCATAATTGTTGTAAGGAGTTGTGTAAATGGAAGAAAATCTGCATAAATCCCTTCACATAACCCTACAGAGAAATGCCAAGCTGTCATGGAGGATTTTTGGATACTGCAAATACATTGTTTAAAAAATCAAATTTTCATACATTGCAATAGTATATCTACAAACTATTTTATCAGTCCAGTATTTATAATTTAATGAAATTAGTATCATGATACACAGAAGATGGATATTTTACTCATTGTATCTGTGCCACTTAGTGACCATTTGGCTCTGTGTATTTAAGAATAGAATAGAATCCCTACAGTACAGAAGGAGACCATTCAACTCATCAAGTCTGCACCAACCACAATCCCACGCAGGCCCTATCCCTGTAACCCCACACATTTACCCCACTAATCCTCCTGACAGTAAGGGGCAATTTTAGCAGGGGCAATCAACCTAACCCACACATCTTTGGACTGGGGAGGAAACCCACGCAAAATTGGGGAGAATGTGCAGACTTCCCATAGGCAGTGACCCAAGCTGGAATCGAATCTGGGTCCCTGGCACTATGAGGCAGCAGCACTAACCACTGTGCCATTCACTTTTTAAGAATTTGTTATTTTGGAATATAATTCATTCGAACATTTTCATTGTTAAATCAAGACTGCTTGTCAACACGAGAGACATTTTTCAGAAGTTGCAGAATGCATTTGATGTCTGTGGTTTTAACTGGAGTTGGGGGAGGAGGGATAGGAAAGCAGTTCTAAAAAGGAAAGTTTTGATTTAACATTGAAAATGTTCAAATGAATTATATCCCAAAATAACAAATTCTTTAAAAGTAAATGACACAGCGGTTAGCGCTGCTGCCTCACAGCGCCAGGGACCCAGGTTCGATTTCCAGAAGGCGTTCGATAAGGTGCCTCACAAAAGGTTGCTGCAGAAGGGTAGGTTACACAGAACTGGGGGTAAAGTGTTAGTGTGGATTGAGGATTGGTTATCTAACAGGAAGCAGAGAGTTGGAATCAATGGGTGCTTTTCTGGTTGGCAGTTGGTGACTAGTGGAGTGCCGCAGGGATTGGTGCTGGGGCCTCAACTGTTTACCATTTACATAGGCAAGGGAATTAAAGGTTATGGGGAGAAAGTGGGAAAGTGGAACTGATTCACTTCACATCAGCCATGATCTTATTGAATGGCGGGGGGCAGGCTCGAGGGGCTAGATGGCCTACTCCTCCTATTTCTTATGATTCCAGCTTGGGTCACTGCCTGTGGGAAGTCTGCACATTCTTGGTCTGCACATTATGAATTTCTTTTTCCAGATGTCATTAGATATATTTAAAGTCAGGATTGTGTTTTGCAAGCACGACATTAGCTCCGTTGCAAGGATGTCCAAAGCTTGTTCATTGTTTATAGATTAGAGCCAAGATGAGACGATTGCAGAACCTTCTGACGTCAATGCTGTACTTTTGGAGAACTGCCACTATATTCTGCGTATGCCTACTGTTGACCACATCAAATGAGAGTGTTCATGTGGTTTGTTACCATAGTTGTCAAGGCAACTTTGTAGCCCTTGCATGCATCAGCTGTAACAGTTTATAATTGGTATTGTATTACACTGTCACTTTTGTTAGTAGCAAGATAGATCCTGATGTACCTTTAAAATTAGATTACTTTTTCCAAATTTTAACCTTTTCTAAGTTTAAAATTTTGTGCATACATTAACTAGCATGGTATTTATGGCTCTTAAAAAGATGGGTAGTAATTGAATATATACACTGATATATTTTCCTGTCACATTTGGTGGGGGGAGATCTGGAAAGAGAGGCAAAGGATAATCCCTATTACCCTCCTACTAATGTCAGATTGTGTCCTGGAATTGAGAATCTTTTTAAAACCCTTACCTTCATGCAGAAATATAAAAGGTAGTGAGTTTATCAATGATTCAAGCTCAGGATTTTTGCCAGTCTGAGCCTCCACAGTGCAGTTACTGTGAAAATCTGTTGCCACACTCCAGCACCTGTTCGAGTACACTAAGGGGGAATTTAGCATGGTCCAATGCACGTCTTTGGACTGTGGGAGGAAACAAGAGCACCTGGAGAAAACCCTCACAGACACAAGGAGAACATGCAGACTCCACAGGGTGACCCAAGCTGGGAATCAAATCTGATTCCCTGGAGCTGTGAGGCAGCAATGTTAACCACTGTGCCACCATGCATTCTTGGAATTGTGAAATTGACTCTCTGCTACTAATTTTTTATCCTATAGCTGTTTTGTTATTCTAAAATCTTCGATTGAATTACTGTGGAGAATGTGATCAGTTTTATCTTCCTTGCATCTGCAGGAGTACTTCTGTTACTGAATGAATCCTTATTTTGATTCCTAACTGCATTTTTCAGTGAGTTTAGAACATTTCTGTTCAATGTATACAATATCACATGATAAGCAGCTATACCATGAAATAGCTGGTATATGAGATAAATCTGATCGCCCATGATGTTACGGTGGTTTTTATTTATAAGTTAAACTGCATGTTGCTATGATCTTAGCATTTGTTGGATTTAGAACATGCATATTTCAGGGCATGTTTGGTTTTGCTGTAAGTCAGTTGCAGTTAAATTTTTCAAATCTTGTTCTGTGGGCATGGTAATAATAGAAGTCATATTACTTCAGTGACTTGCCAACATAGAGGGGGGGAAAAAGCACTTTTACTCATCTTGTTGAATCTGGTTAAGTAAACCGTATCCCTCAATCCTGTGCCTGACTAGAAATGCATCACATTGTACCTTGAGCTCATTAATACAACATCATTGTTGCAGATGTGGTATGATTAACATTTTATAAATCAATAATCTCCAGAAGACATATTTCTCATTTCACCATTGCCACTCCTACCTCATTCCACTGCAATTATATCTGTCCTTTAACACAGGGGGTTTGAAATGCTCATCTGCAAATTGCAATTATGTAATACTGTTAATTTGAAAAAAGAATCCCAAGGCAGATGTGAAATCCGACAGATATTGATAGTTAGCTAAAGTTGGAGGTATTAGGAATGGTGACAAAAGGTTGGTTAAAAGTGTAGGTTTTAAGACAAATCATAAAAGAAGGAAGGCAGAGAGTTTTTGAAGGAAATCTATGATTGAGATCCAAGAAGAGGAAAGGCATTGCCACCAGTGTGATAAAGAAAATCAGGGATGTATAAGTGTATGGGAATACAAGAGGTGTATGTATCTTGTGGACAGAATGAACTTGGAGAGAATGTGAGGGGAAGATAGAGAAACTAGAAAATCGCTTAGGAGCAGCCTTGAGACACTTGACTTGATTGGCAGGGGAAGGATGGAATCAGGCAGAAGCAGATGAACAGGTGGCCCGGATCCCACTGACTGTAGCCCATGAGCACTCTGCACTTGTTGTTTGTGGTGCATGTGGGGGGTTGACAGGGGAGAAGGGTGTAAGGAGTCATATGATGGTGGAAGAAAGAAATAATGGAGTAATCTTTACTCTTAAGGCAGATCCTGAGTGGTTTTGGCAGAGGAGAGAAAGGCACAACCATGCTTACTGTGTCTGCCAAATCTCGCAACAGATGGTGAAGTGGGTTGTGCACTAAATAGACCAAAAGTTCCCTTGACTTCAGAGATCAAATACAGGTCCTGTATCGGAGAAATGACCTGAGTGAGAGTAAGTTTTTCTCCGCAAGGACAACATTATTGGGAGTGGTCAAGCAGTTCAGAAGCTATTGTAGACTCTCCCTGATATTCCCTTTTGTGTCCCTGTGATCCAGTAACTCCTGGTTCCTTATCGTTATTAATGGTATCTCAGTCTTGCTGTCTGAAACTTCCATCCAACCTACTTCCCTCAGCAACAGCAAATTGCATTTGTAAAGCATCCTTAACATCATAAAGTATCCTAAGACAACTCACAAGCGCTCTATCAAACAAGACATGACACTGAGCCTCATAAGGAGATATTACACCAGAAGCTTGGTCAAAAAGATAGGTTTTACGTAGTGATGGAGTGGATATGTGGTCCGAAACTCATCTTCAGATCAAATGTGATGCTGAGTTAGGACCCAGGCAGCAGAGTTTTGGATGACCTCAAGTTTACAGAGAGTAAAGGGCGGGAGGCCAGCCAGCATTACATTAGAATAGTCATGTCTTGAGATAATGAAGGCATGGATGAAAGTTTAAGTACTGGGTGAGCTAAGACGGGTGGAATCGGGTGATATTATGGATGAAAAGATAGATGGTCTTAGTGATGGTATGGATATTTAGTTAGTTGCTTATTCTGAGTTGAATATGGCACTAAGGTTCAGCACACTAAGAAGTCTAACAACACCAAGTTAAAGTCCAACATGTTTATTTGGCAGCACAAGCTTTCAGCTAATGGTGCCAAATAAACCTGTTGGACTTTAACCTGGTGTTGTGAGACTTCTCACTGTGCTTACCCCACTCCAACACCAGCATCTCCACATTATGACTAAGATTCAGATCAGGTGTTTGGTAGCGACATGGAGTAAGAGGATTGGGAGCAATGTTTGTGGCAGAGATTGAAGGCAATGGCTAAATAACTCAATCTTTTGAAATCAAAATGGGTAGAAATTGTATTTGGAATTTTATTCTTGGTATGAATCTAGCTGTGGCCATTCAAAGAAATCCATTTGCTTGGTTTCTCAATTTGAATTTATGCTACCGTATTTAATTTTACATTATTGTATTTCATTGGAATATTATCCTGCATAATATTTCACTTGGTGCTAAGAGGATGTTACCTCTTGCGGGAGAGTTTAGGACCAGAGGGCATAATTTCAGAGCATGAGCTTTCGGAGTACTATTCCTTCATCAGGTGAAGGAGCAGTGCTCCAAAAGCTCGTGCTACCAAATAAACCTATTGGACTTTAACCTGGTGTTGTGAGACTTGTTATTGTGCCCACCCCAGTCCAATGCCAGCAACTCCACATCATAATTTCAGAGTAAGAGGTCGCCCATTTAAGACAGCGATGAGGAGGAATTTCCTCTCGGGGTAGTGAAATTACACATCTCAGAGCTTTGGAGGCTGGATGGTTAAGTATGTTCAAGGCTGAGACTGATTTTTAATCAGTAAGGGAATCGAGCATAATGTGCGTAAATATGGAAAAATGGACTTGAGGATGATCACATCAGATCAGCCATGATCTCAGTAAGTGGCAAAGACGACTTAATGGGCTGAACGGCCTATTTCTGTTTCAATGTCTTATGATACAGAATTTGCAATAGCTTTAGGCGTTTGCACAACTGTCATGGGTAATACCTTTTGCTGCTATCCTCTACTTCGGATCATGAAACTGGCATTTGAACTTGAAGACAGGAAGTAGAGGGAGGAATGTTTTTTATTCTGGATTGTGAAGGGTCAGATCTATTAGGGTGGCAGTAATATACCTCTCCCCACACTGTATTTTCGAAGATTGGCAAAGATAAATGCTGTGTAGGAATTTTGTGGTATATTGAGCTCTCTTGTGGTTGTGTTGTAGTCCTGCATTGAGTGCCAATTGTGGAGGCTGAAGAAGATGCATTATGTTCTTATGACTTCTGCAGTATCTTTTCCCATAAATAACAGAGTTTAATTTCCTGAACCTGATTGCTCACAGACATGCCAGCCCTTCACAGAAGACACTGCTTGAATGTTCATGTCTTTATTGCGAATACCAAGGTTGAACAATACACAATGCATTATTAGCGGAAATTGAGTTGTCAAGAGTGTTCAGATAAGATACAAATCTTGGGCTGAGAAAATTAGCCATTAAGCAACCGGACGTGTAATGGAAATGTATTTTGTTTGAGCAGTGTGCATTGCCATGGCCAAGAAGTTAAACTTTCTTTGCTAAATATTTATTAGGAAAGCAAATAATAAGTAATGTAATGACACACATTTGCTCAGAGATTAAAATTACCCCCCCCCCCCCACCTTAATGAATAATCTTTTTAACAAGGCATTGCAAAATGGTTATAATTGTAGCTGCCAAGGTTTTCCAGTTGAAAGCTGCTGTTACACCTAGTTTTTGTTTCTCTTTGCTGAGTTCTGTCCATTGTGAAGCTATTTTGGTGCTGAGCGGAGGGCAGTTTCAGGAATGTGCACTTTGTGAACTTGCAGAGCTGACCTCAGCTCTTCTCCACTGGATTTCTGCCAATTGCAATGCAAGCCCAAGGGCAAAGAGCAAAGGTCATTTAGTGTGACTATAAAAGCCAGGGAACTCAAATAGTTCAATAATGAATGGCAGTAGAATGGACAATTTGTTTTTAATCCTTACAGCATTGTGAATGAGTTTAGTCACACTTGAATGCTCAGACTCCAAAATAATAGACTGATTTATTCTTGTAGAACATTCTTATTTGATGTGTTTTTGCACTTTGTTACGCTGGTGGCACAGTGGTTAGCACTGCTGCCTCACAGCGCCAGGGACCCAGGCTCAATTCCGGCCTCGGGTCACTATCTGTGTGGAGTTTGCACATTCTCCCCGTGACTGCATGGGTTTCCTCTGGTTTCCTCCCACAGTCCAAAGATGTGCAGGTTAGGTTGATTGGCCATGCAAAATTGACCCTAATGTTAGGGGGATTAGCAGAGTAAATATTTGGGTTTACGGGGATAGGGCTTGGGTGGGATTGTGTTTGGTGCATATTTGATGGGCTGAATGTCCTCCCTTCTGCACTGTGGGGATTCAATGAAATGTAAAATTTTTGATTGGTTGTGAAAATGAGAAGCTAAATAAATTGTGGTTTAATTTTCTTTCTAAAATGAAAGTTGTAAGCAGGGTAAGAAAGAGGCAAGCGTTAAAGTTGTTAAAAGGTTGGATCAAACAGGAAACAATTATGTCTAGAAAGAAATAAATGGGAGAGAGAACAAAAGGACGTAGGGCACACTGAGTTTGCAAAATTTAGTGTTTACTTCATGTGTTAGTTATTCCTGTGAATTAGAGTTAACATTATGGTAATTAAAGGGCTCCAGCATTTCTCTCATTTCATTACTGTAACTAATGGTGCCACGTCCCTGCCAAAACACCAGGACCATCAGCGACTCAGGAACCCAGTTAAACCTCCAGGATTAGCATTCCACCTTCAGATTCCTCAAGCAATCATGGAGAGCAGGGGGATTGCATATTCATTCTGTCATGACAGGAGGAAGAAAGCAATCTTGCCAAGCAAGCAGGCATGGCTAGAAGTGACTGAGCAAGTCAGCAGGAGTGTAAGTCCTTCCATTAAGCAGCTGGTGCTCCAAGAGAATCCCAGAGGTTGAGGAAAAAGAGAGGCACAGGGATTTCAGGAGCCAAGTTCCACACTAACTTTCCAAGCATTCTCCTTCACAGCGCACCTTACATTCCTCTCTCACCTGGCACCCCTCAGCCTTGGCTGAACAGCTGACGTTCAAACTCTGCTTAATCCTGTTTCCCTCTCGCATCAATATCATGCAAATGTTATCTGTCCTGTTATTCATAAATGCCATAACTAATACTCAGAACCCTCTACTTTTCTTTACATTAAGCAGTCTCACAACACTAGGTTAAAGTCCTGTGTTGTGAGACTTCTTTGTGTGCCTGTCAAAATTCAACGCCGGCACCTTCACATCTTCCTTTTGCAGGAAAAGAAGATGCGCAAGCTTGAGGAGAGTCCTGTGGCCTGGTTGGCTCCATAGTGACAGCCACCTTGATGGTCAATGGCAATACATGCTCATCTGATCCACTGAGAAGGAGGTCTTGTTTCAGAGTTCAGCAACGACCTGCTGTGAAAGCCTGAGCTTTCTGAGGCCCTGGTACCCACACTGGTCAGGAGAGCTGATCCTCTCTCTGTCTGTGGACTCTGTGTTGGGGATCTTGCCTACTTGGAACAGAATCTCGGTGTCCTCCCTCTCTGTCACATGAAGCACTGTGTGGCTAAGTTGTTCTAGCAATGAAACTGACTTCCAGATTTCTTTCCATTCTATTTCTTTGTAGACTTTGTTTATCTTGATTTATTCCTAATTTGTTTGTCGTTTTCATTCATTTGGTGGGTGCTCATTTAACTTGCATTTTTTTGGGTGTATACTTATCTGGCATAGTTAGCATTTTTATACTTTTTAGAAGATCTGTTTTACCTCAATTCTTATCTCTTTCATCAAGTTAAAAAAAACTTTTCATTTATATAGCACCTTTTGTAATCGTAGAATGTTCCAAACACATTACTGCACAAGTAATTAACTGGTGGTTTAGTCATTGTTGTAATGAAAGAATCATGGAAGCCAGTTTACACTGACAAGTAATGTGATAATGACCAGATAGGTGATCTGTTTGTTACGTTGGTTGAGGAATAAATACCCCATTGATATAGTGCTTCATTTGAGGGCATGAGTTTAACACAGTGATAAGGAGGGTCTAACTGTAAGATAGCAAATATGAGCACTTTCAGACTATTCAGATTTTAATTCTTGCTATTAAATGCATTTGATATCTTTACAATATTTAAGATTTGCAGTGTGAGAGATGGCCCCGCCAACAGTGCAGCACTCCCTCAGAACTGCACTGGCACATCAGCTTAGACTCAAGCCTCTGGAGACAGACTTGGACCCACAGCTGTTCAGAGAGATTTGGTTGCAGTAATTCAGATTGCTACTGGTACTTGACTTGCAAAGAGCTGGCATACCTCTTAGTCACAGCTGACACATTTCAGGATTGTTGATCAGTTAGATTTATACTGAAATCTAAATATGTGGGTATAGGCTAAATCATTTAATCAGATTTTATTAGATTGGGTATGTTCACTCTGGAATGATGCATGGCCTTTCTATGATTGCCAAGTTGCAAAAACAAGACATTTTATTGATTTAGCTATGGTACATGTCTGTTGAAGCTCGCAGCTTAGCTGAATAACATACAGACTTTAAAATGGCAGGTCTACCTTGCTGATTACTGAAATTGCTTGGAATGCAAAAACGGCAATATTAGAGTGTCAGTTTAACACAGACAGGTAAGTCAAACAATGCACAGTGAATGCCAATTCTTTCCTGAACTTAGAAATCTAAGAAAATTTGTCACTCAGCATATTAAAAACAGAGCGTTTTAGGATGTTTGCAAAATAGAACAACTTCATTGGTCTTTTAGTTAGGCTGCTGTTGTATTGGCTGTAAAAAAAAAACACTAAAATTACTTAATAATTCAGAAGTTGCAGTGAGACAGTGATAGGATGCAAGACTTGGGCGGAGAAGTGGCAGATGGACTTCAACCCAGATAAGTGTGTAGTGATTCATTTTGGCAGGTCAAATAGGATGACAGATTATAATATTAAGGGTAAGATTCTTGGCAGTGTGGAAGATCAGAAAGATCGTGGGGTCTGTTCATAGGACACTCAAAGCAGCTTCGCAAGTAGAGGCTGTGGTTAAGAAGGCGTATGGCATACTGACATTCATCAATCAAGGAATTGAGTTTGGGAGTGGGGAGATAATGCTGCAGCTGTATAAGACCCTGGTCAGATCCTACTTGGAGTGCTGTGCTCAGTTCTGGTCGCCTCATTACAGAAAGGATGTGGAAGCCATAGAAAAGGTGCAGAGGAGATCTACAAGGATGTTGCCTGGATTGCGTGGCATGCCTTATGAGGATAGGTTGAGAGAGCTTGATCTTCTTGGAGAGACGAATGATGAGGGGTGACCTGATAGAGGTGTATAAGATGATGAGAGGTATTGATCGAGTGGATTCTCAGAGGTTTTTTCCCAGGGCTGAAATGGTTGCCACAAGAGGACACAGGTTTAGGATGCTGGGGAGTAGGTACAGAGGAGATGTCAGGGTTAAGTTTTTCATTCAGAGGGTGGTGGGTGCGTGGAATCAGCTGCCAGCGGTGGTGGAGGAGGCAGGTTCGATAGGGTCTTTTAAGAGACTTTTGGATAAGTACGTGGAACTTAGTAAGATAGAGGGTTATGGGTATGCCTAGTAGGTAGGGACATGTTTGGCGCAACTTGTGGGCTGAAGGGCCTGTTTGTGCTGTAGTTTTTCTATGTTTCTATTTTAATAATGCACAGAAAATGTGAATTGAATGCAGTAACTTAATTTATTAATGCAAGTGATGTCCTAAGCCAAAGGATCAAAGTTTTGGTGGTTTGGAACATCATCTGAACTATCAGAGCACAGAACTTAAAGTTTATTTATTAGTCACAAATAAGGCCTAAGTTAATACTGCAATGAAGTTGCTATGAAATTTGCTTAGTCACCACACCCTGGCACCAGTTTGGGTCAATGTACCTAACCGGCATGTCTTACAGACTGTGGGAGGAAACCGAAGCACCCAGAGGGAACTCACGGAGGCTTGGGCTAAATGTGTAGACTCCACACAGACAGTGACGCAAGCTGGGAATCGAACCTGGGTCCTTGGTGCTGCGAGGCAGCAGTGCTAACCACTGTGCTACTGTACTGCCTTTTGAGATGTGTAGATTAATAGCTGTTACGTTTTAGCTTAATGTAGTGCTAGCATCGGTTTGACAGTGTCCCGGGTTAGTGTGCTGTGACCTTTATAATGAAAGGCTTAGTAATTTTGAAGACTCCGTTGCAAGTTGATTGTGAAATAGCTTGCTGACAGAATTTCTTCATATTGCGAAAGTACAGCAATCCGGACCTGACACTACTTAGATGCCTGCTCTGAAGCAGTATACAGTTGCGTTAAATTGGCCTTTAAATTATTTAACAGCTCTTTTCCCTGCTCCTATCATTCAAACAGCTGATGCCAAAGCCCAGCGAGCAGCCCAGGCAGCATGAAAGTCACCCTGAAGAAACAGAAGAGGAGCTCAGAGAACATCAGGCCATGCCAGAGGAACCATACTCAGACAGAGGTGTCAACCCAAATGAGTCTACGGCCATGAACAAGGTGGTACAGGTTAAACAAGAACCAATCGAAAGTGATGAAGAGGAGGAAGAGCAGCGAGAGCAGCACGAGCTGGAGCAAAGAAAGAGACAGGCAGAGCAACAGCAGGAACTACTCTTCAGACAGGTACTTTGGTATTTGAATGTGAATATTTGCACTCTATCAGCCACTTTGTACAAATCCAGCTGAGCGTAAAGGTTTGTGTAGTGATGAAAGGTGCATAAGTAGATGAGTCTTAAGGTAGCCTTTGTGGTTTGCTTAAAATCAGACTTGGAAAAAGTTGTCAGCTGATAATATCTTCACATTAATGGTTTTATCTGCCCATGAGTGAATGGTCAGGACTTTTCAATCAACAGTGAGCAAATGACGGTGCTGTACATTACACTTAACATTTCTGTGGGCTTTTGCACTGATCATTCTGGCCATTAGAGAGTCAGAACAATGCGCTGCCCTTTACAGGGAATCTGGACATAACTGAACATTGCAAACAACTATGCACCTCCTTACCAGTGGCACAGTGGGTGGCATTGCTGCTTCACAATGCCAGGGACCTGGGTTCAATTCTGGCTTGGGTCACTGCCTGTGTGGATTTTGCATAGTCTTCCCATGTCTGCATGGGTTTCTTCCGGATGCTCCAGTTCCTCCCACAGTCCACAGATGTATAGGTTAGGTGGATTGGCCATGCTAAATTGCCCCTTAGTGTCAGAGGGACTGGCTAGGGTAAATGCATGGGGTTACAGGGATAGGGCCTGGGTGAGATTGTGGTTGGTGCAGGCTTGATAGGCCGAATGGCCTTTTTCTGCACTGTAGGATTCTATGATTCTGCCACAGAGTCTAAACCAAGAAGCGCAAGTTAGATAATTAATTGTGTCAAATTGTGTGCAGAAAGAGAAATAGGGATGGGTTTAAGCAAAAGATAACAGTTAAAGTGAAAAATTAGCACGATTTTCCACCCACCCCCACAGTAGCCGAAACAGCCAGCCAGTGGCTAGTGATGGAATCTTCTAGTCTCACCACTGTCGCAGTGGAACCCCCCATTCACCTGACGAAGGAGCAGTGCTCCAAAAGCTAGTGGCGTTTGCTACCAAATAAACCTGTTGGACTTTAACCTGGTGTTGTGAGAATTCTTACTGTGTTTACCCAGTCCAACGCAGGCATCTCCACAGCAGTGGAAGTTTGCCATCGGTTGGACTAAACGATTCCACCAGTGGGCAAGAATGGCTGGAAGATCCTGCCCAAAATTTTCATTTTTAAAAAATCCAACAATAAAAATCTGAAGGAATGAGACTCCACACTCCTAAATTAATTTTCAAAGTCAGTGTTGACAGTAATTAAAACTTACTATGCTGTTTTTAAAAAAAAATGAATTGGCAAATCCTAACACTTATTGACACATTTGGACAGTACCTAGTGGGTAAGTACCACAACTTCATGCCTCTCATCTGTTTGAATTCTGAATATATCAGAATTATATCAGAATGGTTTAATTATAATATCAGGAGGAATGATGGAATACAGGAGCAGAGGTATCTTGCTGTAATTATACAGGGCCTTGGTAAGGCCACACCTGGAATATTGTGTGCAATTTTGGTCATTTCATATGAGGAAGGGTAGTCTTACTCTAGAGGGAGTGTAGAGAGGGTTCAGAACGTATGAACAGAAGACTGATTCCTAGGATGAAAACTCTGACATATCAGGAGAGATTGAATTGCTGGAGTTCAGAAGAATGAGGGGAGGATCTCAGAAACATATAAAATTCTAACAGGACCAGACAGGGTAAATGCAGGAAGGGTGTTCCTGATGGTGGGAGTGTCCACAACCAGGGGTCACAGTCTGAGGATACAGGGTTGATTGTTTAGGACAAGAGTTGAGAAATTTCTCCACCCAGAGAGTGGTGAATGCGTGGAATTCGCTAGAAAGTAGTTGAAGTCAAAATATTGATGTTTTCAAGAAGCAGTTGATATAGCACTTGGAGTGAAGGGGATCAAAGGATATGAGGGAAAGGGGGGGGGCGGAATCAGACTGTTGAGTTGGATGATCAGCCATGATCATAATCATAGAATCCTGCAGTGCAGAAAGAGGCCCTTCGGCCCATCGAGTCTGCACCGACCACAATCCCACCCAGGCCCTATCCCTATATTCCTCCATATTTTACCCACTAATCCCTCTAACCTAAGCATCCCGGGACACTAAGGGGCAATTTTAGCATGGCCATTCAACCTAACCCGCACATCTTTGGACTGTGGGAGGAAACTGGAGCATCCGGAGGAAACCCACGCAGACACAAGGAGAATGTACAAACTCCACACAGGCAGTGACCCAAGCCGGGAATCAAACCCAGGTCCCTGGAGCTGTGAAGCAGCAGTGCTAACCACTGTACTACCGTGCCGCATAATAAATGACAGAACAGGCTCTAAGGGCTGAATGGCCTCTTGCTCCTTTTTTCTAGATATGTAACAGTGCAACTCAGGCAACACCTTCTGATTTCAGTATTTCAGATGTCAGAAGTTGCTGTCTTGAGTTACTCCTTAACAACGATGAGTACTTCAAACTACTACTACCATCTGCAACCAGCTGTTGTTTTCTGTTCAATGTGGACAGGTTGTTAAATCTGCCAGCTTTCAACTTGAGCTGCTGGACAGGAATGCCATCTGCTTTTGCTGATTTCCCACTGGTAGTTAAAATTGGCCCTCCAGTTTCATTCCAACATACTTTTGATTTCAACTGTGATTAATATTTATAGTGTAACCTCATAAGTACAACACACAAACATCATTTTAGTGACTGACTTGTTTAATTTCTTTCGCCGTTGTCTTGATAGATTTTTCTAATTGTAAATCTCAAGAATGTTATTTCTACTCCTGGGTACAGCCAGCCATGTAATATACTTTCCACTTGTATTCCAAAGAACAAATAAACACTTTGGCCCATGAATTGTGGGTGGTCTCTGCCAAAGGTAAACACATCTTGATCTCATGTGTTCCTGTAATTCAGCTAGCTGTCATGGGTTGGCTGCAGTTCACACAAACAAAACCCTCGTATAGAGATGTTAGGAACCAGGTTCACTGACATACAGGGTAATATCTGACCCCAGTCTTTGACCAGGACATGTGATAAAAGAATCCGTGTCAGATTGGAATCTGGCAATCTTGTCCAGTGGAAAGCTGTGCCAGCAGGGATATTGAGGTTGATCTGGAAATATTTGTAAGTAAACAAAATTATGTCATCAGCACAGGTTATTTCAGATTTATTTCTATCATAAGATGGTTTAAACTTAATAATTCTCACCATACATAAAACACTTATGGCTCCCTGTTGGAGGAGGGGAGGTGGAAATCATATTGCATATAAGTCTATAAAGTGATTTGTATTTTTTTGTGCAAATAATTGCTTGTGGTTTCTGCTCATTTGCACATCCAAGCTCTTGACTTGTATTGAACTCCTGAAGTAGTCTATCCACTACTGTGCACAAACATGTTATTAAATATACTTAAAAACCCAATATTGACAAGAAGGTGGCGTGCAGACAGTGTTTGCCCCATGCTCCGAGAGGTAAAAACTAAATTATGTTAGGCATACTTTTATTATTTTTGTCTCTCTATCTTTTGGGTGCAAATGCATGTGATTTTGCTTGCAAAATTCTGAGCAATGGCCAGAACCTGACTTCAGGAGGACACTGTGGTAGCAGGCTGCATCGCCTCGATCTATCCTGATGTCACTTCTGCTGGTGGAGAAACGAATCATTTGAGTAAGGGGGATTGTGAAAGTGTGGAGCTGTTTACAGATGCATTACAATCTGTACATCAAGAATGATATATGTGGAAAAATTGACATGCTGGCCGCATGTCTCCCTTCAGTGATAGTGAGTGGGACTATTTTATAGCCTCGTTCATCCCGAAACCATAAAATCCCACCCAAGGTCAATGGACCTTCCCATTGTCCGTCCCTCGTCCGCTCCAATTCCTGTAGAAGGCGGAGCAGTAAAATTCCAGGCAGTTTCTGACTGGGAAGGGCTGAAGTCCCCCATTACAACACAGCAAGTAGCCTCTGAATCTCAGGAAATCTGTTTGAAGGAACTTGAGCAGGTTCAGCAGTGTTCTGTGGCAATACTGTGGTGGACCTGCAGAGTACAGTAAATCAGCTCTAAGCCAAAGTCAAACCATCATGTGCAAAGACTCCAAAGGTGTGCAACTTCGGTTGATTGGCCATGTAAAATTGTGTTTGGGGGCGGGGGTGGGGTGTGCCCAGCAGGATAAATACATGGGGTTATAGGATTGTTGGGATCCGGTGGGATTGTTGTCAGTGCAGGCTCGATGGATCAAGTGGCCTCTGTAGAAATTGTATGATTTGAAAGTTAAAAGGTAAAGTTTATTTATTAGTCACAAGTAGGCTTACATTGACACTGCAATGACGTTACTGTGAAAATCCCCTAGTCCCCACTCTCTGGTGCCTGTTCAGGACTGACAGCAAAATTGTAAAGATTTGGAGGGGCATCAGAAGTGCAACAACATTTGCCAATTTGGACTGTCTTTCGCCACAGTTTTGGACTGTGCCTAAGGGTGGTGAGAATTGTCACCATTTTGTTAACAGGTTCATTGTTACCATGCTCATGACACCCCTCCAGTTGAGCACACATTACCAAATTGTACAACAATGTTCTTGTCTTGTTAACATCTGCCAACCTTGTGTGAAGTGGTTATGTTGCAGGGCATTTGAGACAGACTTCTGCCTCTGTGGGTTAGAATATCACTAAGCTATAGTCATTGTTAATATGCCCTTTTCTGTTGTTAATGTCACAAACCCTCTGTTCATAATGGGACTTCGTAGATCAGCTGTGTTTTGTGAAGAGTGTTATGTAGAAGTTTTAAGTTAGGTCTACATGCATCTCATTTAAGGTGTTTTTATTCTCTCTCTTCTCGTTTTATCATGCTCAGCCTTCTACTGCTTTATAAAAGTTGTTTAGGCATTTTAACATTGCTTAGAATATGCCGTATTATCTTTACAAGTCCTCCCCCTGTCCATGAAAATGAGTGAATTTGTGTTTCTCCGAGGGAAAAAAATCATAGAATCGTAGAATTCCTACAGTGCAGAAGGAGGTCATTTGGCCCATCAAGTCTACACCGACAACAATTCCACCCAAATACTATCCCCGTAACCAACATATTTACCCCGTTAATCCCTCTAACCTACGCATCCCTGGACAGTAAGGGCAAATTTAGCATGGCCAGTCAACCTAACCCACAATTTTTCGGACTGTGGGAGGAAGCTGGAGGAAACCCACACAGACGTGGGGAGAATGTGTAAACTCTACACAGACAGTGACCCAAGCCGAGAATTAAATCCACGTCCCTGGTGTTGTGAGGCAACAGTGCAAACCACTGTGCCACCATGCTGCCTTTTTTCTAAAAAAAAGGTTATTTTCATATTCTCGCTCTCTTTTTTCCCCCCTCTTTTTTCCATATGTGTGCCTGAGTGTATGAGATGATTCAGTCTAAAAGGTCACAGCAGTTTGGGCGATGTGTTGGAAGGTTTGCCAGCTGGAATGTTAAGGGTTTGAATCACACCATCGAGCACAACGGAATCTTACAGCAACTCCAACGTCCAGGTGCACAAGTTGTTTCCCTTCAGGAAACCCACCTTAGAGTCTCAGATCACAGAGTGGATGGGCTAACTTCAGCATTCAACTTTTCACTGCAGAGCTAGGGGAGCAGCAATTTTAGTACACAATTCCTTACCTTTTGTGGCTTCAAATGTTATGATTGGTTCGAATGGCTGATATATTAGGGTAGGACAATGGTTAGCATTGCTATCTCACAGCGCCAGGAACCCGGGTTCAATTCTGGTCTTGGGTCACTGTCTGTGTGGAGTTTGCTAGTTCTTCCCATGTCTGCGTGGGTTTCCTCCTGGTGTTCCGATTTCCTCCCACACTCCAAAGATGTGTGGGTTAGGTGGATTGGCCATGCTAAATTGTTCCTTAGCGTCGGGGACTAACTGGGGTAAATACATGAGGTTAGGGTTGGGGTTGAGTTGAGGTCGGTGCAGACTTGAGGTCGGTGCAGACTTGATGGGCTGAACAGCCTCCTGTACGGTAGGATTCTTTATGATTATCGTTAAGGGTAGGATATATAACACTCCCTTAATGTATGTGCCTCTAATTGGAATAACAAAGATTTCTTTCACTGATTTTTATCATCCCTATCAGATATGGGTTTGCACTTACTTATTTTATGGCATGGCTTTAATTCCTGGTTGAATGCTGGCCAAGGCCGCCGCTTTACTGAAACCAGCACACCTTCGAAGTCTGCTGAGATTACATTATTCAGGAGGATGCAGTCTCAGCCCCATAATGTTTCTTCAACCCAATTAGCAGGAGTACTCTTCCTCCTCCTCCCCTGGCCATCATACATATACATGTATTGATTATTTTTTATTAAATAATAAACTTCTTCTGGCTGTCCACTCACATTCATCTAACGCTATAACTATTTCTGACCACGTTCCTCTAACAATGGGTTTACTGCTTGGTGCCAGGACTGAATCCCACTCCCCTAGTGATGTAATCTACATATGCTGCCAGATGACTTTGTTAATTTTCTGTAGACTGGTAGAGATGCTTTTACAGCTACTAATGGTGCTGCTGCTATCTCTACCTCTTCTATGGGAGTTCTTTAAGCTGTGTGAATTCATTGGGGCTGAGCGCAAAAGTGTGCAGAATGGACGACCCCCCGCCCCCATGTGAAATTGACATCTCCTCTCTGCCAAAGGACTTCAAAGGGATGTGCTCACACCTGCAGCTTCTGACAGGGAGAAAAGGAAATCTCTGCTGCAGAATGGAGTGTTGCAATGATTTTAAAATCCTGCCATGTAACTGAGGAACATTCAAACTTAACTTTTCAGGCAAGAATGCAGGTGTTGATCACAGGGCTACCTCAAATCATCATGCCAGAGATGATCTTCAGGTGTGCCAGGGCTAGAAGGGGCAGTCCAGCCAGGACACCAGAGGCGGGCAGTGGTGATGTCAACCCTTTGCCCTCACCCAGTGCCCTGAACCCTTGGGGGACTTGCTGCAGCCTAGAAGCGGCAGATGGACAAATGTCCATTGGACCCACCTCCTTGACCACCCTCGGTCCAAGGTGGCAGGCCAGGGTGTCAGTGCCACAGGGCAGTGCACTGTGGGCACTGCGGAGGCTTGGTGTGGAGGGGTGGTCTATGGGGGGGGAAAAGAATTCTGGAGGGGACCTGAGTGGGAGGGGCTCTGAGTTGGGAGGATGGTTGGGAGGGGAACTGAATGGGGGGGGATCTGAGTGTTGGGTTGGGGGCGGCAAGGCAAATGAGGGTTTGGATCTCATGTCTGCGTGGTATGCAAGGACAGATCCATTACTTGTGGTTTTGGGGGCAGTGGGAGGATGATGGCGGTGCTCCCTTGATTTTTTGGGGGTTGAGGGATCTGTCTCCAGCATGGAGGTGACACCCTGATCTCTGAATAGCAGGACTGGCCAGCGAATTGCTCAAAATGCATCAATTTGCAGCCATCAGGTAGGTGAATCCCACCTCACAGACTGCTAGTGCCAGCAGCATTAGCAAATCAGCTGGCGTGGGCACTTAATTCCAGTTTGGGAGAATCGTGGCCTCCTTTGCTGGGCTCTCTTATATTGGTCCCAGGCAGACAATCAACTGGACACCCCAGTTGGTTATACTTAGAATCATCATCTTGTTCCCCTTCCTCCTTGGTGACTCTGATTTACTCTCCCTTCATTTCAGCCACCTATCTTCATACTAAGAATATCATTGTTAAGTCGACCCTTAGAATTTGCGTACAGTCGGATGCCAATTTGGCTTGCAAACCTTCCCAGTACTTTTCACGTTGTCAGTGGACTGCATTCTTCCCTGTATCCTGGATGGAGCTTTTAATATTTAGCCTACTCGTGACATTCGAACACTTCACAATCTATATGTTGATGACTTATTTGCATCACTTCAACAGATTATGCACAAATTTTCACTCCCCACTGTTTCAGATATTTGCCGATATACAATTTTATATGACTCCACTGTTTCCTACACTTCCCTCACGCTCTCCTATTGATGTATTTTTGACTCCAGTCTCAACAGTGAGCGATGTTGGGGTGAATTTTAACATCCCACCCACCACAGGAATCAGAGCAGGTAGGGGGCGGACCATGGAAAGATCTGTTGATTTTTCTGGTTTCACGGGATTTTCCATTTCTGGGGCAAGAGGCACCAGTAAATCCTGTCTGTTATCTCTGTTCTATATGCTAAAATTATTTCTCTTAGTTCTTCATTAACAACTGTAAAGACTTTATGGAAGCAAGACTTCCCTGCTACCATCAGACTTTTGAATGAACCTACCTTGCACTAAGTTGATCTTTCTCTGCAACCTAGCTATGACTATAACACTACATTCTGCGCTCTCTTTTTCTTCTCTGTGAACACTGTGCTTTGTCTGTAAAGCACGCAAGAAACAATACTTTTCACTGTATGTTAGTACATGTGACAAATCAAATCAAAAACTCAGGCAAGGAATTCACAGTTGAGACTTTGGATACAGTAGTTTTGGGCGCTGTACTTACGCAAGGATATTTTGGCCTTGGAGGGAGTGCAGAGGAGGTTTACTAGGCTGATGCCGGAGTTGAGGGGGTTGATCTATGAGGAGAGGCTGAATAAACTAAGCTTATACTCGTTAGAGTTTAGAAGAATGAGGGGAGATCTCATTGAGACGTATAAGATGATGAATGGGATGGATAGGATAGAGGTGGAAAGACTCTTCCCGCTCAGAAAGGACAGTAGGACTAGGGGGCACAGCCTCAAGATAAAGGGGGGGCGGTTTAGAACGGAGTTGAGGAGGAACTTCTTCACTCAAAGGGTGGTGAATCTCTGGAATTCTCTTCCCGTTGAAGTGGTGGAGGCTACCTCGCTAAATATTTTTAAGACGCGGGTTGATGGGTTTCTGATAAGAGAGGGGATTAAGGGTTATGGGGAGAGGGCGGGAATGTGGAACTGAGCCACGACAGATCAGCCATGATCTTATTGAATGGTGGGGCAGGCTCGAAGGGCCAGATGGCCTCCTCCTGCTGCTATTTCTTATGTTCTTATTACATCAAATTCATTCCTCATCTGTCTGTGCTAAACTTGGTGTGACACAATGACCAGAATTCTCCAACCTCATTCGCAGCTGGGACTCTCCAGTCCTGCCGCATTGAACAGAGATTTGACTGAGTACCAAATTTTCCATCCTCACTGGTAGTGGTAATAGGGCGTGCCAAAGAAGGAGCAGCGCTCCAAAAGCTCACGATTCCAAATAAACCTGTTGAACTTTAACCTGGTGTTGCAAGACGACTTGCATGTATTTAGAGGGGGTGTTGTACACAACTCGATTCTCTTCTGTGACCACTGACTTTATCATATTCTCCCTCCTCTCTGTATCACAAAACATTAATGTTTAGAGGTTGTGTGGGATTTTACGGCCTTGCTCATTCCAAAACTGTAAAATCCCATCCGAGGCCAACGGACCTTCCCATGCTCAGCCTCTCGCCCCCTCTGTTTCCTGTGGCAGGTGGGCCGGTAAAATTCCGGCCATTATGTTTTTGTCTAGAAAATCTTAATAAACATAACATTTTTTTAAAAAACCTGGTGACTTTTGATTTTACAATCTAACTGCCCCTAAATAACTTACAGATTTTTAGCTTCAGTATCCTCCCAGTATTAGGCCATAGTGTGATTCGCGATCAGAACATTGTGCAGTGCGTTGGAGCTCAATGAGTCAAGTGATGTTTGGAGTTTTCCCCCATATGGAGTAGCAAATCTTTCCATTGCTGCCACTGGAAATCACCAAGTGAAAGGCTGAAAAGTTGCCATGAATGTCATTTCAGGCTCTATCTTCCACATCTCCCACTTCATGGTTTGAGAGCCAGAAAAGCAAAGACAGGGCCAACTATGGGAAGATCAAGTTGAAGTAAATAAGAACCAATAGGATAGGATCATAATTAGAACAACCATTTAATTATTTTATGATTTCCTTTCTGTTATATACCAGATGTGTTTGGATGAACTAGGTGGGCCACATAGCCTTTCTCATCATTACTTGTATCTTGCCAAAGGCACGATTGTAAAATCCAAAGTTATTACTGGGTTTTAAAAAATATTTAATGTTTATGCACAATAGGGGATAGATTGCATCAGAGGTTCAACATAAGTCAAGCCTAGAGCTTGGATTTGTAAATGAGCAGACAGATGAGAGGCCTCAAGCAATTTTGAAAAGAGATAAAAATGTGGATGATAAATCCGAATAAAGATAAAGTGCATAAAGATGATGCACTTCAAGAATGGTTGCTCTAATGTATGTAAGCCTTTGTAAAATCGAGTTTGATGAGTTACCTTTCTGAAGTTGTGAAATAAGTAGGTATATACACTGGGTGATGAAGAAGAAATGCAGATGGCATCACTGACAGGGAAGTTTACATTCCTTGTCTGTTGTGAAAATTCCATGTTTCTCATCCTCTCGGCTGGACTGCTCCTGTGATGTTACTAATGGGCATTGTCCTGGACTGGCTTGATAGGAAGCAGTGATGAGGCTCATCTGGAGCCAGAAATGGTGAGGAACCATTCATTGCTGTGTTACTGACTGGATGCAGAAATCAACAAGGAAAGTGACAATACTGAGACTATTTGCTAGGCAGTGCATGAGGTGCTCTGCTTTGAAGAAGCAGGATAATGAAGAAATATTTGGAAGGTTCCAGACTGCTGTATTTTTCGGGCTGACTCAGTGGGGAATAATCATCCTGTTGAAAGTGATCAACACTAGGGAATGTCATAGAAAGAAGCTGATTTGCATCAGAAAACACCAACGGGTGCTAAAATATTCCTTTACGGTCAGGGAAATAACCTATGTGCATGATAATAATTCCAGGCCTTGGTTTCAGCTAATATATCAATAATGATTGGAATTTTAACCCATTTTGTAATATGTTAAACAACATAATTCCTATTATTTTTTATTGTATGAAAGCTACAGTGCAACTTTTACTAGCTGTACAGTCTAATATGTAGTCTTAATAAATGTACATCAGATCACTTGTGCACATCAGTATTGTATTTATTTTTCATCGGTGCTAGTTCACTCTAAAAACTTTAGAGTATAAAATACACTTACAATTAGTGTTTTCAGTTAAGGGAGGCACAGTGGTTAGCACTACTGTCTCACAGCACCAGGGACCCGGATTCAATTCCAGCCTCGGGTCACCATCTGTGTGGGTTTTCTTCTTATGATTCTATTACAACATCAGTCTCCTTACCGCCATTACATTTGTAATCTAGTTCCAAAAATGGACTATCTGAACTAACTATGTTAATTTTGTTCTCCAAGATGCCGTTTCCAAATTTTAAAAGTAGCCTTGCAGAATTACAGATGGCACAGTGGTTAGCAATGCTGCCTCTCAGCACCAGGGACCAGGTTCAATTCCAGCCTTGGGCCACTGTCTGTATGGCGTTTGCACATCCTCCCCATGTCTGTGTGGGTTTTCTCCAGGTGCTCTGGATTTCTCCCACAGTCCATAGATGTGCGGATTAGGTGAATTGGCCATGCTGAATTGCGCCTAGTGTCAGGAGGACTAGCTAGGGTAAATACATGGAATTACGGGGATAGAACCTGGGTGGGATTTGGTCGATGCAGACCTGATGGGCCAAATGGCCGCCTCCTGCACTGTGGGGATTCTATGATTTCATAATAATTTGCAGTTACAGTTTGTGGAATGGAACAGGAACATAGTCTGTTTGCATCAGAAACGTTGCTTCTGTGAGTTAATAGTCCCTGTCAGCAACAGGGATCAAAAAGAGATAGAGGGAAAGAAAAATCCTCTATCACATAATCTTAATGATGCTCCAGCCCTGAACCTTTTTCATCCACATGGACAGCATGTCACCAGTAAAGTTCACTGACATCCTGACCATCTACTTCTTTTCCATTTCTTAATCAAAATAGGTTTCCACACTCCTGATCACCAAGGGACGGCATGCAGGCACAGTGGTTAGCGTGGCTGCCCCTCAGCTCCAGGGACCCAGATTCAATTCTGGCCTCGGGTCACTGTCTGTGTAGAGTTTGCACATTCTTCCCATGTCTGCATGGGTTTTCTCCAGGTGCTGTGGTTTCCTCCCACAGTCCAAAGATATGTGGGTTAGGCGGATTGGCCAAATTGCCCCTTTGTGTCAGGGAATTAGGAGGATAAATATGTAGGGTTCCGAGGATAAGACTGGTCTGGGATTATTGTGGGTGAAGGCTTGATGGGCCAAATGGCCGCCTCCCGCACTGCAGGGATTCTGTGAAGTAGCTGAAAGAATCAAGATGTCGCCTGGTGTTAGAGCTAACCATTCGGTCTAAAATGTCCTGGTTTTAAATGCTGGGCTGTGTTTGACCTTGATTGTTTATTCAGTGATCCTGGCTGAAAGTACACAATTCCTCATGTCGTAGACTCATCACAACATAGAAGGAGGCCATTCAGCCCCTCAGAGTACTTGCTGGGTATCTATTGAGTACTCCAATCTGTCCCATTATCCTGCTGTATCCCTATGGCCGTGCAAGTTAGTTTCCTTCAACTGCTTCTTTCATTTTGAAATCATTCTTCATCTTCCCTTCCATCACCCTTGAAGGCAGCATGTTCTAGATCAATACCACTCACATTCTCATCCTAGGATATCCCTTGCATTTCTTGCCTAATTCTTCAGCTAATGGGAGCAACCTTTCTTTATCTACCTTATCTGAATCTGTCATAGTCTTGTACACCTCTAACAAATGTCCCCTTCAATCTTTTTGCCCCAAGGAGAACAATCCCAGTAAATCACAACCACTATATTCCCATGGTATTAAACATTGTGTCTCCACTGGGAACCTGTGGTATTATGTTTTAATAAATGGCATGTGAACTTGACCAGGAAAACTCCTCTTGCCTGCAGGCGAAAAATAATCCTGTTAGAAGGTGGGAGAAACTTGCAAGCCTAATTGTTACCATTAAAAGAATGTGAACTTGAAACTTGAGTATGAATGTATGTATAAATTCCTTTTAGTAAAATGTGTGCTGCTCTTATTCCATTGGAATTATCAGTACCTGCAGAAGGATGTGTAGAGTGGTTTTTATTTCATGGAGATTTGTCTGTAATACTCCAGTATGTAAATGGTGATTAAACTGAGTGACTGTTTATGTGCAGTTTAGCATGTCAAACCCCATAGGAACATATTTGTTAAAACATATACTGCGTAGATTGTACCGCATTCGGTTTAAGCATCACTTTTATATTGGTTTGTGGGATGTGAGCTGTGCTGGTGAGGCCAGCATTTATTTCCCATAACTGATTGCCTTTGTGGTAAGCCACCTTTTTGAACTACTTCAGTCCCTGTCATGTACTTTTGGGGAAGGAGTTTCAGTATTTTGACTCTGCAACAGTGAAAGAACAGTGATGTAGTTCTGAATCAGAATGAATCAGAAAGAGACTTGGAGATGGTAGTGTCCCCATATGTCTGTTGCCTTTTTCCTTCTGGGTGGTAGATGTTGCGGATTTGGAAAGTATTATTGAAGGAGCGTTGGTGAGGTGCTATAGCATATCCACACACTGTTGTTAGTGTGTGCCAATTGTGGTGGAGTGAATGCTTAAGATAGTGGATTGGGTGCCAATTAAGCGGGGTTGCTTTGTCCTGAATCTTATCAAGCCTCTTGAGCGTTGTTGGAACTGAACTCATCCAGACCAGTGGGAGTATTCCATCACACTTCTGACTTCTGCTGTGTAGATGGTGGACAGGCTTTGGGGAGTCCAGCAGTGAGTTAGGAGGATTCCCAGCCTCTGATCTGCTCTTGTAGTCACAGAATTTATGTTAACTTAAGTTTCTAATTAACGCTAATGGTTTGATTTTCTCTATTTTTGGCAACATCCTTTGCTTGGCACTCGTGAGTTGACAATACTGCTTGCCACTTAGCCCAAGTCTGAATATTGTCCAGGTTTTGCTAATGCAGGCACGGACTGTCACTATCTGAGGAGTCATAAATGATTGGATTTATTATTGTCATGTGTATTATTATACATGAAAAACATTGTTTATTGCATTGTACAGACAAAGCAGACCATAACTAGAGAAGGAATGGATTGGGTGCAGAATGTAATGTTACAGTCATAGCTAGGGTGTAGAGAAAGATCACCTTAACGTGAGGTAGGACCATTCAAAAGTCTGACTACAGCAGGGAAGAAGCTGTTCTTGAGACAGCTGGTACATGGCCTCAAACTTTTATAAGAGGTTAGAAGAGATTATGACCAGGTTGCATGCACGTCTTTCGGATTGTGGGAGGAAACTGGAGCACCCGGAAGAAACCTACGCAAACACGGGGAGAACTCGCTCAGTGACCCAAGCTGGGAATCAAACCCAGGTCCCCGGTACTGAGAGGCAGCGGTGCTAAACACTGAGCCACCATGCCACCCTAGGAGGAGTATATAAGGAATAGTAAGGGGCTAAGGGCAAAACCTTGTGGGGCATTGGTGTTGAAGATGATCATGGAGGAGAAGGTGTTGCCTGTCTTTACTGATTGTGGGTTAGGAAGGACTGAACATTTTACAATCATCAATAAGCATCCCCACTTCTGACTTCATGATGGAGGGAAGGTCATCAATGAATGAGCAGAAGACAATTGGGCCAATGTTGCTTTCCTGAGGAACTCATGCACCTATGGGCCTTCCTTTATGCTGGGTTATTTGATGAGTTATGCATCATCTGTGACGTTCAAACCTTCTGTATGTTGTGATCTTGACAAGAGTCAACGTACAAATAGAGTTATTCATGTAACATTAAGTATAGTATCTTGAGACTAATGTTGTGCATTCTGTTGACAGCAGCTAAATAATCACAGAAGGTACCAGAAGGATCTTTTGCAACTGGTTTATGCAGGGATTACAGATTGTGTTTGTATAGATAAATTGTATTCCTTTTTAAATTAGGTCTCTTGTGATGCCTTGTTTTCTGTTGCGTTCCCATGAGTGACAGCTGGCTAGGATGTCTGTCTGTAAGCGGAGTCATAGGAACATTCCATTTCTGATGACGTGTCGGCACCAAAAAGCTTATGCATGTAGCCAATAAGAGAGGTACACGGCGTTGTACCGTATTTAAACTCCACAAGGGGTTAACCCACTTAAAATGTGCAGACATGTGGAAGTGCAGCTGCATGAAGACATTTGGGACACAGCTAGTAACTTGCCAGAGAGGAGCCTGCTTCACTAAAAGGACTCCAATTAATTGTGCTGAGACCTAAATGGTTACCTGCACCAATGGGGGGGCCTTCTGATATGTTTAAAACAATTTTAGCAAGTCCCATGTTTAACTGAACTGACACCAGTGAAACTCTATAGGTTAGACTTACCGATGGGGAAACCTGTGTTTGTGATCTAGATGAAAGAAACAAAATTAACTTTATTCCCCAAGTTTTCACTGAAGTCAGGTAATGGTCATAACCGTTGGGAATTATCCTGTACCAGTGACAACGTCGAGGAGGAAAGAACTCTCTTGGCTGCTGTGTTGGTGATGTCATTAATTTGTATAGAAAACAGAACTGTTTCCTGATAGAAATCTCGAAATTTGATTGATCTGTCAAAACCCCTTTCCTGAGGTATTATGGAATCAGAAAGGGAGCTTTCATGCAGAGGAAAGGGAGAAAGGATAGGATTTCAGAATGCCAAAGAAAGGAAAGAAATGCATGTTTAAATTAGAAGGGACTGTTGTTCTTGCAGGTCAAGGCTGTATTTAATCCAGAGCATATTATTTTACTACTGCTAGTCACTTCATTTTAGCAAAAATAAGATAGAACTTCAAAGGCTTTAAGATAGAGTATACTTTTTGAATAAGCGCAGTGAAAACAAATTTAAAGTGAATTCTCTAAAAATTTTTGATTTAATCAACTTAGTATTTTATAACTTTGACTCCGTATTTCCAGTGATTTAGAATTCAGTTACTGTCAACTTCTTAGACTCTACAAGGAGCATCACATCTGTCCTGTTGCTGTGTGGGGTGGCGGTGAAGAACTGTTGCCGTCTGTCTTACCCTGTAGAATTACACTTCTTCCTCTTCTACTTGGTAGAGTAGAAATGAGTCTGGAAGCCTTGGAACAGTTTTTGTTCAGAAGGTGTACGGAAGTGAACATTTCTGAATGAGAGTAAAACTGGAGGGAATGAGTTTGTTTTCTATAAAGAGTTAACACTGTGTTCCAAGGTGTCCCACATTCCACCCATGAACAGTAAGGTAGCACAGGGGTTAGCACTGCTGCTTCACAGTGGCAGGGACCTGGGTTCAGTTCTGGCCTCAGGTCACTGTCTGTGTGGAGTTTGCACATTCTCCCTGGGCCTGTGTGGGTTTCTTCCAGGTGGTCTGGTTTCCTCCCGCACTGTAAAGATGTGCGAGTTAGATTGATTGGCTAAATTGCCCCTTAGTGTCAGGGGAACTAGCGGGGTAAATACGTAGTGTTATGGGGACAGGATCTGGGTGGGATTGTTGTCAGTGCAGGCTTGATGGGCCAAGTGGCCTCCTTCTGCACTGTAGGGATTCTATGACTCCCAGAATTCAAGTCTGTAAGATTGAAAGGGACAGACCTATTGAATGAAAACTTCAGTATGGTTTGAGTTTGAAAGCTGCATACATTTTTGCAAATGTTGGTTAACCCCTTTTTTAGGGCTGCAACTCGCCAATAAAACTCAATTTCAGCCCTAGAATGGAAGCGTCTGTTTATCTCTAATGAGCAGCACTGTTCAGCTAGATTACAAATTGCTCTGCGCATAGTTCAAAGTGTGCAGGAGACGACTATTAATCTGTCTACTTCAAAGGCTCAGCAGGTGTTTTCTTTAGGCTCCCAGCAGGGATCCCCAGACAGAGCTCTAAACATTTGGAGGGAAGACAGCTTTTTTTAAAAAAAATAAACATTTACCTTGAATAGTGTGATGGGGAAAAGGACAAAGTAATTGTGTTTGTACATTTGGGCCATTTAGGAATTAAAATAGTGCAAAGAACAAATTAATAGCATGCTTTAAAAATATATATTCCATTTCCTTTGGACTGTAGTGAGGATCTGCTGTAATGGGGCTTCACATTAGAGGCAGATCCTTTTGGTTCAGAATCTTATTGAGGGTAAAATAAATATGTATTTTTTTTTAATTTTCCAAATTTATTAGCTCTTGAAGTGCCTAAAATGTGGTTACCTGAGGTACACTGCTGCAAAGATGATGTATGTTAGTTAACGTAATTAAATAGCAGAACCAGCTTGAGGGCCTGACTGGCCTGTTGTTCTGTGCCTTTAATAGGCAGCTTCAGATACAAGTTTATTCTGACTGCTTGACCAGTTTTTATTCAGCTTTTCATAGATATTAAGGATTTGTTTTAATTGCAATGAAATATAAGGATTAGGCATTGCCTTGACATTGTCTCAAACCTGCCCCCTACAGGAGAATTTAAATATAATACAAGGATAATTAATCTTCATTCCAAGTAAAACAGCAGACAAAAACAATCCGGCAAGATGAATGCAGAAGTATAATTCTGTATTAAAGATTTAATAGTAGTAGAATTATTTGAGGATTTTTGCATTAGGAATTCACTGTATAGATGGATCAGCATCAAGGTATATATAGATCTGACAAAATGAATGCAATAAGTGCTTGTAGAATGGCTTGCTTGCATTCAGATGAGCGGAACAGCAATCTGAGCAGATGCTTGTAATGTGTATTTTAATGCAGTTCCCCATAAGCTTTGCTCAGAGATATCTAGCATTTTGTTTTTGTTTCAACTTCACCCCCTGCCCGCGCTATCACAGAAAGATCTCATCTGTGCAATCGGTTTTCAGACATCTTGCATAGATGGCTGTGTGAAACCCCGTGATGGCAATGCGTTTACTCTGTGTGTTTTGGGGATGTTTAGAAGAAGATAGAAGGAAGGAATCGTGATTTGGAATGGGAACCTGAGCACTGCTGTTCCCCAGTCACTGTCGACGTAAAGTCATTTTCCTCAAGTAAGGTCAACTAATTCAGCAGGGACCAAAGGTTAAATCCAGGATCCAGTTTCTGTATTGCCTACCACACATGATACATTAAGCCAACAGGAGAGAAATCTATCAAGTTTATATTCTGCCTTGAATATAAAAATCTGTTTTTTTGTCTTGTGATTTTAAAATTAAACAGCTACAAATTAATCATTTTTTTTCTCTCTTAAATATAATCAGTTTTTGAACAAATTGTCGAACACAAGACTATTTACCACTTCCTCCTCCTACTACAAAATTAAATAAATTTCCATCAAGTTTCATACAATAAAATATTCTTCCAGGGCTTGTTAACCAAAATTAATTAACTTGAGTATTAAACAGCAGTATAAGAAGATCCACAAAGTTGGTGAATTTATGATGTGGAGATGCTGGCATTGGACTGGGGTGGACATAGTAAGAAGTCTCACAACACCAGATTAAAGTCCAACAGGTTTATTTGTAATCACAAGCTTTTGGAGCACTGTTCCTTCATCGGGTGAGAACATAAGAAATAGGAGCAAGAGTAGGCCATCTAGCCCTTCAAGCCTGCCCCGCCATTCAATAAGATCATGGCTGATCTGTCGTGGCTCAGTTCCACTTTCCCGCCCTCTCCCCATAACCCTTAATCCCCTCTCTTATCAAAAACCCATCAACCCGCGTCTTAAAATATTTAGCGAGGCAGCCTCCACCACTTCAACGGGCAGAGAATTCCAGAGATTCACCACCCTTTGAGTGAAGAAGTTCCTCCTCAACTAGGTTCACAACACGGTATATTGACAGAGACACAATTGCAGGATAATTACAGATTGGAATGAGGGATTTATCCCTCTCCACTCGCACTGCCTGTACCTGTAAAGAGTTGATTACCTGTGAAAGACTCATATTCCAACTATTATCTTGCAATTGTGTTTCTGTCTATATATGCCATGTTTATGAACCCAATTCTCCTCTCACCTGATGAAGAAGCGGCACCCTAAAAGCTTGTGATTATAAATAAACCTGTTGGATTTAACCTGATGTTGTGAGATTTCTTACTGGTGAAATTAACAGGAAATTTTTCAAGCTTGACCACAGCAATTCCTCTGAAAAGGTCAGCATTTGTTGCCAATCCCTAATTTCTTTTGAGAAGGTGGATGTAGGTGCACCCATACTGCTGTTCGAAGGGACTTTGATCCAGCAACAGTGAAGGAATGATACAGTTCCAAGTCAGGTTAGTATGAGACTTGGAAGGTATCTTGAGGTGGTGATATTCACGTAGTCGACTGCTCTTACCCTTCGAGGTGATAGAGGTCAGAGGTTGAGAAGGTGCTGTCAAAGGAACCTTGGCATCTTGTATATAGTGCACCCTAATGTTACAGTGCACTGTTAGTGAGGGGAGTTTAAGGTGATGGGCGGCGTGCCAATCAAGTTGGCTGCTTTGCCCTGAATGGTGTCAAGCTTCTTGAATGTTGTTGGAAGTGCACTCTTCCAAGTGCGGCTTATGGTCTTCATCATTACAGTATTGCTGGTCAGTGAGAGAGCCATGTATTTCATTTAGCACCTTTATTTGAAATATCATTGCATGCAAAAACAAGTACACCCACTTGGTTTGACAGTTCGGGAGGTGGTGGTGAAGTGGTATTGTCACTAAACTAGTAACCCAGAGACCCAGAACCATGTTCTCGGGACCTGGTTTGGAATCCCACCAGGAGATGGTGAAATTTAAATTTAGTGAAAATCTGGAATCAAGAATCTACTGATGATCCCAAAGTTGTTGACATTTAAAACCCACCTGGTTCACTAATGTCCTTTAGGGAAGGAAATCTGCCATCCTTATCTGGTCTGGCCTACATGTGATTCCAGAGCCAAAGCAATGTGGTTGACTCCAAATGCCCTCCGAAATGGCTGAGTGTGAGACTCCGTTGAAGGGCAGTTAAGGATGGGCAATAAACGCTGACCCAGCCAGCGACACCCACATCCAATAAAAAAAACTGTACCTCGATTATGTTGAATTCCTTTCCCATAATCCACAGAATGACGGATCTTTTTCTCCCAAGATCAATTTACAAATTTTAATGTAAAAAAAGATATTGCGCTGAAGTGTGTCCTGAGTACATATTCTGCTGCCGTATGCCAGCAACATTAGTTTGCATTAGTCTAACTTTGAACAGCTTGGGAAATTTACAGCAGGCATTTGGGGTCAGATTGCTTTCTGATTCAGAAAGCCTTTCTAGCTTTGAATGTGCAGCAAACGGAGACATTGAGTAGGGGTGGGTCAGGATAAAGGATGAGTCATTTCCCATTGAGATGAGATGAAATTTCTTCACTCAGACAGTGACGAATGTTTGGAATTCTCTACCCTACAGAGCAGTTATTGAGGATATTCAAGTCTGACCTGCTATATCTTTGGACACTAAAGGAATCGAGTGATACGGGGTAGTGTAGCAAAGTGGAGTTACTGAATGACAGAGCACGATAGAAAGGCCCAGTGGTTTATTCATGTTCCTATTTGTTTCTATTTTGAACAACATACAGGATTTGGTGACGCATCTTGGTTCTAATGTTGGACTTGATGCAGTGGTGGAAGCATTTATTGTTGGACTTGATGCAGTGGTCCCAATATTGATAGCAGATGTGTTTTATTTCCCCATTTGCCAGCTGCATACCACATCCTCCCTTTCTGACATTAATTTACTCCATTTTGATTGATAATTCATAAGAAGGTAGTCAACTCCTGTCAGTTTTATACACTTCATTCTTCTAAATTGAACTGAATACAGGCCCAGTCCCAATCTCACCTCATATGACAAGCCTGCCATTCCAGGAGTCAACTGGTGAACCTTCGCTTTTCTTCCCTTTATAGCAACTATATCCTTCCTTAGGTAAGGACACCAAACTTGCGCACAATACTCCAGCTGTGGTCTCACCAAGATTCTTTACAGCTGCAGTAAGACATTCTTGCTCCTGTACACAAACCCTCTTGCAATAAGCGCCAACATATATTTGCCTTTCTGATGGCTTGCTGCACCTGCATGCTTGCTTTCAGCTACTGGTGTACAAAGATACCCAGGACCCTTTGTACATTAGCATTTCCTGATCTATAACATCCTCTACCATTCTGTTTCTCTGTTCAAAATCGATAACTTCGCATTTGTCCATGTTATACTGCATCTGCTGTGTATTTGCCCACTTTCTCACCTTGAAACCGCTTAACATCCTCCTCACCACCCACATTCCCATCAAGTTTCGTGTCATCAGCAAATTTGGTTCTCTTGTCCAAATCATTGATGTATATAACGAATATGGGTAATCAAAAAATTAAAGTATCTGAGTATGTAGGAAGGGTAATAAAGAGCCATGAATTATATCTGTCTGCTTCATTTATTCAAAGATTGAACGTTACATGATTGTTTCTGTCTGTGGTACAGCAAGCTCTTCTCCTGGAACAGCAACGTATTCATCAACTTCGCAATTACCAAGCATCCATGGAGGCTGCAGGGATTCCAGTAACCTATAGCGGGCATCGTCCACTCTCCCGAGCACAGTCATCGCCTGCTTCTGCTACCTTTCCTATTTCCGTTCAAGAGCCACCCAGCAAACCTCAATTCACTACAGGTAAGTACTTTTCCAATTCTGAAACCTCAGTTAATATTCCTGATCAATTGTGTTAGGATCTGGAGGAGGGAACCGAGTGCAGGGTGTCGAAATTTGCTGATGACACCAAGATTGGGGGAAAGGCAAATTGTGCGGAGGGTGTGGAGAGTCTGCAGAAGGATCTAGATAGGCTGGGCGAATGGGCCAGGAAATGGCAAATGGAATTTAATGTTGGCAAGTGTGAGGTGGTCCACTTTGGTAGGAAGAATGGTAGGAAGGACTATTACTTACGTGGCGCAAAACTGCAGCAGGCGACGGTGCAGAGGGACCTCGGGGTCCTTGTGCATGAGTCGCAAAAACCCAGCTTGCAGGTGCAGCAGGTGGTCAGGAAGGCGAATGGGATGCTGGCCTTCATAGCGAGGGGGATTGAATATAAAAGTAGGGAGGTCTTGCTGCAGCTGTATAGGGCATTGGTGAGGCCGCAGCTGGAGTACTGTGTGCAGTTTTGGGCGCCGCACCTGCGCAAGGATATTTTGGCCCTGGAGGGAGTGCAGAGGAGGTTTACTAGGCTGATACCGGAGTTGAGGGGGTTGAGCTATGAGGAGAGGCTGAATAAACTAGGCTTGTACTCGTTAGAGTTTAGAAGAATGAGGGGAGATCTCATTGAGACGTATAAGATGATGAATGGGATGGATAGGATAGAGGTGGAGAGACTCTTCCCGCTCAAAAAAGACAGTAGGACTAGGGGGCACAGCCTCAAGATAAAGGGGAGGCGGTTTAGAACGGAGTTGAGGAGGAACTTCTTCACTCAAAGGGTGGTGAATCTCTGGAATTCTCTGCCCGTTGAAGTGGTGGAGGCTGCCTCGCTAAATATTTTTAAGAAGCGGGTTGATGGGTTTTTGATAAGAGAGGGGATTAAGGGTTATGGGGAGAGGGCGGGAAAGTGGAACTGAGCCACAACAGATCAGCCATGATCTTATTGAATGGCGGGGCAGGCTCGAAGGGCTAGATGGCCTACTCCTGCTCCTATTTCTTATGTTCTTATGTTCGTAGAATCCCAGCAGTGCAGAAGGAGGCCATTTGGCCCAAGTCTGCACTGACCACAATCCCACCTAGGCTCTATCCCCATAACCCCCATATTTACCCTGTTAAACCTATGTGTCCCGGGACATTGAGGGCCAATTTAGCATAGCCAGCGCATCTAACCTGCATATCTTTGGAGTGTGGGAGGAAACTGGAGCACCCGGAGGAAACCCACGTAGACATGGAGAGAACGTGCAGCCTCCATCCAGATAGTGACCCGATGCCGGAATTGAACCCAGATCCCTGGCGCTGTGAGGCAGCAATACGAATCTCTGTGCCACCATGCCGCCAAGGTCTTTATCACTCTACCTTTTGCAAAGTGTTTGATTTCTGCCTACAAGTTACTGCGTATGTTTATTTGTGCTGAATGTGCTTATCATTTAGTAGCAACATATATGTGGCAAATATATTACTGAATTTTTATGCAGCTTCATGATTTTGGTCTACAAGCTGCCCCATTAGTGGCAGCTCCCAGATCTGCAATCCGCTGATTAAACCCAGCTGTACCTCTTCACTGCTTCTGTGTTGCCACATTCCTTGTCTATCTTCCAGTCCTGCATGAGCTGCCATTTTCTGCAGTTAAACGTTTTGAAGACCCATTGCATTGTTTACAGCCCCTGTCACAAACTCCACTGACTTCTGTCCCTCGCCTTGATCATCTCAGATTGAAGCAGACCGATCAAAATCTGTGTCTTATTCCATCCCAAGCTGACTCCACCTGCCCTCTATCATTAAGACTGTCTAACAAAGGGCCATCTGGACTCAGAACAAATCCAGGCCCTAGTCTCTCTCCACAGATGCTGTCAGACCTGCTGAGCTTTTCCAGCATTTGTTTCATATTCCAGCATCCACGGTATTTTTCCTTTAACTGTCTACTTGTACCTCCATTGCAGGGGTGATGGTGTAGTGGGATTATTACTGGACTAATCATCCAGAGACCTAGGCTAATGCTCTGGGGACATGGGTTCAAAATTTTGAATTTCATTAATAAATTAGGATGTAAATCTATGGTCAGTAGTAATGCTATCTAGGCCTCGCAGTATCCTGTAAGTTTCAATAAGATCCCCCCTCATCCTTCTAAAGTCCAGTAAGTGCAGACCCACAGCCCTCAGCTGTCCTCATACAACAAGCTCTTCATTCCAGGGATCAGTCTTCTGATCCTCCTCTGGACCCTTTCCAAGGTTAGCACATCCTTCCTTGATACAGGACCCAAAATTGCTCATAATATTCCAAGTGGGGTCTGATTAGAGCCTTATACAGCCTCAAGGAAATCTTGTCGTCTTTTCTCGGTCTGGTCTACATTTGACTCCAGACCTACAGAAACTCGCAAGGTCAGTCCAAGGGAAATTCGGCCACGCCAGCGACATCCCCTCTCCCCACCTGAACCACCTCTTAATTGTTATTCCATCCTAGCCTTTATCATCTCTTCACGCAAGTATCTTGGCCAGCATCTTATTCTTCACCCTCGATAAACTTAATCTCTCTGTATCCTATCCTATACCAAGTCCTGCTCACCAGTAACCTCTATCCTCAGATGCCTCAGATTAAAAAAATTTCTTCATCTTGACTGACTCCCTTCAAAGTCTTGCCCTCCCTCTCCCCACCACATCATGTGTCTCTAACCTTCCCCAACACACCTCTACATCCCTCCAACTCTAGAATCATCCCATTTCCTTAACCCCATCATTCGTGGTTGTATCTTTAGTGGTCCAAACCAGTCCGACTCTGGAAGCCCTGCACTGGAAATGGGCAATAGAGAGGTGTCCATTTTAATGAAATTCCAGAAGAACATGGGGATTTAGGCAGCTAATGGCGTGATTGCCAACGTTGATGGCTTGTGAATAAGCAGGAATCTGCTGTCAGAGGGACATGGGGTTCTGAGAAGTCCTAACTAAGATCAAATCCCACACAGGCTGGTACGTTTCTTATGTTCTGAAAAAATCAAATTATCTTAATGGATTAACATGAAAGAGAACTGCTGCCTATTGTGTTGTGAACAGGACTCTAATAAACCAGCTGTTTGGATATGTACAGACCTATAAAAATGGCAGCAGGTTGGGAAAAGATTTGTGACTGCTCAGGTCCTTGAAGGTGTGATACATGGCAAAATCTTGTACAATGTAGCTTGTTGAAGTAGGCATCCTTAAAGTCCAAATCTGCTACTTAATAGTGCAATACATTAGTGCATGACATTAAAAGTACAAGTTGCTAAATTTGCCAATTGAATAGCTCCTTCATAATGAGGGAGATGAAGATCCTTGGGTTTAAAATAAATGAGGGCTTTCTTACCTCTATGAAATTACAAAGTAAAGGCACTCAGTGTACAAGTTCTCTGACATAATGGTATTTTTTTAAGTTTGGCAAAGGGAGAAGCTTTTCCATTTGTAGACCAAAGGAATAGAACTAATGATGATATTCCGAAAGAGGAAGAGGGCACCTTCCTTGCCTCCCACCACCCCTGGGCAAATCTACCACAGAGGTATCTGTGCCCCATTCCTCCAGGAGGAATCTTGCAGTGCCAACCTGTTCCAGGGGAATTGCCAGAACACTACCTGGCCATGTTCCTTTCCTTGGGGCAGAAACAAACTTTCGCTCTCTTTATTAAATAGCACAGGGCAATTATTAGAAATTTTAAAACACAGTGACCTTAGCGCTCCCGGAATGGGGGAACCTGTTACAAAGCTTGCTGACCTGACGTCACTTTGACGAGGTACAAAAATCTGGCAAGGGGGCATTTAAAATTAGATTGAAATTTATTCAAATGAATGCAAATCATGTTCTCACCCAGGAGGTGAATCAAATTACATCGCCAGCAAAAGGCAGCGAAAATTGGATATTGTGATCTTGCCAGTGAGATTGGCGATTTCGGGTTTCACCAGATCTTGAGCATCCCCACCAGAGATCTCGTGGACAGAGTGTGTTGGCTCAAGATTCTGACCTGTGACCCTGAAAATACACCACCTACCTTGAGAGTCTTGTTTGCCAATACTGTATTGTTTTTGGATTTTTTTGTGTGTTTCAAACTTTTTCACAGTATCATCTAGTGTTCTAGCCACAGAATCACAAAATTGTAATGGTGCAGAAGGAGGCCATTTGTCCCATTGTGTATGCACGGGCTCTTCAAATGAGCATCATGATTTAATGCCATTCCCCTTTGCTCCTGCACATTGTTTCTATTCAAAGAATCATCAAAAGCCCTCTTGAATGTCTTGACTGAACCTGCCTCCACCCCACTTCCAGGCAGTGCACTCCGAAACCCAAACCATTCATTGGTTTAAAAAAAAAACCAAATTCACTTTCTTCATTCCTGCAAGTTGTGGATTCACTGGTATGACAGTTTCATTGTCTAACTAATGATGGCAATTTTATGTGTTGATCTAAAACAGACTTCTAAATGAAATGAGGAAAAAATCCACTGGTTGGAGAGCTTTGGGAATCACAGATCTAAAATCACCTTCCTTCTAAATATTGCCTCATTTCATGCCTCAAGTTGCTGATGAACTGTATTCCAGAATGTTAACTTCTGAGAGAACTGTGTGTTTTGTCGCTGGTGAATTAAGACTAACGGATTCCATTGCCAGCTTGGGAGTTTTATTTTCCGGAGGTTCACCACTTGCCGCAATGTTATTTCTCTTCCTGAGAATTCCAGGTTCCCTTCCGGTATACCGGACATGGTGGCCATTTTCAGTAGTTGACTGATAGCTAAGGGGTTGGTAGTTCTAGTTCTTCCTCAATTAATCGTATTTCCTTATAGCTAAAATTAATGAACAGAAAATCAATTCAACAAATCTCCTGTTGTAGTTCTGAACCCCACAAGAAAACGTATTTAAACTTTTCACATACTCATTTTTTTTCCCACATGCTTCTGGTGTATAGATCCTTGAATGTTTTCTGTTCATCCTGTAACAGGTCTTATATATGATACACTGATGCTAAAACACCATTGTACCTGTGGAAATACAAACAGCCATCCAGAACATGCCGGCAGAATCCAGAGTATCTGGTCTCGACTCCAAGAGACTGGCCTACGCAGCAAATGTGAGGTAATTTCCAGAGACACGAATTCCTTGAAATAAGTCGATCCAGGAACAAACTTTCGCTCTCTTTATTAAATAGCACAGGGCAATTATTAAAAATTTTAAAACACAGCCTTGGGCAGACGCAAAATTTGAGAATAATGCAATTGCTTGGGTTACTCTATTTCCCAAGGTCAAATTACCTGTGAACTGTTTTAAAGCTGTATGTAATTTGTACAGAAAAGACTTATTTTAACTTGGCTGCATAGTTAAGTGATAGTTGGTGGCTCTGTCATGGTACAACTGTATGCTAACCTGATTTAAATTAGTGAAAATATGTTTCTGTATTCATGGTTTGAAGATGTTGTGGGAAATCCATTACTGGTGACTTGAGTAAATATACCTAAGTTTCATTCGGGGAAACAATGGCCTAGTGGTATTACCGCTAGTCTATTAATCCAGAAACTCAGCTAATGTTCTGGAGATCCAGGTTTGAATCCTGCCACAGTAGAATTTGAATTCAGTAAAAATATGCCTGGAATTAAGAATCTACTGATGACCAGGAAACTATTGTCGATTGTCAAGAAAACCCATCTGGTTCACTAATGTCCTTTAGGGAAGGAAATCTGCCGTCCTTACCTGGTCTGGTCCACTTGTGACTCCAAAGCCACAGCAATGTGGTTGACTCTCAACTGCCCTCGGGCAACTAGGGTTGGGCAATAAATGCTGGCCAGCCGGCGACACTCATGTGCTGCAAATGTATTTTAAAAAGTCATAATACAATGACTTCTTTTTCAAAAAAACTACAGTGACTGGGAATGATGATGTCTCTCATGCCATTTCTGTTCACTGAGTATCTTGTACTGAAAAGTTCATTGGCCTTCTTTGAGCTACTAGTTTATGGAACTCAAGTAATGACTGTTTATGTCAGCACTATCAATTTGTATCAGTTTTGTTGGGGACCATCATGGAACTAGACATGGAGTGACCATCACTTCTGGATATGGCATTTTCTGATTTACGGTAACGTGGAAACTGATGTACTTTAGCTTACTACCACAACTTGCTTTGATTCTGTAGGGAATTTTTTTTTTGTGCATTACATTACAGAGCTGCCAATAATGTTGAGGATCGAAATAACTATATTTAAATCATTCAATTAATAATGTCCAACTCTTTGGCAGTTCCTAGCTCTGACACGAAACCTGGAAGCATTGTAGACTGTGAGGAGAACAGTGATAGACCTCAATACAGGCTGGTGGAATTGGCAGACACATGGCATGTGAAGGTTAATGCAGAAAATTGCAAACATTTTTTAGGGGAAAAGGAGAGTCAATAAAAAAAGGGACAATTCTAAAGAGGGTGCAGAGGCAGAAAGAACTGGGTGATATGTGTATAAATGATTGAAAGTAGGAGGGCAGGTTAAGGATGCAGTTAAATAACACAGAGAATCATTATAAACAGAAGCATAGAATATGAAAACAAGGAAGTTATGGTGAACCTTTACTTCAGCTGAGGCTAAACCAGTGTTTTATGTTGTGTCCAGTTCTGGGCACGACATGTTAGAAAAGATGTGAAGACATTAGAGAAGGTGCAGAAAAGATTCTGAGAATTGCTCCAGGATGAGGAATAGATTGGCTGAGCTGGGACTGTACTCTTTAGAGAAATAAAGGTGAGAGGAGATTTGATTAAGGTGCTCAAAATCATGAGGGGTCTAGACAGAGTAGATAGGGAGTAGTGCTCTCATTGGCAGAAGGGTTGAGAGCCAGATGCTGCCGATTTAAGGCAACCGTCAAAAGAACAAAAGGCATTATGAGGAAACTGTTTTGCACAGTGAGTATTTGGGACTGGAGTGTACTGTCTCAGTATGGTGGAGGCAGCTTTAAATGTGGCATTCAAAGAAGGATTGGTCATTATCTAAAGAGAAAAGCATTTGAAGGGCTACAGGGGGAAAGTCGGGAAATGGAGTGAGGTGAGCTGATTTTGATGGAGCTGACAATGGCCAAATGGTCTCCTGTGCCATAACCTTTGTGTTTCTATCGGGGGAACCCAAAATTCTGTCACTAACAAATGGCCAAATAGACAGATTTAGAAATCTAGAAACTAAATTTGCAACATTTTTATCTAGTTCTCCTTTTCCTTTCTATCCGCTGTTTATATTTTTTCCTTTTCTTTGAAGACACAATTCTTTCAGACAGTGTTTTGAACCGTAAATACAAATATAAAAATGAACCGACTGTGACAGGGTTCACAGGTGTTCTTAAATCTGGAATACGGTTGGCTTGTTTACTTCATAACTTTGAACAGCAAATCTTGTGACTATATATAAACTGCCGCGATCAATGACTAGTGAATGCTTTTTACCTTAAAATAGATTGTTTTTCCACACGCAGATAAATGTCATACCATACGTATGACAGACACGTGGCAGATGTAAGAGATCGTTACCACAGATCTCTTGTGTTGCTTATGATAAATCGGAGGATATGCTATTTTATAATGATGGAAGCATTATACCATATAATGCATCGTGTATTATTAGCCTGTTGTGATGCATTCAAGGTGGCCTGCCTCTGTAAGACCAGGAAATCTTAAGTGAGCACAGTCTAAGGTCACTTACTTTTATAGCTGTAAATATTTAGTAAGCCTGGCAGCATCATTTGGAGAGAAGGACAGAGTTAATATTTCAGGCCAGCACCTGTTATTTCAGATTTCCAGCATTTCCCCACAATATTTTGCTTTTTTATTAGTTTCATTGCTGTTTGGTTAGGAAATTTTCAGGTTAGGATGTGCTCACCAGTTTAACTTGCAGTCAGAAGCACAGTGGTGCAGTGGTTAGCACTGTTGCCTCACAACGCCAGGGACCCGAGTTCAATTCCTGCCACGCACTGTCTGTGTGGAGTTTGCATGTTCTCCCCATGACTACGTGGGTTTCCTCCAAGTGCTCCAGTTTCCTCCCACACTCCAAAGATGTCCAGGTTAAGTTGATTGGCCATGTTAATTTTCCCCTTAATATCATGGGGAATTAGCATCTACATACATGGGGTTACAGAAATAGGGTGGGATTGCTGTCATTGCAGACTCAATGGGCCAAATGGCCACCACCTGCACTGTATGGATTCTATGACCTAAATATTTTAAGAGTTTTGCATCAATGAGCATGTATAATGTCAAATATAATGTCTGTCACATGCTAGTGATAATTTCAGAGAATAATGATGTAACTTCAGTGGAAGGAACACAGTTTGTTAAATGATATATAGTTTACTAATGAGAAGAAACATTCCATCTTGTAATACATGCTATTTGTTCTGCCATGCCAAAGTTCCATCCCTTTAAGAGCACCAAGCCTAAATATTGTTAAGTACACGTAGGCTCAGAGTTTGGGCAAAATGTAATTTTTGGCTGAGCAGAGAAATAGAGACTGAAATACACTCATCAGTTTTGCGTTACAGCCCAGAAATGCAGTGTTCCAAGAAATACAGCAGCAACTTATTAGCCGTTAAAGGATTTCACATGTTAAGGTGGTATCCAAAAGCTATTTTGACTTTTGGTATCCATTGGAAATAGCTTGCAATTTTTTTGTTCATTCACTGGAGGTAGATAGGCATTGTTGGCTAGGCCCAGCATTTATTGGCCACCCCTAAGTTATGTTCAGGAAGGTGGTGGTGAGCTGCTTTTTTCAACCAGTCTATGCTGTGCTGTTAAGGGAATTCTAAGGTTTTGACCCAGGGACTGAAAGAACAGCAATATTATTCCAAGTCAGGAGAGCATGTGACTTGGAGGGGAACTTGGAGGTGATGGTTTTTCTGTGCATCTGCTGCCCTTATCCTTCTGGGTGGTAGAGATCGTGGATTTGGAAGGTGCTGTCAAAGAAGCCGTGATGAGCTGTTGCAGTGCACCTTGAAGAAGGTACAGACTGATGGAACCATGTGTCCATGATGGATGAAGTGAATATTTAAGATAGTGTATGGGATGCTGGTCAAATGGGCCTCTTTGTCCTGGATAGTATCAAGTTCCTTGAGGTCTGTTGGCAGTACACTCTGAATGAAATCCTGCAGCAGTGTCTTGGGACTGAGATGATTTGGCCTTCAACAGCCACAGCTATCTTCCTTTGCACTAGGCATGACTCCAACCTGTGGAGTGATTTCCCCCGATCCCTGTTGTCTCCAGCATTATTAGGTCTCGTTGAAGCTGCAATCGATCAAATGCTGCCTTCATATTAAAGGCAGCCATTCTTGCCTCACCTCTTGTGTCCATGTTTGGATCGAGGTTGTAATGAGGTCAGGAGCTTGAGTGGCTCTGGAGAAACTCAATCTAGGTGTTTGAGAATTAAATTTCATCTTTCAGTTCCCTTCACTTGCTCACACTGAAGTGTAGGAAGTGAGCATTGTGTGAGATGTCCTTTGTTCAGTTTTATTAGGTGGTATAAAAGACAAAACTGGCGAAGTGATTCATTCATAGCACTCAATCTGGTTATAAATGAACAACATATGTTCACATAAGCCGTCCATTGCTTATAGTAGGCAAGTTACATTAGGAGGTAGGACTGTATTAGCTGTCGGAGGTAGAACTGTATTAGCTGTCGGAGGTAGAACTGTATTAGCTGTCGGAGGTAGGACGGGGTTGTGCTAGAATCAGATTTTGGTACCTAGAGCTGCCTTAAAAGCCACTTTTTTGGTGGCAGTGATTGGCTACTAGTAGAAAAGTGGTAACTGACCATAGGCATAGGAGCAGAAGTAGGCCATTCAGCCCATCAAGTCTGCTGTACCGTTCAGTGAGACCATGACTGATTTGATGTGATAATCCTCATCTCCATTTTCCTGCCTTATCCCTTACTGACTTAAAAATCTGTCCATCTCAGCCTTCAACACGCTTAATGACCCTGCCTCTACAGATTCACTCCCCTCTGAGGGAGGAAATTCCCTTCATTGACTTTGTGCAAATTTACTGCTGCATTTCCTGTAACGCAACAGTGACTGTACGTCAACATACTCCATTGGCTGTAAAGCACTTTGAGACATCTGAGGTTGTGAAAGGCTCACTGTTTCATGAATCTGATATTTCACACATCCATTTAGCAGTACATTGCCAACTCATCCCATTGTGTTAAAAGTGATGCAGAAATTAATTTGCATATACGCAGGATAATACTGCAAGCATGATGGTAAAATGTATGCTAGATGTAATGGTCTAAATTAGTTGTTTTTTGAAACATAGATTTGATTTATTATTGTCACGTATTTGTATCCAGTGAAATGTATTGTTTCTTGCACGCCATACAGACAAAGCATAGAGAAGGAAAGGAGACAGTGCCGAATGTTGTGTTTTGGTAGGGTGTAGAGAAAGATCAATAGATAGATGAAGGTAGTGATAATTCATTGCTCTCAATCTGTATTTTTGTTTTTTATCAATGACTTGGAAGAGGGGGCTGAAGGTGGTTTAGTAAATTTGCTGATGACACCAAGATTGGTGGAGTAGTGGATGAGGTGGAGGGCTCTTATAGGCTGCAAAGAGACCCAATGATAGGATGCAGAGCTGGGCCGAAAAGTGGCAGATGGAGTTTAACCCTGATAAGTGTGAGGTGATTCATTTTGGACAAACTTGAATGCGAATTACAGGGTCAATGGCAAGGTTCTGAGGAATGTGGGGGAACAGAGATCTTGGGGTTCATATCCACAGATCTCTGAAGGTTGCCACTCAAGTGGATAGAGCCATGAAGAAGGCTTATGGTGTGTTAGTGTTTATTAACAGGGGGTTTGAGCTTAAGAGCCATGGGGTTATGCTGCAACTATACAGGACCTTGGTGAGACCACGTTTGGAATATTGTGTGCAGTTCTGGTCACCTCACTATAAGAAAGATGTGGAAGCATTGGAGAGAGTGCAGAGGAGATTTACCGGGGTGCTGCCTGTTTTGGAGAGTAGGTCTTATGAGGAAAAATTGAGGGAGCTGGGCTTTTCTCTTAAGAGCGGAGGAGGATGAGAGGCGAATTAATATAAGTTTATAAGCTAATGAGGGGGATAGATAGAATGGATGTTCAGAGACTATTTCCTCAGGTGGACGTAGCTGTTACTAGGGGGCATAACTATAAGGCTCGTGGTGGGAGATATAGGAGGGATGTCCAAGGTAGGCTGTTTACTCAGAGTGGTTGGGGTGTGGAATGTACTGCCTGCTGTGATAGTGGAGTCAGACACTTTTGGAACTTTGAAGTGGTTATTGGATAGGCACATGGAGTACACCAGAATGATAGGGAGTGGGATAGCTTGATCTTGGTTTCGGACATAGCTCGGCACAACATCGAGGGCCGAGGGGCCTGTACTGTGCTGCACTGTTCTGTTTCTGTGTTTATGTTCTGGTTTCTCTTTCCTGCATTCCAGACCCTGAATTTTAATATATATTTTTATATTCTTCAGATTTTTTCTTGTTCATTCAAGATGGTGATCTAGAGCAAGAAGCTGGTGTGATAGTTACATTTTAAAGAGTTGCTTGCTCCTGAAATATTAAGAAGGCTCAACGCCAGGTTAAATTCCAACAAGTTTATTTGGTAGCCCAAGCTTTTGGAGTGCTGCCCCTTCATCAGCTGCTCCTGAAATAGACATGCATTTCTACCTTCAAATCCAGCTATATTTTTGGGTAGCTAACAGTGAAATGTAACAATTTCCATTTTACACATTAGATTTATACACAGAGCAATTCTTTCTCTGTATCATTTACCCATGCTTGGACTGTCCAGCATACTGCACTGGTTATTATATTTTCCCGTTTTCAGCAAGCAGAAAAAAGCACTTCAATTTCCTCACCTAGAATACTGTTGTGTTAGTTCAGTTAGCTTATTGCAACATGACATTGAAAATAATAATGAGGGATTATCTCCATTATTCACTTATTCTTTTCTCTTGCTGTTCATTTAAAAAGCACCCACTATTACCAGAGTAGCAAGTAATGACTGCCAAATGGACTATAACCACAGTAAAATGTGTCACCTGAGATGGGAAGTAGATATGTCAAGATTAAGTATCTTGAAAAGCATTGCTAAACAGTTTTAAATGTTTAGAATTAACCACGTTGGGTATTCATCTGTGCAGATTTAAATAATTTTTGAGTCTTAACATGTATTTTCTTCTTTTAGATAAGGATGCTCTTTGTTTCTAGACACCATTTGTGTGAGGGAGGCTCTTGAAGCTTTTCCCACTGCCATCCTGTAACTTTGTTCCTGCAAGTGGTAAAATCAACCTGGGAACTACTCATTGTTCTTCGGAAATATATTTATTATCTAATGTATTTGCCCAAAGGCAGTAGTTAGCACTGCTGCCTCACAGCACCAGGGACCCAGATTCGATTCTGGACTTGGTTCACTGTCTGTGTGGAGTTTGCATGTTCTTCCTGTGTCTGCGTGGGTTTCCTCTGGTTTCCTACCACACTCCAAAGATGTACAGGTTAGGTGGATTGGCCATGCTAAATTGCCCCTTAGTGTCAGGGTGACTGGCTAGAGTAAATGCCAAGGGGTTACGGGGATAGGGCCTGGGTGGGATTTTGGTGGGTGCAAGCTCGATAGGCCAAATGGCCTCCTTCTGCACTGCAGGGATTCTATGAAACTATTCTTTCCCTAAAATATAAGATTCTTTTAGTTGACAATGTACCAACCTATTCTTGAATCTGTAAGGCATTCTTAAATTAATTTTTCATGATAAACTACATGTAATCTTTTTTCTATTTAAGAGGCATGTCAACATCATTTACATCTTCCCAAATCCAAAATAGAAATCTTAATCTTATCCCCCTCGCCCACAGTAATTTAGTTGAAACGGAATTTTCCAAAATGAAATCCTGGCATCTTTAGTAAGACCAGTGATATACATTGAGTGAGACCATCACTTGGTTAGTTTAAAACGGAAATATATACCTAAGTACAAACATATTTACATTGTGATTTGAAAGACCTGAAGCTCAGCATGACATTGGCATCAGTCCATTTGAACTTTTACCTACAAAAAGATTATACTAGTACATGGCCATACTGAACAGTAATCTCATATGGATGAAGTATAAATAGAAACCTAACAATGCTTGATAAGATTTGGAATATATTATTTCCATGTGTCATGTATTGAATTATATGAAAACCGATATGGTTAACACATTCCTAGAGATGTGCAGATCGAGTTACACCCACAGTAGGATATATATATCCCTTTATATGTCCCTCTGTGTAAGCTGTCCTGTATTTTTGCAACGAATTTAATTGTTTTCAAAATTACCTTACTAACCTGCTTACCTGGTTTTATTCTGCATCAGTTGTCTGTAATCCGCTCTGGGGAGCTAGGTTCCAAACCCGTCACAGCAGAAAGTGGAATTTGAATTCAATAGAAATCAAGAATTCAGAATCTGCTGATGACCATGAAACCATTGTTGTTCGTTGGAAAAACCCATCTGGTTCACTAATGTCGTTTAGGGAAGGAAATTTGCCATCCTTACCTGACCTGGCCTACATGTGACTCCAGAGCCACAAGCAATGCGGTTGACTCTTAACTGCCCTCCAAGGGCAACTAGGAATGGGCAATAAATGCTGGCCAGCCAGAGATGCCCATGTCCCACGAATGACTAAAAAATTGAGGCTATTAGTGGTGTGTATATTGAACAGGTGTAACTCCTGACCAGGGTAAATAATTTACTAATAGTTGTACATACATCTTGATCTAATTTAGTACAGGGGAAATATCACTTTGAGTTGATGTGATCTGTTGATGGATCCAAAAGGGGGACTGAGGAAACTTTGGCAATACCAGTAATGTATTCTTCACTGTACCTCAAGACATTATTGCAAAGGTTATGACATCTAGAATCACAGAATCCCTACAGTGCAGAAGGAGATCACTTGGCCCATCGCGCCTGCACCAACAACAATCCGTCCAGGCCCTATCCCTATAACCCCACGTATTTATCCTGTTAATCCCCCGATACTAACGGGCAATTTAGGATGGCCAATGCACCTAACTTTCACGTCTTTGGAGTGTGGTAGGGAACCAGAGCTCCCGGAGGAAACCCACACAGACACAATGAGACAATGTGCAAACTCCACACAGACAGTGACTTGATGTTAGATTTGAACCCGGGTCCCTGGCACTGTGAGGCAACAGTGCTTGCCACTGTGCTGCCTGAAATTTCACCCTACATTTGTCTTCCCAAACCCTCCATCCCCTTGTAAACAAATTGAAATTGTATGCAGTGAATCTTAAAAAGAAAATTATTTAGCCTGTATGGGCATATTTATTTAATATCTGACTTAAATAAATGACACAAAATTTCTGATCCTGAAATTTTGCAATTTCAAATTGACTAACTCTCTTCTAATGACTGGTTGATCTCCTGCGGTATTGTACCCAGTATATCAGAGAAGCAGTACATGTCCCACCTGTCCCAGTTGTCATCATATTGCTGCTCCCCCCTCGCTCTTAATTTTTTTTCTTTCTCTCCACTATTTCTCTCCCTAATTTTCTTTTGCTTCTCTGTCTTCTTCCTGCCGCTGTTCCTTTCCTCTCCGATGGAGGAAGTGCATGGTACAGCAGAGAACGGAATCGCCAATGGCTGCAGGCTGCTGTTTTTGGGGTGAGAGTTGTCTGAAAAGTAGCTCTGAACAGAGCCATTTCCATTCTTTACCCCAGCAATGTTCTCCCCGTTATCTAACCCTTCACCAGCCCCTCACTCTCTTCACTAGCCTTATCCTCTGCCTTTGAAATATCTTTTCAATCCTTGTATCCTCACTTACACTTATTCCACTGTCAGCTACTATACACTGCTATCCACTCCTTCCTACAACTTCTGTTAACTGTCCTGCTCCAGGGAGGAAGCTGGAGATCCAAGGCATCCTTTCCTTATCCACTGTACTCCCTCCCCCTTCCGCTACCTCTTTTTCTGTCTCTTGAGGTCTTCCTCTTTGTCTTTTTTTTAATTTTTCAGCTTAATAAGCCTCATAAATTAATAGAGCACAATACAGCAGATGTGTGATCAAAGAACAAAAACAGCCCGGGAAACAGGCCCTTCGGTCCAATGAGCCCGCACCACCATGTTAACATTACCAGTCCCCCCCTCCACCCATGACCCTTATCTATTGTTTTATGGCCATCCACATTGAGGGAAACTAATTTAGGGACAATTTATTACTGCCAGTCAGCCTAATAGCACATCTTTGAGGTGTGGGAGGAAACCGGACCATTCGGAGAAAAACCACGCAAGCATGGGGAGAATGCGCAAACTCCCACAGACACCGGCCCAAATCCATGTGTCTGCACAGCAAACAGTGATAGTCACTGAGCTGTCGTGTTGCCCAGCATCTGGTCCAGTTTAAGCACACACTAATGACATGAAGCACCAGCCCAAGCACGACCCATCGCATGTATGCCCCTCGTTGGATGACAAGGCAGACCGACTTAAAACCTGTGAATTAAAAGAGAAAAAAACATTATTATTGTGCCATATCCATTTACCTTACCAGTGCTAATGAACCTTATTCAAAACAATCTCCCATATCCACCCATCTCCAACCCACTCATGTGCCTGTCTAAGTTACTCTTAACCAACTCTAGCGTGCTTGCCTCCACCACCTTACTTGGCAGAGCATTCCATACCCCCACTACCCTCTGTGTGAAAAACCTCCCTCTAATATCTGTGTTATACCTCTCCCCCCTCACCTTAAGCCCATGGCCCCTTGTACTGTGTGTCTCTAACATAGGAAATAGCTTACCTCTGTTTATCTATACCCTTCATAATCGTATATACCTCTATTAGATCCCCCCTCAGTCGCCGTCTTTCAAGGGAAAACAGCCCCAATTTGTTCAATCTTTCCTCATAACCCAGCCCTTTCATACCAGGCAACATCCTGGTAAACCTCCTCTGCACTCTTTCCAGAGTCTCCACGTCCTTGCGGTGGTAAGGCGACCAGAACTGGACGCAGTACTCTAAATGCGGCCTAACCAACGTTCTATACAACTGCAACATTAGACTCCAGCTCTTATATTCTATACCCCTTCCTATAAAGGCTAACATACCATAGGCTTTCTTCACAACCTTCTCCACTTGTACTGCCACCTTCAAAGACTTGGGCACTTGGAGCCCCAGGTCTCGCTGTGTTTCTATACTCCTTATGGGCTTACCCTTTATCATATAACTCCCCCCTACGTTATTCCGGCCAAAATGCATCACCTCACATTTATCCGGATTAAACTCCATTTGCCATAAATCTGCCCAATATACCAGCCTAACAATATCCCGTCGTATTGCCAGACACTGCTCCTCACTGCCTGCCAATCCAGCCATCTTGGTGTCATCAGCAAATTTGCTGATCACACTGCTTACTCCCTCTTCCAAGTCATTTATACTACAAAGAGAAGAGGTCCCAGTACTGAGCCCTGCGGCACAATGCTGTAATTATTTTCTCACTGAATACAGACACTCGTACAGGCTCTCTCGTAAACAGAGCAGTCGATCTAAATCTGAAATTCATCCTCTTGGCTTCCAAAACTATTTGAAAATCCACTGTCTAAGGAGCTAAAGGAAAGTTTATTTATTTTGTTAGTCCCAAGTGGGTTTACATTAACACTGCAATGAAGTTACTTTGAAATTCCCCTAGTCGTCACAGTCTGTCCCCTGTTTGGATCAATGCACCTAATCAGCACATCTTTAAGCTCAAAAGCTTAAAAAGTGAAATAGACTGATACTAATGTAATAATGAAATTCTGTATGCTACTATAATTCAGAAGTGCAAACTCTGGATAAATTGGAACATTTTTAAATGGTGTAATTTTCAAATTGTTGATTACTTAAAAATGTTAATTTTTTTACTGCAGGCAATTAAATGAATAAATATTTAAGAATTTTAATGTCTAAATGGGATGAAAGTTAGTTGTGGAAAATGTTTGGGAGAGGCCAGTCGAGTGGGCCAGCACAGTGGTACAATGGTTAGCACTGATGCCTCACAGCACCAGGGACCCGGGTTCAATTCCCAGCTTGGGTCACTGAGTGTGGAGTTTGCATTTTCTCCCCATGTCTGCATGGGTTTCTTCCACATGCTCCGATTTCTTCCCACAGTCCAAAAATCTGCGGGTTAGGTGGATTGGCCATGGTAAATTGGCCCTTAGTGTCAGGGGGACTAGTTAGGGTAAATGCATAAGGTTATGGGTTAGGGCCTGGGTGGGATTGCAATCGGTGCAGACTCGATGGGCTGAATGGCCACCATCTGCACTGTAGGATTCTGTGTTCTGTTGAGTGTGGGAGAGGACTGTAGAGGTTCCATCTTCCAGGGGCAGGAGTTAAAGCTGAGCAAGTGGGGAATGGTGGGTACTTGGGAAAATGAAAGTTTTTTTAAAACTCTATCAAAACAATTGTGCCGACAGAGGGAACAAACAATTAGTTGCAGATGAACAGAGTGACTGTGAAAACAGCCCAACTGGGACCAAGGGCTATTGTGGTGACAATGCAGAAATGCAATGGAAATAACTTTCTGCAGGAATTGAGGTAATGGAAAGGACCATCCACCAACTGGCTAACACCATAAAAAGTTCAGACAACTCGCACACAATGATGCAACAAAGCACCCAGCCCAACAGCTCACCCCAATTATTTGCTAAAGAAAGAGAGATTTACAGCAAGTCATATTCTTTTAGTATGGCATGAAACAGTAGAGCAGGCTGGAAGGAGTCTCAGTTGGAGCTTGAAACAGCAGGGGACTGTCAGTTTGAGTAGGGGCAGTTGATATTAACAGTTGGTGAGGGTAGTGCAATGACTAACACTTGAATAGGGAGAGGAATATATTAATACGTACGAGCAACATGCTGAAAGAGTTGCCTGTGAAAATTGGGATGTTCTTTGAGCTCTGGCAGGAGATTCAATATCAGTAAACATATGTGAAACAAAGTCAGAAGAGAAAAGGTCTAAAATATTTAATATGAATATTTTTTAATAGAAACAGCTTTCAGAAAAAGTAGACCATGTACATCTGCTCAGCACCGATATGTACAACTACATGGTAAACCTGTGATATAAAAGGAGTGTTCTTCCTTTTTCACTGAAGGTATAACTAGTCTGATAACGGGTTTGCCCTGGGGTCATGATTTCAGTGGAAGTTTCTGAATAGACTTGCCCCACATTCTATAATTCATCAATAGTAGACATATTAGCTTCCTGTTTTACAACTAACTCCCATTCTGTCAAATAATCCGTGCCTTCCAAAAACTGAGGCAGCAGTTTCAGTACAAGCGGGATGGTTAATGTTTCCTTGCAGGCAGCTCTCCTGTGGCATTATTGCTCCGAGGAAGTCAAACACTAGGGATAAGATTTATACATCCCTTAATGCACAATGAATTGTTCTTGTGCTAAGATGAAGCTGTATCCCTGAAAGTTTACAAGCTGAATTGCCCTTAAGATTACAGGTCATATTCCCAGAATCAGATGTCTGGTTTTCATATTGTGATTGGTGAAGCTTTCTTTTCAAAGTCATAGAACCAAAGAATTCCTGCAGTACAGAAAGAGGCCATCAAGTCTGCACCAACTCTCTGAAAGAGCATCCCACCCAGGGCCTCCTCTGCCTTATCCCTGTAACTCTATGCATTTACCACCTAAACTATACATCTTTGCACACCAAGGGGCAATTTAGCATGGCCAATCCACCTAAACCACACACCTTTGGACTGTGGGAGACACAGGGAGAATGTGCATGCTGCACATAGCTCAAGGTCAGAATTGAACCTAAGTCCCTGGCAGTATGAAGCAGCAATGCTGTGTTGTCTGTGGACTGCAGAATAAATAAAAGCAGTTTTGTGGGTGGAGTTTCACTGCGCTTTCCTGTTTTAGAAGAATATTGGAAAAATGTAGCTAGAAATTAAGCGTAATGCAGGAAATGGAGAGTATAAAATTTTATTATAGTAATTACAGTGTGCAGACCGAATTGGTCTGTGTATATTAAAAAAAAGGATTTCCTTCCGTAAAGTTTAGTTTAAGGTACCAGTATGTTCAAATTAGCAAGGATTGATGATGTTTCAGGCATAAATATGCTATTTTGGAATAATATTGCAATTTGCCACACAGGTAGATGCATACCATCATTGACCAGGCTTAACTTTGGCTACTGGCTATTTGATTCAAGTACACACTGAATTCCACATTCACAAATCACCTCTGTTACAGTCATTCCTGTTGTAACAAATCTTTGATCTAAGTGTTTCTTTTTTTATTCGTTTTCTCATGATCCTCCACACAAGGCCAATTACAAAGACATTTCAAAGGCACAGCTATATGTTTTAGAAATCTCAGTATTGTGTTCCAAAATAAAGTTATTGGCTCCTTTCTGCTTTTTGTTTGCTAAAGGTACGGATAAAGTCGGACGTTTCCTCTTGTGGGGCATGTTGGGATGAGAGGTCATAGTCTTAGGATAAGGGGTAGCAAATTTAAAACAGTTGAAGAGAAATACTTCTCCCAAAGGGTTGTGAATTTGTGGAATTCGCTCCCCCAAAGTATGGTGGATGCTGGGACAGTGAGTAAATTTAAGGAGGAGTTAGATTTTTAATTGGTAATGGGTTGAAGGGAAAAGGCAGGAAAATGGGGATGAGGAGCATATCAGCCATGATTGAATGGTGGAATAGATTTGATGGGCCAAATGGCCTAATTCTGCTGCTATATCTTATGAATTTATGATTGATTTGTGAATAAATGAATATATGAGCTGTGGCATGAAACTTTTTGAATTTGTGTACATATAAATCAGCCAGTTTGTTGGAATTCCTCATCCAAACGTAATACTTGTTGATTTTAATTTATTGGGATTAAACTTGTGTCAGTCATTCCTGTGTAAAAGGATACATATTTGAATCCCCTCTGCTAAGATAACTGGATGGCTTGGGCATATTGGGTATATTATACAGGGGTTGCATATTAAAGTGGAATCTCAATTACTCTGAACAGAATACATAACAGCTTTTCTCTGTTCTGCTGATCAGAAGACTTTGCAGTCAACTTTATCTAGTTAATCCACATGAGTAAATGTAATTTTAAACCAATTTAAGCAAACATAACTACAAGCAGTGAATTTCTTCGCAGTATGCGTTTATGACTCTATCTTGTCTATCTGAACGGTACAGTGGAGCTTGATTAATGTACTTTGTGCAATTTTATGTAGTTAGAAGAAAAGTTATGTTTCAAGAGTTAAGCTCATTGCCACATGGTGTAACATTTGTTACTAAAGATTCTTACGTACTGAGTCTTGCATTCACTTAAACATTGTGTCCTAAATTGATTCCACTCAGCATATTTGAGCAGAAACACACGTGCCCCCTGCTGTTTGCACCTCTGGTAACAGTAAGATATGTTTCCTAGCCAGCAGGGAATATCGTGACAGCAGGGGGCAGCAGGATTGTGAATGATAACATCGTGATCTCACCAAATCTGATGAGAGACAGTTTTTGATCTGTGCAGAAGAATCTTTTTAAAAGTACCATATACATTTCCAGTTTTGAATACCTGCAAGACTCTTAACTATTTAAAAAGCTTAAGAATGCATTTCAAAGGAGAAACTCTGACTTTATATTTTTTAAGCATCATGGGCCCTCTACCTCCCAGAGAAATAAAAAAATCACCATCAGCTTGTTAACACCAACTTTGAACCTGTTCAGAAATGGCGCATTTAATATGTTCCTTTCCATGCAACATGTTTATTACCTTTACCTCAAGTATCATTGCTTTCAATTACACATTTCTGACGAATTTTTAATATTTTGGAACCTTTAGGAGAATGGGGGGGATCTTTCTGAATCTTACGGGATGCTGCGAGGCCTGAATAGAGTGGATGTGGAGAGGTTGTTTCCACTAGTAGAAAAAACTAGAAACAGAGGGCACAACCTCAGGCTAAAGAGACGATGCTTTAAAACAGAGTTGAGGAATTTCTTCAGCCAGGGAGTGGTGAATCTGTGGAACTGTTTGCCGCAGAAAGCTGTGGTGACCAGGTCATTGAATGTCTTTAAGACAGATAGATAGGTTCTTGATTAATAAGGGGATCAGGAGTTATGGGGAAAGGGCAGTAGAATAGGGATGAGAAAAATATCAGCCGCGACTGAATGGTGGAGCAGACTCAATGGGCCGAGTGGCCTAATTCTGCTGGTATGTTTTATGGTCTTATAGTATCTATCCCTTGTGTGTGGGGGGGTGGAATTGTTAACAGAATGGCAATGCGTATTTTATACCTAAAAAATATAATTAAAGGCACGTACATGTAGTCCAGATTTATCTTAACAGCATTCGGCAATAAAGCCAAGTGTGTCATCCTCTAATAATGATTGCTAGGAGAAATAAGTTATGATAATAGGAATTCTCTGGCTAAGTCACAATGTGATTGTGAACGCCTTTACCTCCGGGGCCCCTGTCACTTTCAATAGTAAATGTATGCAAAAAAACTTTCTTTTCTTTTATAACCACTATAAATTGACATTACTGTCTTACATAAATGCTTTGCACATTTACTGTAAATTCCACAATCTACTTTTAGTACTGTTAGTCCACTTAAGACAAATTGGTTAACACTTCCATTAAATTAATGGAAGCATTTATGTGGTATGAGTGTTCTTAAGAATCTCCCACTATGGTTATACGTTACACTGTCCCTTAAATGGACACTTCATCCTCCAGGAACAATGCTAAAATTATTTTCTGCTCCCAGTGGATTGATTTCTTTGTAATTTCCAAGCTGGGTAATGTCGTAGAATCATAGATTCTCTACAGTGCAGAAGGAGGCCATTCAACCCATCGAGTCTTCAATGACACAATCCCACCCAGGCCCTGTTACTGTAACCCACATATTTACCCTGCTATTCTCCTGATACTCGGGTCAATTTAGCATGGCCAGTGCACCTAACCTGCACATCTTTGGACTGTGGGAGGAAACCGGAGCACCCAGAGGAAACCACGCAGACACGGGAAAATGTGCAAACTCCATACACAGAGACCCGAGGTGGTATTGAACCCAAGTCCTTGGTGCTGTGAAGCAGCAGTGCTAAGCACTGCGCCACCATGTGCTCAATGACTAATCCCAGAAGTGTCTTATGCTGTAGGGTTACACTGTTCATTCCTTCCCTCTAGCTCCAAGCTAAGCAAAACTTCCAATGTTCTCCTAATCTTCACAAGCTCAATCTTCATACAAATGTATAAATTATGAGCCGGATTGGGCCAGTCAATCTCTTGAACTTGCCCCACCATTCAATAAGATCACAGTTGATCTAAGTGTTGGCGCTCACCCCGTTCTGCATAGTCAACAATAAAACTAGCGTTTTCGCTGCATCTGGAGTAGACATGGCTGCATCTGTCTCTTACTCTCGTCTTCTTGGATGGCTGCAGAGAGCACAAGTCAAAAATTTAAACCTCTGTCTCACTCTTTCTCTGTAATATTCATGGGTTTGGAGGGAAGTCTGTAACTTAGTTTTAAAAATGGCTTCATCTACCCATTTGCCCCATGACAATATGAAATGCATCCACTGTGTAATGAAGTAGAAATGCTGATTTATTCAGGGAGAGTTTCTGCTGGAATATGCCCTTGGCAAAAATGGCAACACTGGTGGAAAATCTCACGAAACTGGTTAAACGAGTATCTCAGAAACAAGATCTTGTTCTGTGATTTTTCTCCTGTCCCTCGCCAGTGACATAACCAGGCTGTCATGTTTAATTTTTTAATAAATTTACACTTACTTAAAAGGGCTTCTCCACCAATGGGGGTATGGGGTTCTGTGTATCCATTGGGCTGGGGGATGGTATTGTTTTAAAGCAGATTGGAGTGTCCTGGGCCTCGCCAGCGTGATGGCAGAAATCATATCCCCAAATTTCCTGCGCACAGAGTAGCGGAGAATTGGGACAGAAAGCTTGGCCGTGCAGCTGGAGAACTGAATGCTGGTTTTCTTGCCTCAGCCAGTGCTCTGTGCACAGGAGAACAGGATTCCGCCCAGCATCTTTAATCCCAACTCCCTTCCATTTTAGAAGCAAACGGATAGGTTACAGCACCATTCTTTACAAATCAGTATCTATACCACTTTCCTGGAACTTTGGAAAACCGGATACCAGTAGCAGCCAATGTCTCACGGAACTCAGTGTGGGAAAGCCTAAAATTTTAAAATTTATTTATTAGTCACAAGTAGGCTTACATTAACGCTGCAATGAAGTTACTGTGAAATTCCCCTAGTCGCCACATTCTGGCACCTGTTCAGGTCAATGCACCTAACTAGCCCGTCTTTCGGACTGTGGGAGGAAACCATAGCAGCCAGAGAGAACTCACGCATTCGTGGGAGAGCATGCAGACTTTGAACAGACGGGGGTGGGGGAGTGGCATAAAATGAAAATGCAATTCCAGTGACAGTCCCAAATATTATAAATCTTAATGATACAGTCCTACCTCAACGTAACCTTTTAAAAATCACAAGTGTAAGAGAAAATGTTGTTTTGTGTTGGACTGAGCCACCTCCAGCTTCAGTCTGCCTTTGTATTTATTGTACTTATATCTTTAATCTGTTTTTATTTCTGTAGTGTATCAGAGGAAGGAAAGCATCACTGGAAGAACTACAGGTTGTCCATTCGGAGCAGCATGCATTACTTTATGGCACAAACCCACTGAACCGACAGAAGCTTGACAGTAAGAAACTGCTAGGTACAGCGCAGTTCACTCCTCTTTACCTTTTGATGCAGCATTCCAGGAATAACAATTGTTTTTCAGACATTGGTTTGGCAGTGATATAATAACAGTAAACAAAATACAAGGTGAAGAATTCCAAAAACCTTTTCTTTTAATCTTCCTTTCGCTGCTTAACAGGTAACAACAGTATTCGATTCAAAAGTCTTAAGTTGTGTAATTTGCCTGTTAGTTTTAAAGGGTTTTAGAGGAGCTACCTGCACTTAATGGATGTTCTTTTTTATGCATGTCACGTTGTCCTTATTTATTTTAAATGTAATCCAGCTGGGTTCATGGAAAGAATATGGTCTCCCTGTGGGGAACTGAACCCTTAACCCTTTAACCTGCTAGCAAGTCGAGAAACTGGCATTCTTACTGGGCTGGGAAATGTCAGCTTGTACATTGTCTCTGAAACAATCACTAAGCTTACACTAATAAAGCTTTGTATTACTTGTTAGTTTTTAATTTGGTTAACCATTTAAATTGAACATTTTAATATGTTGCAAAGTACCATTCCCCCAATTTCTTATTCATTTCCTTTCAATACCATTTTCTTACTGCATTCTGTTTTTATTATTTCAACTTCAATTTTACTTTCCCCTCTTCACAAATATAAAAATACTTCATGTCCTTTATTTTGCCGCAGCTACAATTTGACAGCGGATGCAACTTGCAAAACAGAAATATTAGCTGCAGAAGCAAGCCTGTAAGCCAATCTCTCAGCCAGTTAGAAACTAAAAATGTATAAAGCTTGACAGGTCTAACAGTTTTCACTGGTGAGTGAGCCTGGCCTTCAGAAAGTGCCCACACAACTAAGTTCACCTGTGATGTTGTAAGCAATAAAGCTACAACTATTTTCCCAACTTTCATACGCTGAAAATATTGGACAAGATTCTCCAACCTCCATTCTATGTTTTCCCTAGTGCTGGGACACAGCTCACCATTTGCTGGTGGCAGGATCATCTGGTCCCACCACTGTCAGTGGGAATTCCCGATGAAGCCACCTCATGCCACTAGGTAACCAGCAATGGGAAGTGGTGCCATTAGTGGAACCAGAGAATCTGACCGACGCAAACAGCTGGAGAATTCCAGCCATTTGCTGGAAACTCCCGACCTGGGATTCTCCTCCGTTCCTGCTGCAGTGAATGGAGTTTTGGCTGAGTGCCAAATTCTCCATTCTCGTTGGCAATGGGGTGGATGTGGAGATCGGAGAATCCCACCCAAAATATCTGAAGTTGCTTCGTTTGACACCAACCCACTTAAGATGACACTAAGGCATAGAACCATAGAAAATTACAGCTCAAAGACAGGCCTTTTGGCCCTTGTCTGTGCTGAACCCTTTTTTTGCCTAGTCGCACTGACCTGCACTTGAACCATATCCCTCCACACCCCTCTCATCCATGAACCCGTCCAAGTTTTTCTTAAATGTTAAAAGTGACCCAGCATTTACCACTTTATCCGGCAGCTCATTTCCACACTCCCACCATTCTCTGCATGAAGAAAACCACCCCCACCCCGGCCAATATTCCTTTTAAACTTTTCTCCTTTCACCCTTAATCTATGCTCTCTGGTTTTTTTTCTCCCCTAGCTTCAGTGGAAAAAGCCTGCTTGCATTCACTCTATCTATACCCATCAAAATCTTACACACCTCTATCAAATCTCCCCTCATTCTTCTACGCTCCAGAGAATAAAGTCCTAACTTATTCAATCTCTCTCTCTAACTCAGCTTCTCAAGTCCCAGCAACATCCTTTTGAACCTTCTCTGCACTCTTTCAACTTATTTACATCCTTCCTGTAACTAGGTGACCAAAACTGTACACAATACTCTAAATTCGGCCTCACCAATGCCTTATATAACTTTACCATTACACTCCAACTTTTATACTCGATACTCGATTTATAAAGCTTGAGGAAGTGTCTGAAAGGAGGAAGGAAAGGTAAGTGAAGCTTAGAGAGGGAATCCCAGAGCTATTAAGGCCTTGGCAACTGAAGGCACGGTCCCAGTGCTGGACCAATTAAACTTGCAGATGCTCAAGAATTGGATGATTGCAGATACTTCAGATGATTGTGGGGCTGGAAGGGGCCAAAAAAAATAGGGGTGAGGTCATGGAGGATTTTGAGAGCAAGAATGATAATTTTAAAATTGCAATATTGTTAAACCAGAAACTAAAGTGCATCAGTGATCACAAGAGTGACAAGTAAACAGGACTTGGTATGAGTAAGGATGCTTGCTGCGTTTAGGATGACCTCAAGTTTACAATCAGTATAATATAGGAAGTTGACCCTAGTTAGAATAGACAAATGTTAAGGTAATGGAGGCATGGGTGAGTGTTTCAGCAGCACAAGTTGAGGCATGGGCAGGCAATTTTGAGATGAAAATAGGCAATCTGTGTAATAGCGCAGTTACATGGTCAGATATGACAAACATTTGCAAACAGTCTGGTTCAGCCTCAGATATTTTCCAGGGAGAGAGATGGAATCAATAGCCAGGGAACAGAGTTTAAGTGGACGGAAGATGCTGCTTTTTGTCTTCCTGATATCTAGTTGGAGAAAATCTCCCCTCATCCAGTACCACATGTTGGACAAGCAGCGATAATTGACAAACAGTGCAGGAGTTGAGGGATGTTGGTACTTTACAGCTGGGTATTGTTGACATATGTGCGAAAACAGACACTATCGGTCAGGGGTGTTGTGTAAATATTAAATGGAAAGAAATCAAGGATAGATCCTTGGGAAACACCAGAGGTAACTGTTGAAGCAGGAAGACAATCCATTGCACAGATCGTCTAGCTCCAATCAAATAAGAATGGAACCAAGTGAGCATGTTCCCACCCAGCTAGATGATGGTGGGGGGGGTGTTGGATGAGGATGGTGTGGTTAACTGTGTTAAAGGATGCAGCAAATCGAGAAGGCCGGGAGGGAAGTTTATCTTTCTTTCAGACACAGAGGATCTCAGTTGTAACTTCCATCAAAACTATTTCAGTGCAGTAGCAGAGGCAAGATTGGAGAGATTCAAATATGTGGTTGTGGGAAGGATGGGATTGGATGTTGGATGAATGGATGAGGCAGCAACATGTTCAAGCACTTGAGAGGGGACAAAGAGGCTGGAGATGGGGTAGTAGTTTGCATTGTCGGTGGGGTCAAGTGTTGGTTTTCTGAGGAGAGGAAAGGCCATGGCAGATTTCAATAAATGATGGTTAGTGTCTGCATAGGGAAAACTACAAACAATATAAGCCAACATGGGAGCCAGTAAGGGAGCTTAGGTCATCAGCAGTTTAATGGGAATAGGGCCAAGAGCATGAAGTGGATCTCCTAGACAAGATGAGCTCTGAGGAGGCATTAGGGGAGATAAGGGAGAAACTGGAGAAAGATGAGAGTTTAGGGAAAAGGGGAACTTTAGAGATTATCCAGGTGGTTTACTGGAAGGGAGGGAAGTGGCAGAGGCAGCTGTTTAGATGGTCTTGATCTTAGTAACAAAGTCCATGAGATCCTTGCACTTGTTGGAGAGCGATTGAGTTTATTCCTGCATGTTTGGAGACAACTATTCCATCGTTGCTTAACCTTGTCTGGGGCGCTGGAGTTCCAACCTTTTAATCTAGTTTTCAGTGATTGTTCAGAGTGGATGATGGAAGCAGGGAAGGAGAAAAACAAATTGTGTCTTAGAAAATATTGAAAAAATTAATCAAACCTATTTTCTTTTTGAAAAAAGGCCCAGTGGAATTAGAAATAATTGGATGAGGGCTTATATTTTCTGTTTGATAATATTTTGTTTCTAGGTTTCATATTTTATTAATTTAGTCACTTCTGATAACTGAGTAATTCTATTACTATATCATAATTTCCACGTCTCAGTACCTGAATCAGTAATTCGGTAATTAACTAAATGATCAAAATTTTAAAACTATATATAAAATTATAAGTCATATTTAAGTTTTTACATTGGTTTGAGAAACACTAATTGTCTAGAAGGTTGTTGCAAGATGTAACAATGTCGAATTTTGATTTCCAATATTCAGATTCACCTTTTGCTTTTGAACTTTGTGATAGAATCCATTTAACTAAAATATAACCTGTATGAAAAGCATTTTCAGCACATTTCTGCAATAAATATTTCTGCCTTTCCTACTTGCTTCATTTAGATATCCATTTGTTTTCTGGGTATCTGTATAGTGTAGCATGGGCTCTATTTTTTTGTCCATAAGCATTTTATTTACAGTATCATTTGTGCTGCTTTTGTCTGTCATTTTCATTATTGTTTGTTGTTCGTCTTTCTAACTTACTCAGACTCCTTTGCACTCTTTTTTTTTGTTTTCAAATCAGTTCCAAAGAAGCTCCCCTTACCATCATCTCCCATACTTGGTTCCTTCCATCTCTACTTCCTTTACCCCTCTCTACTCGATTTGAATTGAAATAAACCATTGTATGCTAGCAACCACTTTCATATTTGCTCCCAAGAACACTTTTGTTAGGAAGAAAAGAATCACCAGCTATAGACTGAACCAAAAAAGTCTACCAATTTAAAACGAGAAGTTGCTAAATGCATTTAAAGGTTGTGGTACCAGTTCCATTTGCAGCGGTTTATTTCATTTGATTTATTATTGTGAGGTATTAGTATGCAGTGAAAAGTATTGTTTCCTGCATGCTATACAGGTAAAGCATACCATTCATAGAGCAGGAAAGGAGAGATTGCAGAAGTAGTATTACAGTTTAAATAGGGTTGGCAACAGAGAAATAGGCCTTTTACCCCAACCAATGGTGCTCATGTGCACTTGAGGTTCCTCTCAATTTTTGTCATCTAAATCTCATTGTATCTATTCCCTTCTCTCTAAAATACTTGCCTAACTTCTCCTTAAATACGTCTACACTTCGACCACTCCCTGTGGTAACAAGTTACACATTCTGACCACACTTTGGGTAAGGAAGCTTCTTCTGAATTCCCTATTGGATTTCTTGGTAACTATCTTATTTTGATGGTCTCCAGTTATACTCTTCCCATAAGAGGAAGCAGTCTCCCTCTGCATGTGTTTAAACTCCTATTTCCAAGGAAATGAGTAGAAAGGAAAACCAAACAATTTCTATTTACTTAGAAACTGGAAAGTAGTCTTGGATATTTGCTTTCACAGCTCAGAGATATTTCTCCCTGTTAAAACTCCCACAGCCCATCAACCACCTATTTGTCAAATGTCCAATTGTATTTTTCTCCTTGCTGAAACACCTGTTGGAATGCGTACATCAGCCGTATGCTCCAATGCGAGGAGACCTTAGTTTAAGTAAAAACAATCTGTTTTTGGGGTTTTTTTTTGATTTAGTGAAATTAAATTTTCAAAATTGACTTTTCTGATGCTTAATTGCAGCACAGATACTGCCTTTAAATGTGAAAATACCCATAACCGATGTCATTTCCTTAATTGGTAGTTTACGAAAAGAAGTAGGAGGCCTCAGACCCCAGCATCTGGTGGTGTTGCATTCCTGTTTAGCTTAATTATGGGTATATATTATGGAATCATGCACTGTAGTGTTTCAGGAAATTAGGTTGTTTCTGTTGTGGTAGGTCCTAAAAAAATACTTTGTTCATTGCTCTTATACAAACAAGTATTTAGGTTTGAATCCAGAATCCCCTGGAGTGCATAAACATCTGTTAATTTACATAGTTACCAGTACTTTATTGAGAGTTTCTATCTTGTTTTGCATAGTATGTAAACTATGAACCAGTTAAGTATCAGTCAGCAATGATAAAAAAGATTGAAAGAAAGGCAAATAACTTTGAATTTTTATTCACAGTGAATAAATTGAGGAGCTGTTTCAGTGAAAGTAGTTCTTGCATGGCCCCGAGGCGCCAGTAAAGGGAATTAACACAGAATTAGGTGGAGATACACCTTGTAGACTTTGATGTGTATTGGTAATCCCCACCACTGAGTTGGAATTACAGCATTGCTGCAAACATTATGATTTATCTTGGTACTGTTAACCAAATGCTCTTTTTAAATATTATTCCACAGGTTCCGTCACCCCAATGTTTGTTGTGCTTCCTTGTGGCGGTCTTGGAGTAAGTTTTTTTTCCCCTTTTAAAATGCGTAAATAATGCCTTGTTTGTTCTTTCCATCTCAGCGGCAATATAAATTGTTGCTTTGACTTCTATTCAGCACATAATTGAGAACAGATGTTGCCCCATAAACAGGAATTCAAGGTTTGCTGTGCTAGGAATGTTGGCTAAACCACAACTGCAATATGTGTGACATTGTTCAGGGAATAGATTCAGGGAAATTGAATGATAACTAAATGCTGTTCCTGATCGCACCTTGGAGCAGGCAGTTGCAAAGTTGCACAGAGTGAGTGGGTATGGATTCACTCGGTAAATGCCCTGATTCCACCATCTAGTTCAGTCCCCTTCCTCAGCAGGGAGGAATTGTTTAGCAGTGGTTGGCTATATTTCCACAGGGTGGGAGAGAACTTTGTCCTCCCAACATATAGCAGCCAATTCAGGCCAACATAACTAGCTGCATGGGACTTGTTTGCATGTCTCCCTTAGTCACAAATGATACTTGGCAGTGGGAGAAAATAAAGGGAGTCCAATTCTTTTCTTGCCAATTTCTTCCCCCACCCTGAAGCATTTTTATGAAAGTGTTGTCTCCTAATTGGATACAGTAAAGTTTAAAGTTTGTAAGAAGTTTATTTATTAATGTCACAAATAGGCTCACATTAACACTGCAATGAAGTTACTATGAAAAATATTTCACTTGAATGGCCATTATTCATAACTGGCTGCATCAGCAGTCTTGCTGGCTGTCGCATATTAACCAAATATTGTCCTCACCATCATCGATGCACACACTTCTGGAAGAGGATAGCTGATTTATAACCTGCTGTACGAACCCTGATTTTGTCCTCGCCAAATGAGGGCTGCTGAGACCAGTTGCTATGTGTGTATACCATTACCTCATCTGGGCTAGGATAAGTCAGCACAGATCATACAGTTTAACTTTGTGATGTCTAGAGTTCAGTTGCACAATGGATAAACATTCTATACTGTTACAAGAGTTATATAGTGCCTTAACATAAAGGATAAAATAATTAATGGATTCATTTTTCTTATGGACAAATTTAGTCAATTGTTTTCCAAGTTATTCTGTTTAGTGTGAGAATAAGTCATAGTTTATATATTCCTTTTGAAAACTTAGTGCATCTCTGCCTTGCTTTAACACTTGGAATGTAAATGCAACAACTTTGCTGTGTCTTAAATGTATTGATCAAAACTTTTAATAGTTGTGCTCCCTTTCCCTATTTTGATTAGAATTGTTTGAGCAATATTTTTGAAGATCCAACATTTTAATATTTAAAATGTTGTTTTGACTGATTCATAAATGCAAGTGTTGTATAATTGTAAAATAATGTTAGAATGAGAGTAAAAACTCACATCTGTTTGCTCTATTTCTATCAATCATTCTCCCATAATAACGCTTGTGTTTCAACAAATGGGAATGCTTATAAAAAAAAATACAAAAAGCTTTGAAAAAATGTCCAGAACTATTTCCCGTGTAACGTCCCATGGCAGCAGTTTATCTCTTTGGTTGAATTTGCTCAGAGTGCTGGCAACCACCATTAAAATTCATACTTTTTAAAGCTTTAATTTAAAAACAAAAGTTTATTCACTTTGTTCCACAAATAGAGTTTGATTCATCTGGTGTTTTGTAAGACAAGTGCTGTGGAGATGAATGAAGGTGGCTTCATTTCTTTCTGAGTTGAGTTGTTTGTAAAAGACAGAGCAGCAGTAGAATGCCAACTTGTCACGATAGTGCGAACTTCGCAGAGCTAATGTTCACCATTCTCTCAATCTGCTCGATTAAACAAAAGAATTGAGAGAGGCATAAAAACATTAGGCTTAGTGTGTGTGTGAATGGAAGTGGGCCCAGCATATGTTTTTACGTTAAATAGTTTACTCGTGTACAGATACGTTGTGGTTTCACTTAACGCCAGACCTTTGTTATCTACACAGGAAATAGTTCTTGACGGTTTTCTTTCAAAGCTTTTTTTTATATATATATATAACGCGCAAGGCATCAACATTTTCACTTGCTGAAATTCAGGCATATTATGGGAGAATACTTGATAGGAATGCAGCATATAGATACATTTTCTTCCCTCATTTTCACATTTTGCCGTTCCTGAGTAAGAACCCATGTGTACCTAGCAATGTATTTTATGTTTGGATTTTTCCAGTTGACACCAGCCTGCAATTCACCTGAGTGATTTTTGCTTTTACCTGATCTCATCTCTCCTCTCTCACTGGGCCTGTACTCTCCCCTAAGTTTTTTTTTCAAGTGTATTTATTATTGCCACAAGTAGGCTTACATTAATGTTGCAGTGAAGTTACTGTGAAAATTCCTTAGTCACCACACTCTGGCGTCTGTTCAGGTACACCTGAGGGAGAATTTAGCATGACCAATACACCTAGCCAGCATGTCTCCGAACTGTGGGATGAAACCCACGCAGACACAGGGAGAACGTGCAAACTCCAGAGAGACAGTGACCCAAGCCGGGAATCAAACCAGGGTCCTGGGTGCTTAAGACAACAGTGCTGGCTTTTGGAGCTTCAGAAAAATATTCAGTCAGCTTAATTGTTGAGGTGGACCACAGTCGAATAACATCTCTCTCAACATTCAACCCTCATCAGAAATCTGGATGTTCTGTGCAATTGTCTCTAACATAGAAATAGAAAGAAATAATGAAATCCCAACAGTGCAGAAGGAGGCCATTCAGCCCATCAAGTCTGCACCAACCACAATCCCATGCAGGCCCTATCCCCATAAACCCATGTATTAACCCTAGCTAGTCTCCTAGACATTAAGGGGCAAATCAGCATAATCTTTGGAATGTGAGAGGAAACCAGGACACCGGGAGGAAACCCATGCAGACACGGGGAGAATGTGCAGACTCCATATAGACAGCAACCCAAACCAGGAATCGAACTCGGGTCCTTGAGACAGCCATGTTAACCACTGTGCCACTGCTTAATTTAGCCACTTTTCTCAAGGGGCTGTGAAAAATGATGAAACAAGGTAGCATTTCCAAAATTGTTCCTCACTTATCTCAGCAGATTCATATTTACTGCCTGCAATAAACACCTCTTTCATGCTCACGATCCAATCATATTCTTCTGACTCTTGTACCATCAGTGGTCTAAGCTCACCTGTTGCTGCAGCCACTTTTATTAAATGTTTAAAATAAGCAGTGTATATCCACAGGCTTTCCTGACCTGCATAAGGTTTTCCAACCTCTGATAATTTAAACTAATCTTGTTTACCTCACACCAAGTTCTCTTCACCTGGGTGCTCACTTGGCTACTTTGATTCCCAGTTTGGCAGTGCTTCTATTTTAAAATTCTCCTTGTGCTCAATTCCCTCAACAGCTTTTACCCTCCCCTATCTCTAACCTCCATCAACTTTGCAAACTTCCAAAATCACTGTGCTCTCTAATTCTGGCCTTTTGCACATCCCTTATTTTAATCGCTCCACCATTGGTGGCCATGCTACAGCTGCCAAGGCCCTAAGCTCAGCCTCTCTCTACTGGGTCTGGCCTACATGTGACTCCAGACTCTCAGCAATGTGGTCATCTCTTAATTACTGTAGCAAGCACTCAGTTCAAGGGTCACTAGGGATGAGCAACAAATGTCGATCAGTAATGCCCACATTCCATAATTTTAAAAATATGCCCATCTACTGCTACTTTTCCCAAGCAGTTAAACCTGTCTCACAAGTTTACATGCTAATGGTCGACCAGGAACATGAGGAATCTCATGACCACGTAGGCCGATTCTTGAGTGTTATGTGATTCAGTCTACATATTGTGGTGACCGAACAAATTTACAAAGATAACCTATCCATCTCTTTAAGGACCCTTAAGGGTGCTACCATCGCCAAGACCCCAATCATCAACATCTTGGAGATTGTAGTTAACAAGATTGAGGGATTTCAATTAACATGGAGAGACTGGGAGACTGGGGCTGTTCGAGAAGAGAAAGTTGCAAAAAGAGTTTAGAGGTTCTCAAAATCTTGAGATCGAACATAACAAAACTACAGCACAATACAGGCCCTTCAGCTCACAAAGTTGTGCTGAATATGTCCCTTAGCAATTAAGGGACATTAAGGTGCAATTATGCACCTTAGCAATTACTAGGCTTACCTATAACCCTCTATCTTACTAAGTTCCATGTACTTCTGTAAAAGTGTCTTAAAAGACCCTATCGAATCCGCCTCCACCACTGCTGCCGGCAGCCCATTCCATGCACCCGCCGCTCTGAGTGAAAAACTTACCCCTGACATCTCCTCTGTACCTAGCCCCCAGCACCTTAAACCTACGTCCTGTTGTGGCAAGCATTTCAGCCTTGGGAAAAAGCCTCTGACTATCCACTGGATCAATACCTCTCAACATCTTGTATACCTCTATCAGGTCACCCCTCATCCTTCATCTCTCCAAGGAGAAAAGGCCAAGCTCCCTCAACCTACCCTCATAAGTCATGCTCCCCGATCCAGGCAACATTCTTGTAAATCTCCACTGCATCTTTTCTATGGCTTACACACCCTTCCTGTAATGAGGGACCAGAACTGAGCACTGTACTCCAAGTGGGGTCTGACCAGGGTCCTATATGGCTGCAACATTATCTCTCGACTCCTAAATTCAGTTCCTGGATTGATGAAGGCCAGTACACCATACGCTTTCTTAACCACAGCTTCAAACTGCACAGCTGCTTCGAGCATCTTATGAACTTGGATCCCAAGATCCTTCTGATGTTCCACACTGCCAAGAATCCTATCATTAATACTATATTCTGCCATCCTATTTGACCTGCCAAAATGAAACACTTATCTGGGTTGAACGCTATCTGCCACTTCTCCGCCCCGTCTTGCATCCTATCAGTGTCTTGCTGCAACTTCTGACATCCCTCCACACTATCCACACACCTCCAACCTTTGTGTCATCAGCAAACTTACCAACCCATCCTTCCACTTCCTCATCCAGATCATTTATAAGAATCACAAAGAGCAAGGGTCCCAGAATAGATCCCTGGGGCACTCCACTGGTGACCGACCTCCATACAGAAAAAGACACATCTACAACCACTCTTTGCCTTCTGTGGGCAAGCCAGTTCTGGATCCACAAAGCAATGTCCCCTTGGATCCCATGCCCCCTCACTTTCTGAATAAGCCTTGCGTGTGGCACCTTATCAAATGCCTTGCTGAAGTCCATATATACTACATCTACTGCTCTTCCTTCATCAGTGTGCCGGGACAAAGTAGATAGGGAAATACTCTTTCTGTTGGGGAAAGGTTTGAGAACAAGAGGGCACTGATTTAAGGTGACTAGCAAAAGGGGAAAAGAAGAAAGTGGGAAAATTTCTTACTCATAGTGAGTGGTTTGTATCTGGAATGCAGTCCGAGTGTGGTGGAATCAATCATGATTTTCAAATGGGAATTGAATCATTATCTACAGAAAAAAAATTGCAGGGCTACAGGAGAAAATGGCATGGGAGTGAGTTGCAGAGAGCCAGCACAGGCATGGTGGCTGGAATGGCCTCCTGTGCTGTAACTATTTATCTTTTTCCTTCTGTAAGCTGCTTCTTAGAACTGCTGCCTCAAAGTGGGAGGAACCTGGGTTCCATTCCCAGCTTGAATCGTGTCTGTATGGAATCTGTGCATTCTCCCCATGTCTCCATGGGTTTTCTTCGAGTGCTGTGGTTTCCTCCCACACTCTGAAAGATATGCTGGTTAGGGTGCATTGGCCATGCTGAATTCTCCTTCAGTGTACCCGAGCAAGCGCTGGAGTGTGGCGACCAGTGGATTTTCACAGTAACATCATTGCAGTGTTAATGCCAGCATACTAATGACACTAATAAATAAACTCTAAAACTTAAACACTCCATAAACCTTGCCTCTTTGATCAAACTTTTAACTACTTAAGTAACTTGGTGTCAGTTAGTTTGATGATGCTCCCTGAGACACTTTATTTTGTTAAAGGTGCTGTATATATATTTTAACTGGAAAATTAAAATCACTTGTATTGCCTCATCCAAGTTAAATTTTGTTTGATATTATGCACATTTAGTCAAACAATTGTTTGTTTAAAAATCAATATGGAGCAAAAGCAATTAGATTCTGAAAATAAGCTAAATTACCTACTTTAATTTGGTGCTTGCTCAGAGCCCTGCCCACACTACAGAGTAAAGTTTACATTACTGTATTTCAGTGTCATCTAAAGATACATTTGCCAGCAGTTTCCCTTTCCTCTCTTGCTCACTCCCCACTTCCATTCTGGTCACTTCATCAATTAGGATGCAAAACGAACCCAGATACGGAAGGCTGCAGACCTCAGTTGCAGGCAAGAGATTTTATCTTGTTCAGCCCTGACCAGGACCTGTATCAGATCAGTATTTCTCACACTTGACCGCAAAGTGAAGTTAGAGTCATTGTGGTCAAATTCTTGAAAAATCAGGCATTTAACCTTTGAAAATGAAATCACAATGTTATATAGGATCATTATGGCACAGGAGGAGACCATTCATCCCATCGAGTCTATGCCATGCTGTGAATTACTTTATAACGTTTAAACTGTGCATCTTGATTGAAATCAGCTGTCAATTTGAAACGAAAATGAAATAACAACGTGACTTGTGTTTGAGTATGTGCTTTAAAAAGGAGGTTTCACAGGTGCAGGACAGATTTGTTTGAGTAAATGAAGCAGTGATAGTCACTCAGCTACTGCCTCCTGGCATAACATAAGCTGTGTTTGATGTACTATGTACATATGTGTCTCAGTGATATTTTGTGTCTGAATCTCAATGCAGCATTAGTATTGATTGAAGTTGTATTTAGTCTCCAGATTAAATTCCAGGTCCCTAATACAAAATTATTAAATTACTTTATAAACAGTTAGTCGTTGAGGAGATGGTGATTAAAAATTATACCTTGGTATCTTGTCATAACCTGCCATTATTATGTTCTACAACTAAATAAAAGCAATGTTATGCCTAGGTGTTGCAAGCGTGAGATTAATGCTTATTGATTAAGCACTGGGTTTGTACATAACTGAGAATGTGGTTCAGCATTTCATTTGTTGGATTCCTGTTTCACCATAATTTGATTCTCTCGGGAGGGTCCTTGTTGTGGTATAATGCAGTAACCTCACACAAGTCACTTGAACACCCTGTGGGTTGTTTTATGGGTGGCACAGTGGTAGCGCACTAGCTCACAGTGCCAGGGATCCAGGTTCACATCCCAGCTTGGGTCACTGTCTGCAGAGTCTGCTTGTTCTCCCCGTGTCTGCGTGGGTTTCTTCCGAGTGCTCCAGTTTCCTCCCACAGTCTGAAAGACGTGCTGGTTAGCTGCATTGGCTGTGCTAAATTCTCCCTCAGTGTACCTGAACAGGCACCAGAGTGTGGCGACTAGGGGATTTTCACAGTAACTTCATTGCAGCGTTAATGTAAGCCTACTTGTGACGCTAATAAATTAACTTTATATTGCTGTGATATCCTGACTATTCTCATTAAGCTGTTATAATCCTTTATTTATTGTCTGTATTTAAAAGGCAGCATTGCTCCAGATACCTTAATTAAAATGTGACTGGTGTTTATGTTAGCCCTCTTGTTAATTATGGAGCTTTTTGTTTTGTTGGTCAGGTTGACAGCGATACAATCTGGAATGAGATCCACTCATCGAGTGCTGCACGCTTGGCAGTGGGCTGTGTGATTGAGCTTGTTTTTAAAGTGGCGACTAAGGAATTGAAGGTGAGTCTTTTCCCTAACTTTAGCAATTAAATGGGAAGTTATGAAACGGGAAAGTCACCTGGATGTTGGAAGTTCTGCCATTGGGTCCGGGTTACTGAATAGAAGCATTTACAAATTCATACTGTACTAACATGTTTCATCATCTGGTCTAAATTTCTCTTGCATCTTTTTATGTTCTTGACAAGTTGGGTTGTTTGTATTACGTGTCTCAGCGGTAGCTCTTTTATGGGTGGCACAGTAGTTAGTACTGCTGCCTCACAACGCCAGGGGCCCGGGTTCAGTTCCGGCCTTGCGTCACTGTCTGTGTGGAGTTTGCATGTTTTCCCCGTGTCTGCATGGGTTTCCTCCCACGGTTCGAAAGACATGCTGGTTAGGCGCATTGGCCATGCTAAATTACTCCTGAGTTTCAGGGGTAATTTAGGGTAAATGCATGGGGTTATGGGGATAGGGCCTGGGTGGGATTGTAGTGGGTGCAGGTGCAATGGGCTGAATGGCCTCCTTCTGCACTGAAGAGATTCTATGATTCTAATTAGATACATGGCACGGGACTTTGAGAGTTGAAGCTCCACTCCATAGACTTGTGTACATAATCCACACTGACACTCCTGTGCAGTATTGCAGAGTGCTGCACTGTTGAAGAGATGCTGTCTTTTGAGTGAGACATTAAATTGTGGCTTTGTCTGCTGCCTCATGTGGGTATAAAAGATCACTCGGCACTGTTCAAAGAAGAGCAGTGGACTTTCTTCCCATTTTGCTGCCAATGTTTATCCCTCATCCAATTATTATTTGTGGGACCTTGTGGTGTGCTAAATTGGCTGCTATGTTTTCTATATTATAACTGTGACTAAACTTCAAAAAATGCTTAATTGGCTCCGAAGCACTTTAGGTGTCCTGTGTCATGAAAGGCACCATATTCACTTATCACTATCAGTTAATAGTATGCGCAACTTGCAATATGGGACAGATTCTTCCAGGCCTATGACTGTTGGTTTGTATAATTCATTTTAGCTAGATCAGGAACAAAATTAGAAATGTCACAGATCCACGTGGGATATAAACTTGCCAAATGAACAAACGATGACACAGTGGTTAACACTGCTGCCTCACAGCATCAGGGGCCTGGGTTCAATTCCCAGCTTGGGTCATTGTCAGTGCAGAGTCTGCACAATCTCCCCATGTCTGTGTGGGTTTCAGCCAGGTGCTCCGGTTTCCTCCCACAGTCTAAAAGACATGCAGGTTAGATGTGTTGGCCATGCAAAATTCTCCCTCCATGTATCTGAACAGATGCCAGAATGTGGCAACTTAGGGGATTTTCACAATAACTTCATCACAGTGTTAATGTAAGCCTATATGTGACACTAATAAATAATCTTCATATTAACTGAATTTATGCAGCATCTTTCCTATCGAAAGGACATCCCATAGTACTCCACAGCCAATAAATACTTCTGAAGTATAGTCACTATTTTAGCACACAATTATTTTGAATAGAATATTAAAAACTTACAGCACAGAAGGAACCCATTAGGCCTGTTCTGTTTCTGCTAGCTCTTCAAAAGAGTAATCATGCTCGCTTTCACGCCTCTGCTTTTCCTGCAGTCCTACAAGTTCCTTGTCCTCAATTTCTGTCTTAAAATGATTTAGAGAATCAGCTTTTATATCCTTTTTGGGTAAATCCCAACAGTTTAAGTGAAAAAAATCTCCAGTGCCATCTCGATTTTGCCAATGATTTTAAATTCATTTTTGACCAGCTCACCCAAGGAGGATCCTTTTTTTTCTCTGAGCTTCTTCCCAAACCAGAGGATTATGTAGTATTTCTGAATGGAAGTGATATGTAAAAAGATGAAATTGTTCGTCTTGCAGCTGGCATTGTAGCAAATTATTTAACAATATGTGACCCAGTGCCTCATTCTGGCAGTACAAGGACGCATTGCAAAATGAAAGACTCAACAGAGATGACTGATTTACAAACCAGAAGTCTATGTCCTGCATTGCATCTAATTTAAAAATACCCTGTCATTATTCTGTGAGCTAATCTACTGTGGGTTGTAAGATTGGGCTTTGCTTTGGATACCTAAATGCATTTTTACGCTACAGTTAAACTTTTCATTGAATCCCTACAGTGCAGAAAGAGGTCATTCAGCCCATTGAGTCTGCACCAACCACAATCCCACCCAGGCTCTGTTCCAGTAACCTCACATATTTATCCTGCTAATTCTCCTGATACTAAAGGGCAATTTAGCGTGGCCAATCCACCTAACCCGCACACAGACTCGTAGAGGTTTACAGCATGGAAACAGGCCCTTAGGCCCAACTTGTCCATGCTGCCCTTTTTTTTTAAATCCCTAAGCTAGTCTGAATTGTGCGCGTTTGGCCCATATCCCTCTATACCCATCTTACCCATGTAACTATCTAAATGCTTTTTCCAAGACAACATTGTGCCTACCTCTGGCAGCTTGTTCCAGACGCCCTCCACCCTCTGTGTGAAAAAATTGCCCCTCTGTATACTTTATCTTTCACCTCTATCCTATGCCGTCTAGTTTTAGACTCCCCTACCTGGCTGATCAATGTCTCTCATTATTTTAAAGACCTCTATAAGATCACCCTTAAGCCTTCTGTGCTCTGGAGAAAACAGTCCCAGTCTGTCCAGCATCCCTTTATAATTCAAACCATCAAGTCCCGGTAGCATTCTCGTAAATCTTTTCTGCACTCTTTCTAGTTTAATAATATGCCTTCTATAATAGGGTGACTAGAACTGTACACAGTTCTAAGTACTAACTGTACATCTGTATTAAGTGTACAACCGTACATCTTTGGAGTGTGGGAGGAAACTGGAGGAAACCCATACAGACACAGGGAGAATGTGCAAACTTCGCACAGAAATTGACCCAAAGCCAGAATCGAACCCAGGTCCCTGGCGCTGTGAGGCAGCAGTGCCAATCGCTGCCACCGTGCTGCCCATGGTGGAGCATTGCTGGAACTCAGTGGAATCGATCAGTGTCACAATGCGGTCAAACTGATCTTGGTCAATAGCCTCAGATAGGTGAAAGTCAACTTTGCACCCTATTGTTTTTGTCCATTGAAGTCCATTCCAAGTTGTCCTGACAACTTAAGGAGCTTGCTAGGCCACTTCAGAAGGATGTTTAAAAAAAATTCACTCTCATTGATGTAGGATTGGAGTTAAGTATAGGCAAGGCAAGACAAAAACAACAGGTTTCCTTCCATAAAGGTCCAAAGTGAACCTTGTCACCGCTTTTACTGATGCTAACTTTTGTTTTAACATATTCAAATTCTCAAATTGCCATGATTAGGATGCACATTTTCCATTATTCATCTGCATCTCTGAATTGCTATTATAATTGAGGAATTTTGAAATATCTTCTGTAATTTTGGTTCATTTCCAAAAATTCATCCTCCACAATTTTGCCTTTTTATTTCCTGAACCATCACTTTTATTTGATAACTAAAATCTAAATTTGTAAATTAAGTGGTCCTATTTTATCTTCTGAGGAACTGAAACATCTTATGATGCCCATTGGTGCTTTTAAGCAACTTGGATAATCAGAGCAATTATCTCTGAGAGTGAAGGAAGTGTTTAACAAGGTAAAAAGCCAAAATAATTCATCAGTTTCCGCACTTCTTTCCTGAAATGGCTGACTGACTTGCTGAAATGTGCACTACTTAAACCTCCAATACATTGCCCAAATGTTTGCTATTTACTGAGGCAGCCAACTAAGGGCAGCACGGTGGCACTGTGGTGAGCACTGCTGTCTCAGAGCGCCAGGGACCCGGGTTCAATTCCTGGCTTGGGTCACTGTCTGTGCAGAGTCTGCAAGTTCTCCCAGTGATTGTGTGGGTTTCCTCCGGGTGCTCTGGTTTCCTCCCACTGTGCTGGTTAGGTGGATTGGCCATGCTAAATTCTCCCTCAGTGCAGTGTGAATGTAAGCCTATTGTGACACTAATAAATAAATTTTACTTTAACTCAGAGGATCAGCCTGCAAATTTCTATTGTATGCTGAGCTACTCAGTTCCCTAACCTATTGAAATGTCAGTGGAGCACATTATCAACCATCAGATCTAATGTATTGTTTAGCTGTGTAATTTGATTGAAAGTACCTGTGTATCTGTGCAACTTGCAGCGTGTATTCAATTATATAAATAATGGTATTTTGCAGAATGGATTTGCAGTTGTGAGGCCTCCTGGACATCATGCAGAAGAGAGCACGCCAATGTAAGTGACTGGTTCAGCCTGCACCACGTAAACACACATTATGTCACCGCGCAAGTGAAAATAACATACAGATTACAGCAGTTGACGAAGGCAACTCGCCATCACTTTCTCCAGCACGATTTGGGATGGGCAGTAAATGCTGGCTGAACCAGTGAAGCCCAAAGCCCTGAATAAATAAAGCAAAGTCACCTGTCTTTCTGGGGTAGTTTGTGTGTAATTGGCAACATATGAGGTTCAGAACAAAAGCTGGTGGAAATTTGTCCCTACTGTGCTTTTCCCTCTGATGATAAATGAGTGAGGGAATGCAGACGATTAGAATCAGGAACATTGCTATTAACCATTTCCCTTTTTTTTCCTCCTCTTCCCCACTTCCCATACCTCCAGGGGATTTTGCTATTTCAATTCTGTGGCCATTGCTACTAAACTCCTACAGCAGAGGTTGAATGTCAGCAAAATCCTTATAGTGGACTGGGTGAGTAAAGCAAGCCAAAGCAAGGCACGAGTTATGGAAGAGATTGTTCTTATTCTGCTATACAACCCAGTTTTCATCGCAATCTGTTGCAGCAGCAGACCGTTATTTAGGGTCATGATGGTGTTTAAATATATTTGACCTCATCTGATTACTTCAGTTGAATTTGGACTTTTTTGAGCAGCTTTTTAAAAACGTGTTTTATTGCCATTTCAGTTTGGAATAGTCTTAATCTTTTGTTCGAGTTATCAATCATTTTATGTTTTGTAGTCGATAGAACTGTGAGCAAGTTGTAACATAGCTCATAAGTGGAGCTTACTTTTCCTCGACAGAACATCGTGGAGCAGCAAAGAATTGTGATTCCTGGGGTGAGGAGTGGGTGGGGGGGCAAAGGGATACAAGAGAATGTTGGTGCCTGCTTTTCCTCTTCCATTCTATTGGCCAGTTGCAGAATGGTGGGTGCAGGCAGAGGGAGGGCGTGGGTGTGTGGCTTGGACCAGCTGTCCTCTCCGATGATGATAGAGCTTCTGTTCTGGAAAGCACTGAAGGGTGGTGGAAAAGTAGGAAGGAGCACACGTAGAAAATGAATATTTTGTGATAAATGCCGCCTTTAGGTTTTTAACTGACCCTGTTATTTTTTTAAAAATTGAGGATTAATTGTAAGACACACAAGCATTCATTTGTACGTTCTCCCCAGAGTATTATTCTTACATCTGTCCATCATAGAACCATCTTCATATTGATTTCAACAAGTCGGCAATGCAGTAACATCAGATCACTGCTGTCTGAAACTTACCAATATGGTCTTACTATTTTCTAATTAATATTTGAGAGTGTATGACAGTTCAAAATTAAATTTATATGTGATGGGACATGGTTGCTGATAGGATGCGTAATGGGTGCTAAACTTGGAACAAACGAAGAAAACTACAGCACAGGAACAGGCCATTTGGTGCTCCAAGCCTGCACCAACCATGCTGCCCAACTTAACTAAAACCCCCTACCCTTCCGAGGGACTGTATCTTTCTATTCCCATCCTACTCATGTATTTGTCAAGTCGCCCCTTAGAAGTCACTTTGAAAAGTCATCTGATTTGAACTGTTTGGGCTATTGTAATAATCAATGATTGAACAGAATTTTGATTTGATTTATTATTGTTACATGTATTAATACACATGAGGTGGAGATGTTGGTGTTGGACTGGGGCGGACACAGTAAAAAGTTGACAACACAAGGTTAAAGTCCATCAGGTTTATTTGGTAGCACAAGTATTTGAAGTACTGCTCCATTCACCTGATGAAGGAGTAGTGCTCCGAAAGCTCATGCTACCAAATAAACCTGTTGGACTTTAACCTGATGTTGAGAGACTTCTTACTGTATTAGTATATAGTGAAAAATATTGTTTCTTGTGCACTATACAGTTAAAGCATACCGTTCAAGCAGGCCAACTGTTTGATACACATTATTACAGTACTGTTGCAGTGTTAGCTACATTCAAGCCTGTAAGGCAATTGAATTTAAATCTGAAAATGTTACGTCTTATATATTGCAATGTCCAAAGCTTGTACAGTGTTGTCAGTGCAGTGCTTGGTTCCAGAGCCATCAAACATTGTACATGTCCACACTTCATCACCAGAAGAATCTTAGTCTAACTCAGGCTGCCAGGGTATAGATTACAGTAAGAAATAAGGTTATTTGGTTTGAACGTGGCCCTAGGTAGTTCAGAAGCAGTGTGATAGGGACCTAGGGCATAGTCATCAGCCCATATTCCATCTGAGGTGCAAGTGAGTGAAGAAATAATTAGGAAATAGGGTGCTCATTTAAAGTAAGTCAGTGTTTTGTGTTGCTTATCTAATACAACTCTTGGGTTAACCATCAGTTGGGAAGAAATGGTGAAAAAGTCTGCAAACTTTTAGTTATACGTTCTGATCCAGATTTAAAGACAAGTGTAAAATTCTCCTTCTCAAATATGGTCATTAAATCTGCTGTCTAATACTATGCAACAGGATGTACATCATGGTAACGGCACCCAGCAGGCTTTCTACAGTGATCCCAACGTGTTGTATATTTCATTGCATCGTTATGATGATGGCAACTTTTTCCCTGGCAGTGGAGCTCCAGATGAGGCAAGTAATGCAGATCGCAGCTAATGTTTAAATCAAAGGAAGCCTCACTTTCTTCAAAGCTTGAATGATAAAATAGTGTAATTTATCTTATATTCCTGTTCACTGTGATGCATTTGCCAGATATTTGAATTGCTTGTGAATTAAAATATAGACACAACGGCACTTGTTTTCAAATTGTTAATGAGTGCTTTAATAAATCACTTATACTACTAATGTATCAAACTCATCTCAGTTCTGATTTGTTTAGAATGTGATGTTTAACTGAACGATGTAGTGGGATGACGCAGTGGTTAGCACTGCTGCCTCAGTGCACTAGGGACCTGGGCTCAATTCCCAGCTTGGGTCACTGTCTGAGCAGAGTCTGCACCTTCTCCTCGTGTGTATATATGTGGGTTTCCTCCCATAGTTCGAAAGACGTGCTGGTTAGGTGCATTGGCCATGCTAAATATTCGCTTCGTGTACCTGAACAGGCGCCAGAGTGTGGTAACCGGGGGATTTTCACAGTAACGTCATTGCAGTGTTAATGTAAGCCGATTTGTGACACTAACAAATAAACTTTAACTTCAGTAATTGATACTGCTTTAAGTCACATAAGAATTTAATGAAATAAGTGTGTTTGCTCTTTATACCTGAATCATTGTGGAGCACAAAACTGTGCAAAGAAAATATTTACAATAGTTAGAAATAGCTAAGAATATCAGGTATTAAATGCACAGTTTAGTAAATAATGTCAATTCCAATGTTTGGAGTTGCAATGTAACTTAAAATGTAAAAATTGAATTAAGAATAGGAAGACATTGTTTCCTTGTTGAAAATGTTTCTGATTGTTTTTGGACCTTAGGTTGGGACCGGCGCAGGGGTAGGATTTAACCTCAATATGGCCTGGACTGGAGGTCTGGATCCACCAATGGGCGATGCTGAATATTTGGCTGCATTTAGGTGAGACTTCAAAAATATTCAGTGATTTCAATAGAGGTTGTGAATGGTGTGGTTAAATGTGTCTGATTTAATGAGTCATTTTGAAACAAAGTTTTTAAGTAATCCTTTTTTTTTAATTCTCTGCAGAAGTTAAATAACATTCAGATTCTAATAACTAAGGGTTCAGTTGTTCGGTGCTGTTAGAAGTGTGAGTTAATTTTAAAATAAAACTTCTGAGGGTGACGAGGTATAATATTGTTACGGTGTGAATTCTCAGTTAATTGACTCTTATCAAATTCCCATCCCTAACATTCTCATCCAGGTTATATTAAGCTATGCCATGCTTAGCTAAGTCAAAAGTGATTGACTAACAATCACCCAAGGCTAAATCTTGATTAGGGTTGTAGAAGAGAATCGTAGAAATTTACAGTATAGGAGGCCACTCAATCCATCATGTCTGTGCCTGCTGAAAACATAACTCAAGTCCTGACCAGGTGATGTGGTAAAATCACTGGATTAATAATCCAGAGGCCCAAACCCTGGGCATGTGGGTTTAGATCCCCCAATAGCAGTTGATGGAATTTGAATTCTATTAATAAACCTGGAATATAAAGCTGGCCTCTGTAATGATCATGAAACTACAATCGATTGTCATAAAGAACAAAATGATTCCCTGAAGGACATCTGCTGTCTGCATCTGCTCTAGCCTACATGTGACACCAGACAAACAGCAATGTGGTTGACTCTTAACTCCTAAACGTTCAGTTCAAGGGCAGTTAGGGATGGGTAACAAGTGCTGGCCATGAAAAAAAATTTTCTAAAAACCCATGTAGAACACCTTTTGTACCGTCTCGAGTACAATCACATCCTTCCTGCAATGGGGTGACCAGAACTGTGTGCAGCAATCTAGCTGTGACTAGCATGACCTCCCTGTTTTTATACTCTGTACCTGAGAGCATCTGCATGGCTTCTTGACTACCCTTTTCTGTTCCTTTGAGGGATTTATGGCATGTACTCCAAGATTCCCTATTCTGTTCTTTACCATTCTTGCTAGCTTACTGTCAGATTATATATTCTCTCTCAATTTCTTGGTCTTTCTTTGCTGAATTTTAAAATCCTTCTAATTTTCGAGCTTACTGCTCTTCATGATAACATTACAAGCCTTTTCCTCAGCCTGATCCTGTGCTGATGTCCTGGCCTCAACCTCTGCTCCCTTTAAAAACCAATTCAGAAATCTGCACCCACTCGAAAACTACATAATCTGCTTCTGACAATAAAGTATCAAGGAACAATCAGCAGGCACCAAGGATGGCCAGAAAGTGAAAGCACATAGGTCCAAGGAAAAGTGGAGAATTTAGCATGGCCAATGCACCTAACCAGCACGTCTTTCGGACTGTGGGAGGAAACTGGAGGAAACCCGTGCAGACTCCAAACAGACAGTGACCCGAGCTGGGAATCGAGCCTGGGTTCCCGGTGCAGTGAGGCAGCAGTGCTAACCACTGTACCACCATGCCACGCATTTCCTGCTCCCATTTTTAAAAATTCTTAATAGCTTATGTTTATACGGCAACTTAAGTATAGCTGAGAAGCGTGTCCAGGTTGCTTCACAAATCTGGAATCAAAATAAATGTCCAGAATCAAAAGAATATTTTTTGTTTAGTTGTGTGATTCCTTTTCAGCCAAAAAAGAGTAGAAGGGCTACAAATTTTAACTATCAACTGTGTATTTAAATGAAAATAAAGAAACCAGGCTGCTTTTATATTAAGAGTATGAGACTAACTAGAAAACGATAAAGGATATGAAATTGTAAATGATTATAATTACATTTATGCCATCTGATAATTTGACTGTTACAACTCAGTACCTGCAACTCTTGAAATCTGATCTAGAAACATTTTCATAGTATATGAACTGCACATGTTCTGGGTACTGAAGCCTTGCTCCAAGGCAGAACGGTTTACTGTAATGGAAAAGGGATATAGATTGCTTGTGGAAACAATTCTGCCTTTCTTGTCTATTATTATTGATGTACCTGTTGAAGATGAAGAGCCACGTTTTTGAATAGTGTGAATGATATTTATCCAGTATTCTGAGAAATGTCATTGAATGAAAAGGGAGTGTGTCGGGGTCTCGGGATTTTGATTAAAATGCAAGTTTAAATTTGAAAGGTAACTTCAATTGAGCAAAGAGCAAAAGAGAATTTGGCATAGTGGCACATAACGCCTTCTCACCTTGAGATCCCTGAAGAGGAGTAATACGGACTCAAAACATTAGCTTGGTTTCTCTCTTCACAAATGTTGCCAGACCTGCTGAGGTTATCCAGCATTTGCTTTGTTTCAAATTTCCCACATCCACACCACATTACTATTCCCTTCTCACCTTTTTAATTTTCTCTTGTGTTTTTAAAAAAATGTTTTCATCTTTTCCCACTAAGTTTCTCTTTCTCTCTATCCCTGAAACTGTTGGGGTGCAGTTCCATAGGCACAGTATTCTGCAATAACTTAGCATAGAGGGGATTATTTATGTGTCTCAGCCTTTGACAATGGGTACTGCATCCTTTTTAACTATGGGGGAGGGGGGAAGACTATCAAGTTTAATCCGCTCCACACTCAAAATCCAAACGTGCACCGTTCCAATAACTTGAAAGCGTTGACCTTCACTGATTTCTACTTCATACTTGGATTACTGAGGTCGTTTGCACTAAATCTTGTTGTTGCATCAATCCAATCAACAGCTTCAGGCTTTGTTTTATCTCTAATAATATTACATATCCTTCTTCGCTATAAATAGCTTTCTTGTGTACATGAATCACCCAAGTGTACAAATTGCTGGTATGAAATTGTTTGCCTTACTCTGAGATAGGTTAACATACACGGTTTTATATTGTCTTACTAACCATGTATTTTACAAAGAGTGCTTCTCACAGCCCTTGAGTATTTGCAAACATTTGTTTTGAAAAACCTACAACCTAATCTCCAGATAAGGCTTCAGACCATGCCAATGCAATTGTTCATGCAAAAACGCGGCATTTTTGTAGCCTCATTTACAAATCGTGTAAGCTAAAAACAATTCGGATGGAGTTTTTAATCTTCTGCCAAGTTTCTCGGGTGATGCCATGTATGTTGGGGATTTGAAGTTAATGTATTTTAGCTAACTTTTTTCTGCGAGTTGTTTCACCAATTTCTAGCAAAATAATGCTTTGAAGTATAGAATTTATAGCACGCACGGGCTTAGGAAGAAATTGCAACAGGTCATATATTCAGCAGTTTGCAGGTCCCTCGAGACAATAGATGCCTTCAAGGCAGCACCTTGTTATTTAGACCCATAGAATGCCACGTTGCATTTGCAGGGGATCAAGCCTAAGATGAAAAAAGATAAGATAATTAGACATAATGAAATCCAGAAGGCACTCAGTTTCACCATGAACTTGGAAGTAGAGTGAAGAATTGAACTTAATTCAAACCAGTCTTGGAAATGCCAAATGCAAAGTCTTTGAAGTTTGTGGGGAATCAGAAGTGCTTTACGCTTGATGGTGCTCAGAGATACGTGTTTTAACCCTTAACAGTGCAGAGTGAAAAATATTACAATTATAAATACCACGGTCATGAAAATGTAAGAAAAAAAATAAGTTGATAAGCACCAGCGGTTTGCTTTTATTCAATTTATACTCCTGAATGTGGCACTGTGGATCAGGGACTTATTGCTGCTTTCAGGTATATACAGGAATGTTTAACAGCTAGTGACAAGCAAACTTAATGGTCATCGACCTAAAACACTAGCTCTGTTTCTCTCTCCACAGATGCTTCTAGGCCTGCTGAGTTTTTCCAGCATTCGTATTTAAAGTAAATAAATGTTGGAAATGCATCACAAATTAATAACGTCCTAAAGCGTAGATGACGTCAAGCCATTAAGTTTCTGGAGAGCTGCTCTCTTCGCTGGTGTGAACATGTTGCCATAAACACACACTCAAATGTTCAGTCCCATCCTTTGGAAAGCAGTGTGTTTTAATATAGATATTGACAGCGCGTGTTCCATTCCCACACCAGCTGAGGGCATTCATGAAGGCCCGCCTTCTCAATTTTGCCCCTCACCTGTGCTGTGATGATCCCCGGGTTAAATCACCACCAGTTAGCTCTCTGTCTCTCTGGAAAAGGGAGAGAGCAGTCTATGGTCCTCTGGGACTATGGCAGCTTTCATAATGATTTGTTTTTTAAAGAAGGCAGGTGTACCAATGTGCTGTGCCATGGGCACAGGCTCTACACTTGCAACTTTCCCCACTTTGAGGGTTACTGATTTTGATCAGAGCTGTTGCAGATGGAACTATGTGAAAGCTAGACCCTTCTCAACGTGAAGGGAAATTGAAGGAAGTGTTGCCACAGGCTACCTCTACACATATGGCTATAGACATCAAATGGCAATTGTCAGAGCTGATAACCATCTAGCTTCACAGTCAGGAATCTGGATGTTGCAAAGACAGTTCTCAAATTTACCAGCAAATCAACCTTGTCTTTATTAAAAGGCGAAAAAATATACAATCCAAAGAGAATAAAGCAATGTTGCAGAATGCCTCAAATTAAAACTGAATTTATGGCTTGATTTTCCATTGTGTTTTTATTTCTGATGCATCTAACAAAATCACTTTCCAGTTTCTATGGTGCCAGTGCTGATCTGAGCACTGAATCAACATTAATATGTTAGCTTCGGCACGTAACCGAACCAACCAGTTGGATATCTCCCTAAGGTGTAAATGACAAGCTTGGCTAGTTTTTAAGGGACCCATGTTATAGGCACTGGATTGCGATATATATGTTAGCATCTACCATATCTTGCAGCAGGTAATGTGGGTCTTGGGTACTGATGTGTATTCACTTACTGTTGTTCACAATAAAAAGAAGATGATTTAAGACAATGCATTATTCCTTCTCCAGAAAAAAGATCAGAGAGGAAATGCTGAGAGAAATCAGTCCAAATCTCCTAGCGATAGGCTGGGTTGTTAGAAGCATTTCTTTGAGAGAAAAACATAATAGACTGCCACAATTGAAGCTGGACTGTTAGAGCAGCTTAAGCCATCTGACAGGATTACTTCCCAATGGTGGAAAAGGAGAAGACATGAAAGTAGCTTTCCAAGGAAAGCAGTTTCATTATTAACAATTAACAGTAAATCTTTATCACAAAGTCTGATTGTGTTCTTGACAATTGCGACCTTAAGTGAAATGACTTTAAGTATAGGTTCCCACAGAAATCAGTGTTTGATTTGATTTATTATTGTCACGTGTATTAACAAACAGTGAAAAGTATTGTTTCTTGCACACTATAAGACAAAGCATACTGTTCATAAAGAAGGAAAGGAGAGAGTGTAGAATGTAGTGTTACAATCATAACTAGGGTATAGAGAAAGATCAGATATTAAAACTGGACATTGTTTCTGTAGCACCACCTTTATCAGAAAAGAAGCATTGAACTGTGTCGCATAAGTTGAAATACTTTGCATTGCCAAATTCCTGCATTGGCAAATGAAATAATTTAAAATAAATTTTAAAAATCAAAGGAAAATGTATCATTCTACTTGCAGTACCTCCTGCTTGCCGCCAGTTCTGCTCCCCAATCTTCCTGTTTCCTGATCTTCCTGGTAGCTGCAGATCCTTCTCCTCCCTGACTCTCCAATTTGCACCACCTCCCCAACCTCAGACTTGCAGTCCCCCACTGCACCGGGCACGTCCCACCCTCCTGTCAAAGCTCTTGCTCTCTGACTCGCCGTCTTACCACTAACCCCTCCTGAGCCTGCGTTCCTGTTGAAGATCCACATCGGATTTGGGATCAGGCATGAGAAGAGGCTGCAGGTTGTAGAGAGAGAGAGAGAGCAAGGGGAGAGACTGCTCCAAATAGCACCCCTGGGGAAATGGCATGAAAATGAATCTCGAGATTACAGACCTTATTAATTTACCAATCTGAAAGCCAAATGAATTCAGTCAGGGTAACGTTAAACCAGGGACATATGTATAGCAATTTATTTGCTTATCCAACGAATAAATATTCGGTAATCATTTTGATTGAAGTTATAAAATATAAGTCTATATGATTTAAAAATGCATTGTTTTGTGATAAAAACAGAACATGCTGAGAATACTTGACAGTCCAGATGGATTTTTTTGAGAGAGTCAGTAACGTTTCAGGTTAACGACCTTTTGTCAGTATTCATCTTTCTACCTCTATCATTCAACCAGCGCCCTTGTTGTTTCTGTTTGCCAACCTGTCTGGATTGCTGTTACAATGGTGCAGATCACAGATGCTGTCCTACAAGGCCATCTGCGGTCACCTGTACAAGTGCCATCAGCGTTCCACTGACCATGCTGTAGCTCGTGGGGTAACTGTGTAGAGACACCAAAACGGTCAAGGCACCTATAAGACAAAAACTAAGGAAATCAATTAGTTTACCTTTGAATGCAAAAAGGCATGATTTAATTTAAAAGTTCCATTTGCAATGTTTAATTGTCTTGGCTTTTATTTTTCCACTGTGATTCAGTGATCTTTGTGTTGGTCTGTGGCAGAGTGCTGGGAAAGTCTGTGATCCTTGGGGATTTGAGGTTGCCGTTTCTGCTATTAGAACTTGACCTAGATCTTCAAACGCAGGAACAGTTACCAAGTATCCTCCTACCTTCCTCTTCCCATTTCTCCTCTGTTCACCGTGTAGCTGGTGGAGAGGCCCATCTCCTTATTAAGTTTGAAGTTTGTTTATTAGCATCACAAGTAGGCTTACATTAACACTACAATGAAGTTACTGTGACAATCCCCTAGTTGCCACACTCTAGCGCTGTTCAGGTACACTGAAGGAGAATTTAGCATGGACAGGGTACCTAACCAGCACATCTTTTGGACTGTGGGAGGAAGCCCACACAGACACAGGGAGAACGTGCAGACACCACACGGACAGTGACCCAGGCCAGCAATTGAAACCAGGTCCCTGGCACTTAGGCAGCAGAGCTAATCACTGTGCCATCGTGCCGCTGAAATGACAGCGAGATTATGCTACAGATGGCGATGAATTTTGACGCTTGCTCTGCCAAGTCCAGGCAGTGGAAACGTTCTAAAACATTAGTGATCTGCTTGTTCGCTTTGTGACTCTCCTTGTTCACCTGCTGCTCGCAGTCATCAACTGTGTTGGCAGTCAAGAAGTATGGTGTCTCAATAGGTTTTTCTAGTTGCCCACTTGTAACTGGTGCAGCACACTGCTGCCAGGACACCAAGCATAGACCTGAACGTTTCTTTGCCTATGATCTCACATTGAGGCAGTGAAATCTTTTTTGGGCTCCACTATAGGACAGAGTTGGCACGCAGTGCCTGCAAAGTGATTTATACGCAGTGACTGGCATGCTGCAGTGTTTGGATGCTTGGAATCATGTTCAAGCCACATGCTCATCCTGCTGCTGGTTTCTGGCAGGGGGAAGAGGAATGTAAGTTGGATCTCTGAACAGAGGCCCTCCATAACCTCTTACTCACCAGTGGATGGTAAACCACACGATGTTGCAAATATCTCCACCTCCACCCTGGAGGGACCCAGCCACACAAAAGTTGATTGCCACCCTCATCTCACCACAAGGAAAGAACAAAGTCATCTCCAGACAGAATGTCTTCCGGTGAATCTTTTTTTTTGCCTTCCTCCACACCCTGCCTTAGTCATGCTCTCTCACCTACGAGCCGTTTGCTGGAGACCAGGGCAGATTGCATGTATCCTTCCAGCCAGTAGGTAGTGTGGAAAAGGCAAAGAAACTGGATAAACATTGAGGAGTAGACCCTGCGTATCAGGAGCGTGAAATGCCGATAATTACTTCTATGGGATTGGAGAGTGACAAAAGTATGCTTTTCAAATCTCTGATGTAACAATGGCAACAGCATCCAAATGAACATTGATGTGATCCACTGGTAGTACCTATCACACACCCAGGACCACTTGGCACTCAGGAATCTGTTGTGAACATTCAAATTTCTGTTTTATATACACAGATGGACCAGGTAAAGCTTAGAGGCAGGAATTAGTGTTGCAAATGTTTGTTATTACCTTAGTCTTGGTGGAGATGTTGGCATCCTCTTGCTTCATCACAGATTTTTTCAAGCCTCCCTCAGTCAACATCTCATTTAATCCACCCATCTAATTTTTTCTATTTTTACCCTCGGTTTCTCCTTTTAATTACGTTATGTTTATTTGTTAAACACCAATAGGCTTACATTCGCATTGCAATTAAGTTACTGTCCCCTAGTTGTCACATTCTGGCGCCTGTTCAGGTACACAGAATTTAGCACGGTCAATGCACCTAACGAGCACGTCTTTTGGACTGTGGGAGGAAACCAGAGCACTAGGAGGAAACTCATCAGACACGGGGAGAATGTGCAAACTCCGCACAGTCAGTGACCCAAGGCTGGAATTGAATCCAGGTCCCTGGCGCTGTGAGGAAACAGTACTAAAACTATTGTGCTACCATGCTGCCCCGCATCAGGTCTTCGTTTCCATTGTGCATACTTGGCCCTCTTTCCCCTTCTCTCTCCCTCTCTAATTGTACTTGACAACCCTTTTGATCCCTGAACTTTTACTCTTGATCTGATCCACTCATTTGGCTTTCTGAGCATTCTCCGCAAGACCCACATTTCAAAAGCTGTTATCCTCTTCTCATCCTCTTCAAAATATTAACTCCATCGAGAGCAATACTCCACACTAGTTTGTTCCAGCTTCATTCTGATGCATTTGGCCATGCAGATGCTGTTTTAAGTCACTGGTCTTGCCTCCTGCTGTAGCTAACCTAACCTTGGTTTCACTCTTGGATCTAACTTTGGTGTTTGTCATCGAGCCAAGCTGTTTGAATTTGTGCACCACTTCTACCTGAGTGCTTCCAATTTTGACTTTTCCATTGCCATCCAGACTATCAGATTGGCTTTGCCTAATTTATTTTCAGCCCAAGTGTCTCAGTCCCTTTTGTCAAGGCCTGCCCACAGTCTCCCACTCTGCTATTGTTTGGAAAAATTTACAGGGTAAATAAAGACAAAGAAACACAGTCACTTCGTATTTGCAGGAAATTTATTGGAGAGGAGGTTAAGACACTTCGAAATTGCACACGGGCACAGGTATAGCATAACAAACACATCTGAATGCAGAGTGGGTTTGCATCACTTGCAAGGAAAACAGCCATGTTTGGATCCAAAGTTGTCAATTGTAACCTATTTATATTTGCAGTGTCTTATAACGGAAACCAGTAACTTAAAATAACCAATAATGCAACTGAGACCTGTTCACACAAGTGTTTGTTATCTCGTTACATTGGTTGGCGGGAGGTAAGAAATTACATTGCTAATGAAGTGGGGGTGGCACAGTGGTTAGCACTTCTGTCTCGCAGCACCAAGGACCCAGGTTCATTTCCTAGCTTGGGTCACAGTGTGGAACCTGCATGGGTTTCCTCTGGGTGCTCTGGTTTCCTCCCACAGTCCAAAAGACGTGTTGGTTAGGTGGAATGGCCATGCTAAATTGCCATTTAGTTTCCAAAGGCGTGCTGGTTGGGTGCATTGGCCATGCTAAATCTTCTCTGTGTACCCGAATGGGCGCTGGAGTGGGGCGACTAGGGGATTTTCACAGTAATTTCATTGCAGAGTTAATATCAGCCTACTTGTGACTACTGATCACTTAGTTTATTTATTAACGTACAAAATCGCATGCAGTGAAAGAAATGTTGCAACATAAATATTTTGATTGGGCTAGCAACCAGTTTGTAACTGAAATGCTGCAAATAGGTACAATACCACTTCTCCTGCCTATGTTTAAAATGAACAGATTCCCAGTACTGTAACTCTAGATTTTGTAGTATTCACTGCAGTATTGCAGAGCGGCAGCAGAACTATAGGTCGGGTGATGGTTGAATGCAATATGCAGACTTATAAATGTCTGAAATGGTTATTAGTGATGTGGCTCATATAAAACAGCACTGGCTGGTCAGTGTCTAGCAGATGTCTTTTTACATGGCCTGACCTGCATGTGGAGTACAGCTGTCCCGAGGTTACTGAAGTTGCGGAAAGCGCACAACTTTCGTACAGTAATTGAATGCCCCATGCTAGTAAGTGTTAACCCTTTCTCCAACACATGGCCGCTATAAGTGCGTTGGCACTGATTTGTCTATCAAACACACCAAAGTTATTTTTAAAGCTTCTCATATTTTTGTTGGTCGCTCCACTGTCCCCTCCTTTTGGGTTTCTCTCTGTGGTGAATTTCCTTCCTAACAAAGTCTCAACTAATTCTGCCTCAAATTGTAATTAAAATGTGGGCAAGAATAGCCTGTGATGAAGTGCTCACCTTCAGTTTATTTTTATTATTCTTTTCTCTTTTTCCTCCTTAGCACATTTCTTTAAAGTAAATCACGGAAATCATAGAAACCGTACAATGCAGAGGGAGGCCATTCAGCCCAACGAGTCTGCACCGACCATGGTCCCACTCATGCCCTACTCCCATATCCCTATGTATTTACCCACTAAACCCTCTAACCAATGCATCTCAGGGCACTAAGGGCACTTTTTTTTAGCATGGCCAATCAACCTAACCCGCACATCTTTGGACTAAAGTTTATTTATTAGTCACAAATAAGACTTACATTAACACTGCAATAAAGTTACTGTGAAATTCTTCTGTTCAGGACCTTCATGTCTTTCAGAATGTGGGAGGAAATCGGAGCACCCGGAGAAAACCCATGCTGACACGGGGACAATGTACAAACTCCACACAGATAGTGACCCAAGTGGGGATCGAACCTGGATCCCTGGCACTCTGAAGCAGCAGTGCTAACCACTGTGCCACCCCATTTCGTATGGAAAAGTATCCAGCCTTCAGCTTGCCATTGGAATAGTATAATTGACCCTGAGCACGACTGCCGGCCTGTTTTACCATTGAGTTGCATAGAATTCAGAACTCCCTTTATTCCTAAACAGCAGTAATATTCTAAAGATTGGCAAATTGTGGCAGGGCAAGTGTGAGGGTGCTATTGGGGTGGGGGGAGCAGAACTAATATCTAACCTAAACCTACTTTTCTATCCACGGTTATCAATCATGAACTTCAAGATTAGGAATTGCAGGTGTTTTAATGTTTGGGCCGAAATAATATTAACCATCGGCAGTGTGAAGAAATGATGACTGTGCTGTGTTATCACTCATACCTCTGGCTTTACACTGAAACCCCAGTTCCACTTCAAAGCAGGAGAGCAGCATGCGTAATAGCTGCTGCAAATACCCTCAGATACTTAGCAGTGAGGTTAGGTTTATATAAAAACTTGTGGGTTTTTTTTAAAGAGTATTTAGTTTCTTTAATGTTCTGCACAATGAAAATCAAGAATGCCACTGACCTCATTCTGGTAGTCTTTTGCTTGAACCGCAATCTACTTGTTCCTGTACATGTACAGTTCACTCTGCACACCACAATTTACCTGGAATAAGTTATTTTAATCCCCCTTTGCTGCTTTATTATTCTTCCTGATGACTAATGAGGTGAAGTTTTATTTATTTTGGTATTTGTGTTCGTAACAAAAACTCCCTTATGTCGTATACACACTTGTTATGCCCTAGTCAGTTCCAAGAAGTGATAAATATAGCTGCACAAGTGAGGCTGACTGAATAGCTCAAGGGACAAGTCACAAGTGAGTTATAGTCTGCCTAATGAGCTCGCTGCTGACTTCTTGTGTTTGTATTCTGTTTAGTCCAAGTGTTTCAAAGGAACACCATTTCCATGGAGAAATTAGGCAAATCTAATGCTTTCCTTCACAAATGCAGAGGAGAACGGTGCTCATCATTTAAAACAAACCATTGCTGCACTTGCACATGGCATCATCATCATGAAGTATACCTTTTCTGACTCCCCTGATGCACAGTCAATTTGTGAACATTGCCTCTTAAAATTTCTTGTGTTTTTTTTTTAAAAACCTGTTTAATGTAATTGTGGTGCATAAATAGGGACTACAACATATACACAAAATTGAGAGGTTAAACTTGATATTGGAAATTTATTTTCTGTTCATTCTGTATCATAGATGAATCATAGAATCCCTGTAGTGCAGAAGGAGGTAATTTGGCCCCACCAAGTCTGCAGCAACCACAATCCCACCCAGGATATATACTCTTCCCTAATCCCCCTGTCACTAGGGTGAGTTTAACATGGCCAATCAACCTAACCCCCACAGCTTTAGACTGTTGGAGGGAACCAGAACACCTGGAGGAAACGCACGCAGAGAGGGAGAGAACATGCAAACTCCACACAGACAGTGACCCGCGGTCGAAAATGAACCATGGTCCCTAGCGCTGTGAGGCAGCAGTGCTAACCACTGTGCCACCGTGCTGCTCTACTTCTGGAAAGCTGGGTTGGCCAAGTGAGCTCCTGTGTAACGAAGGCACATGTTCAGTCTCTGCAGCTTGCCAGTGATGAGCCCAAGTTTCAGAAATGTCCCTGCCCTGTTTTTGCCACTAAACAAAGGGAGGATGTGTGAATTCTGTTAATTTAACTGCTTCAGTTTCGTATTACAAGGAGAAATGATGCATTCAGCTTCCAGCATGAGTTTTGTGTATTATAAGAACCATAGAACCTACAATGCAGAAAGAGGCCTTTCAGCCCACCGAGTCTACACCGACCACAATCCCACCCAGGCCCTACCCTCATGTCTCTACACAGTTTACCTGCTAATCCCTCTACCCTACGCATCCTGGGACACTAAGAGACAATTTTAGCATGGCCAATCAACCTAACCCTAAGTTTAGAAGGATGAGGGGGGATCTTATTGAGATGTATAAGATGATGAAAGGGATGGATAGGGTAGAGGTGGAGAGGTTCTTCCCGCTCAGTAAGGACAGCAGGACTAGAGGGCACAGCCTCAAGATAAGGGGGGACAGGGGGGGAAGCAGTTTAGAACAGAGTTGAGGAGGAACTTCTTCACTCAAAGGGTGGTGAATCTCTGGAATTCTCTGCCCATTGAAGTGGTGGAGGCTACCTCGCTAAATATATTTAAGACGCGGGTAGATAGGTTTTTGGTAGGCAAGGGGATTAAGGGTTATGGGGAGAAAGCGGGAAAGTGGAACTGAGCCACTTCAGATCAGCCATGATCTTATTGAATGGCGGGGCAGGCTTGAAGGGCTAGATGGCCTACTCCTGCTCCTATTTCTTATGTTCTTATCTTTGGACTGTATACGCATATGTTGTACACTATATGTTGTACATGTAGTCGTACACTATATGTTGCATATACTGCTTTAATGTTGGGTCGTTTCATTATTTGTCCAAATCTTAGAATTTCTTCATGAAATTATTCCCTTTACTGAGCTGATGTCATTGGCATAGATGAGACATATTTGAATGCCAAAAATTCACCTGATGTGTTCTTGCCAAACCAGTGTCCAGAAAGGTAGGGGGTTTTAGTTGAGTTGGGCAGCATGGTCAGTGCAGGCCTGGAGGGCCGAAGTGCCTGTTCCTATGCTGTAATAGTTTCTGATAGATAAGAGAATTAAGGGTTATGGGGAGAAAGCGGGAAAGTGGAACTGATCCACTTCAGATCAGCCATGATCTTATTGAATGGTGGGGCAGGCTCGAAGGGCTAGATGGCCTACTCCTGCACCTATTTCTTATGTTCTTATGTGTCATTACTGTTAGCTAATGTAGTATTTGCATACTTTAACTAGGTTTATAGAGGTATTGAAGAAGGTACCTCTGGAATAAACAACTTTGTTTTAAATAAGCTTTTATCTGATCTTAACCCCACTAAGTGACTGCAGGTTTAGTTTGACTTCATGAAGGCATTGATAAGATATATATCTTGTTTCGTACATCAATGCAGTTACCTGTGTCACAAGCATTGCAGAAGCTGGTTGCTGTTTTCCCCGTTGTCTTTGAAATGCCTTTGGTTTTTAACTTACGCTTCCTTAGAAATCCTGGAAATCTGCATTTTAAGGGAATCAGCTTTGTCCCAATAGAGTATTTGACCAGTTGGTAGCTTGACCTAATTAGCTGGATGGTGTCATGCTGGCATCAGTATGACTCTTGGGCCATAGACTCCCAAGAGAGGGGGAGCAACATCTTAATGCTGCAAGACTAAATTGTTTTAAAAAAAAGTTTAGTGCCTTTTCACCTATGTTCTGTTGCTCCTATAATTTGTAGGGTATACAAGAAGTTTTTAAAGTTTATTTATTTGTGTCACAAGTAGACTCACATTAACAATGCAATGAAGTTACTGTGAAAATCCCCAAGTTGCCACATTCTGGCACTTGTTCGGGTATACTGAGGGAGAATTTAGCATGGACAGTGCATCTAACCAGCACATCTTTCGGACTAGGTACTTTAAGAGTGATATGGCAATCAGATAATTTGATCTTTCAGCTCTTGAGCTCATTTACTTGATTTATTTGTATGCTTGTAACAAATGGACAGTATATTTATTATATGCATACTAATCCACCAGCAAGACATTGTGTGAATAAATTGAGTTGTGGACTGGTTTGAATCTCTGTCTCGCATCACTGCAAAGAAAGCCAAATGGAGATGGGTCAGAATTTGTTTGGAGTCGCAGGTTCTGTGCACTCTCATTCTTTCATTCCGGTTAATGAAAAGTCCAGCATGTAGGAGATGATTGATTTCCATAACAGCCATGTGTTTTACGTGGTTTCACCATAATCTGTAGGTGAAAATGTTCAGATACTTTTTCCTGAATATGATTGCCTCGACCCTAAAACATCCTCAAGCTCAACGTTTGGAAAATAGAACACCAGTTACCGTTGTTATTGTGAGCATGTCTATTTTCTAGGCTATTCAAAGAACAAAGGAAATTACAGCACGGGAACTGCAGCAGGCGACGGTGCAGAGGGACCTCGGGGTCCTTGTGCATGAGTCGCAAAAACCCAGCCTGCAGGTGCAGCAGGTGGTCAGGAAGGCTAATGGGATGCTGGCCTTCATAGCGAGGGGGATTGAATATAAAAGTAGGGAGGTCTTGCTGCGGCTGCATAGGGCATTGGTGAGGCCACAGCTGGAGTAGTGTGTGCAGTTTTGGTCGCCGCACTTAAGCAAGGATATTTTGGCCTTGGAGGGAGTGCAGAGGAGGTTCAATAGGCTGATACTGGAGTTGAGGGGGTTGAGCTATGAGGAGAGGCTGAATAAACCAGGCTTGTACTCATTAGAGTTTAGAAGAATGAGGGGAGATCTCATTGAGACATATAAGATGATGAATGGGATGGATAGGATAGAGGTGGAGAGACTCTTCCCGCTCAGAAAGGACAGTAGGACTAGGGGGCACAGCCTCAAGATTGGAGGGGGGGGGGCGCGGTTTAGAACGGAGTTGAGGAGGAACTCCTTCACTCAAAGGGTGGTGAATCTCTGGAATTCTCTGCCCGTTGAAGTGGTGGAGGCTGCCTCGCTAAATATTTTTAAGACGCGGGTTGATGAGTTTTTGATAAGCGAGGGGATTAAGGGTTATGAGGAGAGGGCGGGAATGTGGAACTGAGCCATGACAGATCAGCCATGATCTTATTGAATGGCGGGGCAGGCTCGAAGGGCTAGATGGCCTACTCCTGCTCCTATTTCTTATGTTCTTATGTTCTAACAGGCCTGCACTGACCATGCAGCCCGATTGAACTAAAATCCCCTACTCTGTCAGGGACCATATCCCTCTATTCTCATCCTATTCATGTATTTGTCCAGACGCCCCTTAAAACTCACTAACGTATCTGCTTCCACTACCTTCCCCAGCAGTGAGTTCCAGGCACCCACCACCCTCTGTGTAAAATAAAAACTTGCCTCGTACATCTCCTTTAAGCCTTGCACCTTAAACCTATGCCCCCTAGTAATTAACTCTTCCACCCTGGGAAAAAGCTTCTGACTATCCACTCTGTCCATGTCCCTCATAATCTTGTAGACTTCTACCCCTCAACCTCCATCGTTCCAGTAAGAACAAACCAAGTTTCTCCATCCTCTCCTCTTAACTGATGTCCTCTATACCAGGCTACATCCTGGTAAATCTTTTCTGTACCCTCTCCAAAGCCACCACATTCTTCTGATAGTGTGGCAACCAGAATTGAACACTATATTCCAAGTGTGGCCTGACTAAACTCCTATAAAGCTGCAACATGACTTGCCAATTTTTGAACTCAATGCCCCAGCCAATGAAGGCAAGCATGCTGTTGGAATGGTAAAGATGGGGACGTGATGACCTAGTGGTATTATCACTAGACTATTAATCCAGAAACTCAGCTCATGTTCTGAGGGACCAGGTTTGAATCCCACCATAGCAGATGGTGGAATTTAAAAAAAAATCTGGAATTAGGAATCTACTGATGACCATAAAACCCATTGTCAATTGTTGGAAAAATCCATCTGGTTCACTAATGTCCTTTAGGGAAAGAAATTTGCCATCCTTACCTGATCTGACATACATGCGACTCCAGAGCCACGGCAATGTTTGACTCAACTGCAACTCGGGATGGGCAGTAAATGCTGATCCATGTCCCACAATTAATGAAAAAAATGATTTAATGAGTTTTTGCCCATTTCCATTATGTCTGTGTTTAATTCAAAATGATAACTAACTTGGAGGTGGAATGATGAACTACTGAAACTGAGAAGGCAGTGGGAATATTGTGTATTGTAGGAAGGATATGGATTCAAGACAAAGATCTAAAATATCATAGAGTAAATAGTAATAATGATCGGTTACTTGCACTGACTGCTGAGATTGTAAGCTTTCACAAACATGAATAAATGGATGAATTAGAAAATATTTCTTTAAGCAAGAAGTGAAGTAGAATCTTAAGCACGTACAATACGATTAGATAATTGTTTGAACAAAAGTATATTAAAATAGCTAGGGATCAAGCAGGAATTACATTGAGGTGGATTTTACAAGAGGTCATACTTATCCTTCCTCGAGCTAAATGGTCGGTCGGCACCTCGCTGGCATGAAATCTTGCTGTACCGCAGTGATAATACACCAGGGATAGCCTTATTAGTGCTCCTTAGGAACAGGAAGTTCCACCCAGAGAACTACTAACCAATGTGGGATTGGCTGCCAGTTCTGTAGTCCTGGAAATAGAAGACAGTAGTGGTCACTGCTGGCACTAGAAGCAGTTCCAAAGAAAGAAGCCAAGTACAGCTTCAGTTCAATCCAGGGATCTCAGGCAGACACAGCTAGGAGACTTGAGGGAGGGACACTTGGGTTAAAGAGACTGGGGTGTGAGGACAAGTGCTCCCTTGATGCTCACAGGGGGCCTCCATTCCTCCTCCTCCTCCCCCCTCCAAGAAAGTACCTTTGCTGTCAAAGCCACTGGGCTGCTCAGCTTGCTTCTGCCTTCCCAATAGACCAGAAGATTGCAGTTGAGTGTGGACCTTAAGTGGCAGCCAATGGTCCACAGCGTGCAATATGCCTCGCAGCGGGCAAGCTGCCCTGTTATGTCCATGAGGTGTGGGGTTGGTGGACGTAAAAGGCTAAGTTGGTGCTCTAACAGTGTGCAGCATTCTAATGTGGGATCTTTTGTAAGATACAGGGCAGCACTGCTGCCCCTCAGCACCAGAGACCCAGGTTCAATTCCAGCATTGGGTCAACATTGTCTGTGTGGAGTTTGCACATTCTCCCTGTGTGTGTGTGTGTGTGTGTGTGTGTGTGTGTGTGTCCGTCCTCCGGGTGCTCCGGTTTCCTCCCACGCTCCAAAGATGTGTGGGTTAGTTGGATTGGCCGGCTAAATTAATCCTAGTGTCAGGAGATTAGCAGGGTAAATACGTGGCGTTACGGGAATAGGGCCTGGGTGGGCTTGTGGCCAGCGCAGACCTGATGGGTCAAATGGCCCCCTACACCGTAGGGAATCTATTCTACATATACCTTTCATTTGCGTGGTTCTCTAGTTTTGGGTGGAAAGTGTTGTCTGTTTAACAGCTGAACTTTCCAATTTGAGTATCCTCTCCCCTCCAAAAATAAAACAACCTGTTGGTATGGTTTGATGTTCTGCTGATTGGGGCCAGACTGTAGTCACCTGGTATACGAAAACAAACAGATTCAGCCATTTTGCTATGACCCATTATCACCACAAACCTGTTCTGCACAGCATAGATTGGGATCTGAGCAGAGTTAATGTGAATGTTCCAGTGCTTAGCACTCCTGGACTGATCCAATAACCTTAGTTGAATAAACATAAATGAGTTAAAATTCAGCTGCTATACCTTTCTAATATCTAAAAGCAACAAAGGCATTACCTTAAAAAGAAATTGTTTTACTCAGTACAAAAGCAGTAGAGTCAGCACAATTTTCCTTCTAAAGTTTTTAAATTTTACTGTAAAGTAATACCAAAAATAAACGTATGAGGGACATTTAAGGACTCTGTGTCTATACTCGATGAGGTTTAGAAGGATGAGGGAAGATCTCATTGAAACTTACAGAATAATGAAAGGCCTGATAGAGTGAACGTAGGGATGATGTTACCATTCGTGGGAGAGAGTAGGAAGCAAGGACACAGCCTCAAAGTAAAGGGACGACCCTTTGGAATAGAGATGAGGAGGAATTTCTTCAGCCAGAGTGTGGCAAGTCTGGAATTCATTGCTACAGAGGGCTGTGGAGGCCAGGTCATTGAATACCTTTAAGACAGAGATAGATAGGTTCTTGATTGGTAAGGGGATCAAAGTTTACGGGGAAAAAGTGGGAGAATTGGGTTCAGAAACTTATCAGACATGATCGAATGGCGGAATGGACTCGATGGCCAAATGGCCCAGTTCTGCTCCTATATCTTAATTGAATGATCTCTTCGCTGTTGATCTTTTTAATTAAAGAAAGAGCAATCGACTACCATGAAGATCAGTAATTATTTAGTCTAAGGATGATATTTGTTTTTCTTTACAGAACCGTAGTGATGCCCATTGCTAATGAATTTGCCCCTGATATGGTACTTGTGTCCTCTGGATTTGATGCAGTGGAAGGTCACCCTGCCCCCCTCGGAGGTTACAAAGTCTCGGCTAAATGTGAGTTTACTCTTGATAACTGGAATTATTCTTTTATTTCAAACCGGTGGTGTGGTTTAGTTAGAGCAGAATTTTTTTTAAAGGAGTAACTAGGCAGTAATCTTAAGGAACTTTCAATCCATCATCGGAAGCAGGGGTTTACTGGCTGAGTTATCGAATGAGCCTTTGTTTAAAAAGATATGAACATAAAGTATATGTTAAAATGTGAATGCCCAAAATTTTTTTAAAAATTCAAAATCATCTGGGTTAATTGTCTTTCATGAGTAGATATTTTGAGCATTTCTGAGATGTTTGTTTATGAAGTTTGTTGCTTTTGCCTGGGAGAAAATGAGAAGTGGGCAGTTTTCTGGAGGCCCTTAGGAGGTAGATGGCGTGCCACTTTAGGAAATTCAAAACATTTATCACAAAAAATGCATATATTAAACAGAAGATCAAAAAGGCCTGAGCTGAAATAGTAAATTGTATTTATTGAAATTAAACCTGGCTTGTATTATACGTTTAGTCGCAGTAATCCCTGGTGGCCATTTCAGATGTGATGTAATACTTGGAATCTTTGATCGCTTGCCAAGAGTCAAAGTAGGCTTGTGACCTTTGACTCCTCTTGCATTTCCTCTTTCCTGACACAGGTTTTGGCTACCTTACCAAACAGCTGATGGGTCTGGCTGGAGGCCGGGTGGTGCTAGCCCTGGAAGGGGGCCACGATCTCACTGCCATTTGTGATGCCTCCGAAGCATGTGTTTCTGCTTTACTTGGAAATGAGGTAAAACATCAATGCACGTTATAAGCTGACAAGTTCAAGAACTCACAGGTGCGCCTTTTGCTACAGATTATGAATGAAATGAAGGCAGACTTCCAAAGGAAATATAATTCCACAGAACTAGTTCATCACTAACTTCGATGAAATAACTATAACAACCAATTGCATCAGTGAGCTAGTGGAGAATCCTAAAAGTTAAAGTTTATTTATTAGTCGCAAGTAAGGCTTTACATTAACACTACAGTGAAGTCAGTGTGAAATTCCTCTAGTTTGCCATATTCCTGTTTGGGTACACTGAGGGAGAATTTAGCATGGCCAGTGCACCTAACCAGCATGTCTTTCAGACTGGGAGAAAACTGGAACACCCGGAGGAAAGACACAGAGAACGTGCAGACTCCACACAGACAGTGACCCAAGCCGGGTCCCTGGCGCTGTGAAGCAGCAGTGCTAATCAATGTGCCATCATGCCGTCCAGTTCACCCAATTCAAAGTTATTGAATATATCCTATTACATTTGTTTAATGGCAGTTCTGCTTCAACATTTCCGTACTTCATTTTCTCCTTGTGCAGTTGAAATTCCTTCTTTTCAAGACACTTTTTTTTTCCCATTCACCGATCTCCCTATACTCTCACTGCCATTTGCATCCATCAACCCGATTCTGAAACTTTCTGCTTGGAGGTTGAAACTGTCTGCCCCCCAACACACTCAAACCCGAGCTATCGAGATGCCCACTATCATTGCTACAAGCTCAGCTAAGATTGGGGTCTCAACATGAGGCTCAAATCAGTGAATGGCCACTCTGCAGCATGTCAGTGTGCCAAAGTGCTCCACCTTCTAAGCACTTCCCCGTACTTATAATTCATGATACAGAAACCTTTGCTCGTTCCAAAATTCTGCTGCTGGTGAAATGGATATTCTCCACAGGAGAGTCGAGCGATGATGGTTACAGTTTAGCACAGCCTAAGCTTATTGCCAGTGTTGTACTCACGTTTTTTTTGCTTCTTTTAGTTTTTGCTGCTCATGGGCCTTCCTGCATAGTGCAACGTTTTGCGCATCAAGCGCTGTATAATAGTGTAACTAAAGTCTAAATGTGATGCATGATATTTAACTTTAGAATTCGTTTTTAAAGATATCCATTATCTTTTCAGACTACTTAAATAATATGCATGGTACATAACCAGTTAAGGCATCATGATCGGTGCAGGCTTGGAGGGCCAAAGGGCCTGTTCCTGGGCTGTAATGTTCTTTAAGTGCCTGATCATTTGGCATTGTAAGTTGCACAGGGATGTTGACTGAGCATTTAACAACAACATGAGTTCCATCTCTCGTGAAAATCACTGCTAAATCGTTCACCAGTTAACCATTATTTGTAATTAACAGCTAACGTTGCTCTGTACCCAATCTGGAGAATGACTTAAATTTCTTCACCTGAAATGTTGGAAGTTTTGTTCATGGCATATTTGCTGCATTTAAGATTATTTAAAGATGTGTACTTCTGTATGTCCAAGCACAGTTAGGCATAGCCAGAACTGTTGGAATGTCCAACAGCGAACGACAGCATCTAAGGAAAACGGTTCTATAACAATACACACAAAAAACATTAAATGTCAACTCCAAATGGTAAACATCAGTGGTTGGTTAAAGTGTTTGTGTACGATACAGTTTAAAGCTGACACAGAAGTAGTTGAACATCTGGTTGCACATCTGTGTAAACTTGCCATCAAGCGCTGTGTAATAGTGTAACTAAAGTCTAAATGTGATGCATGATATTTAACTTTAGACATTCGTTTTTGAAGATATCCATTATCTTTTCAGACTAAAGTAATATGCATGGTACATAACATGATATATAACAAATACATTTTGCCAACAAACAAGTTTAAGATTTCTAACTTGCGACACAAAAATTCCAGATGTAACCAACCTTAAGCATTAGTGTGGTCATAGATTGTGAGCATTACCCATTTTCCATGCTAAGGCTATATATAGACTTGAATTCAAGAAATATTAAAATAAGAATCGTGCCTGATATAAGTAAATCCTTTTCATATGATTGTTGGCTGATGTAATGGATACAAAAGATAGCTAGTGCAGCCCAAACTAAAATGTGGTTGCAAGTGAAATGCCGCAACTTGTAATTGTTTATTGTAGGTTTGCACAGGGCTCGTGTGGACAGTTACCAAGAAGGTTATATGTGGAGGAGTTGGCATGTGGAGCATTATATTGCTGTTTACACTTTGCGGCAGATTATATGCATTTCAAAAAAGCAGTACAAGTAAAACAAAAGTAAATGTTTGTGCTGAGGGATAATTGATCTCATCCTGGTGACCATTGTTCCAAAAGGATTTATAAATGCAAATGCAGCAAGCTGATTGCATGGTAGCTTACTTCACGGCCACACAGCTCAATTCAGGCCAATACAGAGAGACCCAATCAGCTAAGAGCCTGCAAACCAGTCAAATAAAGGCTCCATAACAGAGGTTTTTCCCATAATCATAGAATCACTACAGTGCAGAAGGAGGCCATTCAGCCCAATGAGTGTGCACTGAGACAGAGCATCTTACCCAGGGCCACCCCTATCCTATCCCTGTAACCCCACACATTTATCCCACTAATCACCTAACCTACACATCTTTGGACACCAAGGGGCAATTTAGCATAGTCAATCCATGTAACCTTCATATTTTTGGATTGTGGGAGGAAACCGGAGTACCTGGAGGAAGCCCACATAGACGTGCAAACTCCACGCAGTTACCCAAGGCTAGAATCGAACCTGGGTCCCTGGCGCTGTGAGGCAGCAGTACTAATCACTGTGCCACCATGCCACCCTAACACATTTTCTTAAAAGAAAAAATTAAAATGTAGCTGGAAAGGTTGTCTGCCAAAAGCAAAAATCTATAAACACTAACATAAGAAATTAGAGCAAAAGTAGACTATTGGCCATTCAAGCCTGCTCTGCCATTCAGTCTCATTTTGAATGCTCAATGACTGAACAACCAGGCTAGAGAATTCCAAAGGTCTACAATCCTGTGAGTAAAGGAGTTTCTCCTCATCACAATCCTAAATGGCAGACCCTTTATCCTGATACTCTGACCCATGGCTTCCTTCTCCTTTTACATGGACAAGCCTTTCCATGAATCTGGTATTCTAGTCCCCAATACCTGTGACACTCCCAGCACAATATCAACTCAACCAAGCATTACAGTGGGATCGCTGAGCTGGATCTGCCAATTCCTGCCTGAGGGGGAAGGCTGGGGAACAAAAGCGTTAGAAATTAGTGAAATCTGTCTGATTTAATCAGAATTAAAAAGGCAGCCAAACTAAGGGAAAGCAGTGAAACTACACAGCTGACCGGTGTGGTTCCCACATTCCATGAAATGTGTCAGTGGAACCTGCGATGTCACAGTTTGGACTGAGGTACAGACTGTAATGGAACTTTCAGACAGAGTGAAGCAGTACGTTAAGGGACTGAGTAGAGAATTACAGCTCCTATAAGAATTCACTCTACTATGGTTACAGATTATCCAGGGATTGTATAGGCATGTATCACTGCACTTGGCAAGTGGTTTCATTTGTGTTTATGTCCAATCTGTGCACTTTGACCTAATATTTGCTGCTGATTTCTTCAAAACATCAACACTGTTTTGAGGGGATATTTTGTAAATTGTGCAAGACTTTTTCACAGACTGTGGAATATCCTGACTAGTGCTAAGAGAGAGTGCGGGGGGTGGGTAGAAAAATCAGACATTTGGTTTGTCAGACTGCCACATCTCAAGTGGTGAGAATACTGGAATGTCAAACATTAGTCCTGGTGTCTGCTTGTAAAATGGAAGAATGTCAGTGGAAGTCAGCACACGTGTGTGGATACGTGCTGCAGCTGGAACCGTGGAAAATTGATCAAATTGGCATGTGGAAAAACTGTGATGAAATGTTAACTGGAGTTTCCTTGACCTGACTGCAAGCCTGGCCCTTGTGAAACAGAAATGCAGAGGAGACATTATTACTCTGACCTGACACACACTACTTGCTATTGCTGGCAGTGGCACGCAGCGTTTGAACAAGATGACTGTAGGCTACGCCGCATCTTTGAATAAGACGACATTTGTGTTCTGTCAAGCATTTGTTCACTTCCTTTTCGGACTCTCTCACAAAACAAACATCAGTTCAGAGAGCATTTGTTCTTCATTTTAACCCTACAGCTGAAAGGGAGATGGTGTAAGTTTTGGCTCCTAAATCCTGTGCTAATAATTCTTTTAGTAAAAAAGGGAAACAAATTGGTCTTTGATGGATTAAATATAGTATTTTATGAAAGAGGGGTTAAGGATCAAAACAGCCAAGAGTCAAGTGTTTGATCAAGCTTCGTATCATGCCACAGTTAGATTACAGAGTATCTCGCTGCAGACTGTAAACTATACCATATCTTTTTCACAGTTATTAATGCACATTATTCCCTCCTGGCACAGGAGTAAAGTAGGTTAGCATGTTTCCAGCATAAGCAAGTGCAGAACATTTTGGAACATACATCTTCTTGTTTGAATTCTGAATTCCTTTTACAACGAGCTTTTGGCATTACAAGGGCTTTCATGTGGAAAAAAATATATAATCCAGCACCAGAAGGAAAATTAATCACAAGATGTGTGCTTAACACTTTGATGTACCTGTTTAAAAAAATATGTACAGCTATACATATCAAATTGGCTGCGAATTTCTGTCTTGATTTTATTTTTGTTGTGATTTTTAATTGAGGGAGAGTAAAAGGGAAAACAGTTGTAGGTGAATTTATTTGTTAAAAACTTATTGCTTTGGACTTATTCCGGAATTGTTTTGGACATAGAATATGGCAAATAATTCAAAGAACTGCAAACGTTCACTTGAATTCAATACTGGCGTAACGCTGCTAGAATTCAGACACTGTTAAAACTGCCAGACAGTGTGCTTATTGTAGCAATGAAAATTAATTTATTGAATTAGAATTTCATGATCCTGTGGTGTGCCCTCAGTGGATAAACAGTTTGATAGATCTCAGGCCTCTGCTTGACATTATTAATTTAAAAAAATAAATATTATAATATTTTATGCAGTGCGTTTGATAAATTTTACTGATTTATATTTGAAATAAGATAAATGATTGATATAATTTACTCTTTCTCTTATTTGTAAAGAGAAAATGGCAAGGAACATGATTATCTAACTGATATGATCCGCATTATGTGAAGAAGTCTGATTAGGCTCAGTGGGAATCCTGACTCATTCATTTAATATTATGTAATCTTAGCATAAAAGCATCTCCATCCAAGAGCTATGTTTACATGCTTAAAGTTGAGCGTTTATTTTGCATCAGAGAATTATTAAGTGGTTAAAATTCTACTGCCCAAGTGTATTGCATGCAGAGCCCAAAATGTAAATTGGTGGGGATGATTTGAAAATTGCTTTTCATGTGTCTCTTATGCCGCCTTCTTCTTTTTCCTGAAAATTGCACGCCAAGGAACAGCAGCAGTTAAATGAAATCTTACCCTTGATTCACAAACAGAAAAGAAAAGCTAACCTCCTCCATTACCCCTACTCACCCCCCCCAATCCCCCCGTTAAACGGAGAATCGTTTGGATTTGATCTCAGCCCGAGTGAAGTCATTCAGATATAAGCTTGATGTAAATTCAGGTAGTGTCTGTTCTTGGATTCTCCAATTCTTTTTGTGCGCAATAATCCCATGTCTTTTCAGCTCAGTATAAATGATGGATAGCTGCCATGTAGGAATCTGTATCGTGGGAGCTGGTTCACATTCATCTAACTTGTGTTCATCAGTTATGCCTGTAGAAAGCACAGTGAGGATACAACTGCCTGGTACAACTGGAACCATTCCAAAATTTGGAAATTGCAGCAAGACTACATTGCTGTTTCTCGGCACTAGAATTATTAACCTTAGGGTTGCAACTATGTCAGTGCAGTCTGTAATTTTGATTTTGTGAAGTTATAGTAAATTGCCATGTCCCATGTCGTATGAGCTCCTGCTTTATTGCTCTTTAAGATGCAGAATATAGCAGGGTTTTTTTCAGACTAACCTTTTTATTATAAAGGTAGAGAATGAAGACTCCGAAATTATTGAGAGTTCTCTTGTTCATAACTAATTAAATTTCTTACTGTTCTCTATTAATGTCCTTTTTTTTTGTACCATTTACACATTCCAATATTTTAATGGACGCTCTTAGCACCATTCTCAGCCTTTATCATCACTATTTACATTCCCTTTATCTTTTGTCTATGCCATTCCCATCAATTACAACCCCCCTCACCCTCGCAATATAAATCTTGTCCAGTCATCCAGACTCAGAACGTTGGCTTTATTCTCTCTTCACAGATGCTGTCAGACCTGCTGAGATGTTCCAGCATTTTCTGTTTTGTGTTGTTAATTTCCTATTGCATTTTCAATTCCTATTCCTGTACTGAGATCTGTAAATGTGTGGAACTTGCATATTTGATGACATGACATTTAAAAATTTCTTCCTGGTTTTCGAAATGTTATTCGTATTTTCTGTTTCTAAATGTGGGTACAGATCGCAACAGTTGAGAGAAAGAAAACGAAATAGGTATTAAGGATTTAGTGCAGCAGTGGTGATCATTGGAGAGTCAGTGCTTCAACAAAAGCAAGGTATAATGGATAAAAACAAAATCCTGCGAATGCTAGAATCTGAATCAAATATGGGGAGAATAGAGTCAACGTTTCAAGTCTGGATGAGAGATATATGGACTCAAAATGTTGCTTCTATTCTCTCTCCGTAGATGCTGTGAGACCTGCTGAGATTTTCAAAGATTTAAATGGAGTGGTTTAGCATTGCAGTTTTAATCGTCCTCTCTTTAAAAACTTTAAAGTACAAATTTCAAAGACAGCAGAGAACTGAATAAATAAGTCTTGACAATGCTTGCATGTGACTTGAAACCTTTGACACTAACTGTAGAGAGCACAATTTAGATGTTGGAAATGGTGGCTCAGGGCATGTTCAGGAATTAACATGTACCTTGCAAAGATGTGGATTTAAATAAAAGCAAATTTCTGCTGATGCTGAAATCTGAAACAAAAAGAAAAAATGCTGGAAAATCTCAGCAGATCTGGCAGCATCTGTAAGGAGAGAAAAGAGCTGACATTTCCATAAGGCCATAAGTCATAGGAGCAGAATTAGGCCACTCAGCCCATCAAATCCACTCTGCCATTCAATCATGGCTGATATTTTTCTCATCCCCATTTTCCTGCCTTTTCCCCATAACCTCTGATCCCCTTATTAATCGAGAACCTATCTATCTCTGTCTTAAAGACATTCAATGACCTGGCCTCCATAGTTTCGAGTCCAGATGACCCTTCATCAAAGCTAAAAGGCATAGAAAGTGAGAGATTTAGGGTGAGGGAATGAAAGATGAGCCATAGCCACAAAAGCAAAGGGAGAGGCTGCTAATGGCAGTCCATCAAGAGAATAGAAGATGTGATTGGCAGAATGGTGGAGAATAGAAAGTGTGAATTCCTCTTCTCGTTTGCTTCCCTTTTCACCCCCTTTTATCTATTTTACCTCTCCCCCACTCCTCCTCTTCCCTCCAAAAAAAATCTTTATCTGTCACAGTTTACTCTCTGATTTCAGCTTCTCTGCCATTTGGCCATTCACACCCTTTATTCCCTCTATGGACTGCTATTAGCACATCTCGCCTGGTTTCATCTTTCGTTCCCTCACCCGGCAGTATAAATATCTCCCACTTCCTATGCCTTTTTAGCTTTGACCAAGGTTCATCTCATCAGGTCTTTTCTCTCCTTACAGATGCTGCCAGATCTGTTGAGATTTCCCTGCACTGTGGATTTGACCGGTTTCTCTGAAAGCAGGCCCCCCTCATCTCTAAAACTCGAAGCATATGTTTTTCCAAGTGATATATTTGGACATATTTGTCAGTTGCCTTGCTGTTCACTCCTGTATACACATTACAAATCTAGAGACTACAGAACCATTTGGTGTAGAGAGAGTTTTGTCGTTCCCATTTAGGTTTGCCGTGTTAGGGTGCACTTGTACTTTTGCGCATCAAACAGCAAAATACGTTTCTGCACTTTAATAAAAGAAAGGCACCAAAGGTTTTGCACTTTTCATTCAAAAGTTAATTGTTTTTTGATTTCTTTTCAGCTTGAGCCATTCACACAAGAGGTGTTACAACAAAGACCAAATCCCAATGCTGTCCGTTCTATTGAGAATGTAATCGAAATACAAAGTGAGTGTGGAAAGCAACAGGACGATACCGGTTTTCTGCTGTTGTATCTGTAACTGACTGCATTGAATTAACTAATGTTTAAGATATTTGATTTAGTGGTGGGTCAGACGCACTTGTGCTGAACTTCAAAGCTTTCCTTTTCCTCGGAAGGAAAGAAAAATCAGATTAAATATGATGATGTCATGCGCACACAGAATGTCACTGAATATTGGTATACATAAAGCATCTGGCAGCAAGCTCTGTTTCTCTGCAGCTAGGGGAAAGTGAGTAATGAGCCCCAGACCTTCCTTCGCAGCCTTTAGTGTCCTAGCGAGACTGAGTTCGCACCCCTTTGCGTCGGGGCAGAATTTTACAAGGCGTGTTGTCAACTAATATCGAAAAGCTGAGAATTTCTTTTTCGCTTATCTGAAACCTTGCCATACTCCAAACAATTGGCCACGTTAAAAGGGGGAAAAATGCTTAAACATTTATTAACAAAATGGTATTCCACATTTGAAAGACAATAGGGAAATATCAATACTTTAGCTGTGTAATTGTGTGACAAGTTAATCTGCATGTGTTGGAGTGATAAAATTCTGCTTTCTGCCCGTGACCTCCATGAGTGGATTCTATGAACTCCGCTGACCATATGAAACAAACCTCTTCAGCTCCCTTCAGAGGGAGTGCAGAGAAAAAGCAACCATCAGCCCAGCCTGGCCCCATCATTTCCTATCTTCCGGCCACTTGAGGGATGGAAATGATTCTCCTCTGATACCGCATCAAGTCTGACAGTGGCAGGGTTTTGTGTGAATTTAGAGAGGATAAAGATATTTACTCGTTCTATGTTGAACTATTTTTGTACTTATTGCAAAAAAAACTGATCTGTCACACTTCATTGCGTTTAAAACAATAACGGGTTCAGCTTCTGTCGAGTTAAAAACGCACCCTTCTCAAGATGTGAAAAACATTTTAGAAGGTGAACCCGCATCCAACATTCACAACACGCGCATGCTCTTTTGCACACTCGCACATGCTCCCTCACGCTTATGCGCATGCATGCAGAATTACTAACTATGCGGTAGAAGCTAGTTTCTTAGCCAAATTGGAGTTCTGTTAATAGTCCTTTCTGGAATCTGGCTGCGGCAGATTTTTCTTCAGAAAATCAGGAGTTGAAGCCCATATAGAACTACAATTGCTGAAGGCGATTTCTTTTTAAAGCTTAATCCGCTTTTTCAAGCAGATGATTTTTGCTTCCCGGATTCCGTTTGATGGAAATTTGCTATCTGTGCTGAATTTTAAAATGTATAGAAATAGGGTCCTGATCTTTGGGGGAAGGGGAAGCAAGAGAGGTCATTGCTACTTGCAGGTTTTTTGAGTCTCTTCTTGACAGACTGCATGCTGTATTAAAAGACAGTCAAAGAACGGTTACCCCACTCAATGCTCTCTCTCCCCATTATAACATCAGAATGTATTTGCTTAGCTGATATCTGAATAGATTGTAGCTATTGTCCCATGGCCTATCACGTTCAGCCATTTGCTGCAGAATTATTCATTATCCATCTTGATGAGACCAGAAGAACACCTTTCCATGTAACTATTGTCCTGGTAGACGTTCTACTCTCGCTTGAGAGGTAACCTTACAGAAGTACAAATGTACGGTCCAGTACATTTTCAGTAAACCTTTTGAAGTAGTTCTTGATATCACGTTCTCCTTGTGTCTGCGTGGGTTTCCTCCCACAATCCAAAGATGTGTAGGTTAAGGGGATTGGCCATGCTAAATTGTAGCTTTAGTGTCCAGAGATGTGAAGGTTAGGTGGGTTGACCATGCTGAATTGACCCTTAGTGTCCCAAGATGTGCAGGTTGGGTGAATTAGGCATGGTGAATGTGCAGGATTATGGGGATAGGGTGGAGGGGAGGCCCTGGGTGGGATGCTGTTTCAGAATGTTGGTACAGACTCGATGGGCCAAATGGCCTATTTCTGCATTGTTGGGTTTCTATGGATCAGCAGATGTGAAATTTATTGGAAGGGAGTACGGTGTGTCTAAATGGTAATTCACATTGGAACTTCCCGCAAACTAGTCAACTTGGAATATCGGATGGCTTGTGGCAGCCATTGAATCTTTTCTTTCTTTGGAAAAGTTATTTTTTAAACCTCTCAAAATATGTCTGAACAGCAGCTGAAATTATAAGTAAATATCACTTGTGATGGGAGGAATAACTAAAAGCTAAGAAATGACTATTATTTATACTTCTGAGTGTAGATGACAAATCAATTTGAGGGTTTTAGAGAATCATAGAATCCCTACAATGCACGGCCCTACCCCCCTAACCCCGTGCATTTACCCTAGCAAGTCTCCCTGACACTAAGGGACAATTTAGCATGGTCAATCCATCTAACCCGCACAACTTTGGACTGTGAGAGGAAACCGGAGTTCCCAGAGGAAATCCACGCGGACACGGGGAGAATGTGCAAACTCTGCACAGACAGTGACCCAAGCAGGGAACCGAGCTCAGGTCCCTGGCACTGTGAGGCAACAGTGCTAAGCAGTATGCCGCCATGCTGCCTCTTTTAAGCGAGAAATTATCATAAAGTTTGAATTGGATTAGGTTGTTTAAACACTTGACAAATACTGAGGGGTAGTACATTTAGCATTGCTGAAAATGTTGAGATTAATTTGTATATCAACAAAACCTTGTGTATTTAATTTTTTCTTTAAGACAAACCGATAGATGCTCCCAACCACCTTGTAATATTGCACTTGCATTATTTAAGTTTGCTTATTTAAATCAAACAGATAAGCCAAATAAGTCTCTTCGCTCTCAGGACATGTTCCAGGAGCTGCCTGCATTAAAGTTTAAATTGAAGCTGGTTCAGTTTTCTTCTATTTGATGCCATTAACCTCACGGTCAAAACTGAACCAGAGAAGCTACTCTAGTGATGTCATTTATGTAACAACCTACTGTGACACCAGGTAGGACTAGGAATGACATTGTGGCATCATTAGTTTACATAGCGTAGCCCTTGCTGTAAACTGGAATTAGACTTGCTTATTTAAGCAGGTGTTGGCAATTTTTCTTGGGTATGGAAAAACTTATAATGGAGGAAGGAAATGTTCTACATTCATCAAATGAAATCAACCAAAGTGCTTGCAAATTGGTCTCCAAAGGGCTTTCAATGTTAGCTTATTTTAATATATATAAATTACAAGCAAATAATTAATATTTCCACTAGAGGGCAGTTCCTTTTTACAAAATCTTCCCATTACAACTGTGTGCAAGTACCATTTTGGAAATAAACCTGTTCAAATTTTTTTAGTAAAAGAAGGAATTTCTTGCATTGAAAATACTCCTGCTGTACAGATGTGACAAATAGTTATTGGTGAGAACCTGAAGTAGTTCCAAAAATGATGATTAAAAATGCATTTAATTGTAACTCTGACCCCATAAAATCTATTTTAAGTCCTTTAAAATGATTTCAATGAATTCACTCTGTACTTACAGTCCACCAAGTTTGTTCATTCACACACAATTCTTCATAGTAATAAAGGGGGATGCAGTTATCCTATTACAATAGTGTAAGCCCCAAAATTGCAATTAGTTAGCAGACAGCACTGAACTTGTTTGCATTAGAATCTTCTGTCTGCTATTTAAGAAATGTGAACCCACTTACAGCAAAATATTATTGAATGAAATCTTAGTTACTTTACATCTTCCTCGCTGATAGGCCTGTGCCAGCAGATGTATAAAACGTGTGTTTATTGATGGCTTTTTTGTGTGCCCTTAGGTAAATACTGGAAGTCGCTACAGCGCTTTGCCTCTACGGTGGGCTATTCACTGATAGAGGCGCAGAAGTGTGATAAGGAGGAAGCTGACACAGTGACGGCCATGGCTTCATTGTCAATGGGTGTTAAACAAGGATCTAACACTGAGAAGAGGTGAGACAGGAAGGAATATCTCACTTTTGACACTGTAAACAAGGCTTGTTTCTGTGTTGATAGCTGGGTGCCAGTGTTAGCTTCTTGGGAAAACAGCACTTGTTATGACAAACTAGCTAGTGTGTGGACTAGCTCAGAAAGTTGACTAAAAGAGCCTTTGTCTTCTCTGTTTGTGAGTTACCAGCGTATTTTCTTTTCTCTTTCCTGCAGGCCAGAGGATGAACCCATGGAGGAGGAGCCACCTATGTAGTTGCCAGCTGGAGTTCTCTCTTTTGCACACAATATCTTTATTTCTCTAACTCTGCCAAGACTTCATTCTGCATCCTGCTGTGGTGAATCCGAGGACAACTGGGCAAAAATGCTGGCAATAAAAACGTAAAGATTTTTTACCTCTGTCCATTCCTGAAATAGGCTTGTGGAACAGCCAGCGTTTAACTTTGGCAGAGTCACCAGGGAGGTGTAATCTCAAAGTCCTGCTCTTGAGTTTACCTACTCAAAAGTTCTCCTGTCTCAGGCAGTCAACCACTGTTTGTAATGTTCTTGTCCTTAAGCGAAGGATTTAATGCCATCTACGAAGTCCAGATGCATTGATTGTAATCTCAACAAAATCATGTGGCGTACAGTAATTATCCAGAGAACATTTACAGTGTGGAGAGAAAGACTATACCAGAATGGAAGAGAACTGAGGGGGTGTTTTCCTAAGAATCCCTACAAAGACATGAGTGTTTGTGCCTTTTTATCAACAAGATGGTTGCTGATTTTTGAATTGAGGAACAATGCCTTAAAAGTGTGGAAATGATTCCTCCACTATTGTTACGTGGAAATATGGTGGTGAAGAAGCCTTGTGTTTTCTGGCATGCGTGCAAAAACAAAACAAAATATCTGAGATCGGGTCTCTGCCTGGATTTTCCTACCCTGTCGGAGTACCAATTTTTGCTGTTTTTTCCAAACAAATCCTAACCTATTTTAAGGTAGTTGCCAGTCCAGAGTGGCAGACATACTGTTGGAAATTAGCAGGTTGTCATTAGGGACCTGCTTTACTTATTCTGGTGAGTTATTATAACACAGTAGTATAGGGAATCAACCAATAACAAAGCATGTGTTAGGTTGAACTGCGACTGGTAAACATGTTTGAAGATTGGAATGTTACTCAAAAGCATGATTACAGGATTTTTTTCCAGACGTCCACTTCCGTGGCCCTCATTTCTAATTAAAAAAAACTGAAAACCTAAACTGATAATAATCTGTTATCCATTAGATGGGCAGAGGTTTTTTTGACAAGAAGCCCAGGTAATTTGTTAATAGTACAGAAGATAATCATGTATAAACATTTTCTTAGCAGACCAAGTTTGATTTTTATTAGGTGGGCACTTAACAGGGAAAGTGATGGCTTTTAGTTGAAGATGGGAACAGATGGACACTTAGAGGCATACCTCACTATGAATGTTTGTGGTAAGCCAATATGTTTAAGTCACTTGGCAACTACCTTAATCATTACTTTTTTTTATTTGTGTTTATTTTTACTCCTGGTAAACCATTTAACAAAATAATATCTACTTTTATACAAAGAAATCTTTACAAGTTTTTAAACCATCTTTCATAAGACCTAATAACTTGTTTTTTTTTAAAGTTACTTTTTTGGTAAGAATTCCAGTTACCTTTCCCACTGATATTTTGCTGAAATTCTTCCGTTCTTTTTATGACTTTTGTTTTGTGATTACTCCTCGGTTCCAGTCTAATTTTAATTTTCCTTCTTTTGTTTTCCAACACGGAGCGTAGTTTAAAGACGTGAACTGGAGTTTTTTTCAGGAGGAAGGAACCTGGAGTGAGGGATCTTGTTCAAACATTGTGTAATGATTCCAGTTGGTGTATATTACTATATGATCTGTTCTAAGTAGATTTATAAATGAAGTCTTGTAAGAATAGTATTGCAAGGTGATATCATACCCATTTAAATATGAGTAATACTACAGTGATACTATATTTGATATTTGTAACTGGTTGCACTGCAGAAGGCTGCCGTTTGCTAAGGAGGAGGTAAGCATTAAGGTTTTCAGTTGCATCACTCTGAAACCAAGGAAGGAAGGTTGTGATGGTGTTTTTGTCCAAAGACTGATTTGTTTTTACGGTATGTGCCTGCGAGCTGTGCTTATCAGCTATTGACAGGGGTGGAAGGCGCTTGGTCTTGGGCCCGGGCTTGACTCTATTCTGCAGGTGCTTGGGTTGGCCGCAGAATGTGACTAATGCTAGTTGAAGCTCGAGTTGTAAAACAGCTTATCACTGGAGTGTGGGAGAGGAGGTGCACTGTCCTGCCATCTGTTAATGTACACAAGCACGCTCACTCCGGAATTTATGGGACAACTGACATGGGGGTCATTAACTAGTAACTTTTTCCTCTGTGAGTAAATGGTTTTCATTCCTCCTTTTGTAATGGCTGCTTGAAGCTTAATGAATTTAGCGCTGTGAGGAGTATGTGGAGCATGTGTGCGTGTGTGAGATGTTTGACAACACTGAATAAGGGCACTACTGTATTTTTGTTTTAAAACAGATTTACACAACATAAAATATAACCAGCTGTAATCTTTAAGACAGTGTTCCACACTTTCTATGGGATTATGTATGTTTGATTGCAAAGCAATTAACACATCAATTCTGTGACTTTTAAGAAACTGTTTGCATCTACTCTTGATGTTAAACATTCCTTTAAACAAGTGGAGTTATGTATTCATTCCTTCTTTTGATAAGGTGAATTTAAACATTGTTTTAAGAGGGCCCATTGGTTTGTTTCCTTTTAAGGGGCATTGAACTGTGTTTTATTTTTTTTCATTCAATGGAAGATAGTGAGCTTGCATGTGCCACAGCAGAGATACCATTTGTTCTGTACAGGTATGCACGCAATTCGCAAAGTTATTTCCAGGGCGGCTTACCAGGTTTCGCATTATTTCTTCTTGGCGTCTACAGATGAGGTTTTGACTTTTTTTCTGATGAACATATTAGTAAACCTCAGAAGGAGATGCCTCTTGTCTTATTGAAATATCTTCAAATATCACTCTTTAATACTGTTATAAATTGATACTTAAATTTGACAAAAAAAACTAGCACTTGTGTCATTACCAGTAGAATATTGCATAATCTGCATATAAAATTTTAAGAACACACAGCAAAAAAAAATTGTAAAACTGTTAACTGCCTGTGTCTTCTTGGGGTCGACCCTTTAGAGACCAGCAATTTTTTTCTGGACTAAGTATTTAAGATCATAAACAGTTAACCTTTCATCGCAGCTGTTCTTTATCTCTGCCACCATAAATCGTGTAGCGGTAATCCACTTAGCAGTTGTGTATTGTGATCGATGTGGATGAATATTTACAAAGAGAGGTTTTTTTTGGGGGGGGCAGTATTGTAGTTACGAAGCAGGAGTGATGGCGACCTGTCCGCCACACCTCCCTCCGTGTTTTGATATTGACGACAAAGTATCACGTTACGGTGTATTACATTTTGTGCTCCATAGTGGAGGCGCCTTTTGTTTCTTTTCCAGTTGGAGGGGATGAAAAATGTGTGAGATGGATTTTAAAGTTTGTTCATCCAAACACTTTTATTTCAGGTATGTAGTAATGGAAGTTGTAACTATATTTTAACCTTCTTTGTACCTATCCACACTCAAAAAAAAATGACACCACCATTGTTATCAGTACCAGTGAACTGATTTTCTGTATTTTAGCCACAATCAATTATTATATGGACCTACTTTATTGGTGATAGCCTTATTGTGGTAGCTTTTGATGGTCTTCATTTGCCTGTTGAAATGGGTCAGACTTTCAAACTGACCAACGGTGTATCTCCTTGACAGTACAGACTTCATTTTTGACTTTATTAGGAGTCCAGTATTTTGTACCACATTATGACAACTTGCTATTGTGGTGTAAATAAAACTAATTACAACATCACATTTAAAGATGTGTCTTCCTTATTCCTTGGTGACCTTTTGGAATTCTCTGGTTGCTAATTGCTTGCTGAATAAAATGTGCGGCTGAAAGTTAAAGCAGGAGGGAGAAGGTCATCGCCATGTTCCACGTTAGTAAATATTTTTCTTTATTTAGCTAATAGATATCTGAATTCTGGATGTATAGTAATTGGTGCTGTTTGCAACCAAGTTCTTACTATGAATTTCAAGTTTGACCTCTTCTGTTGACAACATTGAACTTCATTTGGGCCTAAAAAGTAGGTTTCCAGCAATAGCGATCAGCTAGTCACTCTCTGTGCAGAGTCTGCACGTTCTGCCCGCATCTGCGTGGGTTTCCTCCGGGCGCTCCAGTTTTCTCCCTTAGCGTACCCGAACAGGTGCCGGAGTGTAGCAACTTGGGGATTTTCACAGTAACTTCATTGACACGTTAATGTAAGCCTATTTGTGACTAATAAAATAAGTAACCTATTAGTGTGAGATGTGACTGATTTCATATGTATAAGTTGTGAAATTCCCAAAGGATCTATTCTTTGACAAAGTCACCTGAACTCGAAACATCAGCTTTTTTCTCCTTACAGATGCTGCCAGACCTGCTGAGATTTTCCAGCATTTTCTCTTTTGGTTTCAGATTCCAGCATCCACAGTAATTTGCTTCTATCCTTGGCTGTCTCCTTTTCCTCGCTTATGACGGATGTCAGGGGTAGGTTCTTTACCAGCGGGTGGTGAGGGATTGGAATGCCCTGCCTGCTGCAGTTGTAAATGCGCCTAGTTTGGGGACGTTTAAGAGATCTGTGGATAGGTTTATGGACGAAAAGGGATTGGTATAGGCTAGTGGGTCATTGTTTTTGTAACTGGTCGGCGCAACATCGTGGGCCGAAGGGCCTGTTCTGCGCTGTAATGTTCTATGTTCTATGCATTGCCTGTTGGCAAACTCATCTGAAAACACGAGATTACGTTCTACATTGACGTTTGTAACTCCCAGCTCCACCGTCTACATCTCTTGGTTTTTCCGCTGACTCCTTGTTGTCTGCTTGCCCAGCAGCCAGTTCTGGATGACCCACCAGTGCCTTCCAGTTAAACATGGGAAAGACCCAAGCTATCACCTTCAGATTGAAGCTGATGGTTTGCAATCTGTTTGATCCCAAGCTGAGTTTGCAATGTCTTACCCTCTCAGTGAGATTGTTTATTCCCATTTTCATAACATTTACCAATCTCTGACTTCAATGCATGGTGTGGCACAGTTAGCACTGCTGCCTCACAGTGTCAGGGATTCCTGACTTGGGTGACTATGCAGAGCCTGCACGTTCTGCCCATGTCTACATGGTTTTCCTCCAGGTGCTCTGGTTTTTCCCCTCAGTCCGAAAGATGGTTAGCATTGGTCGTGCTAAGTTCTCCTTCCGTGTACTTGAACAGGAGTGTGGGATTTTCGCAGTAATTTCATTGCAGTGTTAATGTAAGCCTACTTGTGACACTAATAAATAAAATGTTTTTTCTGCTGTTTGGCATGCAAGGTCTATGTTGTAGCTTCACCAGCCTGAAACCTGCTGATGTGCTAGTCTCCATTCTCCATTGAGCCAGAGCTGCTGGATGTGAGTCGGAATTCTCTGACCTGGGCTGGGGCTGGGATTATCCAGTCCTGCAGATGTGAATGGAGATTTGGCTGAGCGCCAGATTCTCTGTTCTCGCTGGCAGCGGGGCCAACGAGACTGAAGACTTCAGCCGGTTATGCTAGAGTGAGGGATAAGCTGGGTTGTGGGATTGCAGACTGTGTACGGTGGCACAGTGGTTAGCACTGCTGCCTCACAGCGCCAGAGACCCGGGTTCAATTCCCAGCTTGTGTCACTGTGTGGAGTCCGCATGTTGTCCCCCTGTCTACGTGGGTTTCCTACAAGTGCTTTGGTTTCCTCCCACAGTCCAAAGATGTGCGGGTTAGGTGCATCACTCAAACCAGCCTCCCATCCGTTGACTCCGTTTATACTTCCCGCTGCCTCGGAAAAGCAGCCGGCATAATTAAGGACTCCATACACCCTGGAAGTTCTTCTTCCACCACCTTCCCTCAGGAAAAAGATACAAAATTCTGAGGTCGCATACCAATCAACTCAAGAAACAGCTTCTTCCCTGATGCTGTCAGACTTTTAAATGGACCTACCTTGCATTAAGTTGCCGTTTCTCTTACATCCTAGTTATGACTGTAACGCTACATTCTGCACCATCTCCTTCCTTTCTCTATGAACGGTATGCTTTGTCTAAATAACACGCAAGAAACAATACTTTCCACTGTATCCCAATACATGTGGGATGTATCAAATTATTGACTATGCTAAATTCTTCCTCAGTGTACCCAAACAGGCAACGGAGTGTGGCAACTAGGGGATTTTCACAGTAACTTCATTGCAGTGTTAATGTAAACCTACTTGTAACACTAATAAATAACTAAAAATTTAATGATACAGCTACGTATCCCCTCCCTTCCCACCCATCCCACAAGTTCTGCAGAACATAACCCTGTCTGGAGATTGTCTCAGGAGAGATCTACTTGAAGAGGCACTGGTTTGTGAAAGATGTATGGAAGGTAGCGTTTCCCATTGCAGAGTAACCTAGAACTACCCCTTCAATCATTATGACTAGACAAAGGACAGGTGTATTTCAGAGCATTGTACTTTATTTTGTGGAAAGGAGATTTGGACAGGCAGTGTGGAGAAAGAATAGTAGATAGTTTAGAAGGAAGTAGGAAAGGAAAAGTGCATTAAAAAGCATAAGATAGAGAGCAAGATGAAGCATCGAGTTTAATTGAGAGTGAACATAAATGCAAAATATAACAGCATTACTTCCCTCCACTGCAGCCATGTTTACAGCCATCATTTTGAAAATAATGTACCAATTAAAGCAATCCAGGTGCAGATGCAGCGAGACCTGAACAATATATAACCTAAGGCAGCAGTGTGTTCAAGCTGCAATTCACCAAAGATCCTTAGTCAACACCTTCCAAACCCATGACCTCTTCCATCTGAAGGACAATGGCAGTAGATACCTGGAAACATCACCACCTGCAAGTTCCCCTGCAAGCCACTCACTATCCTGACTTGGAAATAAATTTTCATTCCTCACACTCGCTGGGTCAAAATACTGGAATTTCCTCCCTAACGGTATTGTGCATCAACCCATGACCCATGGACTGCAGCGATTCAAGAAGGCAGCTCACCACCACCTTCTCAAGAGTAACTAGAGATGGGCAATAAATGCTGGCCAGCCAGCGACACCCATGTCCCACAAATGGCAATTACCATCACCGACAAGAGAAAATCTAACCATCACCCCTTGACATCCAATGGCATTACCATCGCTGAATCCCCTAATGGGGATTCAGCGATGTTGACAGGCTGTGACAACATCCTGGGAGTTGCAATTTACCAGGAACGGAACTGGACTGACCAATACTGTGGCTGCAAGACCAGGTCAGATGTTGGGAGTCCTGCGGCATGTAACTCATCCCCTGACTCCCAAAGCCTCTCCACCATCTACAAGGCACAAGCTGGGAGTGTGATGGAATATGCCTCACTTTCCTGAATGGGTGCAGCTCCAACAACACTTGAAGCTCAACACCATCCAGGATAAAGCAGCCTCACTTAATTGGCATCAGATCCATTACCTTAAACATTCACCCCCTCCACCACTACATACAGTACCAACACTACCAGATGCACAGCAGGAACTCACTAAGGCTCCTTAGGCAGTACCTTCCAAACCCATGACCACTACCATCTCTAAGGACAAGTACAGCAGGTACCTGTGAACACCATCACCTGGATGTTTCCTTCCAAGCCGCTCACCATCCTGACTTGGAAATATGTTGGCCATTCCTTCAGTGTTGCTGGGTCAAAATCCTGGAACTCCCTCCCTAATAGCACTGTGGGTGGACCCACACTGCAGGGACTGCAGCAGTTCAAGAATACAGCTCACCATCACATCAAGAGCAATTAGGCAACAATAGATACTGGCCCAGCCAGCCAGCGTCCACAGCCCTGAATTAATAAAAATTTAACTTCAACTTTGTTGCATAGAAATTTCATTTCAATTGTAGAGTTCTGCCAAAGTTGGCAGAACTCAGTGATGTATCAGAGATGTTGATTATTGAAAAAGTAGCAGAGTTTCTGATCACTTCTTTAAAAAATTCTCTACACAGAAAATTGTCACATAAACCTGCATTCTTCTAAAATGTGTGCAGAGCGTAACCCAGGTAATTATAGATCAGATAGTCTAATATCAGTTGTAGTTGTGATAAAATGCAAACATTTAGAATTTAGGTTTAATCAGATGACCAGTACTGATTTGTTTAAAAATTTAAAGTTAGTTTTTTCTCACATATAGGCTTATACTAACGCTGCAAAGAAGTAAGTGAAAATTCCCTAGTCGTGACACGCCAGCGCCTGTTCAGGCCAATCCACCTAACCTGCACATCTTTGGACTGTGGGAGGAAACCCATGTAGACATGGGGAGAATGTGCAAACTCCACACAGACAGTGAGCCAAGCCAGGAATTGGAACCCAAGTCCCTGGCACCGCAAAGCAGCAGTGCTAACCACTGTGCCACCGTGCTGCCCACAAGTCTGATTATCAGCTTTTCAAGCTATTAATGAGATCAATATAGGGCATGAAATATAAATATTTCCAGAAAGTATTTATGAAACAGCTACTCAAAGACTGAAGCTTCAAGAACTTCCAATAGAGAATGTAGCAGATTGGATACAAAGTCAGCTGAAGGACAACAACAAAGAGTTGGCGTTTTCACCCACAGTGTCCTCTTAGATCCCTAAGCAGAGTTCCAAGCTCTCACCCCTTTGAATTATGAATTCCATCTAATTCCAAATCCGAGATCACTTTGCCCCTGCTCAAACACAGCTTTTAATAAAACCCATACCTGTTACTCCAGACTCAGTATGGATGGTCTTAAGTGAAGGTGAAAGTCATGGGGTGGTGCAGACAGAAACTATCCAGCGCACGGTCCCACCCTGTGAAGCTTGCGCTAGTTTGGATAATCAGAGGCCTCCCAGCACTCATGAATTGCACCCACCATAATTCAGCTAATGTATTGAATAGTGCTGTCCCTCGACTAGCATCAGATTGCAACTCCCCTCTGCAGTACCTGTGCTTGCCGTGTCCATTATTCTCTGTTGTGCTAACTTGCAAAAGGAATATGATGAGTTTTCCCCTCACTGAAGTTATTGTGGGATATGAGAAATTTTGGAAACATTATCCTCTAGTTGAATGAATAGACTGCTTTTTGTTCAGAGGACTGTATAGGACATTGTCATAGGGCAGAAAATAATTAGCAAAAGGAGTGAAAATGATGCAAGGAAGAAAGGATTTTCACTCTGTGGGTGGTTAGAATCGGGAGTGAACTTCCTGACAGGTTATTGGCAGCAGTTCTAATCTGCTTCTCCTCAGCTAGCAGAGACTGTCATGCCTTAGAGTTGCTGCCCAGGACAGAAGACAAAGAGAAAGTAGGTGGAATCGTGGGCAGTTATGGAACGGTTCAAATGCCAAGGGGTTTGGGAATTTCTTGAAACCTTAAGTGCAGCAGATAAAAAAAATGACAACAGTTTACATCCATATAATGTCTTAAACACTAGAGGAGTATCCCAAGTTAGTTCATAAAAGGGCAATAAGACAAACTGGGACTGAGAGCTAGAAGTGAAATCAGAGAGAGGTGAGCAGAAGTTTGTGTTGTGAAGTTGGAGATTGTAAAATTATCTGTTGTTAAGGTGGTGTTTTTTTCTGAACTTGGGAACTTATTAAAAAAAATGAAAATTGCAGGTGCATATTGAGTACACAGACTGAAACATTGTATTGCAAGGCGAGGCAGAATTGTTGCCAAGACAACAGACTGTTTTTGAATTTTGCCCAGTTTAAACTAGGTACTTAGCTAATAGCAGCCTATTAGATTTAAATTTAATGTTTGGGTAACCTGAGAACCAATCCTGTTGTGGGGATGTCAGTATGTCATCAGTGGTATAAGAGACAGCAGCTGTTCTTTGCCACAGCGGAGAGCCAGAGATTCCAGACAGAGAGTAAAGAAGACAGAGGTTCCTGATAGATAGTAAAGAAGACAGAGGTTCCAGACAGAAGAAATCAGCAAAGAAGACAGAAGATTCTGCAAGATAAAACCCGGTTGCATTTTGAGAGTGACTAAATTTTTTTTTGTTACAAAGTGGGAATTGCATTTATCTGAACAGAATTCATTAGAATCATGTTTTATTTGGCTTGTTAATAGTCGAGTTAACCTATTCACTGTTAGTTAGATAAATAGCGTTGCTTGTTGATTTTACAGTGAGTGTGTTGGGTAATTATTTTGATTGAACCACAAAGTTACTGAAGAGCAGATCGTACTATTTCTCACACTCACTCCAACAGATTGAGGTGGAGGGACTCCTCTTTGAGTGGTTCGGTGTTAGTTCTCAGAGAAGCTCAACCTCCGCTTCACAATACTTGATCAAAGCAATGGGATTTTAAACAGTGTTGGACAGGGAGAGAGTGGTGAGAAACTGAAAGGTTTTGCTCGACTGTTCCACTATGTTTTAATTACTCTGAGTTTGTGTTTCATCTGCACATTTTATCATATTTGGTCAACTTTGGGAAAAATAAATGCTTGTCTTAACATTGCATCATCGACAGTTGTGTCAATCCTAAAGACATGTTGATCCCCAAGTAACAGGCCTGCGTGCTCTCACAATTCCCCACAGGGAACAACAGACAAACCACACAAACTTGATGCAAATCATTTTGAAATATTTGTGCTTTTCAGCCTGGGAACAGTCAGAGAGGTAACAGGGTGAACTCAAATCACACAGGTAGGACAAAGAAGCCTCAATCCGAATGAGAAGAATCACCAGTGTCAGGAAATCCCTCCTTACACGGCATCTGGAATAGGCTTCCAATAGTGGAAGTGAAAGCCTTGAGGTTACTTCAATAACTGGAGGCTACACAGCGCTGGTAACATCAGAAGATTAGCCCACTTAACCCCCTCTAAACCTGTTCCCTGAGATCTAACTCAGTACACCTGCCCTTGCTCTGTATCCCCAAATACCTTTGGTTAATAAATCTATAAATATCAATATTTGTAATTATGCATCAGTTGCCTTTTGCAGGAGAATTCCAAACTTCCATTGGCCTTTGTGTAGAGATCTGTTTGCTAACTTGACTCCTTCACTGGGATCTCTGGATGGATGAATTAAGACAGAGCGAATGACTCTCTCGTGTGTAATTACCTAGGGAAGTAAGTGATATTCCCAGGTTCCTGTATCTGGAATGTCGCATTCCTATACACTACAGTGTAGAAAATTGGCCTTGAATAATGCAACGAAAGCAATGTGTAACCTGTGTTAGTGCCAGATTTAAATCGCGTTTTAGAATTCTGACTGGGGGCTTTTATGGAACCTCTTTTTTCCCCTAAGGTAATCCCAAAAGACCAGGTTCAGGTTTTCAATTATCCTCATCAAATATCCCACCAGTGTCAAGACAACTCACTGGAGTCTAGAAGGAGAGACAACCTTATTGAGACATATCGGATTCTCAGTGGGACTGACAGGGTTGATGCTGAGAAGCTGTTTCCCCTTGAGGGAGAATCTAGGACCAGAGGGCATCATCTCAGAGTAAGGAGTTGTCCATTTAGAACACAAGTGAGGTGGACTTTGGCAGTGATTGAATGGAATTCTTTACCACAGAGGGCTGTAGACACTGGGTCGTTAAGTATGTTCAAGACTGAGATAGATCTTTAATCAGCAAGAGAATCAATGGGTGTAAGTGGGGTAGAGGGTTATCACATCAGATCAATCACGATTTCATTGAATGGGGGAGCAGACTCGATGGGCTGAATGGCCTACTTCTGCTCCTATGTTTTACGGTTTAATTCCTCTGTTAAAAGACTTGGGGACATTTTACTATGTCAAAGATGATATCTGAATGTCAGTGGCACAGTGGTTAGCACTGCTGCCTCACAGCGCCAGGGACTGGGTTCAATTCCTGGCTTGGGTCACTGTGTGGTGTCTACATGTTCTCCCCATGTCTGCGTGGGTTTCTTCCCGGTGCTCAGGCGTCTTCCACAGTCCAAAAGACGTGCAGGTTAGGTGCATTGGCCATGCTAAATTCTCCCTTAGTGTACCGGAACAGGTGACAGTATGTGGAGACTCGGGGATTTTCACAGTAATTTCATTGCAGTGTTAATGTAAGCCAACGTGTGACACTAATAAATAAACTTTAAAAACTTTAAAGTTGTTGTTAATACCAAGTCGAGAAGAAGCACAGAGAGACCTAAATGAATGTAAATGTTCAGTAATGCACCAACAGTGTTTCTGAATGTCCTTGTTTCTGCTCATGGTTAAAAATCAAACACCAGAGAAAGGAAGCAGAAAAATATATCAGCAATTTTTTTTTGTAATGGTTTGGTTAAAACGATGGCGAGACTGCTCCTTCAAAAGGGAGCTTGTGGCGAGACGTTCTGCATTTAGAAACCTCCTGTCATAAAGGCACTTGTCCTCTGGGCTGAGAACGAGCTTGTCTGATTCGAAACAAAGCATTGAAGCTCAAAAGGGAATGTAGCCGCATGATTGTAGTCAGCAAGTTGTGTTTTATTAGTCTGCAGCGCCGACAATATGTTGTCTTGTTTGGTTAGTTTCCACTCTGTTTAAGAAAATAATGTAGACTTTACAAAGAGGGATGCAGCTGGAGCTAGTTATGTAATCACCTGTTAACTGAAGGCTCCCCTTTGCTGAGCATAGCCTGTCTACATATTTGAATCCATTCACCCCTTCCCCACAAGTATTGAGAAAGACATTAAGGATTCGGTACTAAGCAGTTCGACGCATGGGCCACATACGTTTTTGCCCAATTTTGCTTCAGAGACGGTGCAGGACTCAGATTGTGATTCCTGCCAACAAGACTTTTCTACAATGTTTTGATTTGATTTGATGTATTATTGTCACGTTTACAGTGAAAAGTATTATTTCTTGTGTGCTGTACAGACAAGCATACCATTCTTAGAGAAGGAAGGGAGAGGGTGCAGAATGTAGTGTTATAATCATAGCTAGGCTGTAGAGAAAGATCAACTTAATGCGAGGTAGGTCCATTCAAAAGTCTGACAGCAGCAGGGAAGAAGCTGTTCTTGAGTCGGTTGGTACGTGACCTCAGACTTTTGTACTTTTTTCCCCAATGGAAGAAGGTGGAAGAGAGAATGTCTGGGGTGTGTGGGGTCCTTAATTATGCTAGTTGCTTTTTTGAGGGAGTGGGAAGTGGATGGGAGGCTTGTTTTGTGTGATGGATTGGGCCACATTGACAGAGTCAATGGATGGGAGGCTAGTTTGCGTGATGGATTGGGCCACATTCATGACCTTTTGTAGTTCCTTGCGGTCTTGGGCAGAGCAGGAGCCCATACCAAACTGTGATACAACCAGAAAGAATGCTTTCAATGGTGCATCTGTAAAAGCTGTTGACAGTCATAGCTGACATGCCAAATTTCCAAGAATGTTCTGTAACCAGTGTTACTGTTTTATTTATCACACGAGGCGAATTGGATTGTCGCAGTCCTCGGGTTGGTCAATTCTGAGACATACCAGCCGGAATTATGGTCAGTTTTATATTGCCGTCCACACGTATCTAATGGCAAGCAAACAAATGTCTGTCACTGCCTGCTTCCCAACCCAACCCAGATCAGATCCAGTGTCGATTTGAACCCAACCCTTTGTAGTGAAAGACCATGGAGGAGATTCCTTTGAGCTGCGCTCGGCACAGTCCTTAGAAACTGTGGCCAGAGTGAAGAATTAATTTTCACAATAGGGTAACAGGAACAGTTGAAAGGCACTTCTGCCTGGATGGAGTAAATGTAGAGAACATGTTATTTTCGGGCATTGCTATAAGTAAGAGGTTTTGAATCATTTTGAAAAGATCAAGGGGAAGGAGGGAGATTAAAATAATGTTTCTCAGTCTGGGAGTTTGACCAGAAAGAATCAAGTAGGATGGGTGTTTAAGAATGAGGGTGTTGCAGGTTTACCAGCAGAAAGCAGGATGTAAGATAAAGCACGACTGCTCTTCCTAGGAGACAGCATGATGGGTCAAATGGCCTTGAGCTGTGCTCTAAGTTTCTATGATTCAATGAACAAAGAACAAAAACAGCCCAGGAAACAGGCCCTTTGGCCCAACGAGCCCACGCCACCATTTCAACATTACGAGTCCCCTCTCCACCCTTATCTATGCTTATGGCATTCCACATTGAGGGAAGACTAATTTAGGGATAATTTGTTACACCAATCAGTCTAATAGCACATCTTTGGGGTGTGGGAGGAAACCGGAGCACCCGGAGAAAACCCACGCAAACACGGGGAGAATGCGCAAACTCCCACAGACACCGGCCCAAATCCATGTGTCTGCACAGCAAACAGCGAAGTGGTAACTTGGCTTCCCAAACACCATGTCGTCCGAATGAATCGGGGTGATATTCGCTTTCTATTGGGTGACTATTACATAGAACAGTGCAACACTGGGACAGGGCCTTTGGCCCACAATGTTGTCCCGAACATGACGTCAAATTAAACTCACCCCTTTCTGCCTGCACTTGGTCCATATCCACCTACTCCTTGCATGTTCATGTACTTATCTAAAATCTGTTTAAATGTTCCTATCATATCCGCCTCCTCCTCCACCCTGCCTGCGGCACATCCAGACACCGACCATTCTCTGTATAAAAAAGAACTTGCCCCTCACATCTCCTTTGAACGTTCCCCCCTCACCCTAAGTGTATGCAAGTCACGTCTGGGAGAAAGATTCTGACTGTTTACCCTATCTCTGCCTCTCACCATTTTATAGGTCTCTATCAGGTCTCCCCTCAGCCTGCACCGCTCCAGAGAAAACAACCCTAGTTTGTCCAGCCTCTCCTTATAGCTCATACTCTCTAATCCAGGCAGCATCCTGGTTAACCTCATCTGCACCCTCTCCAAAGCCGCCACGTCCTTCCTATAATGTGGTGACCAGAATTGAACGCAATACCGTTTTGAGTGCGACCTAACCGAAGTTTTATAAAGTTGCAGCAGGCCATCCAAACTCTCGTACTCAATGCACCCACTCTGTGCATTGACAATTAATGTTTCACTTTCTGTGATTGATGTCATTGTAAGAATCACACCAAGGATACAAGGGCCATCAGAGTCTATACTGAACAGAACCTAACTCACGGAACGAAACAACTCAGCCTTTGAGCTCCCCACGACATTGTTACACATTAATGCAATTAAATAATTGGGAATCAGCTTTCTCCTCTCCGATTTCAGACTCTGGATATAAACTGTTCAAGTTTAGAGAATAGGAAAGAACCTGAAACTTCAAGTGGGATTAATTCATTGCAATAGCTTCCAGACATGTTGCTGGTTTTATGGTGTAACGTATATTTTTCCGTAAATCTAACATTTCATTGTGAGAGAGCAGGCCATTGAAAGGCTCCAGCTGCTGCTTTACAGGTGTCTTTGGAACACCAAAGTAAAAGAACTAGGAGGAGGCCATTCAGCCCATCAAGTCTGCTCCACTGTCCAATGAGATGATGGCTGATCCAATCGTGGCCTCGGCTCCACTTTCCACTTTCTCTCTCCTCCAGTTCCCCCTGCATCCTCGGCTCCCCTTCTGATCAAAACTCTGTCTAACTCAGTGTATTCAATGAGCCAGTCCTCCCGCGCCCCCCCGACCCCCCCTCACCCCCAGATACTCTGGGGAAGAGAGTCCCACAGACTAACCGCTCTCCCTCCTACCCCCCCACCACCCCCAGGTACTCTCTGGGGAAGAGAGTCCCACAGACTAACCGCTCTCCCCCCTACCCCCCCCCCCCACCACCCCCAGGTACTCTCTGGGGAAGAGAGTCCCACAGATTAACTCTGAGAGAAAAGATGTTTTAATCACCGTAATCTTCAATGGGACAGCGTTGATTTTGAACGGGGTCCCCTGCTTCTAGAATCCCCCCCACAAGAGGAAACATCCTCTCAACACTCTCCCACTTAAGCCCCCTCAGGATATTTTGACAGGCAATTCTCCCGGCTCATGGGAGACATCAGCAGAAGCCTCCCCCACTGGGCTCCACAGCCTCCGCACCCCAACTCCAAGGTTTTTATTAAAGTCGCAGCTCTGTGAGCGGATTTCCATATTTAAATTCCAATTTACATTCCATTAGCAGGCCAGGGAGTGAAGTCTCCGGGCTTGCGAGCATCTCCCTGCCACCACCCCACCCCAAAAACCAGGAATATTTCACACAAACAGAATTTACAACAGCTTCCCACTAACGGGGAACTGGCGGCTGACCCACTGGAGTGAACAGAGGCCATTGAGGCCCCCACCGCCCCCCCCAGACGGTTAGGGGTAAGTGGGGGTGCTCCCTAGATAGTGCAGCCTGGGCATGCCAGCCTGGCTCCCTGGTACTGCCCAGGGAGAATGTGACAATGCCCAAGAAGGCAGGGCTGGGGTGACTGGTGGGGGTGAGAGGTTCTGTTGCCACTCTGCAAAAGGATGGCAGGCAGAGAGGGGAAAAGGCATGATCAGGGCTGGCCGTCTGTGTGAGTTTCCCCCGGGTGCTCCAGTTTCCTCCCACACTCCAAAGATGTGCAGGTTAGGTGGATTGGCCATGCCTTTGTGTCGAGGGGGAATAGCGGAGTTACAGGACTAGGGCTGGGGTGGGATTGTTGTGGGTGCAGATTCAATGGGCTGAATGGCCTTCTCCTGCACTGTAGGGATTCTGTGAAACTTCCCTCCCTCCTATTGGAGCACCTATTGGCTGATTATGGCGTTTTTATCCTCTTTGCCCCCACTGGAAAAGACTGTGTCGGGAAGATTCATTCTTCAGCACATTGCTCCTGAACTGGTCATTCCTTCAGTTATCTTCTTGTGATTTATTGACCTGGATTTATCCCATTTCCAAGGACAGAGTCCAGGTTTTTCAAACCTCTCTGCAATCCTCAATCTCTGACGAGGACATTTCCTTGAGATTTGCTGGGAACTCTGGGACTGACCAGGGCTTTGTATCATTTCCCTGTGACTCCTACCCTGGAAATGTAACAGCGTACGTGAGCACTGTAAGAACACGTTCCATAATGACTGGTTAAGATTGTTCTCTCTGGGGGAGTGGGGGGGGTGATGCCACCAAAGAGTTCTTCACAAGTATCAGGAGTCCTCTCCCATCATTGAGGTTGGTGATCAGAACTGAGATTGATTGATTGGATTTTTATCAAATAAGATACAAGGAACCAAGGCAAGTGGGTGGAGTTCAGAATATCTTAGCCATTCTCCAATAGAATGATAGAACGGACTCAAGGGGTTGAATGGCCTCCTTTGTTCCCCCTACACTGTACCTGTTCTCAATCCCACAGCTTTAAACCTCTTGCACGATACTTAAGCATAGCTGGATCTGCCATTCTTTCAATCCATAATAGTATTCAGGTCATAGAATCCCTACAGTGCAGGAGGAGGCCATTTGGCCCATCGAGCCTGTACTGACAATAATTCCACCCTGGTCCTATCCCTACGTATTTACCCTCCTATTCCCCGGGACACTAATTGGCAGTTGGCAAGGCACCCTAACCAGCATGTCTTTCAGACTGGGAGGAAACCCACACAGACACGAGGCTGGAATTGAACCCAGGTCCCTGGCGCTGAATGCAGCAGTGTTAACTACTGTGCCACCCTATGCCGTGAATTTTGCCAGCCATGGTTTCACCTCTCTGTAAATGAAGTAGATCAATTTGGTGAGAAAAAAGTCAAAAAGCAATGTTTAAATTGGATTTTGAAAGAATGCTCCCCCCCCGCCACTGCTGTCTGGGGATTGGCTGAGATTTTGGGGTTGTCAGTCTGGCAACCGTGCTGTGTAACTTGACAATGTGGAGGAGTCACTTTCCCTCTGCGTATACAGACACTGACAAGCCCCCTGCACTTGGCTCTAGACTGAACTCCCAGACAACATCTGTAAGCTGCAGCTCGCAAAAGGGGCACAGGTTGAAAGGTTGGGTTATGTTACCAATTTCCACTCAGCTGGATCTGTCTGTTCATTGGCACGGCTTATTATTTCACCAGGAAATTGTACCATTCAGAAACAAGTTTAATTTAGTGATATTAAACCCATTCTCTCTCACTCTCATTTACACATTCTCCATTCTCTCTCTCTCACACATTCTCTCCATTCTCTCTGTCACACACTCTCTCACACACTCTCTCTCACACACACACACACACACACACACACACTCTCACGCAATCACACTCACACACCTTCTCTCGCATACTCACTCTTATACACTCATTCTTACACAATTGCATTCTCACACAATCACATTTCCACGCACACACTCATAGATATATGACATAGATAGGATGCAAGGCTGGGTGGAGAAGTGGCAGATGGACTTCAACACGGATAGATGTGTAGTGTTCCATTTTGGCAGGTCAAATGGGATGAAGGACTACAATATCAAGGGTAGGACTTTTAGCAGTGTAGAGGATCAGAAGGACCTTGGGATCCAGGTCCATAGCACTCTTAAATCGGCCTCACAGATGGAGGATGTGGTCAAGAAGGCGTATGGTGTACTAGCCTTCATTAATCAAGGGATTGAGTTTAGGAGTCGGGAGGTAATGCTGCAGCTTTATAAGACCCTAGTCAGACCCCACTTGGAGTACTGTGCGCAGTTCTGGTCGCCTCACTACAAGAAGGATGTGGAAGCTATTGAGAGGGTGCAGAGGAGATTTACAAGGATGTTGCCTGGATTGGGAGGCATGACTTATGAGGATAGGTTGAGGGAGTTCGGTCTTTTCTCCCTGGAGAGACGAAGGATGAGGGGTGACCTGATAGAAGTGTATAAGATGATGAGAGGTATAGATCCAGTGGATTCTCAGAGGCTACTTCCCAGGGCTAAAATGGTTACTACGAGAGGACACAGGTTTAAGGTGCTGGGGAGCAGGTACAGAGGAGATGTCAGGGGTAAATATTTCACTGAGGGTGGTGAGTGAGTGGAATCGGCTGCCGTCGGTGGTGGTGGAGGCAAATTTGCTGGGGTCTTTCAAGAGACTTCTGGATGAGTACATGGGATTTAATGGGATTGAGGGTTATAGATAGGCCTGGTAGGTAGGGATATGATCGGTGCAACTTGTGGGCCGAAGGGCCTGTTTGTGCTGTAGTTTTTCTATTTTTCTATTCTATTCTACTCGTACACTCGCTCTCGCACACTCTTGTGAAATCAGTCTTGCACGCTCACTCTCGCACAGCCTCGTACAATCGCACGCTCGCCCTCGTGCACTCGCACTCTTGCATTCTCGCACACTCGCACTTACTCTCGCACTCTTGCCTATGTATAGACTCTCCATTCGTTCACTCAGTCATTCTCGCACACTCACTCATTCTCACATACTCTCATGCTCGCGCTGGTGCTCTCTCGCGTGTGCACACTCACTCGTTCGCACACTCACATACGCTCACACCTGATTTCCTCCAGGTGCTCCTCCCACACTCCAAAGGTCATGCAGATTGGGCGGATTGGCCATGTTAAATGTGTGGGGTTATGGGGTAGACAGGAGGGCTTTGGTGAGATGCTTTTTCAGAGTTGGTGCAGGCTCGATGGGCCGAATGTCACCCCTCCTGCACTGTAAGGATTCTAAAATGTTTGAGATATAAGGAGAGGCTGGATAGACTGGGACTTTTTCCTTTGGAGTGTAGGAGGCTTAGGGATGATCTTATAGAGGTCTATAAAATAGTGAGGGGCACAGATCAGCTAGAAAACATCTTTTCCCAAAGGTAGGGGAGTCTAAAACTCCCTAGAGGGCATAGGTGAGGGGGGAGAGATACAAAAGTGTCCAGAGGGGCAATTTTTTTCGCACAGAGGGTGGTGAGTGTGTGGAACAAGCTGCCAGCGGTAGTAGTAGAGGCGGGTACAATTTTGTCTTTTAAAAAGCATTTAGACAGTTACATGGGTATAGAGGGATATGGGCCCAATGCGGGCAATTGGGACTAGCTTAGTGGTAAAAACTGGGCAGCATGGACAAGTTGGGCCGAAGGGCCTGTTTCCATGCTGTAAACCTCCCTGACTCTATGTAGTAAAGAGAAAGATGTGTGGCTAAAGGAAGGGAGTCAAACACTAGAAAGAGATGCACGTACTCTAAATAAGAACCCCACACAATCTTTCCTCCTTCATTTTCCTTGGACCATTTTCAGCTCCCTGGCACTGGGACGTGAATACATCAGCTCAGCCTCCTCCATCTCTGGACTGGAGTTAATACAACGAGCACAGCCTCAAGATAAAGGGGGAGGCGGTTTAGAACGGAGTTGAGGAGGAACTTCTTCACTCAAAGGGTGGTGAATCTCTGGAATTCTCTGCCCGTTGAAGTGGTGGAGGCTGCCTCGCTAAATATTTTTAAGACGCGGGTTGATGGGTTTTTGATAAGCGAGGGAATTAAGGGTTATGGGGAGAGGGCGGGAAAGTGGAACTGAGCCACGCCACATCAGCCATGATCTTATTGAATGGCGGGGCAGGCTCGAAGGGCTGGATGGCCTACTCCTGCTCCTATTTCTTGTGTTCTTATGAGCAGCAGGGCAATCCCACTCATTCCCCTCAGATTCTCCCTGGATGTCCAAACACGTCCGAGTGAAGAATTAGGAAGAAGACCCTGATAGATCTTACCAGCTTCATCCTCCCTGTCAACGCTCAGATCAAAACCAGGGCTCGCTCTTCCGAGAGCAGCAGCACCAAAAGCCGCAAGGTGGTCCTCTGTCATGTCGCCGATCGGAATCTAGCGCAACAACAAGAATTTTACCTTGATGTAGATGAGAATGAATAAGACAGTGCGCTATGACAATGCAGTCTGCGTATTGCTCAATAGACAATGTTACGTGTCCCAGGTTCGGTTCTGAGGAACTACAGTTAGAGCCAGAAAAGATTTAAATTTTCCACTGGGTACGTCCATTTGGGCGGCGCAGTGGTTAGCACTGCTGCCTCACTGCACCAGGGACCCGGGTTCAATTCCAGCCTCGGGCCACCGTCTGTGTGCAGTTTGCACTTTCTCCCAGTGGGTCTCCTCCGGGTGCTCCAGTTTCCTCCTACAGTCCAAAGACGTGAAGGTTAGGGGTGTTGGCCATGCTAAATTCTCCCTCAGTGCCAGGGAGATTAGCTAGGGTAAGTAAGTGGGGTTATGGGGATAGGCCTGGGCGGGATTGTGGTCAGTGCAGGCTCGATGGGCCAAATGGCATCCTTCAAGAAGGGTGGCAGGCAAAAGGCGGGGAATTATAGGCCTGTTAGTTTAACGTCTGTTGTAGGTAAAATGTTAGAATCCGTCATCAAGGAGGAAATATCGAGGCATCTTGAGGGGAATTGCTTGATAGAGCAGACACAGCACGGTTTCCTTAAAGGGAAGTCGTGTCTGACAAATTTATTGGCGTTCTACGAAGACATGTCTAGGGCGGTGGATAGAAGAGAGCCGGTGGATGTGGTCTTTCTTGATTTTCAGAAGGCGTTTGACAAGGTACCTCACAAGAGGTTATTACAGAAGGTCAGGGGGCATGGAGTTGGGGGTGGGGTGTTAGCGTGGATAGAGGATTGGTTGTCAAATAGGAGGCAGAGAGTGGGGGTTAATGGGTGCTATTCGGATTGGCAGTTGGTGACTAGTGGAGTGCCCCAGGGGTCGGTGCTGGGGCCTCAGCTATTTACCATTTATATAAGAACATAAGAAATAGGAGCAGGAGTAGGCCATCTAGCCCTTCGAGCCTGCCCCGCCATTCAATAAGATCATGGCTGATCTGTTGTGGCTCAGTTCCACTTTCCCGCCCTCTCCCCATAACCCTTAATCCATATAGATGATCTGGAGGAGGGAACCGAGTGCAGGGTGTCGAAATTTGCTGATGACACCAAGATTGGGGGAACGGCAAATTGCGCGGAGGGTGTGGAGAGTCTGCAGAAGGATCTAGATAGGCTGGGCGAATGGGCCAGGAACTGGCAAATGGAATTTAATGTCAGCAAGTGCGAGGTGGTCCACTTTGGTAGGAATAATGGTAGGAAGGACTATTACTTACGTGGCGAAAAACTGCAGCAGGCGACGGTGCAGAGGGACCTCGGGGTCCTTGTGCATGAGTCGCAAAAACCCAGCTTGCAGGTGCAGCAGGTGGTCAGGAAGGCGAATGGGATGCTGGCCTTCATAGCGAGGGGGATTGAATATAAAAGTAGGGAGGTCTTGCTGCAGCTGTATAGGGCATTGGTGAGGCCGCAGCTGGAGTACTGTGTGCAGTTTTGGGCGCCGCACTTATGCAAGGATATTTTGGCCTTGGAGGGAGTGCAGAGGAGGTTTACTAGGCTGATACTGGAGTTGAGGGGGTTGAGCTATGAGGAGAGGCTGAACAAACTAGGCTTGTACTCGTTAGAGTTTAGAAGAATGAGGGGAGATCTCATTGAGACGTATAAGATGATGAATGGGATGGATAGGATAGAGGTGGAGAGACTCTTCCCGCTCAGAAAGGACAGTAGGACTAGGGGGCACAGCCTCAAGATAAAGGGGAGGGGGCGGTTTAGAACGGAGTTGAGGAGGAACTTCTTCACTCAAAGGGTGGTGAATCTCTGGAATTCTCTGCCTGTTGAAGTGGTGGAGGCTGCCTCGCTAAATATTTTTAAGATGCGGGTTGATGGGTTTTTGATAAGAGAGGGGATTAAGGGTTATGGGGAGAGGGCGGGAATGTGGAACTGAGACACGACAGGTCAGCCATGATCTTATTGAATGGCAGGGCAGGCTCGAAGGGCTAGATGGCCTACTCCTGCTCCTATTTCTTATGTTTTTATGTTCTTATGTTATAACAATTCTATTCTGTGATTTATCAAGTATTCACATCTGCCATGCTTAGTGTGGGTGCGGTTCTGCATTGCCCTCGAGCTGCACTGAAGATCAAAGTCAGAGAGAGAAATCTGCCTGGAGTCTGAACGTGGTACTGGAAAGCTGGGAGAATAGGCGGCGTTTATGGTCAAATGTATATCATATAAAACCTGCGTTGCAATGATAGACCTCAATTAAACCTCAGCAAGGTGACAATCATAGAATCTTACAGAGAAGTAGACCGTTTGACCCATTGAGTCTACACCGACCACAATCCCATCCAGGCCTGTGGCCAAACGGGCCGACTAAAATGGCAATTTGTACAGTGGAGTCGTAATAATGCTGGACTGATAATCTATTATTAGTAATAGGCTAAAGCCCTGGGGTCGCAGGTTCAAATCCTACCATGATAGCTTCAATGAATAAAACCTGGAATTGAAAACTAATCTCAGTGTTGGTGACCATAACCTCATCATCAAATGTTGTAAGGTCCCATCTGGGTCACTAATGTCCTTTAGGGAAGGAAATCTGCCGTCCTTGCCTGGTCTGGCCTACATGTGACTCCCAGCAATGTGGTTAACTCTTAAACTGCCCTCTGAGCTGGCCCAGCAAGCCATTCAGTTCCAGGGATGGGTAATTAAATGCTGGCCTCGCCAGTCACTCCCACATCCCACGCAAGAATAAGTTAGTTTTGAGTGAGGAGACCAAAACTCTGCACTGCACTCAGGACTGGTCTAATCAAAGCCCAAGGCAATTGCAGTGATGTTGCAACATTCTCGCGATTCAGGCCCTCCGGATTGCTTGTTGTATCTGCGCATTAACTTTGTGATTCGTATACAAGTACCCAACGTTTAATAGTCTCTCACATTTTCAAAGGTATTCTCCCTGTTTTCCTACCAAAATGAAATAACTTCACATTTCCCCGCAATATATTTCCTCTGCTATCTTCTCCTCATCTCAGTTAACCTTTCTTTTCCCTTTTGTAGCCTCATTTTTACTTTTGGAATCCCTACAGTGCAGAAGGAGACCACTCGACCCATCAAATCTGCACCAACCACAATCCCACCCAGGCCCTATCCCCACAACCCCATGCGTTTACTCTAGCTAGTCCCCCTGATACTAAGGGGCAATTTAGCAGGGCCAATCCACCTAACCTGCACATCTGTGGGAGGAAATTGGAGCACCTGGAGGAAACCCCATGCAGACATGGAGAGAACATGCAAACTCCACATAGACGGTGACCCGAGCCGGGATAAGATGCCTGTGTATGATGCTCTGTCGGAGAGTCCGTACAGGCTCGATGGGCCCAATGGCCGCCTTCTACACTGTAGGGATTCAATGATTCTGTGGTTTCCAATTTGAACGATGGGATTACATTGGCTACTTTCCAATTCAGAGGAACAATCTTAAAACCTGGAGACTTTTGACAGATTGAATTCTCCTTCATTTATTTCTGCTGAAGATTCGAGATCAGCCCTGTCCCACTGTGAGGTTTCTACCCATCAAATCTTGTCTAACCCACATGATAGATAGATATTCGAACAGTAAAGGAATTAAGGGTTACGGTGAGTGGGTGGGTAAGTGGAGCTGAGTCCACGAAAAGACCAGCCATGATCTTATTGAATGGCGGAGCAGACTCGAGGGGCCAGATGGCCTACTCCTGCTCCTAGTTCTTATGTTCTTATGATTTATACTTTGCTCTCCCTGCTCAGTAACTGATTCCTTCCCATTGCTAAGACTGAAAGTCTCTGTCTTCTCATCTATAGATATTCCATTCCAGCTGTGAACTAGGTGTAGAAATTCCAGTGGTGATAAGTAATCCTTTCTCACTGGCACGTTTGTCTTATTTTCTTCGAATAGAAGCATTATAAAGTTAGCCGTGTGACTGATGAATGTGTCGATGGAATTGAGTTATTGCTGTGGGAATTGCAAGTCTGAGTATTCCGATTGGGTTCCATCGATTTTGGAAGACTTCCTTTCATAAACGCTGGGGTGAGGTTAACATTAACAGAACCAGTCTGATCCATCAGTCACTTCTTTTAAAAGTTACAGTCAGTAAAGGAATATTATCCTGAAAAAACTCCCCCTTCGCACATGTTGCCATTGTCATTAAACAAGTCAGCAATTACATTCGTTAAACTCAAATAGGAGTAGCACAGTGCTTAGCACTGCTACCTCACAGCGCCAGGAACCTGGGTTCGAATCCCAGCTTGAGTCACTGTCTGTGTGGAGTCTCCGCGTGTCTACGTGGGTTTCCTCCGGGTGCTCCAGTTTTCTCCCACAGTCTGAAAGGCATGCAGGCATCGGCCATGCTAAATATTCACTCAGTGTACCCGAACAGGCACAGGAGTGTGGCGACACAGTAACTCCTTTGCAATTAGGCATAGGAGCAGAATGAGGCCACTCGGCCCATCGAGTCTGCTCCGCCATTCAATCGTGGCTGATATTTTTCTCATCCCCATTCTTCTGTCTTTTCCCCATAACCCCTGACCCCCTTATTAATCAAGGACCTATCTATCTCTGTCTAAAAGACACTCGATGACCTGGCCTCTACAGCCTTCTGCGGCAAAGAGTTCCACAGATTCACCACTCTCTGGTTGAAGAAATTCCTCCTCATCTCTGTTTTAAAGGATTGTCCCTTTAGCCTGAGTTTGTGTCCTCTGGTTCTAGTTTTTCCTACTAGTGGAAACATCCTCTCCACGTCCACTCTATCCAGGCCTTGCAGTATCCTGTAAGTTTCAATAAGATCCCCCTCATCCTTCTAAACTCCAATGAGTACAGACCCAGAGTCCGCAACCATTCCTCATACGACAAACTCTTCATTCCAGGGATCATTCCTGTGAACCTCCTCTGGACTCCTTCCAAGGCCAGCACATCATTCCTTTGATATGGGGCTCAAAATTGCTCATGATACTCCAAATGGGATCTGACCAGAGTCTTATACAGCCTCAGAAGTACGTTCCTGTTCCCGAATTCTTCTCGACATGAATGCTAACATTGCATTTGCCTTCCTAACTGCTGACTGAACACTGCACATTAACCTTAAGAGAATCCTGAACAAGGATTCCCAAGTCCCTGTGTGTTTCTGATTTCCTAAGCATTTCCTCATTTAGAAAATGGTCTGTGCCTCCATTCCTCCCTCCAAAGTGCGTAACCTCACACTTTTCCACACTGTATTCCGTCTGCCACTTTGCCCATTTTCCTAACCTGTCCAAGTCCTTCTGCAGCCTGTCTTGTGTTAATACAATGTGATGTAATGTTACAGTGTTAATGTAAACCTACTTGTGACACTAATGACTAAAGCTTAAATTCAGCAGGTTAAGCGTTGTTTATTCTGCTTCTTTAAATATAATTAAGTCCTGCCTGATTAATTGAATCCCGTATTTATTTAATAAAAAGTAATCAATAAAAAACATTACACTGAAAACTTTGTAATGAGATCTATTTGTGAGATGTTTAGGAAGCAATGTGAATTGTCATAATAGTGATGTTTTCACTAGTGGGAGAGTCTCGGACGAAAGGGCAAAGCTACAGGATAAAGGGCTGGTCATTTAAAACGGAGGCGCATAGAAATTTCTTCTCACAGAGGGCGGTTAATTCCTGGAATTCTCTGCCCCAAAGGGTGACGGAGGCTGAATCATTGGAAGTATTTAAAGTGGAGGTGGATAAATATTTGATAGATCGAGGAAGAGGGCTATGGAGAAATGGCCCAAAAAAGGAACTGAGGCCAGCATAGACCAGCCATGGTTGTAATGAATGGCGAGGCAGACTTGAAGAGCTGAATGGCCAACTCCTGCTTCTATTTCTTGTGTTATAAATGACGGACTGGTTCTGGGATTCTCCGACCTCGTCCCTGTGGTTGGGATTCTCCGACCTCGCCCAGGGCTGGGATTCTTTGACCTCGCCCGGGGCTGGGATTCTCCCACCTCACCCGTGGCTGGGATTCTCCGACCTCTCCACAGCTGGGATTTTCTGATCTCGCCCCTGAGGCTGGGATTCTCCGACCTCGCTCCTGCACTGGGATTCTGCAATCTCGCCCGCAGCTGGGATTCTCTGATCTCGCCCCCGTGGCTGGGATTCTCCAATCTCGCCCCCGTGGCTGGGATTCTCCAATCTCGCCCCCGGGGCTGGGTTTCTCTGACCTTGCCCATGTGGCTGGGATTCTCCGACCTCTCCCACAGCTGGGATTCTCTGATCTCACCCCTGAGGCTGGGATTCTCCGACCTCGCTCCTGCACTGGGATTCTGCAATCTCGCCCCCGGGGCTGGGATTCTCTGACCTTGCCCATGTGGCTGGGATTCTCCAATCTCACCCACAGCTGGGATTCTCCAATCTCGCCCGGGGCTGGGATTCTCTGATCTCGCCCGGGGCTGGGATTCTCCAATCTCGCCAACGGCTGGGATTCTCCGATTTCGCCCACGGCTGGGATTCTCCAACCTCGCCCCTGTGGCTGGGATTCTCCCACCTCACCCGTGGCAGGGATTCTCTGACCTCGTCCGCAGCTGGGATTCTCCAGTCCCGCTGCAGTGATTGGAGATTCAGTGAAAGTGGAGAGTAAACAACTGGAGAATTGCAGCCTCTGTAATCAATCGATCTTCAAATTCTCTTCAACTGGCCACAGGGCTGGGACCTCTGCGTCTGTTCAATAAGATATAAAAGCCAAACAATTCAGGATAAGGGTGATCAAATGTAACAACATAAAGCTTACAGCATAATGGGTGAAAGAGCCTCATTTTTAAACAGTGAAGACACTCAGGTGGCCACGAAAGCTTTCGGAAGTTGAATTTTTAGTGAAAATCATTGACTCGAAATCCATTTCTTTTTCTTACTGGAAGGAATTCCCTTTCATTATCTTTCATCCACAAGCCTTCACCTCACAGGTGGCACAGTGGTTAGCACTGCTGCCTCACAGCGACAGGGACCCTGGCTCGATTCCAGGCTTGGGTCACTGTCTGTGTGGAGTCCGCATGTTCTCCCCGTGTCTGCGTGGGTTTCCTCCGGCTGCTCTGCTTTCCTCCCGCACTCCAAAGATGTGCGGGTTAGGTGGATTGGCCATGCTAAATTGCCCCTTAGTATCAAGGGGACTAGCTAGGGTAAATGCATGGAGTTATGGAGATAGGGCCTGGGTGGGATTGTGGTCAGTGCAGACTTGATGGGCTGAATGGCCTCCTTCTGCAATGTAGGAAATGTCCCCAGATCCTTTCATGAAGCCCCAGCAAGTCTCCGCACTTCCCCCCAGGCCTTGCCCTGCTTCCTGTCTCATCATAGTATCTCCACCACCGGACATCTTTCATCCCTGTTCCATTACACTCCGTAGTGATGCTGCTTTCACGTCTCTTACTGACGAGATGTCATCATCTTGCTGATGACACGATGATGAGTGGAAAAGCAAATTGCGTGGAGGGTGTGGAAAGTCTGCAGAGAGATCTGGATAGGCTGAGTGAGTGGGCGAGGACCTGGCAGATGGAGTACAATGTTCGCAAGTGTGAGGTTATCCACTTTGGTAGCAATAATAATAGAAGGGATTACTATTTAAAAGGTGAAAAACTGCAGCAGGCGACGGTGCAGAGGGACCTGGGGGTCCTTGTGCATGAGTCGCAAAAACCCAGTCTGCAGGTGCAGCAGGTGGTCAGGAAGGCGAATGGGATGCTGGCCTTCATAGCGAGGGGGATTGAATATAAAAGTAGGGAGGTCTTGCTGCAGCTGTATAGGGCATTGGTGAGGCCGCAGCTGGAGTACTGTGTGCAGTTTTGGTCGCCACACTTGCGCAAGGATATTTTGGCCTTGGAGGGAGTGCAGAGGAGGTTCACTAGGCTGATACCAGAGATGAGGGGATTGGACTATGAAGGGAGACTGAATAGACTGGGTCTGTACTCGTTGGAGTTTAGAAGGATGAGGGGGGATCTTATAGAGACGTATAATGTAATGAAGGGGATGGATAGGGTAGAGGTAGAGAGATTCTTCCCGCTTAGAAAGGATAGCAGAACTAGAGGGCACAGCCTCAAAATAAGGGGGGGGGGTGCAGTTTAAATCAGAGTTGAGGAGGAATTTCTTCACGCAAAGGGTGGTGAATCTCTGGAATTCTCTGCCCATTGAAGTGGTGGAGGCTGCCTCACTGAATATATTTAAGTCACGGGTAGATAGGTTTCTGATAGACAAGGGAATTAAGGGTTATAGAACATAGAACATTATTATTTTATATTTATTATTATTATATATATTATATTATATCTTATGTTATATATATATATATTATATATGCAACATAATTGCAGTGTGGATCAGTACCTGGGACTTTGATGTTGTGGCCATTTCAGAGACATGGATAGAGCAGGGTCAGGAATGGTTATTGCAGGTTCCGGGGTTCAAATGCTTTAGTCGGAGTAGAGAAGGAGGTAGAAGGGGGGGAGGGGTAGCATTATTGGTCAAGGACTGTATCACAGTGTCAGAGAGGAAGTTTGATGAGGACTTGTCTGCTGAGGTAGTATGGGCAGAGATTAGAAATAGGAGAGGAGAGGTCACCCTGTTGGGAGTCTTTTATAGACCTCCTAAAAGTTCTAGAGAGGTTGAGGAAAGGATTGCGGAGACGATCCTGGTTAGGAGTGAAAGTAATAGGGTAATTGTTATGGAGGACTTTAACTTTACTAATGTTGATTGGAATTGCTATATACCACGTCAACTGCCTTACCCCAATCCACCTCTTTGGTCACTTTTTCAAAAAACTCAATAAGGTTAGTAAGGCACGACCTACCTGCTACAAAACCATGCTGACTATCTCCAATCAATTCATTACTCTCCAAATAACTATAAATCCTATCCCTAATAATTTTTTCTAAAACCTTGCCCACAACAGAAGTGAGACTCACCGGTCTATAATTCCCGGGGAAGTCTCTGTTCCCCTTCTTAAACAATGGGACAACATTCGCTAACCTCCAATCTTCCAGTACTATACCAGAGGCCAACGACGACCTGAAGATCAGAGCCAGAGGCTCTGCAATCACTTCTCTTGCCTCCCAGAGAATCCTAGGGTAAATCCCATCCGGATCAGGGGACTTATCTATTTTCAATCCCTCAAGAATATCCAGCACATCCTCCTTATCAACTGTAATACTGTCTATTCTACTCCCCTGCAACCCAGTGTCCTCCTCAGCTACATTCTTGTCCCCCTGCGTGAACACCGAAGAGAAATATTGGTTCAATGCCTCTCCAATCTCTTCTGGTTCCACACATAACTTCCCTCTGCTGTCTATAACTGGCCCTAATCTTGCCCTAATCAACCTTCTGTTCTTGACATACCTATAGAACGCCTTAGGATTCTCCTTAATCCTATCAGCCAATATAATTATAATTATAATTATGGAGAGAAAGCAGGAAAGTGGAACTGATCCACTTCAGATCAGCCATGATCTTATTGAATGGCGGGGCAGGCTCGAAAGGCTAGACTCCTGCTCCTATTCCTTATGTTCTTATGAGCCCTTTCCACTGGGAAGAAATTCTTTTCTAACTTCTGGCAAGGCTCAGATAAGTTGTTATTTTAATTTTAATCAGCGTGCGGCTGTCTCAAAACCCAAAAGAATTGGGCCGAAAATCTCGTTAGGTAAAATAGTCATACTTGATGGTAAATGGTCCAAACACAGTCACAAAGACCCAAAAGGCACTGACCAACAAGCAGTTTCTCTGTGGAATTTTCAGACTTTCCAAGTTTCCATGATTGCACAAAAATTTATTAGAATCATAAATCATTGGATATCAATCCTGGTTCTCTTAAACCCCCAGCAGCAGGTGTGTGGAATTCCTTCTTTTTAAAGAAAAGTTCATTTTCTGAAACTTTTAAAACAACTCATTGTTTTGCAAGACGCAATTTGTAGAAAATAGGTCAGATATGAATTGGCTCCAAAAGCTATTTTGCTAACTATGCTCTCCCATTGAATCCACATACTGCGTTTCTGCTCTGATTAAGACGGCAACACTAAAAACCTAAAAGCTACACTCTCAGTTATGGTAAATACAACACCAGGTTGCAATAGGTTGGTGGATTCATAGAATCCCTACAGTATAGAAGGGGTTCATTCGGTCCAACGAGTCTGCACCATAATCCCACCCAGGCCCTATCTCCATAACCCCGTGCATTTACCCTAGCTAGTCTCCCTGACACTAAGGGACAATTTAGCATGGCTAACCTGCACATCCGTGGACTGTGGGAGGAAACTGGAGCACCCGGAGGAAACCCACGCAGACACGAGGGAGAATGTGCAGACTCCACACAAACAGTGACCCGAGCCAGGAATCGAACCCGGGTCTCTGGTGCTGTGAGGCTTGACTGAGAAGCCAAGTTGAAGGGCCAAGAGCCAACAAAGGCGCGGGGCGGCATGGTGGCACAGTAGTTAGCACTGCTGCCTCGCAGCGCCAGGGACCTGGGTTCGATACCTGGTTTGGGTCACTATCTGTGTGGAGTCTGCACATTCTCCCCGTCTCTGTGTGGGTTTCCTCCGGGTGCTCCGGTTTCCTTACACAGTCTGAAAGATGTGCTGGTTAGGTGGATTGGCTGTGCTAAATTCTCCCTCAGTGTACCTGGAGTGTGGTGACTAGGGGAGTTTCACAGTAACTTCAGAATCACAGAATCCTACAGTGCAGAAGAGGCCCTTCAGCCTGTTGACTCCCCACTAACACATGAAAGACCCTGACCTGCCAACCTAATCCCATCTGCCAGCTCTTGCCCCATAGCCCTGAATGTTATGGGTGCCAAGAGCTCACCCAGGTACTTTTTAAAGGATGTGAGACATCCCACCTCCTCTATCCTCCCAGGCAGTGCATTCCAGACCCTCACCACCCTCTTGGGGAAAAGCTTTTCCTCAAATCCCCCCTAAATCTCCCACCTCTCACTTTTAACTTGTGTTAACATTCACTGCGGTGTGAATGTAAATCTACTTGTGACAAATAAATAAAGGTTAAAATTTTAATAAGCTTTAACCCTGTGAAACATGCACAGTTCGAGCACTGCAAACCATACAGAAAAGAGGCAGGAGGTTCATAAGAACGTAAGAAATAGGAGCAGGAGTAGGCTATCTAGCCCCTCGAGCCTGCCCCGCCATTCAATAAGATCATGGCTGATCTGAAGTGGATCAGTTCCACTTTCCCGCTTTCTCCCCATAACCCTTAACTCCCCTGTCTATCAGAAAGCTATCTACCCGTGACTTGAATATATTCAGCGAGGCAGCCTCCACCACTTCAACGGGCAGAGAATTCCAGAGATTCACCACCCTTTGAGTGAAGAAGTTCCTCCTCAACTCCGTTCTAAACTGCCCACCCCCCCTTATCGAACCCGGACATATCATCCCGAATGTCAAGATGTAGGAATTACCAGGAAAGACTGGGAGATTTGAATATTTTAATTGGGAAAGGGAATATCCTGGAGGTCACCAACGATCCCTCAAAACCAAGGCTGAAGCCACAAGGATTGGAACCCCTTGTCTGGGACAAATTCAGATGGGCTGAATGGTCGTCTGGTGCTGTTCTGATGACCGAGAATCCACAAATACTTCCAAAGGGAGGAATGGAATTCAGCAAAGCCTCTACTTTCTCAGAAGACTAAGGAAATTTGGCATGTGAGCTACAACTCACCAATTTTTTCAGATGCATCATAGAACACATTCTTTCTGGTTGTATCACAGCTTGGGTATGGCTCCTGCTCTGCCCAAGACCACAAGGAAATACAAAAGGAAATGATGAGGCTACAATGGACGGCTACAAAATGTAGCCCAATCCATCCCGCAAACCAGCCTCCCATCCATCGACTCAGTCTACACTTCCCACTGCCTCGGAAAAGCAACCAATACAATTAAGGACCCCACGCACCCCGGACATTCTCTCTTCCTCCTTCTTCCATCGGGAAAAAAATACAAAAGTTTGTACCAACCGACTCAAGAACAGCTCCTTCCCTGCTGCCATCTGAATGGACCTACCTCGCGTTAAGTTGATCTTTCTCTACACCCTAGCTGTGACTGTAACACTGCATTCTGCACCTTCTTGTTTCCTTCTCCATGAATGGTATGCTTTGTCTGAGCACAAGAAACAATACTTTTCATTGTATGTTAATACATGTGACAATAATAAATCAAATCAAAATCCCCTCCCTTTCCCTAGCCGCTGCTGTTTTGCCTCGCTGGTGAGTTGCTGTGGATCTAAGTGTCTCTTGCCTTGATGGATGACTGGAGCCTTCTCCTGTCACTGAATGGAGTTGATGCCTCCGTGCTTTACTGCAGCTTTGACTGTGTCCATACACCTCTTCCTTAGGCTGACTTCAGGGCTTTGATCAACAGGGAGCTGGGAAAAGACAAGCAGCCGAGGAAGCCACTTTCCAGCGGTGACCATGGAATATTATACAAGATCACTAAAGAGAAAAATAACCTGGAGTATTGTTTAAAATTAAACAGCTGGAGTATAAACATGGACACAGGATTAACAGGTCACTTTATGATTGATACCAAGGAGTTCTTAACACTCAAAGTGATGAATAGCTTGAATAAAATCTCATATATCCAGCCTCGGGTCACTGTGCAGAGTCTGCACATTTTTCCCGTGTCTGCGTGGGTTTCCTCCAGGTACTCTGGTTTCCTCCCATAGTCCAAAAGTGCTGGTTAGGGGGATTGGGCATGGTAAATTGCCCCTTAGTGTTCAAAGATGTGTAGATTAGATGGATTGGCCATGCTAAATTGGCCCTTAGTGTCCAAAGATGTGCAGATTAGGGGGATCGGCCATGACAAATGTTTGGATACAGCGCAGGTTTAATTGCCAAATGGGCAGAAGAGAGGGCCCAGGTAGAATGCTCTTTCAGAGATTTCGTGTGGATTTAATGGGTCATTTGGCCTCTTTCTGCTGTATCATCGGACTGGTGACATTCTGCAATAACCATCTTGCTGACCCCAAAAATAGAGCAACGTCGTCACTAACTCAACGATGAATTCAACAACTTTGACATCAACTTTTTATTTGCCATTTCCAAAACTTCTCTAACTTCCTGTCTCATACAGCTTGCTTTAAAATGAAACAACAGAATCTACAGACGTGTGTGTGAGTCACACTTGGAGCTGACACTCAAACTCCCAGATGTCGGACTCATCACCCAATGATGCACGTGTGATCACAAAATGTCAGTGAAATGGGCGCATTGTAGAGCGAGACAGAGAGAGATGGAGAGAGAATGAGAGAGGGGAAGGCACAAAGAGAAAGATGAGTTGGCACAGCGGAGATACAGACAATTTCCCTCTGCTCATCTTATAACCACATTACGAAAGAGGAACTTGAGGAATTTCAAATCAAAGGACAACATGAGATGAATGAATTTAACATGTGGCAATGTTCCCCGGAATCCCCCTGTGCTTTCTCTACACACGGTTCCAGTTTCTGACTGTTCCAACTTCAATGTGAAAAGAAATGTAAATTTATTCATTGCTCAGATATTCAGCTGGTAAAAATAACCAATGATCAGTAATAGCCGCCCACTTTGGAAAGGCTATTAATAATCTTCAGAGCTGTTCTCCAACATTATTTCTAAACAGATTAAGCCATTATCCTCACAGAAACTAGAAGCAGGAGTAGGCCATTTGGCCCTTCGAGCCTCTCTCTGCATCTTTGTCTGTACCAGAGAACCTCCTATCGGCCTCCAGTTTTGAGACATCATCCTCAACTGGCTGGCTTCCTCCAACCACTAACAGTGGTTAGCACTGTTGCCTCGTGGGTTCGATTCCCGGCTTGGGTCACACATGTGGAGTTTGCACATTCTCCCTGTATCCACGTGAGTTTCCCCCAGGTGCTCTGGTTTCCTCCAACAGTCCGAAAGACGTGCTGGTTAGATGCATTGACCGTGCTAAAATTGTCCCTTAGTGTCCCAAGATGCGTAGGTTAGGGGATTAGCCATGGTAAATGTGTGGGTTTCGGGAGGTAGGACCTGAGTAAGATGCTGTGTTGGATATTTGGTGCAGACTTGATGGGCTGAATGGTATTCTTCTGCACTATAGGAATTCTATGATTCTATGAATCAGTCAACCAGACAAATTCCAAGTCAGTTAATGCAGAGAGCGGGGGAGATCTCCACCCAAAACACACAATCCTGCCTTGTGTCAGGATCATGTGTCTGAATCTGATGGTCTGTGTGAGTCCCTCGCTATCTGTGTCTGTCTCAGTGTGTATCAGTGTGAGTAGCTCTCTATTTCCCCTGTAGCCTTCAAGTCTGTCTGGGTGCGTGTGTGTCAGTATGTCATTGTTAAGAACAGTGCTCCGTGCGGGTGTTAGCTGAACAACTCCTGCGCCTGCTTCCGAAGTTTGGGATGAAGGCCGCCCTCAACACTGGACCCCGGAAGACCACAGCAGCGGGTCGGGGGTTCATCTGCAGGTGAACATTCCTGGATTAGGTGTCCAGGAAGGGGGTCTGTCTTCCAGCCCCAGAATGTTCTGGAAGACCCATCCTCATTTTCAGGAGGTCCGCCTTCTTCCTTCAATTGTGGGTCAGTGATTTTGGGCACCTTTCAATGTGGCACCCAGATACGACAGGGACTACCCACCACCCAGGCCTGTCCTGCCACTGAATACAGCGTAAAACGCCCGCACGCATAACTAATAAGGTCGGGCTTGGGTGATTTGGCCCATTCCCACTCATGTTGCGGCACGTAGAGCGGGAGTTTTCCAGCCACGCTTGCCCAAGACTGGAAAGTCCTGCCCCCAACGGACCTCTGCATGGTCTGTGTCCAGCCCGCTATGATTCCCTTGGTGGGCAGGATGGTAAAATTCTGCCCTGTGTCTGGAGATGGGGCAATTTGGCCCAGTCTGCTGAGGCAGTCTGGTGGTATGTAGTGCTGGTGCCAATGCCCTCCGTTACAGAGAATATTACGAGCACTGCTCCCCCACAAGGCAAAGTCCTGAACTCACGACGTGGAGCTCACAGCACCAGAGCGACTCTTTAGCACCAGCATTGGTTAAATCCGGAGAGTTCACGTATTTCTCTTCCCTGCTCCAGATGTTGGGCAACACAGAGAGATCCTTCCTACAGGAAGGATGTGGAGGCTTTGGAGAGGGTGCAGAGGAGGTTTACCAGGATGTTGCCTGGTATGGAGGGGAGGTCCTATGAGGAGAGGCTGAGGGATTTGGGGTTGTTTTCGCTGGAAAGAAGGCGGCTAAGAGGGGATCTTATTGAAACATATAAGATGATTAGAGGTTTAGATAGGGTGGATAGTGATAGCCTTTTTCCTCGGATGGAGAAATCTAGCACGAGGGGGCATGGCTTTAAATTAAGGGGTGGTAGTTATAGGACGGATGTCAGGGGTAGGTTCTTTACCCAGAGGGTGGTGAGGGATTGGAATGCCCTGCCTGCTGCAGTTGTAAATGCGCCTAGTTTGGGGGTGTTTAAGAGATCCGTGGATAGGTTTATGGACGAGACAGGATTGGTTTAGGTTAGTGGGTCATTGTTTTGTAACTGGTCGGCGCAACATCGTGGGCCGAAGGGCCTGTTCTGCGCTGTAATGTTCTATGTTCTATGTTCTATTACACCTGATAATAGTGAGAACGCAATCACTTGGAAAGTAAACCAATACCTGTTAAATGCTAGAATATCCAATTCTACAGTTCGGTAAAAGGAAATACTACAGTGGCAATGCAATAGAAAATCATAATAGAAACTTATAAAATTCTAACAGGGTGAGGCTGGGTAGGTTCAGAAAGAGTGTTCCCCGATGGTGGGGGGAGTCCAGAACTAGGGATCGTAGTTTGAGAATAAAGGGTAAACCGTTTAGATCCAAGGTGAGCAGAAATTTCTTCACCCAGAGGGTGGTGAATGTGTGGAATTCACTCCCACAGAAAGTAGTTGAGGCCAAAACATTGTCTGATTCCAAGAAGAAATTAGATATAGCTCTTGGGCCTAAAAGGGATGTGGAGAGAAGGGGGGGGGTAATTAGGATATTGAATTTGATGATCATTCATGATCAAAATGAATGGCGGAGCAGGCTCATAGAACATAGAACAATACAGCGCAGTACAGGCCCTTCAGCCCTCGATGTTGTGCCAACCAGTGGAACCAATCTAACCGAAACTATGCCAATGTTATCCATATGTCTATCCACTGACCATTTGAACGCCCTTACAGTTGGCGTGTCCACAACTGCTGCAGGCAGGGCATTCCACGCCCTTACTACCCTCTGAGTAAAGAACCTACCTCTGACATCCGTCCTATAATTACCACCACTCAATTTAAAGCTACGTGCCCTCGTGTTAGCCATCACCATCCGAGGAAAAAGGCTCTCACTATCCACCCTATCTAACCCTCTGATCATCTTGTATGCCTCAATTAGGTCAGCTCTTAACAAGAGGTATACTGAGACGGTTAATATGTTTAGCATTATCAGCACAGTGGATTCAGTTTCAGTGTAGTAAACTCTCTGTCATCTGTAATTCTGATCTGATTTGATTTATTATTGTCACATGTATTGATATACAATGAAAAGTATTGTTTCTTGAACACAATACAGACAAAGCATACCATTCATAGAGTATATAGATTTGATTTATTATTGTCAGATGTATTAGCACACAGTGAAAAGTATTGTTTCTTGCATGCTATACAGACAAAGCCTACCATTCATAGAGAAGGAAAGGAGAGAGTGCAGAATGTAGTCTTACAATCACAGCTAGGGTGTCAACTTAATGCGAGGCAGGTCCATTCAAAAGTCGGATGGCAGCAAGAAAGAAGCTGTTCTTGAGTCCATTGGTACATGACCTCAGACTTCTGTACCTTTTTTCCAATGGAAGAAGGTGGAAGAGAGAATGTCCGGGGTGCGTGGGGTCCTTAATTATGCTGGCTGCTTTGCTGAGGCAGTGGGAAGTGTAGACAGAGTCAATGGATGGGAGGCTGGTTTGGGTGATGGATTGGGCTACAGTCACGACCCTTTGTAGTTCCTTGCGGTCTTGGGCAGAGCAGGAGCCCATACCAAGCTGTGATACAACCAGAAAGAATGCTTTCTATGGTGCATCTGGAAAAGTTGGTGAGAGCTGTAGCAGACATGACAATTGATGTCTACAATGGAGTCGCTCACAAGGACCCTCAGTCCTGGAGCCTGGTGGGAACTTGGTTACCAATCTTTATCTTTAAGATCATTACTGTAAACTGGAAAATCCAGGTCATTGTAGCTAATTAGAAACAGCTAACTGTGTCAGAATACAGGCGTAAATACGTGTAAGTGTCAGGTGGCAGGTCCATTTAATTCAATAACTAAATACAATATTTGGTACATCAAAATTGTGCACCAGATTTCCAACAATTATCAGATTGGCATAACAGCGAGAGACTGCTTGATACATCTGTAATATCATTGTAGCTGGTATTCTCTTGTATGTAGCTTGGAGCAATGCAGGGATGACTCCCAGCGTGTGATGGGTTTTATTTACAATTCTTTCCAATGTCTTCAGGGTGAGGTGTGGGGCTGACCTCGCTCAGTGTAACACCCTCTGTAACCTTGGTCCAGGCCAGTTCAGTGAGGTGGGTGCCTCTCTGCTCGCCACCCTTTGGGAAGAGGACCACCCACCTCACCCTGGCAACCCGGAGGTGACCCCCATAGGGAGGGATGACTAAACAGCGAGGTCACTTGATGTCCTCTCCCTCCAGCATCTTGGAAGCGGCCTCGGGAGTTTTCAGTCAGGGTTGTGGGTCCATAGAATCCCTGCAGTGGAGAAGGAGGCCATTCAGCCCATTGAGTCTGCACTGACCACAATCCCACCCAGGCCTCATCCTCATAACCCCATGCACTTACCCTGCTGACACTAAGGGGCAATTTAGCATGCCCAATCCATCTAATCCACACAGCTTTGGTCTGTGGGAAGAAACGCGAGCACCTGGAGGAAACCCACGCAGACACGGGGAGGATGTGCAAACTCCATACAGACAGAGACCCAAGCTGGGAATCGAACCTGTGTCCCTGGTGCTGTGAGGCAGCAGCGCTAACCAACAATGAGGAAGGAGATGACAGAGCATTGCAGCTGTTTAAAGATGGCTGCCTTTGAGTCAGGTGATTGTGAGATTGGCGCCTCATTGGCTGCATCAACTGAACAGGCTCCAGAGCTCCAGGCAGTGGCGTGTTTGGCTGGTGGCATGTGACTTGTGCAGGGAACAGGACCCACTCCTGATGCTATCATCTGAATAAACCTCACTGGCCTTCATAGCGAGGGGGATTGAATATAAAAGTAGGGAGGTCTTGCTGCAGCTGTATAGGGCATTGGTGAGGCTGCAGCTGGAGTACTGTGTGCAGTTTTTGTCGCCGTACTTACGCAAGGATATTTTGGCCTTGGAGGGAGTGCAGAGGAGGTTTACTAGGCTAATACCGGAGTTGAGGGGGTTGAGCTATGAGGAGAGGCTGAATAAACTGGGCTTGTACTCATTAGAGTTTAGAAGAATGAGGGGAGATCTCATTGAGACGTATAAGATGATGAATGGGATGGATAAGATAGAGGTGGAGAGACTCTTCCCGCTCAAAAAAGACAGTAGGACTAGGGGGCACAGCCTCAAGATAAAAGGGGGGCGGTTTAGAACGGAGTTGAGGAGGAACTTCTTCACTCAAAGGGTGGTGAATCTCTGGAATTCTCTGCCCATTGAAGTGGTGGAGGCTGCCTCGCTAAATATTTTTAAGACGCGGGTTGATGGGTTTTTGATAAGAGAGGGGATTAAGGGTTATGGGGAGAAAGCGGGAAAGTGGAACTGAGCAGCGACAGATCAGCCATGATCTTATTGAATGGCGGGGCAGGCTCGAAGGGCTAGATGGCCTACTCCTGCTCCTATTTCTTATGTTCTTATGTTCTTATAGTCAAGAAGGCATACAGCATGCTTGCCTTCATTGGCTGGGGCATTGAGTTTAAAAATTGGCAAGTCACGTTGCAGCTTTATAGTTAGGCCACACTTGGAATATAGTGTTCAATTGTGGTTGCCACACTACCAGAAGGATGCGGAGGCTTTGGAGAGGGTACAGAAAAGATTTACCAGGATGCTGCCTGGTATGGAGGGCATTGGCTATGAGGAGAAGTTGGAGAAACTTGGCTTATTCTCACTGGAACGACGAAGGTTGAGGGGAGACCTGATAGAATTCTACAAGATTATGGGGGGCATGAATAGAGTGGATGATCAGAAGCTTTTTCCCAGGGTGGAAGAGTCAATTACTAGGGGGCACAGGTTTAAGGCGCAAGGGGCAAGAGGTAAAGGAGATGTACGAGACACATTTTTTACACAGAGGGTAGCGGGTGCCTGAGACTCACTGCCAGGGGAGGTAGTGGAAGGGGATACAACAGTGACTTTTAAGGGGCATCTGGACAAATACATGAATAGGATGGGAATGGAGGGATATGATCCCCTAAATGTAGGGGTTTTAATTCAAATAAGCAGCATGGAGGGATGAAGAGCCTGTCCCTGTGCTGTAATTTTCTTTATTCTTTGTTCTAAACCCTTATTCAGTAAAAACTCCATTAATCTCAGCTTTGAAAATCTCACTCAAGCCGGCCATCTGTGGAGAAGTGAGTTCCACAGTCCGTGACTCATTGACAGTGTAAAACACTGAGTCACCATGCTGGCTCACTCAGTGACACATCTTACTCACTTTAATGGTGACCTAGAGAATCCATTTCTTTTACGGCTGGAGAGAGGCGCCCTTCAGTCCGTTGCCAATTCTTTGCTGAGTTGCAGCCAGGCTAAACATTTCTGGTGAGTGAAAGTATATTTTCAGTGCGAGAGGATTGCTGCAACATTGGAATCGCATCAGGATGTCTCGTTGAAGCTCGCTGCACGATGGAACATCCCAGTTACCAACCCAAACAGCTCCGAAACAGGTCTGCGCTTTGGCCTTACTAATTCTTTTCCAGGGATTGTAAATATTGAAGGAGCTAGCAACGCATTCTAAAATGCAGAATAGTTCTTAATCTCAAGCATCCTTTTGATTCTCTCATGGGAAGTGGGTCGGTGCAGGCTTTGGAGGGCTGAAGGGCCTGTTCCTGTGTTGTCATTTCCTCTGATGTCCAGCATTGGACTGGGAACAGTAAGGAGTCTCACAACGCAAGGTTAAAGTCCAACAGGTTTATTTGGAATCACGAGCTTTCAGAGCACTGCTCCTTCATCATCAGAGGAGAAGTGTCCTTATCTGGTCTTACCCACTCACCTGATGAAGGAGCAGTGCTCCGAAAGCTCGTGATTCCAAATAAACCTGTTGGACTTTAACCTGGTGTTGTGAGACTTCTTACTGTCATTTCCTTTGTTCTCATTTGTTGCCCTTCCCTAATTGTATTTGAACTGAGTGTCTCGCCTTGTTATTTCAGAGGGCAGTTGAGATTGCTGTGGCTCACATGTAGGCCAGACCAGGTAAGGACGGCAGATTTCCTTCCCTAAAGGATATTAGGGAACCAGATGGGTTTTTGCAACAATTGATGATAGTTTCACGGTCACCATCACTGAGGCTAGCTTTATATTCCAGATTTTAGTAGCTGAATTCCACTCGCTGCCTTGGTTGGATTTGATCCCCATCACTAGTGTGTTAGCCTGGGCCTCTGGATACCTAATCTAGTGGCATTACTGCTGCATAATCTCCCCACAGTTTCTAATATTTATAGTTATGAACCATAATGAAATATTACACCTTTGCAGAATCAAATCTTTGGAAAGTTCCCATTTATCATCCTTCCATCGTAGTTCGGGAAGCTGAGCAGTTCTTGAACTCCCTATTGTAGAGGTCCAGACTCGACCTTGCATCTACGTTGCCCTACAGCCCAGCGAGCTTGAGTCACACACCTCCCTCCAGCTTCTGTTAATGCTGGTGTGTGTGTAGAGGGAGGAAGAGCTTCTATTTCTGTGAGTTAGCATGCATTCCCCCTGCAAAGGATTCTACTTCTTGTGAGGTAAAGAGTGGCAATGGCTTAGGGGTGGCACAGTGGGTTAGCACTGCTCCCTCACGGTGCCAGGGACCCGGGTCTGATTCACAGCTTGGGTCACTGTCTGTGTGGAGTCTGCACGTTCTCCCCGTGTCTGTGTGGGTTTCCTCCAGGTGCTCCGGTTTCCTCCCACAGTCCAAAGACATTTAGGTGCATTGGCCGTGCTAAATTCTCCCTCAGTGTACCCGAACAGATGCTGGAGTGTGGCAACTAGGGGATTTTCACAGTAACTTCACTGCAGTAAGCCTACTTGTGACTAATAAATAAACTTTATTATCGGCTAGACTATTAATCCAGAAGCTCTGCTAATGTCCTGGGAACCCGGGTTCAAATCCCACCATGGCAGATGATGCAATTTGAATTCAATAAAAAAAATCTGGAATTAAAAATCAACTAATTCTAAAACATTGCTGATTGTTGTAAAAACCCATCTGGTTCACTCATGTCCTTTAGGGAAGGAAATCTGCCGTCCTTACCCGGTCTGGCCTACATGTGACTCCAGAGCCACAGCAATGTGGTTGGCTCTCAACTGCCCCCCCAAGGGCAACTAAGGATGGGAAATAAATTCTAGCCAGCCAGCGACGCCCATTCCCATGAATGAATAAAAAGTAAGTTATGTAGAATATACAGCACCGCATTAGATCATTTGGCTGAAATCGTATATGCAATCCTCCTCCCACCCAGTTACCTCCTTTTTTTTATTCATTTGTGTCACAAGTCGGCTTACATTAACACTGCAGTGAAGTTACTGTGAAAATTCCCTAGTCACCACACTCCAGCACCTGTTGAGGTACACTGTTGAGCTATGAGGAGAGGCTGAATAAACTAGGCTTGTACTCGTTAGAGTTTAGAAGAATGAGGGGAGATCTCATTGAGACGTATAAGATGATGAATGGGATGGATAGGATAGAGGTGGAGAGACTCTTCCCGCTCAGAAAGGACAGTAGGACTAGGGGGCACAGCCTCAAGATAAAGGGGGGGCGGTTTAGAACGGAGTTGAGGAGGAACTTCTTCACTCAAAGGGTGGTGAATCTCTGGAATTCTCTGCCCGTTGAAGTGGTGGAAGCTGCCTCGCTAAATATTTTTAAGACGTGGGTTGATGGGTTTTTGATAAGCGAGGGGATTAAGGGTTATGGGGAGAGGGCGGGAAGGTGGAACTGAGACACAACAGATCAGCCATGATCTTACTGAATGGCGGGGCAGGCTCGAAGGGCTAGATGGCCTACTCCTGCTCCTATTTCTTATGTTCTGAGGGGGAATTTAGCGCAGCCAATGCACCCAACCCAGCACATGTTTCGGACTGTGGGAGGAAACTGGAGGAAATGCACGCAGAGACGGGGAGACTGTGCAGAGTCCGCAGAGACAGTGACCCAAGCACGGGAATCGAACGCGGGTCCCTGGCGCTGTGAGGCAGCAGTGCTAACCACTCTGCCAATTCCGCTAGGCTAACAAGAGGTAAGTGAAGCCTGATTATGAATGTTCCACCTAGCTTATTCAGATCGTTACAGAATGTGGATTATTGCAGGTAATAGAGGGATATGGACCACACAGTGACAAAAGGTCTTATAATCAGCCATGATCATCATAAATGGCAGAGCAGGCTCAAAGGGCTGAATGGCCTACTCCTGTAAGAAGTCTTACAACACCAGGTTAAAGTCCAACAGGTTTATTTGTAGCAAATGCCACTAGCTTTTGGAACTGGTTGCCCTGTACCTATCTTCTATGTTTCCAAGTTTAGAAACGTGTCATGTGTCAGTACAGCCTTGGTGGGCCGAAGGGCCTATTCCTGTCCTGGAATCGTAGAATCAATGGCACAGACACAGGCCCTTCATCCCAAACTAGTCCATGCCAATCAAGAAGCCCATCTAAGCTGACCCCATTTGCCTGCATTTGGCCCATATCCCTCTGAACCTTTCCTATCAATGTATTGGTCCAAATGTCTTTTAAATGTTGTCAATGTCTCTGCCTCACCCACTTCCTCCAGCAGCTCACTCCACACACGTCCCACCCTCTGTGTAAAAAAAGTTGCTCCTCTGGTTCCCATTAATTCTTTCCCCTCTTAACTTAAACCTATGCCCTCTAGTTCTCGATTCCCCAACCCTGGGAAAAAGACTGAGTGCATTCACCCTATCCATGCCTCCCATGATCTTATACACCTCTATAAGATCACCTCTCAGTCTTCTACGCTCCAAAGAAAAAAGGTCCTAGCCTGTCTAATCTCTCCCTGTAACTCAGTCCCCTGAGTCGTGGCAACATCCTTGTAAATCTCTTCTGCACTCTCTCCAGTTTACTAACATCTTTCCTATAACAAGGGGACCAAAACTGAACACAGTACTCCAGGTGTGGCCTCACCAACACCCTGTACAACTGCAACATAACTTCCCAACTTCTATACTCAATGCCCTGACTGATGAAGGCCAGTATGTCAAAAGCCTTCTTCACTCCCCTATCTGTCTGTGATTCCACCTTTAGAGAACCGTGCACCTGAACTCCGAGGTCCCTCTGTTCCATGATACTCCCATTATTGAGGCATACAAGATGATCAGAGGGTGAGCTAGGGTGGACAGTGGGAGCCTTTTTCCTCGGATGGTGATGGCTAACATGAGGGGACATAGCTTTAAATTGAGGGGTGGTAATTATAGGACTGATGTCAGAGGTAGGTTCTTTACTCAGAGGGTAGTAAGGGCGTGCTGCCTGCAGCAGTTGTGGACTCGCCAACTTTAAGGGCATTCAAATGGTCAGTGGATAGGCATATGGATAACACTGGAATAGTTTAGGTTAGAGGTTCATTAGATTGGTCGGCACAACATCGAGGGCTGAAGGGCCTGTACTGTACTGTAATGTTCTATTCACCGTGAAAGTCCGAAGAATATTCTTTAGTATTGAGCTGCAGTTGTAACTCGCTTTGTGTTCCTGATTTGAACTCTGACTTCTTGATCATTTATTGTTTTGCTCTCATCGTAACCTTGACTGAAGAATACCAGCTGCAGATCACTGCTTAGTGAGAGTGAGTCCCGACTTGGCTTGGTTCTAAGCTCCCACTTTGCAGCTCATTGCAAGACTGAGACTGGGAAACATCCTCTCCGGTTAATGCAAACAACCCTCCAGTTCTCACCTCGTGCATCAGTTCTTGTATCAGTGTTACCTTTTTGCCTGCGTCAACACTGCATCAGTTGGTGATACTGAGCTACTGGAAAATATAGCAGGACATTGGGAGGATTTGTGTGATATATTATTCCTCATATCCCTGTAAACTCCACACTACAGATTGAAAGTTGCTTAAGAGGCATTAGTGCCAAGTACAGCAAATTGGATAGATGTGTTTTTAATTTGGAACAAGCTCCTATGAAGCAAAACTTTACTGCAGTGAGAATCCCACTCTGCACTCTTACAACGATATCAGATCTCAGTCCATTAAGGGTGTGAATTCTATTGGGATAATCTTTTGTTATTGTTCCAGAGTTTGTTATTTGACTCCTTCACTTGTTAACAATCACCATTGGGTGACCGCCTTGTGGAAAACCTTCGATCTGTTGGCAAGCAGGACCCTCACATTCCTGTCGCATTCTTTGGAGTGGCACAGTGGTTAACACTGCTGCCTCACAGCACCAGGGACTCGAGTTCCATTCTGGCCTTGGGTCACTCTCTATGTGGAGTCTGCACGTTCTCCCCGTGTCTGCGTTGGTTTCCTCCGGGTGCTCTAGCTTTCTCCCACATTCCAAAGACGTTCAGGTTAGGATGATTGGCCGTGCTAAATTGACCCTTGTGTCAAGGGATTAGGAGGGTAAAGATGTGGGGTTTTTGGGGATAAGGAATGGGTTGGATTGTTGTCAGTGCAGACTCAATGGGCCAAATGCTTCCTTCTGCACTGTTGGTATTCTATGGTCCCACTTCAATACACTACCCTGCTCTCCTGTCCACATGTCTTTCTTTGGTCTTTATAATGTTTCCGTGAAGCCCAACACAAACTGGAGAAACAGCACCTCATCTTCCGATTGGGCACTTTACAGCCTTCTGGACCGAACATTGAGTTCAACAACTTCAGAGCATCAACTATCTCATCTACCACATCTGTTCTGCCATTCACACATTCTGATCACCTAATGGACACTTTCAGCACTTTTCTTAGCCTTCTTCATCATCATTAACCTTCTCTTTGATCAATTGTCCAGCTGTGTCTCTGATTCTCTTTGCTCTCAGCTCTGACGAAGTGTCTTCCAGACTTGAAACATTGGCTCTATTCTTTCTCCATAAATGCTGTCAGACCTGCCGAGATTTTCCAGCACTTTCTGTTTTTTGTTGCCACAGTCCAAAGATGTGCAGGTTAGGGTGGTTGGCCATACTAAAATTATTCCTTAGTGTCAGGGGTATTAACAGGGTAAATATATGGAGTACGAGGCCTGGGTGAGATTGTTGTTGGTGTAGACTCGATGGTTCGAATGTGGGGAATTCTATGATTCTTACAATTCTGACATTTATACATTCTGATGGATGCTGTTAGCACCATTCCTAGCCTTTATCATCACCATTTACATTCCCCTTCTCCTTTTATCTATGCCATTCCTATCAGGTGGAAGACACAAGTATACACAAATTAATCACTGCTTTTTAACATGTAAAAACATGTTGATGTGAATAACTGCCCCATCACAAACTCTCCCTCCCTCCATAATACAACCCAGTCCTTGCACCCTCTCTCTCTTTCTAGGCTCACCTGTAACCCTCTATTTTCCAGCATTTTCTCTTTTGGTCACACCTTCCCTTTAGACTTGCGTTGGGAATGCACAATATTGGGCCTCCAGCAGAGGGGTACAACCCAGGGTATGTACGCTGAATAAGGCAGCTGATAAAAGCAAAATACTGCTTTTAAAACAGCAAACACTGGAGAACCCCAGCATTTTGAACTTGTCACACCACTCCCATGAGCAACTGATAATATTTCTGTAAGGTGCTGTGATATCACAATACATATTTAATTTATACAGAAATAGGGAAGGATTAAAGTATTTTTTGTGCAGGAGAGCGTAGAATCACTGTTGGTTATTGCGTGTGTGGTGTGGTAACACCCTTCTGAATAATTCACATTCATCATTTACTCTTTAAACTGCTGCAGGGAAGTTATTCTCAACTGTTCCTTCCAATCCATCCTTGCTGTAAATATTTCAAATAATTCATGGCAGCTGTGTCATAACCTTTACAAATCCATCACTTTTAAAATCGAGAGGGGGGAAATGAGAGATTAATGGAGTCAGTCGCTTCTGGTCACATGAATAACAACTCATTCAAACCAACACTGAATTTCCCAGTGTTTCCTTAGTGTCAGAACACTCAGTAAACAGTCCTATGCCTGCTCGGTGGCACAGTGGTTAGCGCTGCTGCCTCACAGCGCCAGAGATCCAGGTTCAATTCCTGGCTTGGGTCACTGTCTGTGTGGAGTTTGCATGTTCTCCCCATGTCTGCATGAGTTTGCTCCAGTTTCCTGCCACAGTCTGAAAGGCATGCTGGTTAGGTGTATTGGCCATGCAAAATTCTCTCTCAGTGTATGTGAACAGATGGAGTGTGGCATCCAGGGGATTGATTTTCACAATAATTTCATTGCAGTGTTAATGTAAGCCTTGTGACTAAGAAATAAACTTTAGCTTTAAACTTTGACCTGTAAGTATAGGTATAGTGACACCTCAGCGTGTCACATACTGTATTGAAAGAATCTGAACGGTATTGCGCTCCTTGTAATTGCAATTTTGAATTGTTATGTAATGTGCAATTTTAATTCCTGGCTGGGGTCACTGTCTGTGCAGAGTCTGCACCTTCTCCCCGTTTCTGTGTTAGGTTTCCTCCCACAGTCTGAAAGATGTGCTGATTTGGTGCATTGGCCGTGCTAAATTCTCCCTCAGTGTATCCGAATAGGTACCGGAGTGTGGCAACTAGGAGATTTTCACAGTAACTTCATCGCAGTGTTAATGTAAGCTACTTGTGACACTAATAAGTAAATTTAAACTTAGTCAACGATTGATAAGCAGACACCAATTGCAGATATAAACTTATTACAGACACAGGGTTTATTACACTGAAACTGAATCCACTGTGCTGATAATGCTAAACATATTAACTGTCTCAGTATCATTATTATCCCAAAGCCTCTGTTTTGCAAGGGCCATGAAAGTTTCAATTCAATTTCATGAATTCCCAGTGAATATCACAGCCAGTGGTTAGCACTGCTGCCTCACAGCACCAGGGACCCAGGTTCAATTCCCGGCTTGGATCACTGTCTGTATGGAGTTTGCACATTCTCCTCGTGTCTGCGTGGGTTTCCTCCGGATGCTCCGGTTTCCTCCCACAGTCGAAAGATGAGCGGGTTAGGTTGATTGGCCATGCTAAAATTGCCCCTTAGTGTACTAGGATGCTGAGGTTAGAGGGATTAGCGGGTTAAATATGTAGGGATATGGGGGTAGGGCCTGGTGGGATTGTGTTCGCTGCAGACTCGATGGGCCAAAGGGCCTCTTTCTGCACTGTAGGGTTCTATGATTCTATGTTCCACTGGAACTGTGGTTTAGGATGAACAAATTGAGAAATTATGCAGAAAATATCATTCCTCACCTTTGGAGAGGAGACAAAGTAAGACAATAAAGGGTGACTGAAGAAATGTTCTTCAAATAGAACTAGCAAACAAAAAATACTTTTGTAGATTCAAATTATTATAACAATTAATAAGAGAACTTAGAATGAACAGAGGCAATAATTAAATGTTTTAAAGTTTATTTACTAGTGTCACAAGTAGGCTTACATTAACACTGCAATGGATCTACTGTGAAAATCCCCTCGTCACCACACTCCTGTTCAGATACACCAAGGGAGAATTTATTTTGGCCAGTGCACTCTAACCAGCACGTCTTTCGGACTGTGGGAGAAAACTGGAGCACCCGGAGGAAACCCACGCAGACACAGGGAGAATGTGCAAACTCCACACAGACAGTGACCCAAGCCGGGAATCGAACCCAGGTCTCTGAGATGCACGTCTCCTATATTTAATTGTCTCTCAGCTCATTTGTCTGAATCGGACACTTTGGAGGAAACTGTCCCATTCTGCCCGCCATGGGAATCGGAGCTGACGAGGGGTGGGCTGTGGACAGGTCCGTTGATGCGGGGTGCGATCTTGCGGTTTTGGGGCGAGGGTGGCCAAAAGACCCAGCCTCTCTATCTGTGTCTGTTTCTCCATGTGTCAGTGTCTGACTGTGTATCAGTGTGAGTAACTCTCTATTTCCCTTGTAGCTGTCAGTCTGTCTGGGTGCGTCTGTGTTAATGTGAGGTTAATGGCTTAATCTGTTCAGGAATACACATTGGAGGAAATGTCTGAAGATTATTAATAGTCCTTCCAAAGTGTGTGGTTATTACTGATCATTTGTTATTTTTACCAGCTGAATATTTGAGCAGTGAGTAAATTTACATTTCTCTTCCCGCTGCCTCAGTAAAGCAGCCAGCGTCATTAAGGACCCCACACATCCCGGACACTCTCTCTTCCACCTCTTTCCTTCGGGAAAAAGATACAAAAGTCTGAGGTCACGTACCAACTGATTCAAGGATAGCTTCTTCCCTGCTGCTGTCAGACTTTCATAAGAACATAAGAAATAGGAGCAGGAGTAGGCCATCCAGCCCTTCGAGCCTGCCCCGCCATTCAATAAGATCATGGCTGATCTGTTGTGGCTCAGTTCCACTTTCCCGCCCTCTCCCCATAACCCTTAATCCCCTCTCTTATCAAGAACCCATCAACCCGCTTCTTAAAAATATTTAGCGAGGCAGCCTCCACCACTTCAACGGGCAGAGAATTCCAGAGATTCACCACCCTTTGAGTGAAGAAGTTCCTCCTCAACTCCGTTCTAAACCGACCCCCCCTTTATTTTGAGGCTGTGCCCCCTAGTCCTACTGTCTTTTTTGAGCGGGAAGAGTCTCTCCACCTCTATCCTATCCATCCCATTCATCATCTTATACGTCTCAATGAGATCTCCCCTCATTCTTCTAAACTCTAACGAGTACAAGCCTAGTTTATTCAGCCTCTCCTCATAGCTCAATCCCCTCAACTCCGGTATCAGCCTAGTAAACCTCCTCTGCACTCCCTCCAGGGCCAAAATATCCTTGCGCAGGTGCGGCGCCCAAAACTGCACACAGTACTCCAGCTGCGGCCTCACCAATGCCCTATACAGCTGCAGCAAGACCTCCCTACTTTTATATTCAATCCCCCTCGCTATGAAGGCCAGCATCCCATTCACCTTCCTGACCACCTGCTGCACCTGCAAGCTGGGTTTTTGCGACTCATGCACAAGGACCCCGAATGGACTTACCTTGCATTAAGTTGATCTGACGAGACAGAATACAGGAATGGGATAGAGAATCTGGTGAACTGGTGCGGCAACAATAATCTCTCCCTCAATGTCAACAGAATGAAGGAGATTGTCATCGACTTCAGGAAGCATAGAGGAGAGCATGCACCTGTCTATTTCAATGGAGACGAAGTAGAAAGGGTCGAGAGCTTCAGGTTTTTAGGTGTCCAGATCACCAACAACCTGTCCTGGTTCCCCCATGCCGACACTATAGTTAAGAAAGCCCACCAATGCCTCTACTTTCTCAGAACACTAAGGAAATTTAGCATGTCAGCTATGACTCTCACCAACTTTTATAGATGCACCATAGAAAACATTCTTTCTGATTGAATCACAGCTTAGTATGACTCCTGTTCTGCCCAAGACCACAAGGAACTGCAAAAGGTCGTGAATGTAGCCCATCACGCAAACCAGCCTCCCATCCAGTAACTGTGTCTACACTTCCCGCTGCCTCAGAAAAGCAGCCAGCATAATTAAAGACCCCACGTACCCAGGGCATTCTCTCTTCCACCTCCTCCCTTTGGGAAAAAGTTACAAAAGTCTGAGATCACGTACCAACCGACTCAAGAACAGTTTCTTCCCTGCTGCCATCAAACTTTTGAATGTACCCACCTCGCATTAAGTTGATCTTTCTCTATAACTCGCTGTGATTGTAACACTACATTCTGCACTCTCTCATTTCCTTCTCTATGAATGGTACATTTTATCCGTATAGCGTGCAAGAAACAATACTTTTCACAGTATGTTAATACATGTGACAATAATAAATATCAAACTGTTAGAAACTGGAACCGTGCGTTGAGAAAGCACAGGGGGAATCAGGGGCACATTGCCACACATTAAAATTCATTCAGCTCATGTTGTCCTTTGATTTGAAATTCCTCAAGTTCCTCTTTCATAATGTGGTTATAAGATGAGCAGAGGGAAATTGTCATAATTATATCTCCCCTGTGCCAACTCATCTTTTTCTTTGTGCCTTTCCCTCTCTCATTCTCTCTCCATCTCTCTCTGTCTCGCTCTACAATGCGCCCACTTCACTGACATTTGTGATCACACGTGCATCATTGGGTGATGAGTCCTACATCTGGGACTTTGAGTGTCAGCTCCAAGTGTGACTCACACACACGTGTGTAGATTCTGTTGTTTTATTTTAAAGCAAGCTGTATGAGACAGGAAGTTAGAGAAGTTTTAGAAATGGCAAATAAAGTTGGTGTCAAAGTTGTTAAATTCATCTTTGAGTTAGTGATGACATTGCTTTATTTTTGGGGTCAGCAAGATGGTTGTTACAGAATATCACCAGATCAAGATATAACAGAGCGAGCCACATTTGGATTCATGGCCTAGCTGTATGGTGGAGAGATTGCATGCAGGGTTGAGATGGAATGGGTTTGGAGGTTGAGAAACCCAGAAGTATGTTTTCAATTAGGGAGGTTCACAAGGATGATCCCGGGAATGAAGGGTTTGTCATATGAAGAGCGATTGAGGGGCTTGCGTCTATGCTCAGTGGAGTTTAGAAAGATGAGGGGGGATCTAATTGAAACCTACGGACTACTGAGAGGCCTAGATAGAGTGGATGTGGAGAGGATGTTTCCAGTACTTGGAGTACTGTGTGCAGTTCTGGTCCCCGCATTACAAGAAGGATGTGGAGGCGTTGGAGAGGGTGCAGAGGAGGTTTACTAGGATGTTGCCTGGTATGGTGGGGAGGTCCTATGAGGAGAGACTGAGGGATCTAGGGTTGTTTTCGTTGGAAAGAAGGCGGCTAAGAGGGGATCTTATTGAAACATATAAGATGATTAGAGGTTTAGATAGGGTGGATAGTGATAGCCTTTTTCCTCGGATGGAGAAAGCTAGCACGAGGGGGCATGGCTTTAAATTAAGGGGGGGTAGCTACAGGACGGATGTCAGGGGTAGGTTCTTTACCCAGCGGGTGGTGAGGGATTGGAATGCCCTGCCTGCTGCAGTTGTAAATGCGTCTAGTTTGAGGGCGTTTAAGAGATCTCTGGATAGGTTTATGGACGAAAAGGGATTGGTATAGGCTAGTGGGTCATTGTTTTTGTAACTGGTCGGCGCAACATCGTGGGCCGAAGGGCCTGTTCTGCGCTGTAATGTTCTATGTTCTATGTTCTATGTTCTAGTAGCGGGAGAGACTAGAACCAGAGGACACAGCCTCAGACTAAAGGGGTGATCCTTTAAAACTGAGATGAGGAGGAATTTCTTCAGCCAGAGAGTGGTGAATCCGTGGAACTTTTTACCACAGAAGGCTGTGGAGGCCAGGTCATTGAGTGTCTTTAAGACAGAGATAGGTAGGTTCTTGATTAATAAGGGGATCAAAGATTACAGGGAGAAGGCAGGGGAATGGGGATGAGAATCGTATCAGCCATGATTGGATGGCGGAGCAGACTTGATAGGCCAAATGGCCTAATTACACTCCTTTATCTTATGGTCTTAGGTACCAGCATGGGTTACGGGGATAGGGCCTGGGGGGGAATTGTTGTTGTTGATGCAGGCTTGATGGGCCAAATGGTCTCCTACACTGTAGTGATTCTAAGGGGGAATTTTCCCATCCTGTCCACCATTAGAATCACGGCAGAGTGGGGGTGGAGGGGCAGACCATGCAAAGGTCCCTTAATCTCGGGCAGGATTTTCTGGTTTTGGTTCAAATGCACTTGAAAATCCCACCCAATGATTCTAACTATCAGTTGTCCACTCACAGTCAGCCCAACTGTATTTGATTTGATTTGATTTGATTTATTATTGTCATATGTGTTAATATACAGTGAAAAGTATTGTTTCTTGCGCTTTATACAGACAAAGCATACCGTTCATAGAGAAGGAAAGGAGAGAGTGTAGAATGTAGTGTTACTGTCATAGTTAGGGTGTAGAGAAAGATCAACTTAATGCAAGGTAGGTCCATTCAAAAGTCTAATGATGGCAGCAGGGAAGAAGCTGTTCTTGAGTCGGTTGGTACGTGTCCTCAGACTTTTGTATCTTTTTCCTGAAGGAAGAAGGTGGAAGAGAGAATGTCCAGGGTGCGTGGAGTCCTTAATTATGCTGGCTGCTTTGCCAAGGCAGCGGGAAGTGAAATGTAAAATTATTCACAGGCAAAAGAAATGTAGTTAAAGCCAAGAGGAGTAGCCACATTCAGACTTGACGGATGAATAAAATCTCATTGCTCTATTAAGTATCATATGATTAGCTGAGATATTTGACAGAGATTTGTACTGATGTATCACTGTTAATAAAATTGATTTTAATCTAATGAAAAGTGGAATTATTGATTTAAAAGAAGTATAATTGACCTATTTTTGACTCTGTATTTCCGATCTTTCAGAGAGGTTCCGTCGCTCTATTCCCAGAGCTACTTAACCCTTTGTGAGTCTTCAGTCAGCTTGTTTGTTTGTTCTGTATTTTATGTTAAATTTTGTTAAGCCTTTTTTTCACAGAGATATTTGCCTTGTGAGTTTTGAATTGTCTAACTTTAAGACATGATTGGCTACCTTTTAAAATCTCCCCACAATAGGGGGGAGAGTTTAGATCTGGGGGGGAACGCAGTGTAGGTTTTTTGTGCTCAGGTCTTGGAGTAGGTGTTTTTTAATTCATTTGTGGGACACGACTGGGCCAGCTTTTATTGCCCATCGCTACCTGTCTTTGGAAAGCAGATGAGAGTCAAACACATTGCTGAGGCTCTGGAGCCACATGTAGCAAGGCAAATATCCCTGCGTGAAGGTGGCAGATTTCCTTCCCTAAGGGACATCAGTGAACCAGATGGGTTTTTTCCCCCTACAATCAACAATGGTTTCATGGTCATCAGTAGATTCTTAATTCCAAATTTTCTTACAATTGAATCCAAATTCCACCACCTGCTGTGGCAGGATTCGAACCCCAGCCCCCAGAACAGTAGCTGAGTTTCTGGATTAATAGTCTAGCAAAAATACCACTAGGCCATTGCCTCCCCTTGCACTTATAGCTTCTGATTCAGGGAGTATTATCACTGTCAACACTAAATCATATGGGTGTATAGCTTTCTACATGTCAAGTCCTGCTCATTGTCAATTGCATTCTGGAATGTTCAAGTTGCCTGCTGATGTCCAAAACGTACAGATCTGATTGAAAACATTCTCAGCTGTTAGGAGGAAGTTTCCTGCAAACTGACAGGCTTTTGAGAGAAGCACGTGCCTCGTACACTTTGGTGAAAATACTATAAGACAAATGAATGGTTGACGTTACGGTGGGACAGTGACACTGTCACGAGGCTAGAAATTCTTTGGCTAATGTCCTGGGTTCAAAATGCCACCACAGCAGCTGGTGGAACTTAATTGAAAGTAGTAAGATCCAGAACGTAAAGTTAATCTCAATAATTTGTCGCCTCGAAAATGATCTACTAGTGACCATGAAACCACTGTCGATTGTCGGAAAAACCCACCTGGTTCACTAATGTTCTTTAGGGAAGGAGATCTGCTTCCTTACCTGGTCTGGCCTACATGATCTGGAGGAGGGAACCGAGTGTATGGTGTCGAAATTTGCTGATGACACCAAGATTGGTGGAACGGCAAATTGCGCGGAGGGTGTGGAGAGTCTGCAGAAGGATCTAGATAGGCTGGGCGAATGGGCCAGGAAGTGGCAAATGGAATTTAATGTTGGCAAGTGTGAGGTGGTCCACTTTGGTAGGAATAATGGTAGGAAGGATTATTACTTACGTGGAGAAAAACTGCTGCAGGCGACGGTGCAGAGGGACCTCGGGGTCCTTGTGCATGAGTCGCAAAAACCCAGCCTGCAGGTGCAGCAGGTGGTCAGGAAGGCGAATGGGATGCTGGCCTTCATCGCGAGGGGGATTGAATATAAAAGTAGGGAGGTCTTGCTGCAGCTGTATAGGGCATTGGTGAGGCCGCAGCTGGAGTACTGTGTGCAGTTTTGGTTGCCGCACTTACGCAAGGATATTTTGGCCTTGGAGGGAGTGCAGAGGAGGTTTACTAGGCTGATACCGGAGTTGAGGGGGTTGAGCTATGAGGAGAGGCTGAATAAACTGGGCTTGTACTCGTTAGAGTTTAGAAGAATGAGGGGAGATCTCATTGAGACGTATAAGATGATGAATGGGATGGATAGGATAGAGGTGGAGAGACTCTTCCCGCTCAGAAAGGACAGTAGGACTAGGGGGCACAGCCTCAAGATAAAGGGGGGTGCGGTTTAGAACGGAGTTGAGGAGGAACTTCTTCACTCAAAGGGTGGTGAATCTCTGGAATTCTCTGCCCGTTGAAGTGGTGGAGGCTGCCTCGCTAAATATTTTTAAGACGCGGGTTGATGGGTTTTTGATAAGCGAGGGGATTAAGGGTTATGGGGAGAGGGCGGGAAAGTGGAACTGAGCCACGACAGATCAGCCATGATCTTATTGAATGGCGGGGCAGGCTCGAAGGGCTAGATGGCCTACTCCTGCTCCTATTTCTTATGTTCTTATGTTACATGTGACTCCAGGCCCACAGCAACGCTGTTAACTGCCCTCTGAAATAGCCACAGTTCCAGGACAATTCAGCCTTGTCGGTAATGCCCACATTCCACAAAAGGAAAATAGGTGAATACATTTTTAGATTTTATTTTGGTTTAATTTGTATTTTGAACATCATGCATTTTGGTTCATGGGGAAGTTTTTTTTTAAAAAGGGGTATTTTGCGTGATTTCTTTTCTGAAATAACAGAGCGGGTTGCTGAGGATAGGAGTGGTTGATGAGTATCTGGACTTTCAAGTGGTATTTAAAATGCACCACATGAAGGAGTGGTTAAGAGGATGAAAGTGCCCGGGGTTAAAGGAGGAGTGCCTCCATGGATACACAGTTGGCAAAGAGACGCAGAGCAAAGTGTGGTGGTGAACAGTTATTTTTTCAGGCTGAAGAGAGGTATACAGTGGCGTCCCCTAGGGGTTAGTATTGCAACCACTTCTCATTTTGAGATATCATTGACTTGAATTTGGGGCATAATTTCAAAGATTGCAAATGACATGAAGCTTGGAAACAGTGAGGAGGATATCAACAGGCTAGTGAGATGAACAGAGACACATAACCGGTGCAACTAGAACCATACAATCCTTACAGGAGTGAAATTAGTCTGTAACTATTCAACCGTTAGCTGTTATGAGATGGAACCAGCACCTGAAAAGAAGGTGGAGGAAGATTCAGTAGAAACTCTCAAAGCGAGATTGGATATCTCACTGAATATGAAGGTTAGTAAGAGTTAGGAGTAGGACGAACTGGATAGCTCGTTCAAAGACCCACAGCCATAATGGACAAATGGCCTCTTGCTGTGCTGTAGGTTTTGACATTGCTTTCCTTTCGATTGATTAGTCCTCCCTTTGACCTTCCGAATTGAAAACATTTTTAAATGTTCATAAAGTAACTTCAGTGTTAAATGTTGACACGTAAGCATTCTTTCTGACTGTATCACAGTTTGTTATGGTTCTTGCTCTGCCCAAGACCGCAAGAAACTACAAAGGCTCGTGAACGAAGCCCAATCCATCACGCAAACCAGCCTCCCATCCATTGATTCTGTCCACACTTCCCGCTGCCTTGGCAAAGTAGTCAGCATAATTAAGGACCCCACGCACCTCGAACATTCTCTCTTTCACCTTCTTCCATCAGGAAAAAAATACAAAAATCTGAGTCACATACCAACCAACTCAAGAACAGCTTCTTCCTGCTGCTGCCAGACTTTTGAATGGACCTACCTCGCATTAAGTTTATTTTTCTCTACACCCTAGCTGTGACTGTAATACTACATTCCACACCCTCTCCTTTACTTCTCTATGAACGGTATTCTTTGATGCATGTTGCACAAGAAACAATACTTTTCACTGTGTACTAATACATGTGACAATAATAAATCAAAAAAAAGCGTGACAGAATTGTAACGATAGTAATGGATGTTTGTAACTGGTAAGTATCTGCATACACATGGTTTTTGTTGAGGTCTAAAATGTAGGCTTTTATTTCCAATAAACAAAATGAAGGGGCAATTTTAACTTTCAATGTTTTGTTGGTACCTTGGTGAAGTGGATACCTGTTGGTTAAAGTCAATGGAATGAAAATCGCAGGGGGTTATACCCAGACAGGTGGATTTACAGCACCAATTTCTGCCTAATCTTGCAGGTACAAGATCAACCCTCATGGGGAAAGAAACTGTGTTTATAAAAACAAAATGCCTTTTGCCATCCTGGGATGCCCCAAATAATGTTACAGCAATGATGTGCTTTTGAAATGCAGTGACTGTTGTAGCATAGGGAATTTACTTTAACTGGAACATAGGGACAACTATGATCATCCAGTCTCAAACCATTGGATCTATTCCCTCTCCACAGGTGCTGTCAGGCCTGCCAAGATTTTCCAGCATTTTATGTTTTGATTTCAAATTCTAGCATCTGTTGTATTTTGCTTTTATCTTAATATTTCTAAGATGGTGTGTCTAAAACTGTTCACAGTTACCCTATTGTGGTCTAACCATGTCTCTGGGTAGCTGTAGCTAAACATCCTTTGAACCATGTACTATAAATTGTGCATGTATTGTTTAAGGTAGGAATGAAACTAATAAGGTAATAAAGGAGAACATGCCCCTGTCTATATCAACAGGGATGAAGTAGAAAGGGTCGAGAGCTTCAGGTTTTTAGGTGTCCAGATCACCTGTCCTGACTACCTCCCCCATGCCGATACTAAAGTTAAGAAAGCCCGCCAAGGCCTCTATTTTCTCAGAGGACTAAGGAAATCTGGCATGTCCACTACAACTCTCATCAGCTTTTATAGATGCACCATGGAAAGCATTCTTTCTAGTTGTATCACAGCTTGGTATGGCTCCTGCTCTGCCCAAGAGCGCAAGAAACTACAAAAAGTCATGAATGTAGCCTAATCCATCCTCCCATCCATTGACTCTGTCTACACTTCCCGCTGTCTCGGGAAAAGCAGCCAGCATAATTAAGGACCCCATGCACCCCAGACATTCTCTCTTCCATCTTCTTCCTTCAGGAAAAAGATACAAAAGTCTGAGGTCACACACCAACCGACTCAAGAACAGCTTCTTCCCTGCGGCCATCAGACTTTTGAATGGACCTACCTCGCATTAAATTGATCTTTCTCTACACCCTAGCTATGACTGTAACACTACATTCTGCACTCTCTCCCTTCCTTCTCTATGTACGATATGCTTTGTCTGTAAAGTGCGCAAGAAACAACACTTTTCACTGTTTACTAATAGAAGTGACAATAATAAATCAAATCAAAAGCGGGGATATTATAGAGAGATTGAAAATACAATCTGGACAATGTGTACAGTTTGTTGTGAACCTTGACCACCTGATATCACCATACAGGCAACAGTACTGGGAGGAGGGGGAGCAGGGGGTGCAAATCTCTATAAAACAAACAGGAACTGTGCTGCTCCAGCAACAGTAAATCTGTCAGGACTGGCAATTTGATGTAGATTGCCACTCTGTGGACATTATGTTACAATAGTGTTCTGTGGAGCAGGAATAGATCCCGGGAACAATTAGTCCCAAAAGAGAAGTGAGATGTTCTTTAGAAAAAAATTAAATGACCCTGACAGAGTCATAGGCCGGAATGTTACCGGCACACCCGCCCTGTTTTTGGGGGGTTGGGGGGAGGCTCGGAGAACGGCATTTCCCGCTGGCCTCGGGTGAGATTGCACGAACCTTGGGCAGACAAAATTCCACCGTATAATCAATAGTGCAGGAGGAGGCCATTTGGCCCATTGAGCCGGCACCAACCACAATCCCACCCAGGTCCTATCCCCATAACCCTCCTAATCCCCCTGACATGAAGGATCAATGTAGCTTGGCCAATGAACCTAACTCGCACATCTTTGAGTTATTGGAGGAAACTGGAGCACCCGGAGGGAGCTCACGCAGACACGGGGAGAATGTGCAGATTCCACACAGTCACCGGAGGCCAGAATTGAACCCGGGACCCTGGCGCTGTGAGGCAGCAATGCTAATCGTGCCACCCCGTGAATAAAGAAATCCTGGAAGCAGCCATGGGGTTTAGCAGCGGTTTGTAAGTGGAGGGAGAGTGAACTGTGTAGGTTTGGGAGTTCATGACTTATCTGTTTCATTGGGAATCTTCTCATTTTGCCACGATCATTCGTACAGTTACAAACTGGATTTATTCACCAAAAAGGTTAATCAGTGACAGGTAACTCACGGGAAGCACTTCCCAAAACAACAAACTAAAAGCGTCCACACTCACATCCAATTAGAAAATTTACCATTAAGGTTATAGGTACAACACAGTGTGGGCAGCACGGTGGCACAGTGGTTAGCACTGCTGCCTCACAGCGCCAGGGACCTGGGTTCAATTCTGGCCTTGGGTCACTGTCTGTATGGAGTCTGCACATTCTCCCCATGTCTGCGTGGGTTTCCTTTGGATGCTCCGGTTTCCTCCCACACTCGAAAGACGTACAGGTTAGGTTGATTGGCCATGCTGAATTGCCCCATAGTATCTGGGGGGAACCAGCTAGGATGAATATATGGGATTAAGGGGGTGGGGACTGGGTTGGATTGTGGTCAGTGCTGACTCGATGAGCTGAATAGCACTGCAGAGATTCTATGAATGCTGCATTTTTAATTTTGCAATCTGTACTTGGCTGGAATGAAAATCCAGGGTTAAATAGCTAGCAGAAATGTGCAAGGACTGAATTAGTGACAGCAGAGAACATCCTCATGTTCTTGAAGAGAGAGGACAGCGAAAGACCTAAGAAGCCACCAAGGGACATGGTTGTGCCCAGAGACACCAAAAATCCATTCACTTTCTTAGTTGGAATGCAACTCACCATTGTTCATCCGAGCGCCTGTATTCCCTGAGGATAGAGAGTGGTGAGAATGTTTCCCAAGGCTGCCACATACAAGCCCATGGCAAGAGTGCTTATTCATTAGTGTCACAAGCAGGCTTACCTTAACACTGCAATGAAGTTACTGTGAAAATCCCCTAGTCGCTACACTCTGTGTTTGTTTGGTTACACTGAGGGAGAATTTAGCATGGCCAATGCACCTAACCAGCACATCTTTCTAACTGTGGAGCATCCGAAGGAACCCATGCAGACATGGGGAAAATGTGCAGACCCCTCACAGTGACCCCAAGCCAGGAATCGAACCTGGGTCCCTGGCGCTGTGAGGCCAACTGTGCCACTGACAGTTTCACAGAATAAAATGCCGGTGGTTAAAATCAGTGCCAGTCAGCCACTTTTCTTAAATTCCACCATTCAGCCAAACACCGCAAAGTTGGCCACTAGCATTTGAAAACTTTATCCATTGGATGTTTACCAGCCTTCCCGGCACACACCCAGGACAGATGAGCAAATATGCAGAAAAAAACAGAACATTGGGACTCTGAGATAAAAACAGAAAGCGCTGGAAACACTCGATAAGTCAAGCAGCATCTGTGGCAAGAGAAGCCATTCACTCAGCTGAAAGGTTTAAGTTGTTTCTATCTCAGCTGCGGCTGCCTGAGTGCTGCCTGGTTAAAGCATTTTTCTGTATTTACAGCAAATGCACATTTTGAAAGCAAGGCCGTAATATCATCTTCATGTACTGTATAAACATATCCTGTATACTTGATGCACGTATCCTCTATGTACACTTTATCTACGCAGCTTCTATAGAATCATAGAACCCTACAGTGCAGAAAGAGGCCCTTCAGCCCATCGAGTCTGCACCAAACACAATCCCACCCACACCCTACCCCACTATCCCTACATTATACCCACTAATCCCTCTAACCTACTCATCCCTGGACACTAAGGGCCAATTTCTTAGCATGGCCAATCAACCTAACCCACACATCTTTGGACTGTGGGAGGAAACCAGAGTACCTGGAGGAAACCCACACAGACACAAGGAGAAGGTGCAAACTCCACACAGACAGTGACCTGAGACAGGTATCGAACCCAGGACGCTGGAGCTGTGAAGCAGCAGTGCCAACCACTGTGCCACCGCGCCGCCCACGGTTGAGGATGAGGATAAGGATAGTTTGAGGATAAGGGGTAATTTTTTTACGACAGAGAGGAGGAGAAATTTCTTCACCCAGAGACTGGTGACTGTGTGGAATTCGCTCCCACAGAAAGTAGTTGAGACCAAACCATTGTGTGAATTCAAGAGGAAATTAGATATAGCTCTTGGGGCTAAAGGGATTGAGGGATATGGGGGGAAGGGGGGGATCAGGATATTGAATTTGATGATAAGCCATGATCATAATGTATGCAGAACGGGCTGAAAGGGTCAAATGGCCTCCCCCTGCTTCTATTTTCTATGTTTCTATATGTATGCATATGTTTCATATGTACACAATATACCTATGACTGTACATACTCTGCATATCTTCTTTATATGCTGCATACTACATATCCTTTATATTTACCCTATTTACATAAGTTCTATTTGAATTCTATTAACAGATGCTTGTTATGCATCTTCTCTCCTTACAGATGCTGCTAGACCTGCTGAGATTTTCCAGCATTTTCTCTTTTGGTTTTAGATTCCAGCGTCTACAATAATTTGCTTTTATAGTCAGAAATCATAGAGGTTTACAGTATGGAAACAGGCCCTTCAGCCCAACTTATGTATGCCGCCCTTTTTTTTAAATGTCTAAAGTAGTCCCAATTGCCCACATTTGGCCCATATCCCTCTATACCCATCTTATCCATATAACTATCTAAATGCTTTTTAAAAGACAAAATTGTATCCGCCTCTTCTACTACCTCTGGCAGCTCATTCCAGACACTCACCACTCTCTGGACACTTTTGTATCTCCCTCCTCTCACCTTAAACCTATGCCCTCTAGTTTTAGACCTACCTTTGGGAAAAGATATTGACTATCTAGCTGATCTATGCCCCTCATTATTTCATAGACCTCTATAAGGTCACCCCTCAGCATCCTACGCTCCAGAGAAAAAAGTCTCAGTCTATCCAGCCTCTCCTTATAACTCAAACCATCAAGTCCCAGTAGCATCCTGGTAAATCGTTTCTGCACTCTTTCGAGTTGAACAATATCCTTTCTATAATAGGGTGACCAGAACTGTGCACAGTATTCTAAGTGTGGCCTTACCAATGACTTGTACAACTTCAACAAGACGTCCCAAGTTTATACTCTGATATGCATTGTTGAGACAATGTGGGTGTTTATAGCCCAGTGTACATTATATCCCAGTATATGTTATATCCTAGTGTATGTCATATCCCAGTGTATATTATATCCAAGAGTACATTATATCCCTATATATTGTATCCCAGTGTATGTTATATCCCAGTGTATATTATATCCAAGTGTATGTTATAAATTATATCCCTGTGTATATTATATCCAAATGTATATTACATCCCAGTATGTATTATATCCAAGTATATGTTATATCCCAATGTATATTATATCATAGTATATGTTACATCCGTGAATATTGTATCCCAGTGTATATGATATCCAACTGTATATTATATCCCAATGTATATTGTATCCTGGCGTATGTTATATCTGTGTACATTATATCCAAGTGTATATTACATCCCAATGTATATTATATCCAAGTGTATATTACATCCAAGTGCATTTTATATTCTAGTGTGTTATATCCAAGTGTATTTTATATCCTAGTGTATGTTATATCCAAATGTATATTGTATCCCAGTATATATTATGTCCCAGTGTATATTACATTCAAGTGTATATTATTTCCCAATGTATATTATATCCAAGTGTAAATTATATCTCAATATATATTATACCCAAGTGTATATTATATCCCAGTGTAAATTATACCTCTGTGTATATTATATCCAAGTGTATATTATATCCCAATGTATATTGTATCCTAGTGTATGTTATATCTGTGTATATTATATCCTAGTGTATATTATGTCCAATTGTATATTATATCCAAGTGTATTTTATATATTAGTGCATGTTATATCCAAGTGTATATTATATCCCACTGTATATTATATCCAAGTGTATATTATATCCAAGTATATATTATATCCCAATGTATATTATATGCTAGTGTATGTTATATCTCAGTGTATGTTATATCCAAGTGTATATTATGTCCCTGTGTATATTATATCCCAGTGTATATTATTTTCCTGTGCATATTATATCCCAGTGTATATTATTTCCCAGTGTATATTATTTCCCTGTGTACGTTATATCCCAGTGTATATTATTTTCCTGTGTATATTATAGCCCCGTGTATATAGACAGAGTGGAAGGGAGCCGATGTTCTTGAACAATATGACTTCTCTATTGTGAGAGTGGAATGTGGAAGCTTATATGAGAAGAGGGCTCAGAGACAGTTCTCTTCACTCTACTGGGGCCGATTATAGGTTTTTCTCGCCAGCTTGTTTTGCCCTAGACGGAAAAGTGAGCGTTAACTTTGGAGCTAGTTTTAATGGAGATGATTGCGGGGGAGTGGGGAACATCGCAGAGTCATAAATCTGGCACAGGATTGGGTCACATGGGAGCACAGCTGGATGTGAAGCAGGGAAGTGCGTGTAAAGAGGGAGATGCCGGCTGGAACAGAGCGGAGCCTGGCTCTCTGTGTAACAGCTGCTGCGGTGCACATTTTACATTCAGACTAACTCACAGTTGCAGGGACTCTCGGCCCGGCTGGTGTGGACTGGATAGGAATGTGACTGGCACCCCAGCCACTTTCTCGGTTACACTGGGCAGTGGGCAAGAGGCAGGGTCCTGATTCCGTTCTATCCGGTCAGCAACAGAACACAATGATTTCAGCTTTCCACGGGCAAATCCTTCAGCGGCACAGGCCAATGAACTGTGTGGCACTCACAATGCGTTTGCCATTTCAGGACGAAGCTCTCGAAGACCATAAGAGGTAGGAGCAGGCCATTCGGCCCGTCGACTCTGCTCCTCCATTCAATAAAATCTGACGTGGTAATCCTAATATTTACAATATACAATCCTTTATAATCTTAACACCTATACAGAATCCTGTATCAGCTATATACAATCACACATAACCCTAATATTCCCTAATATACCCTAAAATCAGATATAATCTTAACACTATGTATTCATACTGACATATATCCTAATATTATCTATTTATAATCACATATATTCTTAATACTAACTGTGTATGAAGTCAAATATAATCCTAATATTACCCATAAATAATCCTAATATTACCTGTATATATTTCTTATACTACCTGTGTATACAGTGAAATATAGTATTATTTATATATAACACATATTTCTAATATTACCTCTATCTAATCCTATATTGCCCTGCATAGATCTGCAGTTACAGTAATGTGCCCTAATAATTTTTTATTCAGCTAAACACTGACTTCTACTTACATCCAATTTCCCTTCACAGATCTTAGCTCATACGGCCTGAACCACGGAATGTTCAAATAAAACCGCCCGGATATGAGTTAATCGCCACTCTCACTCTCTCCGGCACCTTTCCCGTGTAACTGTCTGGGATGTGGGTTCACGGGGAGAGGTTTGAACATGTGCAGTGTTCACAGATGACTCTGAAACTCTCCCAGTCGCCATGCTCCTGTAGCGGCCTGTATATGTTAACCGGTTACTGAGCTAAACACTTAGCTTGGATAAAGCGGCGTGTGTGTGTGTGTGTGTGTGTGTCAATGTGACAATTTCCAGTTTCTTTTGTAAGTATTTAGCGGGGTGGCAGGGGGCGAACAAAAGAAATAATCAAAATTGAAATAATTGCCACTGTTATGTATGGAATCTGGGAGTCCAATTATTCCCTCCCTAGACTGTAATTCACCCGACCTCCAACTATCGAAGCTGGTAATTAAAGCTTACTTGTCCCTGTTAGTGAAATGTCAGTAAATTATCGATTCGAGAGCTGTTGTGCAGACACAATGGATCTTACTAAAACATCAGCAACACATCCTTCATTCTCGGAGAGTGAAATGTGTGTGGGACTGCTGTTTACTAAACCTTTCCCCGGGCTACTGTTCCAATCTCAGCAGCAAACTATCCTGTGCTCCAATAATCAGAGATCTCCGTGATACTGAATAACCCCTCAGATTCCTGTCGGAGCTAACTGCACCTCTCGGTCACATCTCACCGTCCACACAGCTCCTGGGGAATCGCTTTTACTCACAACTAGCTGCGAGAATCCCGGAAAATAAATTCACAAAAGCAGCTCCGGCCTCGGGACCGGTATGGTCTTGGAGAGGAATTACAACCCGTTTTTTCCAAGCTGAAATCGTTAATGGAAACTCGGGTAAGAAATCGGGGATCAGGTTGAAGGAAGTAAGCGCGGGCACTTGAATATCAACCACCAGCCAGGCAAAACAAACCCCTTTCGCACAGGATCCTTGACCACACAGTGTGGCCTTGTACGCAATCATAGAAAATAGAACCAGGAGGAGGCCATTCGAGTCTATTCCACCATTCATGATGACCCTGATTGATCACCCAACCCCTGATCCTCATATCCTTTGATCCCTTTCTCCCCAAGTGCCATATCTCAATGCCTCTTGGAAACATACAATGTTTTGGCCTCTTCTGTGGTAATGAATTCCACAGGCTCGCCACTCTCTGGTGAAGAAATGTCTCCTCACCTCCCTCCTAAATGGTCTACCCCGAATCCTCAGACTGTGTGACTCCTGGTTCATCAGATACATAGACTCATAGAATAGTACAGCACAGAAGGAGGCCATTCAGCCCATCTAGTCTGCAGCAACAACAATCCCATTTTATCCCCGTAACCCCACATATTTACCCTGCTATAATCCTCCTGAAACTAGGGTCAATTTAGCATGACCAACCAACCTAACCTGCACATAGAAACGTAGAAAAACTACAGCACAATACAGGCCCTTCAGCCCACAAAGTTGTGCCGAACATGTCCCTAGCTTAGAGATTACTAAGGTTAACTATAACCCTCTATCTTACTAAGTTCCATGCGCTTATCTAAACATCTCTTAAAAGACCCTATTGAATCTGCCTCTTTCAGACTGTGGGAGGAAATCGGAGCACCCGGAAGAAACCCATGCAGACATGGGGAGGATGTGCAAACTCCACACAGACAGTGACCCAAGACTGGAATCGACCCCGGTCCCTGGCTCTGTAAGGCAGCAGTGCGAACCACTGTGCCACTGCCCCTTCCAGCAAACATCCTTCCTGCATCTACCCTGTCTAGCCCTGTTAGAATTTTACAAGTTTCTTTGAGATCCTCCCTTTCATTCTTCTAAACCCCGGGCAAATATAATCCTGGTAAGTAGTGTCACAAACACCAGGTTAAAGTCCAACAGGTTTATTTGGTACCACAAGCTTTTGGGAGCACTGCTCTTTCATCAGGTGAGTGCATCACCTCATGAAGGAGCAGTGCCCCGAAAGCTCGTGGTATCAAATAAACCTGTTGGACTTTAACCTGGTGTAGTCAGACTATTTACTGTGCCCATCTCAGCCCAACATTTCCACAATATAATCCGACTCAATCTCACCTCATGCATCAGTCCCTTTCATCTGTCTCCTTGCAGATTTGGAGGGAGGGAGCATAGGTTAGGATACGGAAGGGGGCATGGATTAGGAGGGGGATAGGAGATTAGGGTTGGATTAATTGGGAAGTTAAGTGTTTTCCAGCTAAACCAACAACGGCTGGATAACGTGTCTATCCCGAGGCTTGAACTGAGGACCCTTTGAAGGCGAAACGCTTGTCATTTCACCAACCCTTGAACTTAATCCCTACCAGGAACAGATACATTCCCCCCTAATTCCTCCCCCAGCCCACGGAGACCCACTAGCTCGGTCGGCTTCTCAGTTTAATTAATAATAACGGATTTAAACCAATGCAAAAAAAAGACCAGGTTAGTTTACAAAACGGCAAACTAATATCCACCCAGTCTGCAGAGTGTTAGTGGATTTGAACGGTACGTTTATAAATGGATTTAATAAGTTAGGCTAGTTTCTGGAAACGGAGAAAACTCAGCTGTAGTGGATTTTGTTGGCAGATGAACAGTGGAATTTATTTTCCAGGATTCTAGCGGCTAGCTGCGAGTAAATGATTCCCCAGGATATGTGTGGACAGATAGTTACAGTTGATATGTGACAGAGAGTTAGCTCTGAGGGGTTATTCGGTGTCAGAGAGGTCTCTGATTATTGGGGCACACTCTGAAAATTTGCTGCTGCGATTGGATCAGTAACCTGGGGAAAGGGTTTAGTAAACCCGTTAGCGGCAGTCGCACACACACACACACACACATTCCTCTCACTGGGAAGACTTTAGGAGGATATTTCTCACCCTGCCAACACAAGCTGAGACTTTCGATGCTGTTAAGACGAGTTTAGGTCAGAGATTTGTTTCGATCTGTCTGACACATGCCGCTGTCTTTCTGTTCGGCTGCATGTTTTATACAGGAATATTTTACTCCGAGTTTACGACGCACCTTTGAGATGTAAAACCACGCTGGTCCCGGTGGCTAATGTTCGCTCCGAGAGAGTCGCAATACACTAATAGCGGCTACGTGGGCCTGCTGAGAACTGCTGGGTACAGGCATTGTAGCTCACACAGACTGGGTACAGGCATTATCGTTCATACAGACTGGGTACAGGCATTGTCGTTCATACAGACTGGGTACAGGCATTGTCGCTCACACAGTCTGGGTACAGGCATTATCGTTCATACAGACTGGGTACAGGCATTGTCGTTCATACAGACTGGGTACAGGCATTGTCGCTCACACAGAATGGGTACAGGCACTGTGGCCCACACAAATTGGGTACATGCATTGCAGCTCATACAGACTGGACACAGGCATTGTAGCTCACACAGACTGGGTACTGGCATTGTAGCTCACACAGACTGGGTACAGACATTGTAGCTCACACAGACTAGGTACAGACATTGTAGCTCACACAGACTGGGTATAGACATTGTAACTCACACAGACTGGGTACTGGCATTGTAGCTCACACAGACTGGGTCCAGGCATTGTAGCTCACACGGACTGGGTATAGACATTGTAACTCACACAGACTGGGTACAGGCATTGTAGCTCTCACAGACTGGGTACAGACATTGTAGCTCACACGAACTGGGTATAGACATTGTAACTCACACAGACTGGGTACTGGCATTGCAGCTCACACAGACTGGGTACAGGCATTGTAGCTCACACAGACTGGGTACAGGCATTGTAGTTCACACGGACTGGGTATAGACATTGTAACTCACACAGACTGGGTACTGGCATTCTAGCTCACACGGACTGGGTACAGACATTGTAGCTCACACAGACTGGGTAGAGGCATTGTAGCTCTCACAGACTGGGTACAGATATTGTAACTCACACAGACTGGGTGTAGACATTGTAACTCACACAGACTGGGTATGAGCGTTGTAGCTCACACAGACTGGGTAGAGGCATTGTAGTTAACAGATTTTGTGTACAAGTGTTGCAGCTCACACAGACTGAGTACAGGTACTGTGGCTCACACAGATTGGATACAGGCATTGCAGCTCATACAGATTGTGTACAGGCATTGTAGCTTACACAGACTGGGTACAGGCATTGTAACTCACACAGACTGGGTATAGGCATTATAGTTCACATAGGCTGGCTGCAGGCATTATTGCTCACACAGACTGGGTACAAGCATTGTAGTTCACACAGACTGGGTACAGGAATTGTCGTTCACACAGACTGGGTGAAGGCATTGTAACACACACAGACTGGGTACAAGCATTATAGCTCACACAGACTGATGGGTACAGGCATTGTAGTTCACACAGACTGATGGGTGCAGACATTGTAACTCACACAGACTGATGGGTACATGCATTGTAGCTCACACAGACTGGATACAGGCATTGTAGCTGACACAGACTGGGTATAGGCATTGTAGCTCACACAGACTGGGTACAGAATTGTAGTTCACACGGACTGATGGGTACAGGCATTGTAATTCACACAGAGTGTGTACAAGCATTGTAGCTCATACAGACTGAGTACAGAATTGTAGTTCACACAGACTGATGGGTACAAGCATTGTAATTCACACAGAGTGGGTACAGGCATTGTAGCTCACACAGACTGGGTACAGAATTGTAGTTCACACAGACTGATGGGTACAGGCATTGTAACTCACAGAGTGGGTACAGGCATTGTAGCTCACACAGGCTGGGTTCAGGCATTGCAGCTATAGAATAGAAATCTCAGGGCAACCTGTTGGGGTGATGGTACATCACGCGAGGGACTGAGGCTGCACTAAAGTTGACATTCTATTGGGTCTGTGAATAAAACCATCTCGAATTGAAAGTAAATTCTTTCATTAAATTGCTCAGAATTTGAAAGTATTGACAACAGTTCCGATTGATACTGATTCTGTTCTCCTTCCTCTTCCTCCCCCCCCCCCAACCCCCACCCCTCCATTCTGGACAGGCAATTGACCCTAAGTTGACAAAGGAACCAAATTATTATAAATAAATGATCCCATTCTGAGAGAGTTGTGGCGGGATAGGGTGGGGTGGACCAGTCTCCACATTGTTAGGATGTGTCTGGAGCGCTCTGCTTATTATAGTGTCCCCCCCCCCCCCCCCCCGCCCAACTCCCACCCTCACCAAACCCCCGAATGGTCCCACCTTATTGTTGGGAGGGGTGCGGGCGCCAGGCGGAGTCCAGCCACACAGTGAGTACTGGTGGGGTGCGTTGCTTCTGTGGGAGCCGAGATTCACAGGGCGAGTGGCAACGGAGTCAGAGTCATAGAGCTTTACAGCGCCAAAAAGAAGAGGCCTTGCGGCCCGTCCTGAGCTGGATGTCACCCTCCCCCAGCAGAAGGCAGCGGTGAGTCTGGGACATCCGCTAGCTCAGGAGAACTACTATAGTCCCCATCCAATCTCAGCCGAGGCTGGGATATCAAACATCCGTGAGTCAGTCTCACACCAGCCTGGGAGGAGGGGGGGGGGGGACGGGGGAGGGTGGGGAGAGACTGAACTGTTAAAACAAAAATCAATCAACTTGAAATAAGACTAAAACTATAACCACTGATTTAAACCTATCCTCGGTGCACTTCCTTCAGGCCAGAATAAAACGGGGCAATATCCCAGGATTTTTGTGAGTCCATTTTGCCCTAGTTTTTGGCCATGGGATGGGGCGGGGTGGGGGTGGTGGTGTGCAGGACTTGGGAGATGGAAGTGAGTGGGGGGGGGGGGGCGGAGGGCAGGCCAGTTGTTCAACAGCCTGGGGACCAAACTGCCTAGAAAGTCAATTTAAACAGAACCTATTGCAGCCAGGAAAAGCAACCTCACTTTTAAAGCAGCTCGGAAGTGTTGGCTCCTCCGGCTGCTTGTTCTGGGAGTAAATTCATCAACAGTCTTTGCAAAGACACAGGCCTCAATTCTGTGACCCACCCCCCCCTCCCTTTCCCCCCCGCCCTGTCTCTCTGACATTCTCACCCACACTCCTGTCGGGGCAGGAGGATGGGGAGAGAGGGGAGGGATTGTTATCAAGTTTTGCTTCTATTCTCGCAGCCTTTGTACATATTCTGTCTCATCCCTTTCCTCCTATGTTCCCCCACCCCCACCTCCTCCGTATCCCGGGACAGGGATGGACGGTTATGGGATTGGGGTGAATGAATCGGATTTTTTTTTACAAAAAAGGGTACATTTTTTGGAGCTTTATTGAAATAATGAAGGTTCAGACCTCTCCAAAGGAGTTAAACCTTTCCCATGTCGAAGTGAGAGAGTGAACCGGAGGGTAACGGTTTATGTGTTATTCACAACTAAGGCTTGCATTAACACTGCAGTGAAGTTACTATGAAATTCCTCTCGTCGCCACACAACGGCGCTTGCTCAGGTCAATCCACCTCACCTGCACATCTTTGGACTGCGGGAGGAAACCGGAGCATCCGGACGAAACCCACGCAGACACTGGGAGAACGTGCAAACCCCACACAGACAGTGACCCAAGTCAGGAGTCGATCCCGAGTCCCTGGAGCTGTGGGGCAGCAGTGTCACCGTGCCGCCTCGGTACTGAACGACCAGTGCTCCCCCACAATAAACCAGCTACTTTATAAACGGTTATTAAATTTTGTACATCCATCTCCCAGATACAGACAACTCGCTGGGCTCATCCAACGCTAGCATTTTAGATGGAGAGACTCCAGGTACAGCCTAGATAGCTGGACTGTCACAGGGGTTGCCATTAAATGATTACAGTAAGAAGTCTTACAACATCAGGTTAAAATCCAACAGATTTATTTGGCAGCTCGAGCTTTCAGAGCAGCGCTTGTGTTACCAAAATAAACCTGTTGGATTTTAACCTGGTGTTATGAGACTTCTTACTGTGCCCACCCCAATCCAACGCCGGCATCTCCACATCATTGAATGGTTAACCGGTGCCTTACCTGGCCTGAATTTCCGATAGTCCCCGGTATACTCATTAGCCACCCCCTAACTGGTGGGGGAAGCTTTCCTCATAACCAGCTCCGGCATGGACAATCTGCATCTAGTTTACTGTCACTGTGGTACAGCGCTGCCCTCCACAGCAGCTCCAGTTGTGATTTAAACTCTTGTTTAAGTTTAAAGCTGGAAGTTTATTTGTGTCACAACTAAGGCTTATATTAACACTGCAATGAAGTTACTGCGAAGTTCCCCTGGTCGCCACACTCCTGTTCGGGTACACTGAGGGAGAATTTAGCCTGGCCAATGCACCCTTAACCAGGGCGGTCTCCTTAACACGATTTGTCTCACTTTGAATCCATGGCGCTTTTCAATTTTACAAGTTTAAAATTCTTCGCTCCGAGTTTGACATGTAGGGGTTTACAGTTTCTCTCTCAAACTCTACAGTTTCCCCAAAGGCACCCAGAGGTTAAATATTTTCAAAAACGCGGCCTTTAAAAGAAGAAGCCGGTCCCATTAACCGTGTGAATCTGGTCTGGCCGCAATCCCGGTCCTTACACTCCGCAATGTGGACAAATCTGCTCCGCGTGGACCTGACATTTGGATACATTCACTTCGGCTTACATAACTATCCTCTAGTTAAATGAACAAAACACCAAACTGAACCAACAGTGCTCCCCCAATAAACTGCTGCTTTATTTTGTCCATCCATCTCCCAGATACAGGCAACTCGCTGGACTCATCCAACGCTGAAGTCTGGCATTTCAGATGGAGAGACTCCATATGGTTAATCTGTCCCTGCTCTCTGACTTGCCGCTGAGCTGACACTGAATTCCCCCAGATTTGGTCTGTTTGATAATTATTCATCACCCCTGTTAACATACTGAACACACATAGACACGCACACATAGACACACACATGGACACACTCACATAGACACAAACACATGGACACACACGTATAGACACACACACATGGACACACCACACATAGGTATACACACATACATAGACACATACACATGATACACACACACATAGGCATACACACAAAGACACACACAAAGACATACACACATGGACACATACACATAGACACATACATATACAAAAATATATAAACACATACGTAGGCACATAAATAGACGCACATAATAGACACAGGTACATATACGCATACATAGATGCACATGCATAGACACATGTACATAGACACAGATGCATAGACACACTTAAATAGGCACATATACATAGACACAGGTACATAGACATAGATGCATAGGCACACATACATGGATACATATGTAGGCAGACACATGCATACATGAATACATACATAAATACACATGTGAGCACATATATGCACATAGACGCACATATATAGACATAAATAATTGACATATACATAAAACACATACTTAAACACATATACATGTACACACCCATAAAACGCATACATGAACATATATATGAACAGATACATAGACACATATGTATCGGATGACCATGGTATAAATATCTGACGATCCCTGGCCTGTACAGGTGTAAGGTAGAGATGTATCCTCCCTGTCCATAGTTGGTATAAAATAAGATTTTCTCCCAGTCAATTAGAATCAATTTCTCTGTCAGTTTTAAGCTTTGTTTGCACTTTCTTGTTTGGTTCGATTAGGAAAATGATTTTTTTTAAACTGTGTAAAATTGCTGACATTGTTTCTGTGTAACCAGGCAACGATTTAAAATCTGTTTTTTAAAAAAATCATGCACTCCCCCCGCCCCTCCCTCACCGTTAACATACAAGCGGAAAAAGAGGAGCGATTGTGGATCCCCCTGAATGAAGCACCGTACAGCCTCCTCACATCCTAACACTTTAATAAATAAACTGGCCAGATTTACAGGCGATAGAGAAAGGGTAACAATGTGAAGCTTTTGCTTATTCCAGGTTTACCGAGGGCGAACATGCAGTGACCTATCTATCGCTTTTTGGTTTTGGCCTTGGTCTGTCTTGGTCCAATCTGTCTCCACGATTAACCTCAGCAATCGATTACTTTTTTTTTCTAAAGCATAAAGTTATGGAAAGATCCTAACGCTTCCAGTCCCAGCGACGTCCCGAAGGTAGTCACCCAGATTGCCCGCACATTTCTCCTCTGGCGGCGGAACGATGTTTGACATCTTAAGGAGGGGAAAAGCATATCTTGCTGCTGAAACCTTTCGATTTATAACTCAGTCTGGAGAGATTCTTCCATTTTCAGAATTCAGAGCGAGTATCGGTTCAGACGTGGTCGAAATGTCTTTCATTGTCCCTCTGTGTAAGGAAGGGAGGTGGGGGGGGGGAGTCTTTCACCTCAATCCAAGCCTCCCCCCAACCCGAGCCAGGGTTTCGACCACTTTCAGCTGCCTGTCAAGATTATAAAACACAAAACAGGAAAGCTGAGTTTAACTACAGACGCCGAGTATGTTAAGTACAAGATACAAAATACATATTGCGTACACTCCAGACTCTACAATGGGAGTTGCCTAATTTGTTACACCTAAGTGGGTTGCTTGAAATAAAAATTAGTCTCATCCGACTAGGTTCACAACCCCTGGAAAAATAACACAGGCCCTGTCGCAGGAAAAGGGCCGCGCGTTAGCGGCGAGGTGCCAGGACAATATAAATGCCATCCAATTCCATAGGAATAGGTGCATTGACCCGAACAGGCGCCGGAATGTGGCGACTTGGGGAATTTCACAGAAATTTCACTGCAGTGTTAATGTAAACCTTACTTGTGACTGATAAATAAACTTTATTAAATATCGGGAGTGTCCTAAAGGTGTGGAGGCATCTCCAAGTAGAACATGCGGGTGGAGAGAAGTTACATTCGATTGCCCTTTCTATAATATTCACATCAAACCGTTTTCTGATGTACTTCTAAAAATTGTATCAGTAAAGTATATTTTGGGGGGAATCTGAGATATATACACACACAGGATGATAACACAAGTATTTTTGAAAGAGTATTTAAAAATTATTCGTTGGTCACCCTCGCTTAAATATTGCCGACGAAAGCAAGTTATTCACTAATGTCCCTGTTTATTGCCCCATTTTCTAATCTGGGGGAGGCTAATGGGACAATAAATGGCAATCCCATCTTTACAAAAAGTCAGAAGGATTCGCACAATCACTGAAAAATGCGATTGTTGATACAGACCCTAATGAAATAATAACCCCTTCTCGGACACCGCCCAGGTTAAGGAATCTTCACCCTCCTATTTAATGTGCCTAAGCTTCAGCCTCTCACTGCACTCTATAAACATTACCGATTGCCTCTCTAACCGAGAAATAGTTTTCCTGTCTTAGACACAGTGCAGACGGAAATAGTATCTGGATGTGGAACTTGCGAGGGGACTTGACAAGCAGACTATTTGTTTGCTGCCCTGTAAGATGGGGAACGTTGTTGGGCTGTTGGTGGTGGGTCGGCTGGGGTCCCCCCACTGGAAGGGCTGAGTTCTCTCGGTGAAGGGACACCTTATCTATTCTCACAACTGTTTCAGAGATAGTGAACAGTGGTCCAGCCCACCCCCAGCTATCACCCCTCTCTGTGACACACACCCTCACACACACATGCATACACATACAGATACACAAACACCCGCCATCCATACATATACACACAATGCCCACCCACCCACATACACCACCCTGACGCCCATCCCCACCCATATATATAAATGTACATATGAATCTCACAGTCACACATAGACCCGGGCACACACACATGACACATGCACATGATCATACATTCACATATATACACAAAGTCACATACACCCGAGCACATTAACCCCTTCCCCCACACATACATGCATACAGACACACAAACACACGCACACACACACAGTGGTTCATTAGGATGCTACCGGGACTTGATGCTTTGAGTTATAAGGAGAGGCTGGATAGACTGGGATCTTTTTCCCCTGGAACGTAGAAGGCTGAGGGGTGATCTTATAGAGGTCTATAAAATAATAAGGGCATAGATCAGGTAAATAGTCAAGATCTTTTACCAAAGGTAGGGGAGTCTAAAACTAGGGGGCACAGGTTTAAGGTGAGAGGGGAGAGATACAAAAGGGTCCAGATGGGCAATTTTTTAACAGAGGGTGGTGAGTGTTTGAAACAAGCTGCCAGAGGCAGTAGTAGAGGCAGGTACATTTTTTTCTTTTAAACAGTTACAGGGGTAAGATGGGTATAGAGGGATATGGGCCAAAACAGGCAACTGGGACTAGCTTAGGGGTAAAAACTGGTCGGCGTGGACAAGTTGGGCCGAAGGCCTGTTTCCATGCTGTAAACCTCTATGACTAAAAAAAACTTTAAAAGAGACACAAATACTCACTCACATACACCCCCACATACATAGGGTCACATACACCCACACACACACATACACCCCCACATACATAGTCACATACACCTACACACACTTACACTTGCATGCACTGGCACATGCGCTCATTCATGCAGATACACATAGAATCACACTCACACTCTCCCTCACACACAGGCACACACATACACACAACACACATATACACTCACACAGGCATTCAGACATTCATATACACTTGCACTCACACAGATACACACACTCATACTCTCACTCAGACAGACACATGCACGCACACAGATACAATCACACCCACACTCACCCACACACACTCATATATACACATACATGCACACACAGATACAATCATACTCACACAGACACACACAGACATATAGATATAATCACACTCATACTCTCACACACACACTGACACAGACACACATAGACATATAGATACAATCACACACACAGACACATGCAGATGCACAGATACAATCACACACATACACACATACAGACGCACAGATACAATTACACACACAGACACACAGGTACAATCACACTCACACAGACACAGATACAAACACACTCACAGAAGACACAGACACACAGATACAGTCACCCTCACACACACACACACACACACACAGACTGCTGCTTTGACAATCTGGCTGGGAATCAGTGGATGAGGTTCAGAAGAACATACCGTGTTGGGTGGGGGCTTAGTGAGTGGCGGACATGGACCAGGCTCCCTCCATTCGCCACACAGAGAAAGCGTAACTCAGTCTCTCGTGAGCCACATAACTGCAACTACTCATCTTCTGGTCCATCTCGTCACTCTGCAGGACCTGGTAGAGGAAGTCGATGTACCTGGCGGCCAGTTTGAGGGTCTGGATTTTGCTGAGTTTGTCGGAAGGGAGGGTGGGGATGATCTTCCTGAGGGAGGAGAACGCCTCGTTCAGGGACTGAGTCCTCTGGCGTTCCCGCACGTTGGCCAGGATCCGCTGACTCTGCAGCTCCTCGAAGGACTGCGAGCTGGGGCTGGACTTCTTGTTCCTCTTGCCTGGGGCCGGGCTGTCGTCCTCGCTGCCCCTCTTGCTGTATCTCCTCTTGCTGTCGTAGCGCTTCTGCTGCCTGTCCGCCTCCTCCTCGCTGCTGGCCAAGCTGTCTGCGGGGGAAACAGGCAGGCTGCGCGGACTGGCTTGCATGATGTCTAACGGCATGCCACTCTGGCCCGGGCAGAGGAGGGGGGGGGGGTGGGTTTGGGGAAAGGGGGGGGGGGGAGAGGTGGGGGTGAGGAAAGGGGTGGGAGGGTGGGGTGGGGGGGGGAGTGTAAGAAAATAAACTGAATAAGGAGGGGGGGGGGCAAAAAAAGACTTTATCCCGTAGAAAAATAAATAAACTGGACCCCAGTCTCAGGATGAAGCTTCTCTCTCCCTCTCTCTTGTCTAGAATTCGGCCCCAGTTAGAAACTTTTACCCAAATTTCCCAACTTTTTTGGCTACTTTTTTTTGGTTGGGGAGGAGTGGGGGGGGGGGGAGATACGAATGCGGAGGTGGCAGCAACTTTCTGATTGGCTGAAGTAGGAATAGACGGCCCCCAAGAGGCTGACAGTTTAAAATAATATTTTAGCCTCGAATAGAATTTCCTCCTTAAAGCCAGACTTAAAGCCGGAGAGGAGGAGGAGGAGGAGTTCCTTCCAGTCATTAACTCCCAGTCCTTTCCTCTCCCTCTCTGGTGCCAAAGGCGCTTTTCACAGGATATTAAATATATTTTACCAGGTGGGGACGGGCGGGTCAGTTCACCCCAGTCTGTTCTGGAGGGTGGGGGGAATGCGGGGATAAGTTTATGCATTTACAAGCTCTTTAAGCAAAGGAAGACGACGCAGCGCCACTCTCTTTTTCTGAAAAAGCTCCGCCGTAAATCGGGTCATCCTCACATCAAAATTCACATCAAATAAACTGGGAGGGTTATCTGTAAACTTGGCTGCAATTTTCCAGCATGTCTCTGACATTCCCACTGGAATTGGACACTGCTTCCTCTCTATCCGTCTCTGAGTTTCTCTCTCTCTCTCTGTCACTGTCTCTCTCTGCCTCTCTCTCTCTGTGCTCTCTCTCTTTCTCTGTCTCTCCCTGTGTGTGTGTCTCTCTGTTTCTCTCTCTGTTTCTCTCTCTGTCTGTCTCTGTCTGCCTGTCTCTGTGTCCGTCGGCCGCCGTCCCTCCCTGTCCTTCTCTCTGCCTGCCTTTCTCTGTCTCTGTCTCTCGGTCTCTCTGCCTCTCTGTCCCTCTGTCTTCCTCTGTCTCTCTCTCTCTCTGCCTCTGCCTCTCTGCCTCTCTCCCTGCCTCTCTCTCTCTGTCACTCTCCCTCTGTGTCTCTGTCTCTCTGTCACTCCCTGTGTGTGTCTCTCTCTCCTCTCGGTCTCTCTTTGTGTATTTCTCTGTCTCTGTCTCACCCTGTCTCACTCTGTCTCTCTCTCTCTCTGACTCTTACTGCATGTCTCACTCTGTCTCTGACTCTCTCTGTCTTTATCTTTCTGTCTCCTCTGTGTGTCTCTGTCACTCTGTCTGTCTGTCTCTGTCACTCTCTTGTCGCTGTGTCTGTCTCTCTCTCTGCCTCTCTCTGTCTGTCTGTCTCTCTCTCTCTCCCTGTCACTCTCTCTCTGTCACTGCCTCTCTCTCTCTCACTCTCTCTTGATCTGTCTCTGTCTATCTCTCTCTGTCTGTGTGTGTATGTGTCTTTCTCTCTGTCACTCTCTCTCTCCCTCTGTCTCTCTCTGTCACTCTCTCCCTCTGAGTGTCTCTCACTGTCTCTCTGTGTCTCTCAGTCTTAGTCTGTCTCTCTGCCTGTCTGTCTATCTGTCTCTCTCTCTCTCTCTCTGTCTCTGTGCCTCTTTCTGCTGGTCTCTCTTCCCAATCCGTTGAGTGAAGTCACACTCTCGGCAAAACCGATAAACTTCAGCTGTACACTTTGTACAACATTTGCCAGTTGGTATGAACACTACCCCCCCCCCCCCCACCGACCCCATCGCCCCCCAGCCGCTATCTCTCTCTCAGGCCTGTGTATACTTGAAATGCCTTCTCCACCCAGAGCCCTGGTTCCCAGGAGCTGGGGGTGATTTGTTTCCCGCCCTCATCGGCCCGGGGACAGTTTGAAAAGAACAGGTTTCCAGAATATGAAAAACTGGACAGAAATTCCTGGGCCAGTGTGGGTGCTATAGTGGTAGGGGTCACCCTTTCCGACCTGCCGAGGGGGGGGGGTGGTGTGGTGATATAGTAGTTATGTAGGTATATATAGGTCTTCTTAGGGTATATAAGCATATATATGTGTGTCTAGGTGCATTTCACAGAATCATTCGACCCACTGAGTCTGTACCGACAACAGTCCCACCCCAGGCCCCATCCCCATAAACCCACACATTTACCCCGTTAATCCCTCGAATTTACACATCTTTGGGTCAATTTAGCATGACCAATCCACCTAACCCGCACACCTTTGGACTGTGGGAGGAAACCGGAGCACCCGGAGGAAACCCACGCAGACACGAGGAGAATGTGCAAACTCCACACAGACAGTGACCCAATCCAGGAATCAAACCCAGGTCCCTGGCGCTGTGAGGCAGCAGTGCTAACCACTGTCGCCGTAGTTTGGAAATATGTAGGCAATATAGGTATACATATATAGGTTACATGGGGTTACATAAATGTATATAGGTGTATTTGGATATATATAGATGTATATAGGTGTATATATATATATATGTATGTCATATGGGGTTATATTAGTGTATAAAAGTACATTTGGGTATATAAGTTATATAGGTTTATAGGGGTATAAAGGTTCCTACAGCATAGGGACTGGTTCAAGAAGATAATTCAACACCACTTTCTCGAGGGCAATTAGGGATGGGTAATAAATGCTGTGGAGATGCTGGCATTGAAGTGGGGTAAATACAGTAAGAAGTCTCACAACACCAGGTTAGAGTCCAACCAGTTTATTTGACAGTAAACCCACAAGCTTTTGGAAATGCTGTTTCCTTCGAAGGAACAGCGTTTCCGAAAGCTTGTGGGTTTACTATCAAATAAACTGATTGGACTTGAACCTGGAGTTGTGAGACTTCTAACTGTAATAAATGCTGGCCCAGCCAGCGACACAGCAAGAAGCCTCGCAACACCAAGTTAAAGTCCAAGGGGTTTATTTGGTAGCAAAAGCCACTAGCTGTCAGAGAGCTCGCTGCTCGTTCACCAGGTGAGCGGGAGTCCTGTTTACAAACAGGGCATATAAAGACACAAACCCAATTTACAAAATAATGGTTGGACTGCGAGTCTTTACAGCTCACTCACCTGAGGAAGGAGCGGGGAGCGCTCCGAAAGCTAGTGGCTTTTGCTACCAAATAAACCTGTTGGACTCTAACCTGGTGTTGTGAGACCTCTTACTATGTTTACCCCAGTCCAACGCCGGCATCTCCGCATCATGACAGCCAGCGATACCCACATCCCAGGAATGAATCCCTCTGACAGCTCCGGGGTTTTTATTAGCATTGAATCTTCCAGCTCTTCGCCTGATGATGAACCAATCCCGTCAGCATCCAGCAACATCAGAAACATTCATCATCACATCTTTAGGTACCCTCAAATATAGAACCCGCGCCTGCGGTGAACTGCCTCCCCTCGTTCGCTATTTTTCTCCGGGGAATGAAAGCAGGATTGGAAATCCCGCATTTATCACCCAGCACTTAACTCCAATAACACAGAAACGGCAAAAGCTTGTGTATTTTGTTAAACTAATTTTTTTGTAACCGGCCCCCCTGATCTGAACAGACCCTCTAAACAAGATTACAGAGAGTGCAATCCGCCACAACGAAAAGACAAATCTTGTTCTAATAATTATGTAATTTAAAAATCGATTCCCGAATGGAAATCTGAGAGAGGCCGCGTTTCACTGGCTCCTGTTGTTGCCAACCCAAACTGCGAGATACCCCAGCCATTTTCATTCGCCCCCCATTTCTTTAAGATGATCAACTTTTGTGTGTGTGGGTGTCTGTGCGTGTGTGAGAGAGTGAGAGTGTGTGTAACTGTGAAGATACTTGATCGAAAATGAGAACATTGTCAAAAACTGCACCAGCACGCTGAGAGATCCTCTGTCTATCGTCCCAGAACACATTCTCCGTTTTGCGAACCTTTCTACTTAAAGGCAAAACAATCAGAAACGACAATTAACAATCAATAAAACATGTTTTAGAATTGGCAATTACTTTATTCAAAAGCTATGCGTTTATATCAGCTTACTGATTCCCTCTTAATATTCCCCCTTAAACTCAATGCTCTTTACAATAACAGCCACTGTGCAAAACACGGTATGAACTTGAAATATAAAATGTATATTAAACATAAAACATAGAATCCCCTGGCTCTTTTCAGCCGAGCTGTTAGATTCGAATCCCCTGGCAGCTTCCTGGGAATCTGCGGGACAATCATTAGAGTCAACATTACAACAAAGGTGATCTTTATCTTGTTAAACATTACTGTTTGCGTTTCTGATTCTTCCAGCTTGCTGGTGAGTGGGGCTATTTAAATCCAGTAGCAAAGACGGTAAACTGTAAAAATACCGAATGCCTGTGAAATCTTGTCAGTGGCTGCTGCCTCTTTCACTGGCGAATGTGTATGAGACAGAGAATGTATGATTGTGAGTGCGAGTGTGTGTGCGTGTGAGTGGAAGTGTGTGTGAATGTGCGAGAGGGGGAATGAGCTTGTTTATGGATGTTTGAGATTGGGTGTGTATGTTGAGAGAGTGAGACTGTTTATTAGTATGTGTGTGATAGTGCGTGTGTTGTAAGTGTGAATGTGTGTCTGTATGTATCTATGATTGTGTTTTGTGTGTGTCTGTGTGTGTGTGAATGAATGAATGAGCGCATCTCTGTGTGTTTGCATGTCTGTGTGTACGTATGTGTCTGTATATTTGTATGTATGTATGATTATGTTTTGTGTGTCTATGTGCATGTGTGAGTGTGAATGAGTGAATGTGTGCATCTCTGTGTGTTTGCATGTCTGTGTGTGTACGTGTGTGTGTCTGTTTGTATGTATGTATGATTGTGTTTTGTGTGTGTGTGCGCGCGTCTGTGTTTCTGGACAAACTATTGCTCCCACTTTCCCTCTCTCATTCTGGGATTCTCGCCCTTTCGCCAGGTGATTTTCTGTCTGAATGTTGGGGTCCCAGTGGTCCCCACAAATATTGCCAACCCTGCACTGTTGGTAACCTGCAACGTTAAAGTGACTGGAATCATTAATGTTTGCAGGCAGCACAATAACCTGCGGGTATTTGTCGGGGCACTCTTGCTGTATTTGGTGGCAGGGTCCTGGGTTGATGGAGTTAATACTCGGTGCAGCCGCGGCTCCCCGAAGGCAAAGGAGATATTTGTGTAAACTCGCTAAACATTTACACTTGCTCTCCGCAGCCGCCGGAGTTGTGATCCTGGTAAATCTATAAACACCGGCTGGGTCCTGAGGAGGATGGAACCCTTAAACGGTGGAGGGGGCAAATATTCCCGGTGCCCCCCTCCCCACGACCCCCCCCCCCCTCACCGCTTTCCCAACCCAGGTCGCTGGCGTTATCCAAGTTCCGCAGGTTTGGACATTCCCAGAGTAAGGATTTCCGCTCCTACTCACTGGGAAACCATTCTCTCCAACACGCCCTGAAAATTCGGGATGATTTTACACCGTTATTTTCCTCTCTTGAACGAAAGAGTGGCGGTAAGACGCGAGAATGAATGAAACAGTTTAATTCGAGTTATCTCGCAACATAACGGGGGATCAGGATGGAGAGGTGAGTGGTCAGAAATGAAAGACAATATATAAGAAAATGTATTAGAACGGCGTTTCCTTACACATTACAATTCGGACCAAACTTAGAGCAGATTTATCTTACTCAACCTGATTCTGAATCCTGGGACAGTCCGCCGATTTCTACTCTGTACCCTGGAGAAATATTCGATACAAAACAGGCTCTGCCTCACCTTTTGCTTATATATTTTTGTCAATTAAAGATCAGTACAATTTTATTCCTAGCGCCTGATGGATTCTGTAAAATATGCGAGGAAGTGTGTCCAAATTAATGATCGAAGCAAGGGAAGGTTTTCAAAATAAAAATTCTGCCTTCAAAATCATAGAATTTCTCCTTAAATAAAATGTATTTACAGCCCGTCACACAGCACACACCTCAACTTTAACATCGCTCCACTGACCACCCCCCGCTTACTAAATCTCACCCACAAGCACAATTCTAATAGCGGTTTGACAGCAGACAGATAGATTAGAAACGGTCACCAGTCATACAAAATGCACGGCCAGTTAAAATAATTAACATTGATAAAGAAAGATTTATATAACACCTTCCTCCCTCCTTCTCCCCACCCCCACCCCCCAACCTCACCAGCCGTCCTCAGAGTTCTCTGAGATACTTGGCAAGTGTGTGGCCCCTGCTGCAATGCTGGGATCACAGGCGGCCGATCTGTACACAGCAAGATCCCAGGAGCAGCAACGTGACAGTAACCTGGGATAAATGTTGGCCAGGGAGAACTCTTCTGTAGTTTCCCCCCCCCCCCCCCCTCACCCACTAACTGTACAATTTATTGATTAAATTTGTCAAATTTAATTACAAAATATTTGAGCTGGAACATTGCAGGAAGGTCGACTTGCCTCCAAGCAGTGCGTTCTATTGTTAAGTGCCTTTACGCAATTGTAATTCTCCTGATATTTATAAATCTTTCACATCGAAACATTTCAGGGACATTCCTTCGCATCACGCCGCATTACAGTTGGTATTCACAAAGTACATTCGGCGTCGGGTATGCAGCCCGAGACTTTCCACATACTATGGGCCTCGCTTTTACAATGACATCCACCTGGGAGGCAAGCACCTCCGACAGTGCAGCACTCCCTCACTATTGCGCTGCGGTATCAGCCCAGATTTTTCCCCCCCCGCCAGAGTTTATTTATATTCGTTGGAGCACTTATCCCCGAGGGCACTTGAGAGCATTGCTGTAGCTCTGGAGTCACATTGGAGACTAGACTGGGTAAGGACGGCAGATTTCCTTCCCTCAAGGGCATTAGAATTCCAGATTATTTTAATTCCAGATTTTTTAAAATTGAATTCGGATCTACCTTGGTGAGATTGGAGCCCATGATCCTGGACTCTGAATTACTAGCCCAGTGGTAATACCAAAGCACCTCTGCCGCTCCATAGCACCATAGTATGGGAGGTCAAGCTTTCTTTGTTGCAAAAATGTACTTTATTTGTCAAATATCAAAAAAAGAACGTTACAGTCAGTTCAAAGTGGCTGTCTTGGAAAAGCAGACAGCATAATTAAGGACCCCACGCACCCCGGACATTCTCTCTTCCACCTTCTTCCGTCGGAAAAAAGGATACCAAAGTCTGAGGTCACATACCAACCAACTCACGAACAGCTTCTTCCCTGTTGCTGTCAGACTTTTGAATGGACCTACCTCGCATTAAGTTCCTAGCTATGACTGTAACACTACAATCTGCACTCTCTCGTTTCCTTCTCTATGAACGGTATGCTTTATCTGTATAGCGCGCAAGAAACAACACTTTTCACTGTTTACTAATAATAAGTCAAGTCAAATAAAAACAAAATCGAAGTGGGCCGCACACAAAATGCAGTAGTGCTCAGGTTATCTGTGTAGATCATGTTACTCTCTGAGAGATGCTACAATACAGTCATGATGTGGAAATGCCGGCTTTGGACTAGGGTGGGCACAGTAAGTAATCTCCTAACACCAGGTTTAAGTCCAACAGGTTTAGTTTTTTGAGAGCACGGAGTGTAGTCTGAAGGTCCGGATGAAAGGTCTTGGTCAGTCTGTTGAGTTGACAGATGTGTTCTTTGGTGGGATCTGCGGATAACTGTCTGTAGTGTCCCTTGTTGTTCTTTAACCTGGCGTTGTGAGACTACTTGCTGTACAATACAGTCAAGTAAACCGCCCGGACATTTCACAATCTTCACTACAAACGGTGCAAATAAATTGAAGGTATTTTTCTACACAGATCAATTATTAGCTGAGATATTTCTGCTCAGATCCTGGGTGGGAGATCAATGTAGAGCTTTAGTGATCTAGAAACTAGCTTGCCACCGGTGGGACACCAGGTTAGGCACCAGTCCTGAACTGGCCCACATGCTCCCTGGTTCTAAAACTCCTTCCGCAAGTCAACTTTTGTATTGGAATTGTATTAGACTGAGTTTGATAAAATTACTGATTGAGTAGAGAGGACAGGGGACGGATCTCCAGCAGTTAATCCGATGGGTGATTCCAAAGCAAATTGTTTCCCTACTGAGGGCCGCGGCAGCGGACACAGTCTCTGCGCTCCCGAGCTAATAATAAGCTTATAAGGGAGAGCATGCATTCTCACTAGGACATGTTTCACTTTCCATGCAGAAGGATTGGTGCATGAATCCGTTTTAAACAAAACCCCTCTTCAATCATATTCTTACAGTCCGTTCAAACGCCTCCTGTTTATTCTTCAACAGTTTGAAAATTGCATTTGTGGTTTTGTTTTTGAGCTGGCGGCTGTGCAGCGATTCATAAAAATCCTGCAGAGCAGAAAGAGGCCATTTGGCCCATCGAGTCTGCACCGACCACAATCCCACCCAGGCCCTACATATTTACCCGCTAATCCCTCTAGCCTATGCATCTCAGGACTCTAAGGGGCAATTTTTAGCACGGCCAATCAACCTAACCCGCACATCTTTGGACTGTGGGAGGAAACCAGAGTACCCAGAGGAAACCCACGCAGACACGAGGAGAATGTGCAAATTTCACATAGGCAGCACCCCAAGCCAGGAATCGAACCCAAGTCCCTGCAGCTGTGAAGCAGCAGTGCTAACCACTGCGCTACCATGCCGTCCTTACACTCCAAATATCTGCAACTCCCCACCTGACTTGCGACAGGAATGCAAACCTGTATTTGCTTGGACACAGCGAGCTCAAGAGGAGGCTATGGGCCAGTGGGCCAGTGACTAAACTATCAATTCAAACTATCAATTCAGAAACTCAGCTAATGTTCTGGGGACCAGAGTTCAAATCCCACCAGGCAGATGGTGGAATTTGAATTCAATAAAAATATCCGGAATTAAACATCTACTGATGACCTTGAAACCGTTGTTGGAAAAACCCATATGGTTCACTCATGTCCTTTAGGGAAAGAAATCTGCTGTCCTTAATTGATCTGAGCCTACATGTGATTCCAGAGTCACGGCAATGTGACTGATTCTTAACTCCTCTCCAAGGACAACTAATTATGACTGTAACACTACATTCTGCACCCTCTCCTTTCCTTCCCTATGTGGAGATGCTGGCATGGGCATAGTAAAAAGTCTCACAACACCAGGTTAAAGTCCAAAAGCTCATGATTCTAAACAAACCTGTTGGACTTTAACCTGATGTTGAGAGACTTCTTACTGTTCTCTATGAATGGTATGTTTTGTCTGTGTAGCGTGCAAGAAATTATATTTTTCACTGTAAACCAACACGTGTTAATAATAAATCAATTCAAATAGGGGGTGGGCACTAAATGTTGGCACCCTTGTCCCAAGAATGAATTAAAAATGTGCTCTTTATAACTGACCGTGAATAGGGAGAATCAAACTGGAGATCAAAGATAACATTTGTAAATAAAACTCTGATCTGTTAACAGTGAATTTTGCTGCTTTTTTGATTTTGTATACATGTTGATTTATATCACATTTGTTTGACTAGCAGGTGGCACAGTAACATAATGGTTAGCACTACTGCCTCACAGCACCAGGGACCCGGGTTCAATTCCCGGCTTGAATCACTGTCTGGGTGGAGTTTGCATGTTCTCCCCGTGTCAGTGTGGGTTTCCTCCGCGTGCTCCGGTTTCCTCCCACAAAGATGTTCAGGTTAGAAGGATTGACCATGCTAAAAAATTGACCCTTAGTGTGAGGGGGCTAGCTAGGGTAAATGACTGGGGTTATGGGGATAGACCCTGGGTTGGTGCAGACTTGATGGGCTGAATGGCCTCCTTCTCCACTGTAGGGATTCTATGATAGACAGCTGCCTTAATCCTGTTTTATTCATGCTAAGGGCCGGCTTCCTTTAGAATGTGATCCGTTTGGGTTCCCAGTGGGTTGATGAAGTTACCTGTGGGTTACTGGGGCTGGAGAGCAGGGGGCAACGCAACTGAAATGACGAAGAGTCATCCAGGGAAACTCTAACTCTGTCCTCCTCTCTCCCTCTCCACAGATGCTACCACCTGCTGAGACCTTCCAGCTTGTCTCATTTTGTTGATAGTGGTTCGCTTGGGATCAACCAGGGTTTAGTGACTCACACCCTCATCTGAAGACCATGTGTGAGCTCCAATCCCAGTCTGGGGATTTGCTAAATTCAGCAATCTAGCCCTGACACTCCAGTGCAGCACTGAGGGCGGGCCGCATGGGTGGATGTGCCATCTTTTGGTATAAACCAAGGTAATGACTGTGCTCTCAGGTGGATGTAACTCACCCCATAGGCCTGTGAAGGTCTCTCCCTGTCCTCAATTATCTTTCCCTCCCTAAAAAAGAACAGGGTCATTCTTTTGACTTGATTTGATTTTGATTTGATTTATTATTGTCACATATATTAGCATACAGTGAAAAGTATTGTTTCTTGCGTGTATACCATTCATAGAGAAGGAAAGGAGAGAGTGCAGAATGTAGTGTTACAGTCATAGCAAGGGTGTAGAGAAAGATCAACTTAATGCGTGGCAGGCCCATTCAAAAGTCTGATGGCAGCAGGGAAGAAGTTATTCTTGAGTCCGTTGGCACATGACCTCAGGCTTTTGTACCTTTTTCCCAATGGAAGAAGGTGGAAGAGAGAATGTCCAGGGTGTGTGGGGTCCTTGATTATGCTGGCTGTTTTTCCGAGGCAGTGGGAAGTGTAGACAGAGTCAATGGATGGGAGGCTGGTTTGTGTGATGGATTGGGCTACATTCAAGACTTTTTGTAGTTCCTTGCAGTCTTGGGCAGAGCAGGAGCCCATACCAAGCTGTGATACAACCAGAAAGAATGCTTTCTATGGTGCATCTGTAAAAGTTGGTGAGAGTCGAAGCTGACATGCTAAATTAGCTCACATTGCTGTTTGTGCTGGGGCGGAAATTGATGGCAGATTTCCTCCGTTCGAACAGCAATTACACTTCAAAGGTACCGCAAAGGAACGTCCCGAGCGGCGCTACATGAATGCAAATCCTCCTTCGCGGCTTGCTGGCTTCATTTCCCCCACTCGACCGCTGGAGGGCGCGGGTTTCCCGCTCGGAAGGTCAGGATAACTCCAGAGAGAGTTTTGCACAGAATCAGACCTCACAGCTCCCGCTTGTATCTTTAGATGGTGTCAAAAAAAGGGATAAAATGAGAAAACTGTCTCCTTCTGAAAGAGCTCAGTTACACGCTCTGTAACCATTAATGGCACAAGAGTGCTGGAGAACCAAACACTGTAACTGATTGTGAAAGAACTGGGTTACAGACAAGAGATTCAACAATTGGAGAATGTAAAAGACATTTGTGTGAAAATATTACCCCGGATGGGAACCTACGCGATGGATATTATTGGGTATGAAATAGACAAAAAAAGGAATATTATTTTGTGTTCCAATCTGCTGCAAATGTTGGAGATAGATGATACCCTGGGTGAAGTGTTGGAAATAGATGAAACGTAATTGCTGTGATTGTTCTAATCTCCTCATTTTGACCCCCCGATCTCACAAGCTTTCCACATTTCTGAACGAAGATATGCCGATGACCCAAATCTGAACCATCAGCAAATGAGCGGTGGCTAAATGTTACAAAAATGAACAAAAGGTCGTTGTTCCAAGACCTTTTCTCACTCGATGCTATTAGTCTGGAGAGATGAGTGTTGGACCTTAGCTGAGCCTTTCCTCCACTGTGACCTGTCGATAGGTATCCCTGTTTCGAGATCTATTGGCATCACCATGTCTCCACTGAGGTCTCTCTATATTTAAACTGTAATCCACCCTGGTTAGTCTTTCGATATTATAAATTAAATATAACGAGAATAGCTCGGAATTAAATACACCCACTGATTACAAATCTCCAAAGCTTTAACATTTACTAATTAATGGTTAATTATCCGGTGAAGTGTTCGGGTCAATAATTATGGCACAATGTGGTGGATTTGTATAAAACGTTCATCAAGTGGTCAATTCCTCTGCTAATTTTCGAATTATTTTGGTGATTTCTCCACAAATAACAATTCTGAATCATAATTGAGAAGCGAATTGTCCGCACCAGCCAGGCGTGGATGTGTCATCTGGGGTAACACTGGGATGGAGATGCCCGCTGTTTTCTATCAGTAACACTAACCTAGACTCTCACACCTGCTGGAATCAGATGCAGTAAATTTACATCCAATCCAAGGAGAGGGCGGAAGAAGAACCCAAACATTTCATAGCGCATCTTATTTATTTACAAGACTTGTCGCCGATAGCAATATCGCTGTCTCTCCACAATGTTGCACTGTTGCAAAAACATAAGGGTTGACTGTTTAAAATATTTACAGATCCCTTTCTAGAATGTTGCGGGATTAAGATTACAGAATCATTAAGCAATGTTACATTCACCAGTTTTAAACTAGTAAAAGGTTGCTCAAGCCATCCACTCTCACTGAATCTTAATCACATTCTGCTGATTAATTTGATGGCAATTTATACCTTTACAGGATCATAGAACATTACAGCACAGAAACAGACCTTTTGGCCCTTCTTGGCTGTGCCGAACCATTTTTCTGCCTAGTCCCACTGACCTGCACCTGGACCATATCCCTCCACACCCCTCTCATCCATGTACCTGTCCAAGTTTTTCTTAAATGTTAAAAGTGAGTCCGCTTTCACCTAACAGCTCATTCCACACTCCCACCACTCTCTGTGTGAAGAAGCCCCCCCAATATTCCCTTTAAACTTTTCCCCCTTCACCCTTAATCCATGTCCTCTAGTTTTTTTTCTCCCCTAGCCTCAGTGGAAAAAGCCTGCTTGCATTCACTCTATCTATACCCATCATAATTTTATACACCTCTATCAAATCTCCCCCCATTCTTCTATGCTCCAGGGAATAAAGTCCTAACCTGCTCAGCCTTTTTCTGTAACTCAGTTTCTCAAGTCCCAGCAACATCCTTGTAAACCTTCTCTGCACTCTTTCAATCTTATTAATATCCTTCCTGTAATTAGGTGACCAAAACTGTGCACAATACTCTAAATTTGGCCTCACCAATGTTTCATACAGCCTCACCATAACATTCCAACTCTTGTACTTAATACTTTGATTTATAAAGGCCAATGTTCCAAAAGCACTCTTTACGACACTATCTACTTGTGACACCACTTTTAGGGAATTACGTATCTGTATTCCCAGATTCCTCTGTTCTGCTACACTCTTCATTGTCCTACCATTTACCTTGTATTTTCCACCTTGGTTTGCCCTTCCAAAGTGCAATACCTCACACTTATCTGCATTAAACTCCATCTGCCATTTTTCAGCCCATTTTTCTAGCTGGCCCAAATCTCTCTGCAAGCTTTGAAAACCTACCTCACTGTCCACTCCATGTCCAATCTTTGTATCATCAGCAAATTTGCTGATTCAATTTACCACATTATCATCCAGATCATTGATATAGATGACAAATAACAATGGACCCAGCACTAATCTCTGTAGTCACAGGCCTTCACTCAGAGAAGCAATCCTCCACTACCACTCTCTGGCTTCTTCCATTGAGCCAATGTCTAATCCAATTTACTACCTCTCCATGTATACCTAGCGGCTGAACCTTCCTAACTAACCTCCCATGCGGGATCTTGTCAAAGGCCTTACTGAAGTCCATGTAGGCAACATCCACTGCCTTCCCTTTGTCCACTTTCCTGGTAACCTCCTCAAAAAACTCTAATAGATTGGTTAAACATGACCTACCAAGCACAAAGCCATGTTGACTTTCCCTAATAAGCCCCTGTCCATCCAAGTATTTGTAGATCCTATCTCTTAGTGCTCCTTCCAATAATTTACCTACTACTGATGTCAAATTTACTGGCCTATAATTTCCCGGATTAATTTTTGAGCTTTTTTTAAACAACGGAACAACATGAGCTATCCTCCAATCATCCGGCATCTCACCCGTGGATACCCACATTTTAAATATATCTGCCGGGGCCCCTGCAATTTCAATACTAGTCCCTTTCAAGGTCCGAGGGAATACTCTATCCAGTCCTGGGATTTACCTCCTCTGATTTGCCCAAGCACCTCCTCCCCTTTAATCTGTATAAGTTCCACTGCGACTGTGTATAAGGTAGATTGAGAAGAGAAAAGGGTTAAAATTGGGACACGTAACTAGAAATCAGTTGAAGGATAAACTGGTTATGGAAAGGGCCTGAGGTGAGGGTGACAAGGCTCACCGAAACTAATGGTCACGTTAAAGAAACTGCTAATCGATAATTGTGGTTCTGGCTTTGGAGGGCAGGGCCTTATTGATTGGCCTTTTGTTCTTGAAAGTAATCTAATCAAAATGTAACAATACAGCTATGCCCTTATTGGCAAACGGAAGTATGTGGATGCTCCCCCGTCTTGTACAACTGAAACTGTTTGTAAGCCAGACAGAGACTCACGAACCCATGCTTGATGCGCATGGTCTAGCGGTCTCTACTCCGGTGCAATAAAGAAGGTTTGCAGAGAAACCTGTGTCTCATCAGTTTTTGATCCAACTTCCGAAAGCAAATTCCACACCATGATCTCCCTACTTGTTTGCCTTATTTCTGTAGACTCCATGCCAGTTTCCTTAGTAAATACAGATGAAAAAAAACCCATTTAATATCTCCCCCATTTCTTTTAGTTCCATACAAAACTGACCACTCTGATCTTCAAGAGGACCAATTTTATCCCTTACAATCTTTTTGCTCTTAATATACCTGTAGAAGCTCTTAGGCTTATCCTTCACCTTGACTGCCAAAGCAACCTCATGTCTTCTTTTCACCCTCTTGATTTCTTTCTTAAGTAGTTTCTTGCACTTTTCATACTCCTCAAGCATCTTATTTGTTCCCTGTTGCCTATACATGTCATACATCTCTCTCATCTTCTTTATCAGAGTTCCAATATCCCTCAAGAACCAAGGTTCCTTATTCTTAATCACTTTGCCTTTAATCCTGACAGGAACATACAAACTCTGCACTCTCAAAATTTCTTCTTTGAAGGTCTCTCACTTGCCAACACATCCTTGCCATAGAACAGCCTGTCCCAATCCATGCTTTTTAGATCATTATGCAGCATTAATCTAGATTCTGTTTTTCATCATTTCCATATTTTCTGACTGGCATTTCATAAACCAGCAAACATTTAACTCTGGGAAATACTAACATTCTCTCTCACATACAAACCAACAGACACACTCTCTCACACACTCCCTCTCTCACACACAAACAAACAACCCTCTCTTACACACAAACATTCTCTCTCATAGAAACATCAGCAAACACACACACACACCATGAACCCAAACTCTCTCACGCACTCTTTCACATACACACACACTCTCTGTCTCACAAACACTCTCACACACACAAACTCTCTCTCACACAAACATTCTCTCTCACACACACATGAGCAAACGCACACATGCACTCACACACCACAAAGCAGTCTCTCACACACACAAACTCTCTCACACACTCTTTCACATACACACACTCTCACACACAATCTCTCTCACACACTCAATCATTCTCACTCATACACACAATCTCTCTCACTCGTACAAACATTCTCTCTCTCACACACAAACACTTTCTCTCACACACAATCTCACACATACAAACACTTTCTCTCACACACACAAACTCTCACACAAACATTCTCACTTACACAAACAAACAAACATTCTCTCACACACACACAATCTTTCTCACACATACAAACATTATCACTCACACACGCAATCTCTCTCACACACATAAACAATCTCTCTCACACACATAAACAATCTCTCTCGCACATATAAACACTCTCACACATGAACAAACAATCTCTCTCTCACACACAAACCATCTCTCTCTCACACACGCAATTTCTCTCACACACACAAACACTCACACTCGCAAACACACTCTCTCTCGCACATATAAACACACACACACACAAACACATTCGCTCTCTCACACACACACATACATTTTTAAAAGTTTTTAAAAATGTATTCATGGGATGTAGGTGTCACTGGCTAGGCCAGCATTTATTGCCCATTTCTAACTACCCTTGAGAAGGTGGTGATGAGCTGCCTTCTTGAACTGCTGCAGTCTATGTGGTGCAGGTACACTCACACAGCTGTTAGGGAGGAAGCTCCAGGATTTTGACCCAGTGACAGTGAAAGAGAGGTGATAGATTTTCTAAATGGGATGGTGAGTATCTGGGAGGGTTGTTCATACAGAGGGGACACATTGGTGAACTGAGCCTTTTGGAATACACTGTCAGGATGCTGAGAACAATATCAATGGTCTGACCCCTGTCATGATGCTGAACCTTCTGAAACAGTCCATGTGGTGAAGGTTGTCAGGTTGAGATGGTGTTTGACTTGGAGGGAGTTTTACAGGTGGGGGTGTCCCCACATGGCTGCTGCTGTTACGCTTCTAGAAACAGAAGGTGACAAGTTTTTAAGGTGTTGTAGGAGAGGCTTGGCTATTGGCTACAGTGCATCTTCCAGATGACACACAACCACTGTTACTGTGTGCTGGTGGTGGCGGCAGTGAGTGCTGAAGATAGTGGGTGGGATGCCCATCAAGAGGTGAGCTTCATGCATGTTACTGGAGCTGCACTAATCCAGACATTGTGCCACCTGGTTCCTGGCCTGTGTCTGTGTCGAGTGGTGTAGAGGCTTTGGTTCTTGGGTTCGATTCCCGGCTTGGGTCACTGTCTGTGTGGAGTTTGCATGTTCTCCCCATGTCTGCATGGGTTTCCTCCGGGTGCTCCAGTTTCCTCCCACAATGCAAAAGATGTGCTGGTTAGGGTACATTGGCCGTGCTAAATTCTCCCTCAGTGTACCCGAACAGGTGTCGGAGTGTGACGACGAGGGGATTTTCACAGTAACTTCATTGCAGTGTTAATGTAAGCCCACTTGTGACACTAGCAAATAAATAAGGGAAGGCACTCCCTACAGGATGCCCAGCACCTGCCCCACAGTAGTGACAGTGCTTATGGCTGGTTCTGTTCGGTTTCTCAGAGTGATGCAATTTGTTGATACTCACTTTGGTTCCACTGCTCACCACCCCTTCTCTGTTAACTAGAGACCACCTTCACGGATTCTTTCCTCCTGCAGCATTTGCTCTGGATTCCAGGGTTGGAGGTAGCCTCCAGTGTATGCAGGGGTGGGTTTGGGGTACAGGGAGGAGCTGGAATCGACAGCACCCCGCGTTATACTGAGGCTCAGTGGTTGAGATGAGAATGCAGTGCGGTCTATAGGCTCAAACTGACTGCTGCATCTCTGCCGCCCCATCCTTACCAAACACCCAGGCTACCTCTGACAGAGGAGAACAGCCAATGATTCACTCTTGAACAGGTAAGAAAGGATTCATTCCGCCCTCTCTCCCAAATCAATTACATCTCAGGCAGCAGTGTCCCTTATTTCTCCTGTAATGTTCCTTACATCATGTAGGTCATACGTTTAAGGTGAGAGGGGAGAGATACAAAAGGGTCCAGAGGGGTAATTTTTTTCACACAGAGGGTGGTGAGTGTGTGGAACAAGCTGACAGAGGTAGTAGTAGAGGCGGGTACAATTTTGTCTTTTAAAAAAGCATTTAAACAGTCACATGTGTGCTATGGGTATAGAGGGATAGGGGCCAAATGCGGGCAATTGGGATTATTTTAGGGGTTTAAAAAAAGGGTGGCATGGCCAAGTTGGGCCGAAGGGCCTGTTTCCATGCTGTAAACCTCTATGACTCGATGATGTACCAATGCATAAGTTCAAGTGGCAGCTAATGAAATAAACAGTGGCTTCAGAGATGGATGCAAAAATATGCGCCTTCTGGAACTTTCCAACAGGATAATTAAAGCCAGTGCTGGTTAAATAGGGACTGAGGATTTTTGAAAGCCCAGCTATTTAAAAGACACGTTTTATTTATTAGTTGAATGGATTACATTCAACACCTGTTTAAACCTCCGAATAAGTATTTCCCGTTCCAGTTTCCTCCGATCCAACACTGTTTAGAGGGAACAGCGCACCCCATGTGCCAGTAATACAATTCTAATGTATTTACCGCGACAGACTGCTCTCTCCCCCAGCTATAAGGTAATTTCGATACGGGATACGCAGTGAATTATCCAGTCAACCTCTTTACAATCACTTTCAGCGAGGTCAGTCCCGCCCAGCCACACTTATCCAGTCTCACAGATATGTAGAATTAGGTGGAAATGCACAAATATACTCAGGCGTTTTGTAATCAGAAATATACACCAGATGCATGCACATGTACAGCTGCAGTCAGGTATATAGACAAACTTGGACGCAAATAGTATAAAGGTTGACACAAATACTCTCGCAAAACTTGCACAATGGGATATAACTGGTGGACACAGTTACACTGATGCACAGAGACACAGTTGTACACAGACCCCAACTTGTAATTGAGGCATATAAAGCCAAACTCAAAGACTTTGGTATCTATTCAACAAGTACACGGAGTACAACACATGCACACGCAGATAGGAAGAGACATATCCATACACATATGACAGCCACACACATATACATACATACTCATACACACAGATATACACACAGATAGATATACACACATACACCGGCAGCCACATGCACGTACACAGATATACACACAGATGTACACACGTACATACACATATACACACGCTCACACAGATATACACACACACAGGCAGCCACACGCACACACACAGATATACACACAGATGTACACACGTACATACACATATACACACGCTCACACAGATATACACACACAGGCAGCCACACGCACACACACAGATATACACACAGATGTACACACGTACATACACATATACACACACGCTCACACAGATATACACACACACAGGCAGCCACACGCACACACACAGATATACACACAGATGTACACACGTACATACACATATACACACGCTCACACAGATATACACACACACAGGCAGCCACACGCACACACACAGATATACACACAGATGTACACACGTACATACACATATACACACACGCTCACACAGATATACGCACATACACTGGCAGCCGCACGCACACACACAGATATACACACAGATGTACACACGTACATACACATATACACACACGCTCACACAGATATACGCACATACACTGGCAGCCGCACGCACACACACAGATCTACACACAGATATACATACATACGCATATACACACACAACGGCAGCCACACACATACACACACATACATGAACACACAGACATACACACAGATACGCACACAAACATATACATATACACAAACACGCCATGCACAAGCACACACAGAGATGCACAGATACACACGCACGCATACATAAACACATACATGTACACAAATACGCCATGCACAAGCACACACACACAGATGCACAGATACACACGCACGCATACACAAACACACACATATACACAAACACACCATGCACAGGCACACACATATACATATATTTATGCACACGCACAGTGGCACAGGAGAAACTGAGTGAATGTTGGTGATAGATTGCAATGTTCGATGTTCATTATTTAGAATGGTGATGAAGTGGTTTCCAGTTTGAATTCAGTGAGTTGCAGACTCTGGTTCAGATTCCGCAGCATTTTACCACGTTCGCTGTTTATCTTTTTGTCAATAACCCTTGCTTTCCGCTCGATTGTTAAAGAAAGCTGTCTCGCCATCAGGGGTGCATCCTTTCTGTTTTCCGAATGATTGAGATTGGGGTTAATAAATTTCTGAACGAAATGATTGCGCTTTCGTTACAACTTAAAGCAGGCGGGTGGAGAAAACACAGGTTAACAACAAGTGAGCAGCTTCTGTCTACCCTCCCGCCCCCACCCCCCACCAGCACTCACCCCCCCAGGCTGCCGGACCTTTCAAACAGAATAGGAAATCCAATCCTCCCGACAAGAGGACACGGCATGTACACGAGTACATGTGCACACCTTGTGTGTACACGGAAACTGACACACTTGCTCCTCCCAGGAATGAAGAGAGTGTGAAAAAGGTGGAAGAAATCGAACCAGAGAAATGAGACAGCACAGAAAGGAGGCCATTCGGCCACTCTTGACTCTGCCGACCCAAAGACACCCTTTGAATTGGATCCTTACTCTCTCTTGCTGCAGTTGGTTGGGTTTTATGGTCTGTGTGATCCGCTGGGAAATTCCGCCTGTACACAGGGACATACCGAATTTTGTTTCTTTGGCTAAAACATCCGCCGTAGAGGTGTCCCGATTGGAAGGGTCCCTCGGTGGAGGAAGGTCATTCCGTAGTTCTGGGGCTAGGGCAGCCTCCTTGCCACATGCTCCGGGTTCGCCATAGAAGGGTCAGGGAAGGTGCGTTTACAACTCTGCCAAACAGGCTGCAAACCTGCTAGTAAATCCTCCCAGCACATAGGAGTGTGATAACATAGGAACAGAATCAGGAGGAGGCCTTTCGGCCCTTCGAGCCTCCTCTCCCATTCCTAATGATCATGACTGATCATCAAACTCAGTATCCTGATCCCCCTTTCCCTATATCATCGAATCTTCGAATCCCCACAGAGCACACGGAGGCCATTCGGCCCATCGAGCTTGTACGGGCAACAATCCCACCCAGGCCCTATCACCCACGTATTTAGCCCACTAATCCTCCTGACACTAAGGGGCAATTTAGTACGACCAATCTTTGGATACTAAGGGGCAATTTAGCATGGCCAATCCACCTAACCTACACATCTTTGGACACTATGGGGCAATTTAACATGGCCAATCCACCTAACCTGTACATCTTTGGACACTAACAGGCAATTTAATATGACCAATCCACCTAACCTGCACATCTTTGGACACTAAGGGGCAATTTACCATGGCCAATCCACCTAACCTGCACATCTTTGGATACTAAGTGGCAGTTTAGCATGGCCAATCCCACTAACTTGCACATCTTTGGATACTAAGGGGCAATTTAGCATGACCAATCCACCTAACCTGTACATCTTTGGAGACTAACAGGCAATTTAATATGACCAATCCACCTAACCTGCACATCTTTGGACACTAAGGGGCAATTTAGCATGGCCAATCCCCCTAACCCACACATCTTTTGGACGGCGGGAGGAAACCAGAGCACCCGGAGGAAACCCATGCAGACACTGAGGGAACGTGCAAACAGGGTGGCACAGTGGTTAGCACTGCTGACTCACAGCACCATAGACCCAGATCTGATTCCCAATTTGGATCACTGTCTGTGTGGAGTTTGCATGTTAGAAATCATAGAAACGCTACAGAGCAGAAAGAGGCCATTTGGCCCATCGAGTCTGCACCGACCACAATCCCACCCAGGCCCTACCCACATATTTACCCACTAATCCCTCTAACCTAGGCATCTCAGAACACTAATGGGCAATTTTAGCATGGCCAATCCACCTAACCCGCACACCTTTGGACATGTTTTCCCCATGTCTGAATGGGTTTCCTCCGGGTACTCCGGTTTCCTCCCACACTCCAAAGACATGCAGGTTAGGTGGATTGGCCAGGCTAAATTGCCCATTAATGTCAGGGGAATTAGCTAGGGCAAATGCATGGGCTAATTGCCTGGGTGAAATTGTGGTCTATGCAGTCTCGATGGGCTGATTGGCCTCCTCCTGCACTGTAGGATTCAATACAGATAATCACCCAAGGCCGGCATCAAACTTTGGAGCTGTGAGGCAGCAGTGCTAACCACTGTGCCGTCCATATGCCTTTAGCCCCAAAAGCTATATCTAATTTCTTCTTGAAATAACACAAGGGATGGAAGAGATTCCTGTTTCAGACAAGCGATGGAAATACATTGGCGCTGTACCATCACTATTCACAGCTCTACAGGATGCTAAGCTGCTGTGCTAAACTCTAACCGTAACACAGACAACGATTTCCACTCCCTTAAAAGGTAAACGTTTATTTATTAGTCACAAATAAGGCTTTACATTAACACTGCAACGAAGTTACTGTGAACTCCTAGTCACCCACCAGTGGATTCTGGTCAGGATTGGGATTGATCCCTCCAGTGAATCAAAAACTCCGTAAATATGCCCCCAAACTGTTCAAAAAATTCCAACAGCAATAGAACAATTTATTACACAATTATTTCACCCGATATATTACAACACAACCTTTGCCACAGCTCAGAACTCGGCCTCCCCACACTTTAATCAAAATGGAATTCAGTTTTACTTTCTTTGGCGTAAACCTCGAACGGTTTTGGAGAATTTCGGGCCGCTTTTCATTTTTTTTTAAAATTAAAAATAAAACTAAGTGGCTTTAACACGGATAGTGTTCGATACATTCACTCGGGGCAAGGTGGAATAGGAGCCGGGCTGATTGCTGTTGTAGCATCAATGATGCATCACTGCATTAATAAGATTTGACCAGGGAGAGAGGGTGAGAGAGAGAAGAGGCCCTGCATTCTATGCACACACAATCTTAGCAAGTACACTGCCCTCTCGGGTATATTTATTTATAATCTGACAGGGAACGAGCGTGCTTTGCCCAACGAAAATTAAGGATAAAATTAATATACAGGTTACATGAGATAATAACACGCACTCACATCACAGAGGGGGGAGAAACACTCGATAGAGACTGGAACAGTATAAGGATAAACTAATACACAAAATATCCAGTTATAAACAAGATTTAGTGAGCTGGGGGCATTTGTAAAGTACATTTGCTTTAATGTGCAGGCCGGGATTTCTAGAGTATTAAAAAAACAATTAAGGTATCTTTAAATAATGGATTTGTCTTTCAGTAGCATTTTTCCTCACCTATTTGCAAATGATCCCACGGATGATTCCGTACAGCCAAACATACCTGTCTGGTAGGGATTTGGGGGAATCTTACAAGTGTATAGATCACTCAAGATTGGATCTTAAATTAAGTATTAATTGTAAATTGACAGCCTTCGATTTAAGTGCTGCAAAATGAACATTGCAATTCGCTCCAAGCTGCTGTATTTGAACCGACTGCAGGGGCAGCGAGGCTGGCTGTAGGCAGGCGGGCTGGGGCAGCTTTACCGAGGTCCATTGTTGGGAGGCTGGAGTTGTCTTGAATGGGGACGCGCCTGGGAAGCAGCAGCTGGTCCCCGGGCGTGCCTTCAGGGCAGGGTGCCGGGGAAGATGCCGAGAGCTCTAATCCCACTTTATCCAGGAAAGGCGGGCTGTCAGATCTGCAAGGGAACACAAAAACAAGCAGGGGGGACAAAATAGGTGGCTTTAAATACATTTCAATGAGCATTTACTTTGCCAGCCAAGTAATTAGTCCCTCATTTGAAAGGAACAATTTAATTCATTGAATTCACCCAGAGCAACAGAATCAACTTGGTTAACTGTAGCCGCACCTAATTGCTGGATGGAGGTGAATCCTCCTTTTTCTGGATTGCAGGGGCAAATGTTCAGACAGCTGGGATATTAATAAAAAGGTATCCAAGAAAGTGTAACAAAGACATCCTGGCAGATTTACCTCGCTCCCAATGTATTGGCATCGATCTATGCTGATTTGTTAACAAGTATGAGGCTACACAAAATAATCTCATTCACTGTGCCAGGAAACTAGTCTTCTTCCATAAGAAACCAAGTATCCTGGATCAGGCCAACCAATCATCTTTACCATCCACTGCCACGCTAATCGAATGATGCAGTTTGAATCGATGCAAAGGGTTCTCTTTTGACCCCAAACGCTCCCAGTGTAGTGGAAGGGCAGCACGATGGCACAGTGGTTAGCGCTGCTGCCCCACAGTGCCAGGGAACTGGGTTCAATTCCCAGCTGGGGTCACTGTCTGTGTGGAGTCTGCACGTTCCTCCGGGTGCTCCGGTTTCCTCCCACACTCCAAAGATGTGCAGGTTCAGTGGATTGGCTGTGCTAAATTGCCCCTTAATATCCAAAGATATGCGGGTTAGGGGGATTGGCCATTCTAAATTGTTCCTTAGTGTCCAAAGACATATAGGTTAAGTGGATTGGCCATGTTAAATTATCTCCTAGAGTCAAAAGATGAGCTGGTTAAGTGGATTAGCTATGGTAAATGTGTAGGGTTATGGGGATAGGACCTGGGTGTGATACTCTTTTGGAGAGTTGGTGCAGACTCAATGGGCTGAATGGCCTCTTTCTGCACTGAGGGGGTTCTATGAAGTTGGGGAAAGGAACATTTTGGCAGAATTGTATGATAAGTAGAGGAGGTGATCTCCCAATATTGATCTTCTAACTGACTGGCTGTAGCTCCTTCTGAAAACAGAATACTTCTCTGCTCAGCCAGTCAATTTTTTGAACTTCTTTTATAGACTTTAGTAATGGGTATAGGAATATAGGAGCAGAAGTAGACCATTCAGCCCTTCCAACTTGCTCCACCATTCAACCAGGTCATGGCTAATCTTCCATTTCAACACCACCACCCTGCACTGTCTGCATATTCTTTGGTATCATTGGTCTCCAGCAATTATCACTCTCTGTCTTGGTCATTCTCAGTGACTGAGCTTCCATAGCCCTCTGGGCTAGAGAATTCTGAAGATTCACCATCCTTCAAATGAAGAAATTCCTCCTCATCTTAGCCCAATTGTGCAGTTTAGCCGGATTAGCCCGGCTTACTACTAATCCTGTCAGGCCCCTTAAGAATTTTGTCAATTTCAATGACATCACCTCTCATTCTTCCAAACTCAAAATAATATTGGCCCAATCTCCTGAAAGTATAATCCCACTGTCCCAGGTATCAGTCCAGAAAATGTTCACTGCTCTCTCTCTATGACAAGTATATCCTTCCTTAGGTAAGGGGCCATGTCTGTACAGAATTACCCCAAGTGCAACCTAACAAATGTTCTATAAAATTCAGCAGGACATCTTGATTCCTGTTCTCAAATCCTCTTGTGACAAAGGCCAACAAGCCATTTGCCTTCCTAATTGATTGCTGTATCTGCATCTTAGCTTTAGTGACTTATGAATAAGGAATCACGGGCTAATCCGGCTAAACTGCACATCTTGGGCATGAAGGCACAGCTTAGCATGGCCAAACCACCTAACTTGCAAATCTTTGGAGGAAACTGGAGGAAACCCATGCAGACACGGGCAAACTCTACAAAGATGGTCACCCAATGTTGGAATCAAACTTGGATCTCTGGCTCTGCGAAATATGAAATATGGTTTGGAGTCAATATCCACTTAGAACACATTCCTTTGGACTTCTAAACTTCCCAACCTCTCCCCATTTAAGAAATACTCTGCAACTCCATTCTGCCTATCAAAGTAGACAAGCTTTCACTTATCCACAGCATATTCCACCCATTGTTTTCTTGGAATATATTCACCAGTGAATTCACTGGACAAGTATTCAAATGTCCTTAAGTGTGGTTGCATGTGCAAAACTCAGCTTTGTCTACTGGGAAGATAATATAGAGTTGTCATAGTGAGATTTATTTTATACTGAAGGTATATACTCTCTATAATTTTTCGCTCCACTAATCTTAAAAACTGAATGTTCAGGTTTGGAGTGTCTGCAGTTTCTTGAGAGTTGTTGCCTTTGGCTGAACATTCACACCAGAATTGCACATTTGGAAATGTTCAGTTAGATAACTCACTTGTATTAGCTATCTCTGTTCTAAATGGATATTCAAACCATATTTCATATTTCACAGAGCCAGGGACCCGGATTTGACTCCAGTCTTAGGTGACTGTCTGTGTGGAGTTTGCATGTTCTACCCGTGTCTGCATGGGTTTCTTCCAGTTTCCTCCAAAGATGTGCATGTTAGGTGGTTTGGCCATGCTAAGTTGTGTCTTAGTGTCCCAAGGTGTGTAGCTTAGATGGATTAGCTGTGGTAAGTATACAGGGTTACAGGAAGACAGCCTGAGTCAGGGCAGACTCGATGGGCTGTAAGATCTATTTCTGCATTGTAAGGATTCTATGATTCTGTGATCCTATGATTCTATGGAGTGGCACAGTGGCACAGTGGTTAACACTGCTGCTTCACAGTGTCAGGGGCCAGGGTTCGATTCCCGGCTTGGGTCACTGTATGTGTGGAGTCTGCACATTCTCCCCGTGTCTGCATGGGTTTCCTCCGGGTGTTCCGGTTTCCTCCCACAATCCAAAGATGCGTGGGTTAGGTTGATTAGCTATGCTCCTTAATGTCAGGGGGACTGGCCAGAGTAATTGTACAGGGTTATGTGGATAGGGCCTGGGTGGGATTGTGGTTGGTGCAGTCTCAGTGGGCTGAACTTCTGTACTGTAGGGATTCCATGTTTCTATAATTCTACGATTTATAATAGTGCCACTGCTGTTAAATATGATTCTTCTTAATGGTTGGATTGGACTTTATGGGGAACGCTGATATGGTGGACATGCCCAGACAGGGACTAACCCCAGCTGCTGAGAGTCAGGCTTCTTACAGTAAACTGGTGCCGTGGACTTTCCCAGTTTGTTCACAGGAATTAAGGGGCATTACTGAAGAATTTGGAACAGTGTCAAAATTATTAGAGAGTGCGGGCGTGTGGCTAAGAATTGAAACAGGGCATGGAACTGGACACATGATCCTGGGGAAGTGGGAGAATGTTGGACTTGTGGAAAAGCAGATCCACGTCCATGAAAGTCAACACTTGGAAAGATCAACTATTCTAAAACTAGCCTCAATCCGAATTCTTGTTGAGAGGGGGGCTATCCTGGGAACATCACCAGATATCGGGAGAAGACAGCATAAGGAAAAACAAACAACAAGCTCATTAGCTTAAATAGTCTTCCCTGTTCCTAAGCCCGTACCAGTTCTTCTGTCAAATGAAATGAAGATGATTTTTAATTCCAGTTTCTTATCCATTTACTTCTGGTTATAATGAAATAATAAAGGTAATGATAGAGACAGGGAAGAAACAGCTTCCATTGTTAGGAGGGCTACAGTTCTTAACTAATTGATAAAAAAAAAACCAGAAGGCAGGATTATAGAATCCCAGAATGGGGATGGCATAGAAGAAGACCATTTGGCCCATTATGTCTACACCAGCTCTCCGTGTCCTGCTATTCTCCCATCTTCTCCCTGCAACCCTGCACCTTCTTCCTTTTCAGGTAAGAATCCAACTCCCTCTAGAAAGCATCAGTTGAATCTGTCTCCACCACACACTCGGACAGTGCATTCTAGATCCTAACCACTCGCTGTGTGAATCTGTCTCCAATACACTCTCAGACAGTACATTCCAGATCCTAACCACTTGCTGTGTGAATCTGTCTCCACCACACTCTTAGACAGTGCATTCCAGATCCTAACCACTCACTGTGTGAATCTGTCTCCACCACACTCTCAGACAGTACATTCCAGATCCTAACCACTCGCTGTGTGAATCTGTCTCCACCACACTCTCAGACAGTACATTCCAGATCCTAACCACTCCGTGCATGTAAAAGATTTTTCATGTGTCTTCATTGTTTCTTTTGCTGATTACCTTAAATCTATGTCCTCACATTTTAATCCTTCTGCCAATGGGAACAGTTTCTCCCTATCTACCCTGCTGAGAGCCCTCATGATTTTGAAAACATAAAGCAATCCAACCAATCCGTAAAAAAATGAAGATATTTTAATTTTTTTGTATGGTGTTATGGGGAGAATATTCAGCCTGAAAGGGGAAACTGAATAATAACTTCCATCAGGAAATTGGATAAGTCATAGAATCTTAGAATCCATACAGTGCAGAAGGAAACTATTCAGCCCATCGAGTCTACATCATCAACAATCCCACCCAGGTCCTATCCCTGTAACCCTACTTATTTACCCTGTTAATCTCCCTGAACTAGGGTCAATTTAGCATGGCCAATCAACCTAACCTGCACATCTTTTGGAGCATGGGGAGAAACCAGAGCATCCAAAGGAAACCCACACAGACACGGGGAGAATGTGCAAACTCCATACAGACAGTTACCCAAGGCTGGAATCAAACCTGGGTTCCTGGGGCTGTGAAGTAGCAGTGCTAACCACTGTGCCATCGATTTAAGAACATAAGAACATAAGAAATAGGAGCAGGAGTAGGCCATCTAGCCCTTCGAGCCTGCCCCGCCATTCAATAAGATCATGGCTGATCTGTCGTGGCTCAGTTCCACTTTCCCGCCCTCTCCCCATAACCCTTAATCCCCTCTCTTATCAAGAACCCATCAACCCGCTTCTTAAAAATATTTAGCGAGGCAGCCTCCACCACTTCAACGGGCAGAGAATTCCAGAGATTCACCACCCTTTGAGTGAAGAAGTTCCTCCTCAACTCCGTTCTAAACCGCCTCCCCTTTATCTTGAGGCTGTGCCCCCTAGTCCTACTGTCTTTTTTGAGCGGGAAGAGTCTCTCCACCTCTATCCTATCCATCCCATTCATCATCTTATACGTCTCAATGAGATCTCCCCTCATTCTTCTAAACTCTAACGAGTACAAGCCTAGTTTATTCAGCCTCTCCTCATAGCTCAATCCCCTCAACTCCGGTATCAGCCTAGTAAACCTCCTCTGCACTCCCTCCAGGGCCAAAATATCCTTGCGCAGGTGCGGCGCCCAAAACTGCACACAGTACTCCAGCTGCGGCCTCAGAACCTGGGTCCCTGGAACAGTAGCTGAGTTTCTGGATTAATTGCCTAGCGATAATACCACTTGGCCATTGCTTCCTCTCAAGTAACATTGCAACCCATGTCAAGTCCAAGAAATCTGGTGTATCAATATGTCAGCTATTTCTAGCTCTGCATCAATCCAGCTCTTCATAGAACATAGAACATAGAACATTACAGCGCAGAACAGGTTAATTGACAATTAATTAATATGACAATTCAAGCTCTTAATCTCTTCCAGATTGGCCCAATCCAATTCTCTCCTGGCTAACTTCCCATTCTCCACCTTCTAGAAGCATCATGAAATCCAAACCTTTACTGCGTGTGTCCAATCAACATTGAGTTTCACTCACTCATCAGCCCTGTGCTCACTTGCCTACCTTAGATTCAAATTAGAAAAACCTTGCCTCATTCAGTTCCAATGCCTTCATGGTCTCAACCTTTTCCATGTCTGTAACCATCTCCAATAATCCAAGAACGCTGTCATCTCCAATCCCTGGCCATTTATACACTCATACATCCTCTCACTGCTGGCTGTGACTTCAGAGGCTAAACCTCTTTGACTTGCCATATCTTCCTCCTTCTTTTAAGATCGTTCTTAAGATCCCTAAAATCCTTCTTCCACCACTGCTCTTCAAAACCCTTCCTTTGAATGGCTGTTCACCTTGCCATGCCCTCCTGTGAGCTAATATGGGAAGGTGTCTCTGTATGGTGCTGTATAAATCTCTCTTCTTGGTTCACTGGTGCCCATCAGTTGGTGGCTTTCTGACCTCGGAATTGGAAAACTATAGATTCAAGTTTTACTCTGGAAATATCAGTGTAATGAACTTGACTTATGTCCCAGTGCAGTAGGGAGGGAATGCCGCCCTGTTGGAGATGTTATCTTTCAGAAGAGGCATTTAACTGATGTCCTATCCCCTCTCTTGGGTGGGTGTAAAGGGATCCCAGGGTACCATCTACTCTGCAAGGAGTTTGCAACCAACACTTATCTACTTCTCAGTCAACAGCACTAAAACAAGAAACCCTGATGTGATTAGGTGGCACAGTGGTTAGCACTGCTGCCTCACAGTGCTAGGGTTCGATTCACACCTTCAGTCATTATCTGTGTGGAGTTTGCATGTTCTCCCTGTGTCTGCATGGCTTTCTTCTGGGTGCTCTGGTTTCCTCCCACAGTCTGGAAGATGTGCTGGTTAGGTGCATTGGCCATGCTAAATTCTCTCAGTGTACTCGAACAGGCACTGGAGTGTGGCGACTCGGAGATTTTCACAGTAACTTCATTGCAGTGTTAATGTAAGCTTATTTGTGACTAACAAATAAACTTTAAACTTTAAAATCATTAAAAATTGATTGTTGTTAGTGGGATCCTGTGTGCACTTCCTACATTGCAACAGTGACCACGCTTCAAAGAACCATCATTTCTTGCACCAAGTTTAAGGACACTGAGATTTGACAGTCTACATTAACCAGGATTATAATCCTCCTTAGAAATAGAAACATAGAAACGAGAAGAAGGCCATTCAGCCCATCGAGCCTGCTCTGCCTTTCATTATGATCATGGCTGATCCATAGAACCATAGAACCATAGAGCCCTACAGTGCAGAAAGAGGCCCTTCAGCCCATCGAGTCTGCACCAAACACAATCCCACAAATTCAATATCCTGATTCCCCCATATCCCTTGATCCCCTTAGCCCCAAGAGCTATATCTAATTTCTTCTTCAAATCACACAACTTTTTGGCCTCAACTATTTTCTGTGGTAGTGAATTCCACACATTCACCACCCTCTAGGTTTCACATGAGTCATAGAGGTTTACAGCATGAAAACAGACCCTTCAGCCTAACTTGCCCATGCTGCCTTTTATTTTAACAACTTAGCTAGTCCCAATTGCCCACATTTTGCCCATATCCCTCTATACCCATTTTACCCATGTAACTGTCTAAATGCTCTTTAAAAGACAAAATTGTACCTGCCTTTACTACTGCCTCTGGCAGCTCACTCCAGACACTCACCATTCTCTGTGTGAAGAAATTGCCCCTCTGGCCCCTTTTGTATCTGTCAATATTAATTAATGGGTGCTGGCATTGTAAATATCAATATTTCAGCAGCGTGATCTTTCCTGGGAACTGACCAGTGACCTGAGCTGTCTACCTCCACAGTTGCTGCTTGGCTGCTGACTATTTGCAGCATCTGTTAGTGAGCAGTATGGTGGCACAGCGGTTAGCACCACTGCCTCAGCTCACCGAGGACCTGGGTTCAATTCCCAGCTTGGGTCACTGTCTGTGCTGAGTGTGCATGTTCTCCCTGTGTCTGTCTGGCTTTCCTCCGGGTGCTCCGGTTTCCTCCCACAGTCTGAAAAATGTGTAGGTCAGGGGGATTGGCCATGCTAAATTGCCCCTTCGTGTTCAAAGATGTGCAGGTTAGGTGGATTGGCCATGCTAAATTGCCCCTTAGTGTTCAAAGATGTGTAGGTCAGGGGGATTGGCCATGCTAAATTGCCCCTTAGTGTTCAAAGATGTGCAGGTTAGGTGGATTGGCCATGCTAAATTGCCCCTTAGTGTTCAAAGATGGGCATGTGGATTGGCCATGAACCACACCAACTTTTACAGATGCACCATAGAAAGCAATCTTTCTGGTTGTATCACAGCTTGGTATGGCTCCTGCTCTGCCAAAGACCGCAAAAAACTACAAAAGATTGTGAATGTAGCCCAATCCATCATGCAAACCAGCCTCCCATCCATTGACTCTGTCTACACTTCCTGCTGCCTCAGTAAAGCAGCCAGCATAATTAAGGACCGTACGCACCTCGGACATTCTGTCTTCCACCTTCTTCCATCGGGAAAAAGATACAAAAGTCTGCGATCACGTACCAACAGATTCAAGAACAGCTTCTTTCCTGCTGCTGTCAGACTTTTGAATGAACCTACCTTGCATTAAGTTGATCTTTCTCTACACCCTAGCTATGACTGTAATACAACATTCTGCACTCTCTCCTTTCCTTCTTGATGAATGGTATGCTTTGGCTGTATATTGTGCAAGAAACAATACTTTTCACTGTATGTTAATACATGTGACAATAATAAATCAAAGCAAATCAAAGCAAATCAAAGATGTGGGGGTTAGGTAGATTGGCCATATTAAGTTGCCCCTTAGTGTTCAAAGATGTACAGATTAGGTGGATTGGTCATGCTAAATTGCCCCTAGTGTCCAAAGACATGCTTGGCTAGGTGGATTAGCCATGGTAAATTGCCCCCAGTGTCCAAAGATATCCTAGTTAGGTGGATTAGCCATACTAAATTGCCCCTAGTGTCCAAAGACATCCTAGTTAGGTGGATTAGCCATGCTAAATTGTCCCTAGTGTCCAAAGGCATGCTGGTTAGGTGGATTAGCCATGCTAACTTGCCCCTTAATGTCAAGAGGACTAGCTAGGGTAACTGCCTGGGGTTATGGGGATAGGGCCTGGGTGGGATTGTGGCCAGTACAGACTCGATGGGCCAAATGTCCTTCTGCACTGGAGGGATTCTATGATCTAATTTCAAATCCAACTCACCGCTGGTGTTCCAGATGGCATCGCTCTTGTTCTGATAGCCGCTTTTCATGCACTGCTCCAGGTAAGCTTTGGGCTCGGAGCCGGAGAGCAGGATCTCCCGGAGCAGGGCGATGTAGGCGATGGCCAGCCGGAGGGTGTCGATCTTGGACAGGCGTTTCTCGTACGGGAAGGTGGGGACGTGACACCTGAGCTGATCGAAGGCAGAGTTAATGCTGAGCATCCGTTTCCTCTCGCGGATGTTGGCGGCGTATCTCTGCGCCCTGTAGGGGTGCGAGGGCAGCAGCCGCCGCTGGCGTCCTTTCCCAGGAAGGGGCTCCTCGGGGCAGGGGTTGACCTCTCCAGCACCCTGCAAAGACTGAAGGTCCAGGTCCAGCAGGGAGAACTGCGCCTCGGGGAAGGCAGGCTGGCAGGGGTAGGAAGCCCAGGGGGAGAGCTGAGCACTGACAGGTGGACAGTCAAAATTCATACCCTCCAACTGGCTCTGCAGCTGATAGGGGGGGTCAAACTGACCCCAGAAAGCCAACTCTCCCCCTGCATCCTGTTCAAAGTCGAAAAGACCTTCCTCCATTGCCTCAGGGGGAGAGATGCACACTTTGAAGAGAGTGATGGCTCCCTGGGTTGAATAGCTGGCCGTTGCAATGCCCAGTTCCTCAGCTCATCTCAAAGGACTCAATTGCTTTGACTTATGTCTTTGGTTTCTGAGTTCAAATCAAGACAGTGAATTGGGTTTATTCAATCCACTCACTCACACTCACAATTCCCCTGTCAGCGACAGGTAACGCCCCCCACCCTCTCCTTCCCCAGAAGTCTGGACTCCTCCTCAAGCCCTGGTACTTTACAGATGGCACCAAGTGTTTGCAGCCCTCCAGCCTTGCGTGGATCACAATTGGACATTTCAACGGCGGGGCTTGTGCAGAGTGTGTTGAGCATTAATTAAGACTATAACAGGGCAAACTGTCAGGAACACATGATGATGCAGACAGGGGGAAGAATGGGGAGGGGGGGGGGTGGTGGTGCGGATAGCACAGTTACCGTCTCTCCAACCTGTCTCAGCCAAGGCTTATAGGTAATTAACGATGAAAACACAAGATAATACAGTCACCCCCATCGAGAGAAAATGTATTACACTCTAACCCAACGAGGTAGTTAATTAAATCAGAGAATCTCCGCACAACTAAACACATGTTGCCCAACTCTTGTTAACAGCAACGGCGCACCTTGTCTCTTGAAGCACAGACAAAATAAGATAGTTCCACAAAAACCGAATGGTTAGAGAAAGAGTCACCGTCGCCGTTCTGTCTGTCCAAATTTACTGTACGACTGTTACAAAGTTTGGCAAGTTTAGAAACAAGACTCAGAATCGAATCTCACCAATTCAATCAGTACACAGGGGCAATTCTCTAATAACTTGTTCTCTTGGGATGGGTGGGGGGATAGCTAACTGAGTTAGTAGGGCCACGGAGGGCCGAATAGCCTCCTTCTGCACCCTTAGTATGATTCTGTGATTTATTGTTTTTTAAAAATAGGAAGAAGCGCAAACAGCTGGTGTCCCAGAAATGATGTGGAGATGCCGGAGATGCCATTTCTGGGACACAGTAAGAAGTCTGACAACACCAGGTTAAAGTCCAACCGATTTATTTGATAGTAAACTCACAAGCTTTGGAGGTTTGCCTCTTCGTCAGGTGAATGGAGAATTCTGGCCTCAGACAGAGCTGTTCCGCACACATGAGGACGGTCTCAACAGGGACCTTGGGTTCATGTCGCACTATCTGTAACCCCCGTGACTTGCCTGGCTTTGCAAAACCTCACTTACTGTACTGTCTGGAGACAATACCCATCTCTTTAACCTGTGATCAGTGCTCCTTCCACTCACATTGTTGGCCACTTTAAGACTTGAATAGCAGGTTAGTTGTAAAGATGCACATTCTAATCAGTAACCTGTAAACTGTCTGTGCTGTTATATGCTCTGTCTGAGGCCAGAACTCTCCATTCACCTGACGAAGGAGCTAACCCCAAAAGATTGTGAGATTACTATCAAATAAATCGGCTGGACTTAAACCTGGTGTTGTCAGACTTTTTACTGTGTCCCAGAAATGATCAGTTGCCCAGCTTTGTGCAATGCAGAGTGTGCTCGGAATCTTCCAAATCTTCATTTCCAATCAATATTTCCTTCATCCTGGCAGCAACTGGAGTGTCCCTGGATAGAGGGAAATGCAGCATCCAAGGGCACTGTTGAGGCCTCCATGCTTGTTGGGCACCGCGGAGACTGGGGGTGTGTAACTCATCCCTTTAACCACATTTTAATTTAATGTTTTAAATTTCCATTCTGCTTTGTCTTTTGTTTCAGGGGGCTCCCTTCTTGATGGGGGCTGCCCCTTTTAATTTGTCCCTGAATTTATTTGATTGAGTTTATTCGATTTGCCAAAAAAGATTGGCAGCAGTCAGAAACGGAGTCTCTCTCTCTCTCCATGTAGCTCCGATGTGGAGATGCCAGCATTGGACTGGGGTGGGCACGGTATACAGTACCTACTGATATGACTCAGCCAACATTGTCTACCTCATAAGCAGCAGGAAAGGATGCCCCAAGGCACGGTACATTGGGGAGACCATGCAGACAATATATGTTGTGTTTGTGAATCCACCTTTCCACTCACCTGATGAAGGAGCAGCACTCTGAAAGCTCGTGATTCCAAATAAACCTGTTGGTCTTTAACCTGGTGTTGTGAGACTTTTTACTGTCCCCATTTACCCCTGCAGTTTGTACCTACGTCTCCAAGTGGAAAAGGCCTGGCCTCCCCAATAATAACACTGCTGTTAAGATATAGCTCATTCTACAAAGCCAAATCACTCAAATTAACCACCCTGACAGTAAGTTAAACCTCTCACCCTCCTGCTCAGTTTCCCAATTAGAGAAAGGAAGAGAAGTAACAGGTGCGGCACACAGTAAAAACAAACCCCTTGTCATTCATTTTGGGATCGGCCTGTGCTACCAAATGATTAAGGTGGGAGAGAGAGAGAGGGGCAAGCAATGAGGAGAAAGGTTAAAACAAAGAAGTCCAGTGATGTGCGGGTTGGGTTGATTGGCCATGCTAAATTGCCCAGTGTCCTGAGATGTGTAGGTTAGAGGGATTAGCTGTATGGGGTTGTGGGGATAGAGCCTGAGTGGGATTGTTGTTGGTACAGACTCAATGGGCCAAATGGCCTCCTTCTGCACTGTAGGATTTCTATGATCTCTATGAACAAATCTGGGACAGTGACTGAACAAATCCAGTTATTGGCATTGGCTCAACCTGTGCTGAAGACCCCTCCCCAGTTCCTCAATCCCCTCCCCGCACTAGCTACCAGGGCCATCCCAACAAGACCCGCCTTACTGATGCTTGGAAAGTCAGAGATGGGATTAAAACCCTTTAGCACAGCCCCAGTTAGTGTATGATTATTTTAGAATCTTGTTCAAAATAAAAATCTTTGCTTTCCTAACATTGGGTTACTCAGTTGGGTAGGACATGCCGGCTCACAAACCAATGATTACTACTTTAAGTGCCATTAGATAGCAAACTTCACAGAACTGTGACACTGGCGGTTTATACTAGAGAGGTTTATACATCACGGAGGTTGGGAAACAATTTGTTGTATCCCAGTATAATTCAGTTATAACTCCTGCTCGCTATAATATTCCAGTTCTAAAAAGAATTCTTGTTTCTTCCTCCCCCCCACCCCACACACATAATAGTCACAATTCTCAACAAGTATCGAGCCCCCATTTGATTAAAGGTAGAAGTCAGATTTTCCCCATGCATTAGCACTTCCATCTGAACAACATCCACAGAGATGTCTCAACTTTATTGTTTCATCTGGGCACGCATAAAAAGTTGCACATAACACAATAACATCTGTACTATGGCGGCACAGTGGTTAGTGCTGCTGCCTCACAGCGCCAGGGACCCGGGTTCAATTCCCGGCTTGGGTCACTGCGTGTGTGGAGCTTGCACATTCTCCCCATGTCTGTGTGGGTTTCCTCTGGGTGCTCCGGTTTCCTCCCACAGTCTGAGAGATGTGCTGGTTAGGTACATTGGCCATGCTAAATTCTCCCTCAGTGTGCCCGAACAGGCGCTGGAATGTGGCGACTAGGAGATTTTCACAGTAACTTCATTGCAGTGTTAATGCCAGCCTACTTGTAACACTAATAATTAAACTAAAAAAAATCACCAATGTCAGTCAGATACGAGTGCTGCCAAGCACACCCAATCGCTAGAAGTAAAAGCAGACGCTGAAAATCTGAAATCAAAACAGGAAATGCTGGGCAGGTCTGCCGGCAGCTGTGGAGAGTCTGTCTCTCTGTATCTCTCTCTCCTCAGATGCTGCCAGACCTGCCGTCTGCGGCACGTTCTGTTTTTATCCCAATCTTTATCACACCAGCAATTGAATCTGCTCACATCAGCCCCACTCCAACTTTCAGAATTGTACTTCTGAATTTCACAGTGCGTTTGCACTCTTAGCACCAATGGCACTTGCGAATTCCTGGGCTGGCGAGTGTTGTCTTGTGAGACTCCCGCACCCGACAGTCTTAACAGTCTTGACTTTGGTGAGGTGGGTGTATTTGCCAATTTCTCATGTGGCACCTGCGAACTCACGCACAGTTTATGAATAACTAGCGCGGTGGGCACCTACATAGCACCTGTCCAGGACGGGGAGGTGGGGGTAGAGAGTTGGGAGTGGCGGAGAGGTGGGTAACAGGGGGACATGTACAGCTTCAAAGCTCGTGTACAGCCACATCCTAGAGTTAGGGATAAAGTTCTTAAAGTACAACTGGAGTAACTTATTGCAATGTCAGTTCAGAGGGATTAATAACATTCCTTTCTTATACATTAACCTGCAAATAAAACAAGGTCAGATAAAGACATGGTCAAATCTCCCAATGTTCTACTAGTACATTACATATATTGTATATGGACAATGTGTGTGTAAATACATATATGTATATGCACATACATATATGTACATACACATATATACACACATACACACGTATATACACATACATACACATGCATATATACACAGACACATATATATACATGCATATATACACACACATTTATTCACATACACACATATATACACACATGCATATAATTTGATTTGATTTATTATTGTCACATGTATGATACAGTGAAAAGTATTGTTTCTATATAGGCAAAGCATACCTTTCATAGAGAAGGAAAGGAGAGAGTGCAGAATGTCATAGCTAGGGTGTCGAGAAAGATCAACTTAATACGAGGTAGGTCCATTCAAAAGTCATACAGCAGCAGGGAAGAAGCTGTTCTTGAATTGGTTGGTACGTGACCTCAGAGTTTTGTATCTTTTTCCCGATGGAAGAAGGTGGAAGAGAGAATGTCTGGGTGAGTGGCATCCTTAATAATGCTGGCTGCTTTTCCAAAGCAGCGGGAAGTATGGACAATGTCAATGGATGGGAGGCTGGTTTGCGTAATGGATTGGGCTTCGCTCATAACCTTTTGTAGTTTCTTGTAGTCTTGGGCAGAGCAGGAGCCCATACCAAGCTGTGATACAACCAGAATACAAGCATATACATACATATATATACACATGCATATATGCAAGCATATATACACATACACTGTTCCCTTAATATCTGCTGCCATTTTGACCCAACACTTACTCATTCACTGGATTTTTATTCTATTCCAAGCATTGACAGGATTAATGTGCAATTTCATTGGATCCTTCACAAAGAACAAAGAAAATTACAACACAGGAACAGGCCCTTTGGCCCTCCAAGCTCGCACCGACCATGCTGCCCAACTGAACAAAACCTCCTACCCTTCAGGGGACCATATTCCTCTATTCCCATCCTATTCAAGTATTTGTCCAGATACCCCTTAAAAGTCACCATCGGAGCTGCTTCCACTATTTCCCCCGGCACCCACCACCCTCTGTGTAAAAAACTTGCCTCGTACATTTCCTTTAAACCTTGCCCCCCCCCTCCCTGCTCCCAACACTGTAAACCTTTGCTCTCTAGTAATTGACTCTGCCACCCTGGGAAAAAGCTTTTGACTATTCACTCTGTCCATGCTCCTCATAATCTTGTAGACTTCTAGCAAGTCAACCTCCATTGTTCCAGTGAGAACAAACCAAGTTGCTCCAACCTCTTCTCATACCCAATGCCCTCCTGATAGATCTTTTCTGTACCCTCTCCAAAGCCTCCACATTTTTCTGGTAGTATGGCGACTGGATTTGAACACCATATTCCAAGCGCAGCCTAACTCAGGTTCTATAAAGTTGCAACATGACTTGCCAATTTTTAAATATAATTTTAATATAGGCAAGCATGCTGTGTGTCTTCTTGACTATCTCCTCCACCTGCATTGCCATTTTCAGTGACCTATGTACCTCTACACCTAGATCCCTCTGCCGATAAATACTCTTAAGATTTCTGCCATTTACTGTATATTTTCTATCTCAATTAGACCTTCCAAAATGCATTACCTCACATTTTTCCAGATTAAACTCCATCTGCCATCTCTCTGCCCAAGTCTCCCACAGATCTATATCCAGCTGTACCCTCTGACAGTCCTCATCACTATCTGCAAATCCACCAACCTTTCTGTCATCTGCAAACTTACTAATCAAACCAGTTACATTTTCCTCCAAGTCATTTATATATATTACAAACAGCAAAGGTCCCAGCACTGATCTGTGAGGAACGCCACTTGTCATAGCTGTCCATTCAGAAATATGCCCTTCCACTGCTACCCTCTGTCTTCTATGACCGATCCAGTCCTGTATCCATCTCGCCAGCTCACCACTAATCCTGTGTGACTTCACCTTCTGTACCAGTCTGTTATGAAAGGACCTTGTAAAGGCCTTACTGAAGTCCATGTAGACAACATCCACTGCCCTACCCTCATCAACCATCTTTGTCATTTCTTTGAAAAACTCAATCAAGTTAGTGAGACATGACCTCCCCTTCACAAAACCATGTTGCCTCTTACTAATACGTCCACTTATTTCCAAGTGGGAATAAATCCTGTCTCGAAGAATCCTCTCCAATAATTACCCTGCCACTGATGTAAGGCTCTCTGGCCACATCCCGGCATGATGTGGGGATGCCGGCATTGGACTGGGGTAAACACAGTAAGGAGTCTGACAACACCAGGTTTAAATCCAACCAATTTATTTGATAGTAAACTCATAAGCTTTTGAGGTTTCCCTCTTAGTCAGGTGAATGGAGAGTACTGGCCTCAGACAGAGCATATAACAGCACAGTCAGTAATCTGTAAACTCTGTAATCTGTAATCTGTGAGGATGTTCATGCCCAAAATGAAAAGACCATCCTTGTGAGGGTTTAAAACAAGGCTGGAAGATTTGCCTAACTTGTGCTAGAGAGAGAATCAAACAGGAAAAACTCTCACCATGAAAGACAATTCTGGGTTTAAAATTTATCAGGTTGGAAAAGAAAATAATGGAACTAAACCCTTAAGAATCACTTTGGATTGGCTCCAGGACAAGTGAATGTTGAATATCAGGGAAGAGAGGAGGATAAGCATGAAGTGAGAGATATTTTGTTGTGCTAAAGGTAAACAGGGAAAGTTTTATTCTGAGGTTTAACATACAAAATAAAGCCAACGAAGCATTGTTTAATCAGTGTTGCTTTTAGTTTGTTTGTTGCAGTAAAGGTTGCAAAACTTCAAATCTTGTCATGAAATCCTTTAAGTTGATCACTGGAAATTCCTTTTTAAAAGTTATTGGTCTCCATGGGAATTACAACAACCTTGGTATGTTGCAGTCTGAACTAGCTGAGAGGTGGCAGCGAGGGTGTGAGCAGAATGGCAATTGTTGGAACACAAATGTTGCCCCATTCTGAGAGAGGAGAACAAGTTTATGCTCCATGGTACCACCGTCACTGTCAAGGGCCAGTGCCTCTGCAATCCCGCTGGAAGATAAAGTGCCATGAGAGGTTTTAGGTACTTCTATGATGGCAGCATTCTGGGTCTGCATGGCATCAAGCATGGACCTCATGATTTTCATCTGATGTTCCACTGCAGCACTGAGATGTTGACTGGATTCCAGCTGTTCTGCAGTGAAAACTGACCACGGCATTGACCAGCAGACAGTCCATCGTGCCTGGGACTGTTAGTGCAGCCATGGGGTTGGTCACCACTCCCATGGTGACAATGGTGGGCTGCGAGATCTAGTGTACAGCCCTGTGCCACATTACAATCAGTCCTCTTAAAGTTTATTTATTAGTGTCACAAGTAGGCTTACATTAACACTGCAACGAAGTTACTGTGAAAATCCCCTAGTCGCCACATTTCGGTGCCTGTTCAGGTACACTGAGGGAAAATTTAGCACGGCCAATGCACTCTAACCAGCATGTCTTTCGGACTGTGGGAGGAAACCGGAGCACCCGGAGGAAACCCATGCAGACATGGGGAGAAAGTGCAGCCTCCATGGTTACCCAAGCTGGGAATCAAACCTGGATCCCTGGCACTATGAGGCAGCAGTGCTAACCACTGTGCCACTGTGCCACCCATGCACCTTGGCAGTGGGAGCACACTATCGATGCACCAAGCATCTCAGCATGCACCCTCATCAGCGTCCTCCAATAGGCCACCCATCAGAGTCCCTGAAGGTGAACCCATCTTTGCCATCCAGTGAGCTGGTGTACAATATACCCTTTCTCCCTCACTCGATTGCAGCCCAGCGGCTCACCATGTCTAGATCACGACCCTGTAATATCCATTAAAGCCCATGCAATGCCAACATCTGAGGTGGAAATCCATGCTGACACATGTAAACTCCACACAGCCAGTGACCCAAGACCAGAATTGCACCCGGCTCCCTGGTGCTGTGAGGCTAACCACTTTGCCACTCCATGGCACAAGTCTGGATGCCTCCCCAAAAATAGTGCCACCCAATGCTTTTCAGGTAGCTTCCTTATTGGATTCAGTAACCCTATAATTACCCGGCTTCGTGCATTATCCAAATCCCCTATTTTGGGGAAGGCAGGATCTGGGAAACTTGTAGCATGTATTCAAATCCTTGAATTCCTGGCATGTTTTAGTTAAAAGGATTGTGACCAGCAACTTACTCAGCTGCCTATTTTCTAAACCAAGAAAAGACAGACTTCTGACAAAATCCAACCACATCAATGCCTGTTTACCCTTGTGAAGTGAACCAAGTTGAAATGTTTGTGCTGGGGAAGACTAGCGTACAATGGCTCAGGGTGATAGTGAGCAGTGGACTTTATAGCCAGTCTGGGAGAAAACAATAGCAATCGTTCTGCGGGAATCTATCATTGAATCAGGACCTAATGCCAGAGAGTCACACTGACTGTTTTACCCACAACTCTATACAACAACTCCATCCGAGAAACCTCGCATTCAGAATCACAGAACTGTTTCGCAACGAGCAAGCAAATCATATACGTAGAGAAAGCATCAAATGTCAATGGTTAATACTTGATCTGACTGATACAAACCTCACCGTGAAGTAGGTATGGACCAAATCCTAATCTACTTTTTATTTTATACAATACAGATGGTGTATGCGTTTGGTAGCTACAAGCGAGGCAAAGAAAGAACATTTAACAAATGTTCTGGTAAGTAGTCGGAGGTTCGATTACAGAACGCGCATGGCATTGCTGTTGATTTGATTTGATTTAATTTTGATTTAATTGATTTGATTTAATTTTTTATTGTCACGTATTAACATAGCGAAGATTTCTTGAGCACTTTACAGACAAAGCAGAAAGGGAAAGGAGAGTGTGCGGGATGTGCAGAAAGGAGACAGTGTTACAATCATAGCTAGGGCATAGAGAAAGATCAACTTAATGCGAGGTAGGTCCATTCAAAAGTCTGATAGCAGCAGAGAAGAAGCTGTTCTTGAGTCAGTTGGCACGTGACCTCAGATTTTTGTACCTTTTTCCCAATGGGAGAATGTGGAATAGAGAATGTCCGGGGTGTGTGGGATCCTTAATTATGCTGGCTGCTTTGCCGAGGCAGTGAGAAGTGTAGACAGAGTCGGTGGATGGGAGGCTGGTTTGTGTGATGGATTGGGCTACATTCACAGTCTTTTATAGTTCCTTGTTGTCTTGGGCAGAGCAGGAGCCCATACCAAGCTGTGATACAACCAGAAAGAATGCTTTCTATGGTGCATCTGTAAAAGTTGATGAGAGTCATAGCTGACATGCCAAATTTCCTTAGTCTTCTGAGAAAGCAGACGCATTTGCAGAACATCACAAGAGATCTGTTTTGATGGTTTAAGATTTCCAAATGCGCAGTTTCTTGTAGTCTCCTGTATGACTAAATTCTCTGGTCAATGATCTTTTCAATGGATTGGATCCAAGTGAAGCGGGTCTATTGTTCAATATCTTCTTCCTTTTCTGCAGGGATAAGATTAAGCAGTGATTTCAGGTCACTTTTGTGTATTTGCTGTCCATTTTTGAATGCATTGCGGCCAGACTGTTTTTTTATGTTTTCAGCCCCATTTCAGAGGGGTCGATAATCCAGACAGACTCTTCAAAGTTCACCACAGGTAGAGAATTGTCTTACCAACAAAACTTTAAACCGAGGCCCTATCCAGCCTCTTAGGTGGACATACAAGGTCCAATAGCACTATTTAACAAAAACTGGATACGTTCTCTCAGTGTCCCATCAATCAGTCATGCCCCAAACAACTCAATCAAAAAACAAATTATCCATCTATTCATCACTTTGCTGTTTGCAGGATATTGCGGTGGGCTGCATGGTGGCACAGTGATTAGCACTGCTGCCTCACAGCGCTAGGGACCCGGGTTCAATTCCAGCCTCAGGTCACTGTCTGAGTGGAGTCTGCACATTCTCACCATGTCTGTGTGGGTTTCCTCTGGGTGCTCAGGTTTCCTCCCACAGTCTGAAAGACGTGCTGGTTAGGAGCATTGGCCGTGCTAAATTCTCCCTCAGTGTACCCAAACAGGTGCCGGAGTGTGGCAACTAGGGGATTTTCACAGTAACTTCATTGCAGTGTTAATGTTAACAGACTTGTAACACTAATAAATAAACTTTAAGAGGACTGATTGTAATGTGGCACAGGGCTGTACACAAGATCCCGCAGCCCACCATTGTCACCATGGAAGCAGTGACCAACTCCATGGCTACACTAACAGTCCCAGGCGCGATGGACTGTCTACTGGTCAATGCTATGGTCAGCTTTCACTGCAGAACAACTGAAATCCAGTCAATGTATCAGTGCTACCATGGAACATCAGATGGAGATCATGATGCTCATGCTGGTTGGGTGGATTGGCCATGCTAAATTCTCCCTCAGTGTGCCCGAACAGGCACCAGAGATTTTCACAGTAACTTCATTGCAGTGTTAATGTCAGCCTATTTGTGACAATAATAAATAAATGTTAAAAACTTAAACCTTGTTATTTATAGGATCTTGCTATGTGCAAATTGATTCCCTTATTTCCTGACATTACATCGTCCCCTACACTTGAGGAGCGCTGTAATGGCTGTGGACCAGGCTGGGACATCCTGACACTGAAAGATGCTCTTTAAATGTTTGCTCTTGCTTTCGACTTCCTGAACGTTTAGAACTACTCCTTCTGAGATTCATCTTCCCTCTTACACTTCATGTATTTTGCTGGCCTCTGCTTTGTTGCATTTTTAAACCAAGCTACATTTAAGATAACATGCACATTATTAATATACTGTCGAATGAGATTTGAATAATGCATTGGAAGTAAAATCAGCACCAAGTGATACTTGGAAGAAAATAGTTGTGAGGGCATGCAGCATTCTTTGACACAATAGCACTAGATAAACATGACAATTATAACATCCAGTCCCTAATATCTCATAGAATCCCTACAGTGCAGAAGGAGGCCATTTGGCCCATTGAGTCTGCACTGACCACAATCCCACTCAGGCCCTATTCCCGTAATCCCACATATTTACCCTGCTAAACCCCCGACACTAAGATCAATTTAGCACGGTCAATCCATTTAACCCATGCATCTTCGTACTGTGGGAGGAAACCAGAGCACCCGAAGGAAACCCACGCAGACACGGGGAGAATATGCAAATTCCACACAGACAGTGACCTGAAGCTGGAATTGAACCTGGGTCCCTGGTGCTGTGAGGCACAAGTGCACCACTGGTGGCCCAGTCTCCAGCTGCCAAAGCTCTAAGCTCTGGAATTCCTTCCCTCAACACTCCACCTCTCCGTCTCACTTCCCTCCTTCAGGGTGCTCCTTCAGACTTAAAACTTTAAGTTTTTGATTATTTGCCCTAATACCTCATTGCGTGGTTTGATAATGCAAAGTTCTTTGAGGTGTTACAATATGATAAAGGCACCATATAAATACAAGTTGTCACTGGTGATATTTTGAAAGTTACGGGGTGACACGGTGGCATAGTGGATAGCACTGCTGCCTGCCTACAATGCAGAAGGAGGCCATTCAGCCTATCAAGTCTACAATCCCACCCAGGCTCTATCACAATGCATCCATCCTAGCTAGTCTCACAAACATTAAGGGACAATTTAGCATGGCCAATCCACTGAACCCACACAACTTTGGACTGTGGGCAACCAGTGGTGCAGCAGTCATAATCAAAGATACTTAACAGGGCAGTGCTGGGGGAGAACTGATATCTCAAGCTGGAGATTGCAGGGGTAGGAGAGAGCTTAAACCAGGGATAGATGTGACAAGAATTCAAAAGACAGGTATTTCCTTAGCAGTAGTTGATGTTATGGCACAGAGGTTAATCCCTTTTATCTCACATCGCAATCTGGTAAAAGTGTTTGGGAAGGTGTGAACTGTCCTTCATTAATATTTAGAGGTTCATTAACAGAAATCCCCGACACTCACTTTAAGTGAATAATTAAAAAGTTATTTATTTAACTGACTGGAACTTTAACTAAACAAGTAACATACTAATTAAAGGGTGGCTCGACTGAAACGCTGCTCAAATAAAGACAAGGACCATTCAGTACCTAAACAGTAATAATAGGAATTTAGTCACTCTCAAAAAATATATACAACCGGGTCTGATGGCATTTCAGAAGCTTTGGAGTCTGTAAGATCTTTCTGATTTGATATTCTGCTGTTAGATAGATGGAGAATTCTCTTCAGAGATATTTCTTTAGCTGGCAAGATGGCCTTCTGTTCTGACTGGCTCTCCATTGAACCTAGCTGAACTCCAGTCAGGCAATTGAGATCCTGTTTACACTCCTGATGACCTATCTGTTCCCTGTAACCAGATTGGTCTAAGGTTGGCAACATCAGCAAATTCAAATTTGATTGGTCCCTGTTAGCTAAATGTTTTCTTTGAACTTAAAGGCTGTTAGCTGAGTGTCGTCTTTAAACTCAGAGGCTACCAAAATGCAAAAGTCTGTAGAGGCTATTACCAAGGCAACCCTGATGTTTTGGTCTCTGCAACAAATGTTGCCATCTGTGTACTCTGTGTGCCTCTACACTTTAAACATCTCAGCCAGAGATGTTTAAGCACCAAGCCAGTTTTTAAAGGGACCACACACTGTTGATACCCCTCCAGCAAATTGTTACAATTCTTTTATATTTTTACGAACTCAACTTCACAACACTAGTGTCGGTCAGCAGGCCCAGTGGTGATGATTGAATGCGACTTGCTGCCAGTTTAATGTAAGCAGCAGAGTTTTGAAAACCTCAAGTTTATGGGGGGTAGACTGGGAGATGGCCAGGGGTGTGTTGGATCAATCAAGTCTGGAGTTGACAAAGGCACAGATAAGGGCTTCAGCAGCAGGGGCAGAGTCAGGCGGTGTTACGGAGATGGAAATAGGTTGTATTAATGATGGCACCAAAATGGCTTGATGGTCAGAAACTTATTTTATGTCAAATCAAACAACACCGAGGTTGCCAACAGCCTTAATCAGAATACAGGATAAATATCAAATTAGACATATTTACAATTGAGTAATTCCCTGCAGCAAGTATATTTGATAAGTATTCTGCAAGATATAATTGACAATGGGTGGCATGGTGGCACAGTGTTTAGTGCTGCTACCTCACAGCACCAGGGACATGGGTTCAATTCTGGCCTTGAGTCACTGTCCATGTGGAGTTTGCACATCCTCCCTGTGTCTGCATGGGTTTTCTTCAGGTGCTCAGGTTTCCTCCTGCAGTCTAAAGACACGCGGGCTAGGTTGATTGGCCATGCTAAATTGACCATAGTTTCAGGGGGATTAGCGGGGTAATTGTGAGGGGTTTTGGGAATAGGGCTTGGATGGGATTGTGATCGGTACTGACTCAATGGGCCGAATGGCTTCCTTCTGCACTGGGATTCTATGTATATATCCGTAGCCAGAGCCCTCCAGGAGTGAAGCTAATGAGAGCCAGGAGGAAGATGTGTGTCTCTTAGCTCAAGGACAATTATTGGAAGTTCTGGGTACCCCATAGATACAGTAAGAAGTCTCAAAACTCCAGGTTAAAGTCCAACAGGTTTATTTGGTAGCAAAAGCCACGAGCTTTCGGAGCGCTGGTCCTTTGTCAAGTAAATGGGAATTCAGTTCACAAACAGGGCATATAAAGACACAAACTCAATTTACAAAATAATGATTAGAATGCGAGTCTTTACAGGTAATCAAGTCTTAAAGGTACAGATAATGTGAATGGAGAGAGGGTTAAGCACAGGTTAAAGAGATGTGTATTGTCTCCAACCGGGACAGTTAGTGAGATTTTGCAAGCCCAAACAAATCGTGGGGGTTACAGATAGTGCGACATGAACCCAAGATCCCGGTTGAGGCCGTCCTCATGTGTGCGGAACTTGGCTATCAGTCTCTCTCGGCAACTCTGCGTTGTCGTGTGTCATGAAGATTGCCTTGGAGAACGCTTACCCTGAAGATCAGAGGCCGAATGCCCATAACTGTTGAAGTGTTCCCCAACAGGAAGGGAACAGTCTTGCCTGGTGATTGTCGAGTGGTGTTCATTCATCCATTGTCGTAGCGTCTACATGGTCTCCCCAATGTACCATGTCTCGGGACATCCTTTCCTGCAGCATATCAGGTAGGCAACGTTGGCCGAGTTGCAAGTGTATGTACCATGTACCTGGTGGATGGTGTTCTCATGTGAGATGATGGTATCCTTGTTGATGATCCGGCACACCTTGCAGAGGTTGCTGTGGCAGGGTTGTGTGGTGTCATGGTCACTGTTCTCTAAAAGGCTGAGTAGTTTGCTGCGGACAGTGGTCTGAGATTGTGCAGTTGTTTGAAGGCAAGAAGTGGGGGTGTGGGGATGCCCCAATGATACCATAGAAAAGTTAGAGCAGAGGCCATTCAGCCTATCATTTCAGGATTTAAAGACAAATTCTGAAGTGACACTTCATTGAGACACTCGGGCAGCTTTGTGTTGTTGGAGTTGCTACCCTTTAGGAAACAAAAGACTCCGATATACTTTCTAAAAAAGAACGGGGGATTCCCCTGATATCCCAGCTAACACTTTTCCCTCAACCAACAATGTCAAAGCAGTAATTGCTTATCTCATACTCTGTGGGATCTTGTCATGCTATGTTTCCCAAATGATATAAATGTACATGATTTGTTTACAAGGGAAAAGATTCTGCAAAGCTTTGCAAATGAAGGAAGTATCAGTTCGTGAATCACTGATTTGGAAAGTCTGCAGAGAGATCTAGATAGGCTGAGTGAGTGGGTGAGGACCTGGCAGATGGAGTATAATGTTAGCAAGTGTGAGGTTATTCACTTTGGTAGAAATAATAGTAGGAGGGATTACTATTTAAAGGGCGAAAAACTGCAGCGTGCTACGGTGCAGAGGGACCTGGGGGTCCTTGTGCACGAATCACAAAAACCCAGTCTGCAGGTGCAGCAGGTGATCAAGAAGGCAAATGGGATGCTGGCCTTTATAGCGAGGGGGATAGAATATAAAAGCAGGGAGGTCTTGCTGCAACTGTACAGGGCACTGGTGAGGCCGCAGCTGGAGTACTGTGTGCAGTTTTGGTCCCCTTATTTGCAAAAGGATATATTGGCCTTGGAGGGAGTGCAGAGAAGGTTCACCAGGCTGATACCAGAGATGAGGGGGTTAGCTTATGAAGAGAGATTGAGTAGACTGGCCCTGTACTCGTTAGAGTTTAGAAGGCTGAGGGGGGATCTCATAGAGACTTATAAGATAATGAAGGGGATGGATAGGGTAGAGGCAGAGAGATTCTTCCCGCTCAGAGAGGAAAACAGAACCAGAGGGCGCAGTCTCAAAATAAGGGGAGGACAGTTTAGAACGGAGTTGAGGAGGAACTTCTTCACTCAAAGGGTGGTGAATCTCTGGAATTCTCTACCCATTGAAGTGGTGGAGGCTACCTCGCTAAATATATTTAAGACACGGTTAGATAGATTTCTGATAGAGAAGGGAATTAAGGGTTATGGGGAGAAAGCGGGAAAGTGGAACTGATCCACTTCAGATCAGCCATGATCTTATTGAATGGCGGGGCAGGCTCGATGGGCTAGCTGGCCTACTCCTGCTCCCATTTCTTATGTTCTTATGATTGTTAAATGTCAATTTCAGCTTTCCAGGCATAACGTTCTCTGTATTCACCAAGACTAGATAATCCAATATTCTGTCAATGGAACAATCTCCAGGTTACTCACCTAGAATCACCAAGCACATCAGCTGTTGCAGGAGGGTTTGGGATTTATGCTGCATGATATTGGTCTATGATTGACAAATGCAAATTCTACTTTATTTCCAATTCTTAACAAAAAGAAACACATAGGCCGGAGTTCTCAAGTGTCGAACTCACGGGAAAGCTGGCATAATTCATGATGGTTTTTCAGTAGGGGTTCAGACTAGAATCTCCCACTGTAGAGATCATCAGCATGAATATCATTCAATTTCAGGGGCCGGGGCCTATTCCCGCTGGAGAGGCCATTAGCACAGAGCTGAGTGCGCCACTGTGCACGAGCCGATCTGTCAGCACCGAGTACTAACAGCCTCCTGATTGCTGGCCAGCCCTGTGACCCTTGCAATGCTGGCTCTTAGACGCCCCCCCGACCATTCCTGGGCCCACCCCCACCCTCCTCTGGCCTGCCTCAATCTCCAGCACCCACTCTAGGATTTCCCCCTCCCCACGACAGTTGCCACTTCATCGCAGCCCTGAACCGCCACCCCCGCCTCCGCAGTGCTGTCCCACCCTCCCAGCTTACCCTTCCCCCTACCAGCTCGCCCCGACCGCTGGCCTCCCTCTTTCCCCCACCGATCCTGACTGCAGAGTGACAGAGGAACCCCCCCAACCCCCAACCCCCACCAATCACACCCAAAATAATAACCCCAACAGACCTGGCCCCCCCCCGCCAGGCCCCACCCCCTATATCATGCCTCCATAAGCACTGCCCCCATGGCACTGTCCCATATCCCCTGAGCATGGGCACTTTGCCCTTTGGGCAATGCCAGGGGACACAGGCTGGCAGTGCCAGGGTGCCAATGCCCAGTGGGCAATCCCTTGCTGCCCAACTCTCTGGGGACTCCTGATTAACCCTCTAGTGGGATCTGGCCACTTGTTCTCCATTGGTGGGAAGCTAATGTAAACCCGCACTCTGATAGGGCAGGAGATGCTAATCACAGTTAAATTACATTAAAATCCCCCCTGCACACCTTACGCAGCTCTGTGCCTACTTCCAACACAGAGCTGACGGTGCCAGAAACCTGGCACTGGGAGTGCCGCTCAGAGCTGGATGCCCAGTGTGGATCACACAAATCCAGTCCCACTGAAATCTCTTGGCCCATTGTGCTAATTTATTAGTGCAGTGAGAGGAACAATCGCCCTCACTGAATATTATCCAGAGAGTAAAATTTCATAAATGATCAGTGTCTCAGATAGTAAACAAAGGGATTCGATTTGAATATGTTAAAGATTTGCATTGCCACGTCACCCCATGCAGAATTTAAATCTCTATGAAGCTGGAGCTGTCAATCAGTACACGGAGAGGATGGGGCCTGAGCTCGCTGGAAAGCCAGCACAGTAGAGGGCGCTATCACGCATGCGCAGATCAGTCAGTAACATTTTGATGGGTGATAATGAAACAGATTTGCAAAATGTCTTTTACTAAGATACTATGAGGACTCAATGGACAGTGGTAAAAGTGCAAACTCATATTGTCTTAATTGTTAGCTACTTTAACACATTCTCACCTTCCCGTCCTGCTGGTTGATGGATGGGGTGAGCCAGGAAAATCATGACAGAGGGACAAAATTGGGTTCATGTCTGATTTCTTGCCTCCTGTGATCTTACCTGGCTCGGATTTCCAGCAAGATCAGCCTGACCTCAATATTTAAATCAATGTAAATGTTGATCTAAATATTAATAATGAGTCCCCGATGCAATCGTCATTTTGTCTCATCAGCCTCACCGGTGAATGTCCTTGTGGCAAGGATCATGTATGGTTCTCATCAACAGGGACCAGATGTGATGGCCTCACCGGTGGGACCAGGAACTATTTAGGCCACTGTAGGAGGCAAGGGGTGGGAGGGTACCTGGGCAGTGCCAGCCTGGCACCTGAGCACTGCCCACCAGGCACCAGGCAGTACCAAGGGGCAGAGCCTAACAGGGGTCTAAGAGGACGGGTGGTGTCAGGATGAGGACAGAATGTAAGGAGAGGTGAGCAGAGGGAGGTTGCCCACCCTGCCACCAGTGATTGGTCGGGCCGGGGGCAGGCAGTGATTAACCAGGCCAGGCCGAGGATTGATGGGGGGATTGGCCATGGAGGCCAGTGATTGCTGGGGGTGGTGCGATCGGCTGTGGAAGCCAGCGATCACAGAGGGGGGGAGGCAGGCATTATCCGGGGGAGGGGGTGCAAGTAGAAGTGATTGACAGATCTTTCTACTCTGTTGCATAGACTAGAGAGATCTACGCATGCGCAATAGCACCCTCTACTGTGAGCTGCAGGCTTTCTGACGAGCTCAAGGCCCATCACCTCCCCCTAATGGTGGGAAACATATTGTGCATTATTTTTTGCGTGAGGTCAGAGTTGTGGCCTTGATGAAAAGACAGATCAGCAACTCTCCTGTTTTCACCCTCATTCAGGGCTTAGAATGTTTTTGATAAGGTTTCGCTCTTAGTGACTGCCTATAACATGTGGGATCTTGCGATATGCAAACTGAATACTATGTACCTTACATTATAACAGTGACTACAATCCAAAAAAGCATTGGTTATAAAGCACCTTAGCAATGCACATTCTTTTCTTTCTAGGTCCTAACATTCTAATTCTTAATCCTGTGACTTCTTCCTCTTTGTATAGCTCCTTGGAAGGTGGAAAATACAAACACAACATTTTCAGTATTTACACATAGACTATAACTTTACCCATTAACTGACTTAGAAGAAGAAAATAACCAATCCTCCCTGGAGAATATTTAAGATACAAAATGTAACTAATCTTCCACAAAAGTGTGCCTCTTGATGGAATTGTGTAGACGAGACAGGTGGGTATCAGATGGAGAAAAGAGGCCCATTTCATTCTATTGCATACAGTTGTGCACTAACCTGGTGAATCCATACGATGCTGGACTGGTTGGTGAGAAAATTGATGTGGAGATGCCGGCGTTGGACCTTCTTACTGGTGAAATGATTGTCAGAAAGAACCCGACAAAAATGTTATTTCTACATCAAACTTATTATTGGCGAATGTCAAAGATAATTTGTCCTATCACAATCTCTTTCCAACTGACTTAAACCATTTACTGGGTGGACATGGCACAGTGGTTAGCACAGCTGCCTCACAGCGCCAGGGACCTGGGTTCGATTCCCGGCTGGGGTTCACTGCCTGTGCGGAGTTTGCACATTCTCCCTGTGTCTGCGTGGGTTTCCTCTGGGTGCTCCGGTTTCCTCCCACAATCCAAAGATATGCGGGATGGTGGATCGGCCATGCTAAATTGCCCCTTAGTGTCAGGGGGATTAGCAGGACTATTGCAGGGCTTACAGGGATAGGAATTGTCAGCGCAGACTTGATGGGCTGAATGGCCTCCCTCTGAACTATAGGGGATTCTGTCATTCTATGATACCTGATGGTGCCAAAGGCTTTGGTCATTGTACAGTCTGCATTGGGCAAGCTCCTGTCAAAACCTTACATCCCACAGCGAAATATAGATATAGGAATGTAGATGCTGAGGTAGATACCTTAGAAACCTTACAGCATAGAAAGAGGCCATTCAGCCCATAATGTCCGGAGAAGGCTAGCAGCCTATGCTAGTCCCACCTTTCAGCACCCAGTCTGTTGCCTTGCAGACTACCACACTTCAAGCGTAGATCCAGGTATCTTTTCAAAATGTGGCCCACATCGCACCCTTCTTTGTTTGTTTGGGTGCTCCTCGTTGAAGTGTAACCACTCTTCAGGGGTGGCACAGTGGTTAGCCCTGCTGCCTCACAGTGTCAGGGACACAGGTTCAATTCCTGGCCTGGATCACTGTCTGTGCGGAGTTTGCACGTTCTCCCTGTATCTGCGTGGGTTTCCTCCGGATGCTCCGGTTTCCTCCGAAAGACGTGCTGAGTAGGTGCATTAGCCGCGCTAAATTCTCCCTCAGTGTACCCGAACAGGCGCAGGCAAGTGGCGACTATGAGATTTTCACAGTAACTTCATTGCGGTGTTAATGTAAGCTGACATGTGACACTAATAAACAAAATAAACTTGAGAATCAAAAGATTTCCCTCCACCGTCACCTAAACACGCTGGGGCCAGAAAAGGGATGTCATTCCAATTGGAAGAGGAAAGCCAGGAAAATGAGGAAAGAAAGGAAGGGGAGGAAATTAATTTATGATGTGTCAAGAATCCGAGGAGTATTTCAGGTTTGAATTTCCTGTGCATCTATTACATTTTGAGATCAAGAGTGGGTAAAAGTCCATCTTCACAAGAAGTCAAAATTTGGTGGAATGTTGTAAAGAAAGATGACGGAATTCACCTTGGCTTGGCATCAAGGTGGACTCTCGCGCTGACGTCAGAGAAGCATCCTTGTGGCCTGAATGAAAGGTTGCGGCTGGATTACTGAGCAGTAACACATTAACTTGGTTCGGAATTTGGCAGGGAGCGTAGTGCCTGTCATGAATTGGATTAAAATCTTTCCTAAAGTCTGCAAGTGACATTAAGTCAGATAGACAACAGTCCCGTTCTCAGCCTGAAACTCTCCTTAAACTTTGGCACCGTTGGCACTGGTTCAGCCATTATGCTAGGATAATGTAAACGATAGACAACGTGGGGAATGGAAGTTTCTCACTGTTGGAGAACAGATTCTCCTGTGGAAGATGGGTTCGGGCACTTTGCCAAGGCAATGCGGGCAGAGATCAAAATTGCATGCAGCCTCGTCTGCATCTGAGCTGGAATTGCTAGTCCATGGAAAATTCTAATTGCATTCATTCCCCATCGCGTCACCCTGTATCACACTGAGTATACATCTATGACAAAGCCCCCGCGTGAACTCAGTTGTACAGGTGTGTAGCACAAACACCCAAAGGGCAGCTGGACGTAGAACGAGGTTAGAGCTTTCCTGTACTTTCATTAGTCAAAGAAACAGGATTGCAGAGGCGGCCATTCGGCCCATCGTCTCAGCACTGGCTCGCCAAACGTGCATCATGATTTAGTACCATTCCCCTGTCCAGAACCAGGGGTCACCGTCTGAGGATTCGGAGTAGACCATTTAGGACGGAGGTGAGGAGACATTTCTTCACCCAAAGAGCGATGAGCCTGTGGAATTCATTACCACAGGAAGCAGCTGATGCCAAAACATTAAACGCATTCCAGAGGCGGCTGGATATAGCACTTGGGGTGAATGGGATCAAAGGTTATGGGGAAGAAATAAAATTAGGCTGTTGAGTTGGATAATCAGCCATGATTGTGATGAATGGTGGAAGAGGCTTGAAGGGCCAAATGGCCTCCTCCTGCTTCTACGTTGCTATGTTCCTATGTTTTCCCCATACCACTGTGCAGTGTTTCTATTCAAATAATCATCTAATTAGCCCTGCTGCCTCAGAGCGCCAGAGCCCTGGGTTCAATTCCCGCTTGGGTCACTGTCTGTGTGGAGTTTGCACATTTTCCTCATGTCTGCGTGGATTTCCTCCGGGTGTTCCAGTTTCCTCCCACAGTCCAAAGATATCTTAGGTTGATTGGCCATTGCTAAAATGCTAGTGTTGTGTGTGTGGGGGGGTGCGATTTAACAGGGCAAGTATGTGGGATTACAGGAATAGGGCCTGGATGGGATTGTGGTTGGTACAGACTCGATGGGCTGAATGGCCTCCTTCAATTCTATTCTATTCTAATGACTTCTTGAATGTCTCAAAATCCATTAATTAATAATTAAATCTGTAGTCTCGAAAACTCCAAGTGACCACCAGTGGGTGAAGGTCACAATTATTGATTTACAGACAGGAAAATGATTTACATGTAACTATTTCCAAGACCCAATTAATCCTACAATCTGCTTCGTCTAGGCAATATCTGCGGGTTTACAATTCTCTGAACGGCGTGCGTGCTGTTGGATGGGAAATCACAACCCCTGAGAGATTTGGCGAAACATCAGATGAGGAAGTCACACAGTCTCCGAGGTACACAGTGACAAAATCCTTAGAATTTTCTATATACAAATGCAGGCTCTCCAAACCGCGGACAGACCTCCAATAGGTTCCTCATGACATCCTTCACCTTTGGCCAGGGTCAACAAAACAATGGTCTGTTTACGCCCTGCCTGCGAGAACGGAGAATTTGGCCATTGACGAACATTCCATTCACTGCAGCGGGACTGGAGAATCCCAGCCATGGGCAAGGTCAGAGAATTCCAGCCAACGTCACAAACAGCCCCTACTCCAGAAGTGCTACTTTGAGTCTTTCTGTGCTAATTTGGTGGGATAGAGAGCTAGACATATAAAGTGTGGCACTCCCACTATGGATCTGAAGCAGAGCTCTTGGTGTGAAGATTGAGGGATTTTATCCTCCAGTGTGGTAGCACCTCGATGGACCTCCCTCTCCGAGCCATTTGCCAACAAAATTCAAAGCAGGGTAAAGCAGAGTGTAGGAGATAAGGAACAGAACGAAGCTGTTTGTTTCATGGGCCACATCACCAAGCATGTGGCGTTCCAGTGTCCCACGCATTCTCATTTCTCCGCTCCTGTGTTGGTGGCATCCCTGGCACCAGCAACCAACAGAAGAAATAAAACCCAGAGTGCAAAGCCAATTTGTAAACCAACTTAAATCAGCTGGAAACACATCTTCTGAAAGGCTGAGTGAGGTTGTTGACCACAGGGTGCACTCTCTGATATGGGGTTGAATTCTCCATTCTCCGGGGAAGGAATGGGGATTTCCATCCTTCTAGGGCAGGGCTGATTGCTGAGATAGGGCAGACTCCTGGTGGGATCCTGAGCACCAACTGGTACCAGAGATGCACAACACAATGGCGTTGCTACAGAGTCACCCCTGTAAGACCAGAAGGAGAAAGTAGACATTTTTGTGTTGCTCGGGCTAATCCTAAAATCAGTTGGCAGCTTGGAGATGCCCAATACCGAGACCTTTGGCTAAAAAAACAGCCTGAGCTGTTCGAGGGCCCAACAGGCATCTCCACCTAATGGTACCCGGAGTCAATGGGTTCAGAAGACAAAGAAATAATGCAGCTGAGTGGGCCCAGCCCCCTACCTCTCCAAGGCCTGGTGGAAGGAAGGGATATTGCTGGCCTTCCTGGGAAGAAAATAGAGGTCTTGTGAAATGGAGTTTGTAAGAATGTAAAGAATGCTTGTAAAGAATGTAAAATATTAGAAGGAGAACAACAGTGTCTGGTCTTTTTAAAAACTGGTTTTGGGTTGAATGCTGAGATGTTTAAAATGCAGAGGCACACAGGGTATGCAGATTGCAACATTTGTTGCAGAGACCAAAACATCGGGCTTGCCTTGGTAACAGGTTTTGCAGCTTTTTGCATTCTGACAGACTATGAGTTTAAAGTAGACACTTAGCGATCGGGCACCTATCAAATTTGTACTTGCTGTTGTTGTCAACCTCAGGCTAAACCAAATACAGGGAATGGATAGAGCAGCAGGAACTCAACTGCCTGATGCAGTTCAGTTCAAATCCGTTCAATTCAGCTGAGAGCCAACCAGAACAGAAGGCCATCTCCATAGCGGTTCACCAGCCTGTCAGCTAAAGAACTACTTCTAAAGAGGATTTGCCATGTATATAATAATAGGATATCAAATCAGAAAGACCTTACAGACAGAGAAATCACCATAAAAAGCTCCAAAGCTTCCGAATGCTATTAGACCTGGTTGTATATATTTTTTTGCGACTGATTAAAATTCAATTATTACCATTTTGGTAATGAATGGTTCTTCTCTCTAGCATTTCATACTTTAATTAATTTGTTATTTGCTTAGTTAAAGTTCTGGTTGATTAAATAAATAACTTGTTAATTATTCTCTTGAAGCGAGTGTGAGGTCTTTATATTAATGAACCTCTAAATGATGACTTTTTCTAATCCTGTTGAAATTTTCTAAGTGTCCTGTTAACACAGGGGCGGCACGGTGGCACAGTGGTTAGCACTGCTGCCTCACAGCACCAGGGACCTGGGTTCAATTCCCCGGCTTGGGTCACTGTCTGTGTGGAGTTTGCTTATTTCCCTGTGTCTGCATGAGTTTATTCCAGTTTTCTCCCACAGTCCAAAGAGGTTAGGTGGACTGGCCATGGTAAATTGCCCCTTCGTGTCACAGGGACTAGCTACGATAAATGCAGGGGATTATGGGGGTGGGGCCTGGATGGAATTGTGGTCAGTGCAGACTTGATGGACTGAATGGCCTCCTCCTGCACTGTAGGATTCTATAATATAGCACATCCTTTATTACAGACGCTAGCACTTTTACCAGGTTACAAGTGAGGTAAAGGGGATTAATCTCTGCATCATAACAGAGGCCAAGAAGAGATTGGGGTGCAAGACAGAAAAATCCAAGCCCCCCTTTCAAGTTGTCCCACACAGCCGACAGGGCGGAATTCTGCAGCTAGTTACATTTCACTGGATCACATTTGAGCCAGCAATGGGTCTTTAGAGAGTAAGAGAGAGAGTCACAATTTCCAGGAAGAAGAATCCGCACTGAATAAAATCAAAAATCACAGGAGTTCCCATGGGAAATCTGGGCATGTTAGAGATTGTTGACTTATGTTTGGCTGGAATCTAAACAGAAAACCCCGAGGAGTGTCAGAACATCTATCTCGGCGCATCTTAATTCCAGTTTGCGTGAGACGGAGCAGAATTTAACTGTTGAGTTACTTGCACCCTTTTACCTTTATCCACATCGAACTATATAATCATAAAGGAATCACGCACTGGTTACAAACCAGAGGGTCATCTAATCACTAGTGTATTACTCAAAAGGAGTGAGTAAAAACAAGTCATATTGCTAAGGTTATGTCGCAAGTATTTACTTGAATGCATTTGTCAGGTGGTGGGAGGAAGATTTAGTTGACTTCCAGTTAAAGGCAAATCATTGGTTGTGATCGACTGCACCAGTGAATGCGATTCGTAACAGTCTGTTGAAATTTCAAAATAACCTTAAAATGTTTCTCAGAAAGTTTATGAGCTCACCCAATAGCTCAGTAATAGATTGGTGTAATGCTGAGCTTAACATCAATGTTTGGGAAATTGCTGGAGTCTGTAATAAAGAATTTGTTATATTACAGAATCCTACAGAGCAGAAGGAGGCCATTCGGCCCATCAAGTCTGCACCAATCACAATTCCATCCGGGCCCCATCCCCATAACCCCATGCATTTATTGTAGCTACTCCCCCTGACACTAAGGGGCAGCTTGGCATGGCCAATCCACCTAACTCGCACATCTTTGGACTGTGGGAGGAAACCGGTGCACCTAGAGGAAACCCACGCAGGCATGGGGAGAATGTGCAGACTCTACACAGGCAATGATCTGAGTTGGGAATCGAACCCGGGTCCCCGGTGCTGTGAGGCAGCAATGCTAATCATTGTGCCGCTGTGCCGCCCTTGTGTCAACAGGACACTTGGAAAATTTCTACATGCTTAGACAAAGTCAACATGAATTTATGAAAATCATGTTTGGCAAACCTACTCGAATTTTTTTTGAGGATGTAATTAGCAGAACAGAAAAGGGGGAGCCAGTCACTGTGGTGCATTTGGGCATGATGGTGGCACAGTGGTTAGCGCTGCTGGCTCACAGCTCCAGGGACCCTGTTTTGATTCCCAGCTTGGCCACTGCCTATGTGGAGTTTGCACATTCTCCCCGTGTCTGCGTGGGTTTCCTCCGGGTGCTCCGGTTTTCCTCCCACATTCCGAAAGATGTGCCGGTTAGATGCATTGACCCGAACAGGCGCTGGAGTGTGGCGACTAGGGTAATTTCACAGCAACTTAATTGAAGCATTAATGTAAGCCTTACTTGTGACACTAATAAATAAACATAAAATAAACTAGATTTTGATCAAGTTTGAGATTTAAGAGACTTGCTCAGCAATGGACTCGGAACAAACAAAAATTAACTTTATCATACAAATTCAGAAAACAGTAACAATTTACAATATGTATCTTATATTCTAAAATTCAGAGTAAGTATGAGGTGTATGGGAATTAACAGGTAAACTGTGGTCAAACCCACCACACTTGGGCATGGACAGGGTTGATGGGGAACGGCTGTTCCCTTTAATTGAAGAGTCAGTTGCGAGGGGACACAAATGGGAGTGGGAGGTTTAGGGGGGATTTGAGGAAAAACTTTTTTTACCCAGAGGTGGTGATGGTTCAGAATGTGCTGCCTGGGAGGGTGATGGAGGCCTTACATCCTTTAAAAAATATCTGGGTGAGTTCTTGGCACGCCATAACTGTACATCACCAAAGAGTTAACGTTTCATTGTGACAGGGCGCTGGCACAAAACTTTCTAACAGTTTTGGAATACTGTGTCCAATTCTGTTCGCCACACCACCAGAAGGACGTGGAGGCTTTGGAGAAAAAGGTTTACTCGGATGTGGCCTGATATGGAGGGTATTAGCTATGAGGAGAGATTGAATGAACTGGGATTGTTCTCCCTGGAAAGACGGAGGCTGAGGGGGGCGACCTGAGAGAAATTTATAAAATGATGAAGGGTATGGATAGGGTGAACAGCTGAAAGCTTTTTCCCAGGGGCAGAAATGACAATTACAAGGGGGGGAAAGTTCAAGATAAGAGGGGAAGAGGTTCAGTGATGATGTGCAGGGGGAGTTTTCTACACACAGGGTGGTAGGGGCCTGGAATGCACTGCCAAGTGAGATGGTTGACAAAGACATGTTAGTGACATTTAAGATTTATCTGGATAGATATATGAATAGATGGGGAATAGAGAGATACAGGCAGTTGGTACAGATAGGACAATATGATTGGCACATGGCTGATGCGCCTGTTCCTGTGAGGTACTGTTCTTTGTTCTCTTTGTTCTCGTTGATCCCTTTGTTAAGGCACCCAGGACTCTGCCGTTCTTGTCTTAACTCACAGGGATGGCCATTTCTCTGATCCTCTGACCTCGCTGACTGACACTGGCTCCCAGTCAAGCAACATTTTTGACCTTTTGACCTGAGCCTCGCTCCATGACATCACTGCCTCCCAATCTCCGTATTCTCCTCCAGCCACACAACCCTCTGAGATCTCTGCGCCCATCTAATTTAGGCCTCTAGTGCATTCCCAATTTTAATCGCTCCATCGTTGCTGACCGAGAATTGGTATTCCCTCCCTTAACCTCTCAGCCTCACTGCCTCAATTTTCTCCCTTAAGGCACTCCTCAGAAGTAACCTATTTGACCATGGTGGCATGGTGGCACTGTGTTAGCACCACTGCCTCACAGCGCCAGGGATCTGGGAAGCTTCCTGCCTGTTAGAATGTAACCAATGATAAACATTGGATTTATTGTAATATGACCAATGCTAACATGCTATAAGTGTCAGCTGACCTAGCAACCTAGGTAACCAATGACAAAGTCAGGTGATGGTCAGCTGACCAGCTGACTCTGTATAAATAAGAAGCAGGTGGGGGTTTGTGTGAGCTTGGAATGGCCCAGGGTGAGGCCTCAAGTATTGGAGTAACAAAGTTTCTTTATTAAACCTTTCTCTTTGATTTACCAATTGGAGTAAGTCTTGTTTTAGTTTATTGACTACAACTGAAGATTTCCTTCTGGTGAATCAACACCAGTTTGGGTCACTGTCTGTGTGGAGTCTGCACATTCTCCCCATGCCTGCATGGGTTTCCTCCAGTTGCTCCGGTTTCCCCCCAAAAGACATGCTGGTTAGGTTTATTAGCCGTGCTAAATTCTCCCTCAGTGTACCCGAACAGGTGCTGGAATGTGGGCACTAGGGGAATTTCACAGGAACTTCATTGCGGTGTTAAGGTAAACCGACTTGTGACATAATAAATAAACTTAAACTTTCAAACTTTTGGTAATCTGACCAAATATCACTGTATGTCGCTTAGGTGTTCCGGTTTCCTCCCATGCTCCAAAGATGTGCAGGTTAGGTGGATTGGCCATGGTAAATTGCCCCTTAGTGTTAGGGAGATTGATCAGGATAAATGTGTGGAGTTACAGAAATAGAGCCTGTGTAGGATTGTGGTTGGTACAGACTTGATGGGCCGAATGGCCTCCTTCTGTGCTATAGTGATTCTATATGTGTCGTATTTTTACAATACCTCAGAGAACAACCTTGGGATGGTTGATCAAGGTAAAGGTGCTACAGAAGTATGAGTGGTTGTTGTGTCACATCCACATCTACATTCTGCTCCCTGGGCTATTTCTATCGCAATGATTAAGAGTGTATCCTGCTCCAAAAGTCCCACACTGCCACTGAATTTGTGTTCTAGGACTGAGGAAAGGCCATTCCATCTGGCCTCGTGCTTCCAGTCAGTTCAATACTTTGATTTCAGTAACTGAATCGCTGTTTTGGCTTTTCTATCCTTATTCCAAGAAAAACTGTTCACTTTAATCCATCTACATGCCTGGCCCTGCCTCTGGATGGCCAAGTACATCGTTTATGCTCTGTTCCATGGTCAGTTGTCAGTTGGCTGCTGCTAAGTCAAGCAATTGTGGGTGTAGGATCTGCTCCAGCAACACAGCATGGAGATCGTAGAACCCTACAGTGCAGAATGAGGCCCTTCGGCCCATCAAGTCTGCACCCAACACAATCCCACCCAGGCCCTACCCCCATATCCCTACATATTATACCCACTAATCCCCGCTACCCTGGACACTAAGGGGCAATTTCTTAGCAAGGCCAATCAACCTAACCCGCACATCTTTGGACTGTGGGAGGAAACCGGAGCACCCGGAGGAAACCCACGCAGACACAAGGAGAATGTGCAAACTCCACGCACACAGTGATCCGAGCCGAGAATCGAACCCAGGACCCTGGAGCTGTGAAGCAGCAGTGCTAACCACTGTGCTACTGTGCCGCCCTTTGAAGCTGACACTCTGGTGGCACTGAGGGAGTGCTGCACTGTCGAACACACCCTCTTTTGGAATGAGTCATTACACCAAAGACCTGTGAGATCCACGCCAGTGTTTTGAGGAAGAGCAGTGGAGTTCTCCCCTGTGTCCTGTGCACACAAATAAAACCCTCAATTCATATCACTGAAACAAAAATATGTTCTCGGTGTTATTATCACATTGCTATTGTGAAAATCAAGGGGTCAATGGGTGCTATTCGGATTGGCGGTTGGTGACTAGTGGGGTGCCCCAGGGGTCGGTGCTGGGGCCTCAGCTATTTACCATTTATATAGATGATCTGGAGGAGGGAACCGAGTGCAGGGTGTCGAAATTTGCTGATGACACCAAGATTGGGGGAAAGGCAAATTGTGCGGAGGGTGTGGAGAGTCTACAGAAGGATCTAGATAGGCTGGGCGAATGGGCCAGGAAATGGCAAATGGAATTTAATGTTGGCAAGTGTGAGGTGGTCCACTTTGGTAGGAAGAATGGTAGGAAGGACTATTACTTACGTGGCGAAAAACTGCAGCAGGCGACGGTGCAGAGGGATCTCGGGGTCCTTGTGCATGAGTCGCAAAAACCCAGCTTGCAGGTGCAGCAGGTGGTCAGGAAGGCGAATGGGATGCTGGCCTTCATAGCGAGGGGGATTGAATATAAAAGTAGGGAGGTCTTGCTGCAGCTGTATAGGGCATTGGTGAGGCCGCAGCTGGAGTACTGTGTGCAGTTTTGGGCGCCGCACCTGCGCAAGGATATTTTGGCCCTGGAGGGAGTGCAGAGGAGGTTTACTAGGCTGATACCGGAGTTGAGGGGATTGAGCTATGAGGAGAGGCTGAATAAACTAGGCTTGTACTCGTTAGAGTTTAGAAGAATGAGGGGAGATCTCATTGAGACATATAAGATGATGAATGGGATGGATAGGATAGAGGTGGAGAGACTCTTCCCGCTCAAAAAAGACAGTAGGACTAGGGGGCACAGCCTCAAGATAAAGGGGAGGCGGTTTAGAACGGAGTTGAGGAGGAACTTCTTCACTCAAAGGGTGGTGAATCTCTGGAATTCTCTGCCCGTTGAAGTGGTGGAGGCTGCCTCGCTAAATATTTTTAAGAAGCGGGTTGATGGGTTTTTGATAAGAGAGGGGATTAAGGGTTATGGGGAGAGGGCGGGAATGTGGAACTGAGCCACGACAGATCAGCCATGATCTTATTGAATGGCGGGGCAGGCTCGAAGGGCTAGATGGCCTACTCCTGCTCCTATTTCTTATGTTCTTAAATCGCAGCTACAGTAGGATAATGGTACCAATGCGTGGGTCAGCACACCAGGCAATTGGACTAGTGATCTGGGGTCAAGAACTTAAAGTTTAGCTGGAGAGAGGGGGATATAAATGAAATAAAACTAGGAATTAAAACATTAAATCTCAGTAACAGTGATTGCAAAACTTAATTGACCTAAAAAGCCATCTGCTTCACTAATGCCCACATCCCGTGAAATAATTTTTAGAATCACTCCAGTGTACAAGGAGGCTATTTGGCCCATTAAGACTGCAACGACTCTCCGAAAGAGCATCCCACCCAAGCCCTCTGCTCCACCCTATCCCCATAACCCTGTGCATTTACTATAGCTAATCCCTCTAACCTGCACATCTTAGGACACTAAAGGGCAATTTATCATGGCCAATCCCTCTAATTTGCATATCTTTGGACACTAAGGAACAATTTAGTATGGCCAATCCATCTAACCTACGCATCTTTGGATATTAAGGGGTAATTTAGCATGGCCAATCCACCTAACCTGCACATCTTTGGACACTAAGGGGTAATTTAGCACGGCCAATCCACCTAACCTACACATCTTTGGACACTAAGGGGCAATTTAGCATGGCCAATCCACGTAACCTACACATCTTTGGACATGAAGGGGCAATTTAGCATGGCCAATCCACCTAACCTGCACATCTTTGGCCACTAAGGGGCAATTTAGCTTGGCCAATCCATCTAACCTGCACATCTGTGGACTGTGGGAGGAAACCAACGCAGACACCAGGAGAATGTGCAGACTCCGCACAGATAGTGACCCTAGGCCGGAATTGAACCTGGGTTCCTGGTGCTATGAGGCAGCTATGCTAACTACTGTGCCACCGTGCCACCCAGTGATAATTCCAGTGACACTTACAGGGACACTTCCACCATCAGTGTTAGAGGGGAGGGAGTGCCTTCCAGTGGATAGGCTACCAGACCCAGGACAAGGTATGTATGAATCAAGAGAGATCCTTCTGTTCCCTGTGCCCAAAATAGTAGGGGAATAGGCAGGAGGTGTGTTGCAGGGAGGTTTCTAACCCAGGGAGAGGGAAAGGCTGGGGAGGGGAGGATGTTGGGGTGGAATCGATCACTTTTGATGGGTGAGCTTCACACATTTGGCTGGAGGAAGTTGCTCTGATGGTTAATTAACTCACACCCCTTCTCTTTTAGATAACATCATCAATTCTCTACCTGCAACCTCACGCCTGACATTACACTTGGCAGTTTGGAGATGAATATGAATGAAGATGTGCTTGTGGACTCCCTCCAAATAAAAATCTTCTATGTGTTGCCTTTTAAAAATGATGTGGGGATGCCAGCATTGGACTGGGTTGGGTACGGTAAGAAGTCGCACAAAACCGGGTTAAAGTCCAACAGGTTTATTTGGAATGATGAGTTTTCGGAGTGCTCACCTGAGGAAGGAGCAGTGCTCGAGACTCCAAATAAACCTGTTGGGCTTTAACCTGGTGTTGTGAGACTTCTTACTATGGACTTCTGTGGGCTTCTTGTGGTCTATTATTTAAATGGTAAAACATTGCAGCATGCTGCTGTGCAGAGGGATCTGGGTGTCCTTGTGCATGAATCACAAAAAAAAATTGCAGGGGCAGCAAGTAACTAAGAAGGCAAATGGAATCTTGTCCTTCATTGCCGGAGGGATGGAGTTTAAAAACAGCAAGGTTGCCGCTGTATAAGGTGCTGGTGAGGCCCCACCTGGAGTACTGTGTACAGTTTTGGACTCCTTACTTGAGAAAGGATATACTGGCACTGGAGGGGGTGCAGAGGAGATTCACTAGGTTGATCCCGGAGTTGAGAGGTTGGCTTATGAGGAGAGACTGAGTAGACTGGGACTATACTCATTGCAATTCAGGAGAATGAGGGGAGATCTTACAGAAACATATGAGATTATGAAGAGAATAGATAAGATAGAAGCAGGGAAGTTGTTTCCACTGGCGGGTGAAACTAGAACTAGGGGGCATTGCCTCAAAATAAAGGGAAACAGATTGAAGACTGAGTTGAGGAGGAATTTCTTCACTCAAAGGGTTGTGAATCTGTGGAATTCCCTGCCCAATGAAGCAGTTGAGGCTACCTCATTGAGTGTTTTTAAGGCAAGGATAGATACATTTTTAAACAATAAAGGAATTAAGGGTTATGGTGAGCAGGCAGGTAAGTGGAACTGAGTCCACAAAAAGATCAGTCATGATCTTATTGAATGGCGGAGCAGGCTCGAGGGGCCAGATGGCCTACTCCTGCTCCTAGTTCTACTTTTCTTATGTTCTTACAGTGTCCTTTTAAAAATATTTGCCTGTCCCATTCCACCATTTCCAAGAATATTAATAAGGTTGAAAGAGTGCAGAGAAGGTTTACAAGGATGTTGCTGGGACTTGAGAAACTGAGTTACAGAGAAAGGTTGAGTAGGTTAGGACTTTATTCCCTGGAGTGTAGAAGAATGAGGGGAGATTTGATAGAGATGTGTAAAATTATGACGGGTATAGATAGAGTGAAGGCTTTTTCCACTGAGGCTAGGGGAGAAAAAAACTAGAGGACAAGGGTTAAGGGTGAAGGGGGGAAAGTTTAAAGGGAATATTGGGGGTGGGGGGGGGTTCTTCACACAGAGAGTGGTGGGAGTGTGGAATGAGCTGCCAGATGAAGTGGTAAATGCGGGGTCACTTTTAACATTTACGAAAACCTTGGACAGGTACTTGGATGAGGGGGGTGTGGAGGGATATGGTCCAGGTGCAGATCAGTGGGACTAGGCAGAAAAATGGTTCGGCGCAGCCAAAAAGGTCTGTTTATGTGCTGTAGTGTTCTATGGTTTGAATGCCCCTGTTTTTAATGATCTGAATGCGGAGTTGATGAATGTTGACTTTATGAGAGGTATGTATGTAAACTTGCTCTCATTCCAATAAATTCCAGAGAGTGTTATGCCTCTGCGTGCTGTTTGGGAGTGCTGACAGATTAGAACATCAATATTTACAATTACAGATTTTCTCCAAGAGTAAACAATCATTTCGGGGTGACAATTGAACAGAATTGTTCCAATGTGACTGCGATTAGAGAATGATTACTTTGGAAAAAAGCATGAAATGAAATTATGTAAATTGTAATCCATCTGTCAGTAAATGGCCTCTGAAGAGGTAAAGTAAACTGCTGGCAAGTGGGACTCGTAATAGTTCTTAATTTCCTTGGAGCAGTCTGTGTGGTGTGGCTTAGGAAACTGCGACTCAGACGCAGGATCAGATTAGACCATCTGCATGCAATAGGGACTGCTGGGAATAGTCCCAGTTCCCTGAATCTGAATGGATTGTTGGCCAAATGAACTCAATCGCAACTTTAATTTGATCTGGAGGCGTTTGGAAATTTTAGCTGGGGGAGCCAGGCGCTGGGCTACAGGGAGAGGCTGCCAGGAATGGCACACAAACCCAGTTCACTCTTGTCACTCAGCAGTTGGGGCAAATTTTTCCACAGCTCAATGAGATGCTGCACGCTGTGTACTTGGAAGAGAGGATGTTCTCACCAACAGTGCGTCAGCGAGAGTAGGTTTCTTTAGGACGGAGGGGGGTGGGGGAGGCAGGAATGCCTACGGTGGGGGTCCCAGAAATGTGGCAACATTTCCAATCAACACCCTTCACAGTAAAGTCTGAAAATCACCTTAAGTTTATTTATTAGTCACAAGCAGGCTTACATTAACACGGCGATGACGTTACTATGAAAATCCCCTAGTCGCCACACTGCGGCGCCTGTTTGGGTACCCTGAGGGAGAATTTAGCCCGGCCAATGCACCCTAACCGGCTCGTTTCTTGGACAGCGGGAGGAAACCCACGCAGACACGGGGAGAACATGCAGACTCCGCACAGGCAGTGACCCAAGCCGGGAATTGAATCCGGGTCCCTGGCGCTGTGAGGTAGCAGTGCTGACCACTATGCCACCGTGCAGATCTCATAGAGAGATTCTATAGTACCGCTCCCCATCCCCCCTCTCTCCCATCACCCTCCCCCCAAAAACCCCACCCTCATCACCCTCCCCCTCTCCCTCCTTCCCCCATCCCCCTCATCGCCCCATCACCTTCCCCCATCGCTCTGCTGCTTAGTCATCCGTCACCGCATTTACTCCAAGGTCTGCCATCTTGAATCTGGTCATGTGATCAGCAACGTCATTGCCACGTTGGCTGCCTGTCTCGCTTGCCCATCAGGCACCTGTCCACTCTTTTGTGGGGGGGGGGGGTGGAGCAGCCCATAATACCACTGTACCCTTTTCCCATATAATTCCTTGCCAAGGGCAAGAGGTCAGGTCAGCTCCTTATTAACAATTCTGGGATATCGGAAAATAGGAATTAGGAGCAGAAATCGGCAAATTCAGCCCTTCGAGCCTGCTCCGCCATTCAGTCAGATCATGGCTGATCTCTCCCTGGTCTCAAATCCACCGCCCCCCCCCCCCACCTCTTCCCCATATCCCCTTATCCCCCTTTTTTATTAGAAATTATAAAATATGTAACCATATGTCAAACTGGGGGGGATAGTGAATTCCCACACTGTGAGCGTTCCCATTCCTTTGTAGCTCAGTGGGCATTGCAGACTGGAACTGACACATGCCATTCCACAACGGGCCACAGTGAGACCCCTGTCTACACTCAGACCAGGGTGACGCACCCCCAACGGGGGTGGAAGGGACTGTAAACCTCTCAAACCGTTGTTTATTGTCGCTTGCTTTTCCCAGCTGAGAGATCTGTTTTGCATTGAGTCGCAACGTTAATTGATTGCAGTTATCTACATTCCAACGAACTTTTTGAACGCTCTAATTGCACAACCCTCCCTAAAATCCCCTCTCGCAGACAATTAATTCCAAGAAATACATTCTTCGCTCGCCCTCACATGCCTCACCTTGCGCCTCAGCCCTGTTTCCATCCTGTTAGTCATCATTTCCCACTCTCCACCATCTTTTTGTGGCGAGCAATGTTTATTCATGTTGGCCAAACGTCTAAGCTTTGATTGGAAAGTTAGCCTTTCTCCTGGATGGTTTACACAGGGGGATGACATTGCGAAAGATTCCAGGGATGGTGGCACTGATGTATGAGTAGAAATTGACCTGTTTAGGATCGTTTTCGCTGGAGTTCAGACGAATAAGGTGGGGGGGGATTCTCATAGAGTCTTATAAAATTCTACCAGGATAGATGCAGGGAGGATGTTCCTGATGGTGGGGGTGTCCAGAACCAGGGGTTACAGTCTGAGGATTCAGGATAGACCATTTAAGATGGAGGTGAGGAAACATCTCTTCACCCAGAGAGCGGTGAGCCTTTCGGATTCATTACCACAGGAAGTAGTTGATGCCAAAACATTGAATGTATTCACGAGGCGGCTGGATATAGCACTTGGGGTGAATGGAATCAAAGGTTATGGGGAGAAAGCAGGATTAGGCTATTGAGTTGGATGATCAACTATGATCGTGATGTATGGTGGAGCAGGCTCGAAGGGCCAAATGGCCTCCTCCTGCTCCTATCTTCTATGTTTCTGTATTTCTACGTTTCTAAAGAGCCAGAGTGGTTTTCCCTGGAATCACATTGCCCATTGAAGGTGGTTGATGCCAGAGTTCCTGCCAAATGAAGACTCATTTCCCATATTTTCCATCCTTACATAGTTCAGGGAGAAAGATAAGAACATATAAGAACATAAGAAATAGAAGCAGGAGTAGGCCATCTAGCCCTTCGAGCCTGCCCCGCCATTCAATAAGCTGATCTGAAGTGGATCAATTCCACTTTCCCACTTTCTCCCCATAACCCTTAATTCCCTTGTCTATCAGAGACCTATCTACCCATGACTTAAATATATTTAGCGAGGCAGAGAATTCCAGAGACTCACCACCCTTTGAGTGAAGAAATTCCTCCTCAACTCCGTTCTAAACTGCCCACCCCCCCTTATCTTGAGGCTGTGCCCTCTAGTCCTGCTGTCCTTTCTAAGCGGGAAGAATCTCTCTACCTCTACCCTATCCATCCCCTTCATTACCTTATACATCTCTATAAGATCCCCCCTCATCCTTCTAAACTCCAACGAGTACAGACCCAAGGATGAGAAAGTTGAATTGAAATCATTTGTGAATCGAATGTTGCCCAGAAAGCTTGATGTGTCACTTGCTCCTTCTGGGCCATCATTCTGTGCTTCTTCTCAAAAGCAAAATGTCCTATTTATTAAAGGATTATTTATATTAAAGGGTGCTGTTATGACGCGGAGGTTGTTCCCCTCTAAGACACAATGGCGAATCCCCTAAAGAGGAAACCCTCACCTCATAATCTGTTAAAAGTGTGTGGGAAGGTGTGAACTGTCCTTTGGTAACATTTAGTGGGTAACTGACAGAAATACCCCATCCTCACTTTAAAATGAGCACTAAACAATTTATTTATTTAACTATCCAGGAATTTCAACTAAACAAGTAACACACTGAATGAAATAAGATTCTACTGGAATGCTGTTCAAATAAATACAAGGACCATTCATTAACCAAAAATATAATAGAATTCTTTTACTCTTTAAAGAATGGATTCTCTCTGTCTGTGAGTTCTTTTAAATTTGGTACCTTTCACTGGTTAGAAGGCAGGGTGCAGAGCTTCTCTCTCCCTCTCAATTTAAGAGGTGTCAGTGACTGGCTAACTATTTTTTGCCTTTGCATTTTTTTTATACCTGTGTGGATCTATCAATTTTCCAACCAGAGGATTGGTCTGCTGTTGTCAACAACATCAAATTCAAATCTTTTAGGTTCTTGGTGGCTAAGAACCTGCTTTAAATTGATTTGGGCAAAATTCAAACATTCGAATACCAGAAGCCTGTTACCAAAGCAACCCTGCTGCCTTGCTTTGGATACAAATGTTTCAGTCTGGGACTCTGTGTGTACTTTGCATTTTAAACCTCCAAACACTGAAACCAAACCAGCTTTTAAAGGGACCATGCAGTGTTTTGTCCTTCTAGCATTTTCTTTATATTTTGTACATCTTTACAATTCAACTTCACTACAGTGTTCCTACCACCACATGACCTACAGCAGTTCAAGAAGGCTGCTCACCACCACATTCTCAAGAGCAACTAGGGACAGATAATAAATGCTGGCCAGCCAGCAACACCTAAATTCCATAAAGAATATTACAACAACATCCTGATAAATAACTATCAATGTGACACACTGGGGGCGACCTTACCAAAAAAATCCAAGGTGCCGAATAAGTGTGAAAATGGGTCAGTTTCAGATCTATATTTTCGGTGCATGATAAAAATCAAATTTTATGACTCTTAGGAAAAAGAGGCAAAATGTGATTCTCGCCAGTAGGGGGAGTGGACAGAGATTATTCACATCAGGAAGTTGGCTGCAGACTGCTAGAGGTCACAATTGCGTATGCGCTCTGATCTCCCAGTGCACTACGTCAAGAGCACACAGTACACTGGGAGACTGTTACTCCCCCACCTCTGATCATCCCCCAGTTGTGGTCGACCCCAATTGTCCCCCCAGTTGTGTCTTCTGATCATGGCCCCCAATTAAGGGCACCCCCAGAGAATTGAATTGCACCTACTCTCCCCACCCAGTCAATTGCCATTGCCGAGCACCCCCCAGCCCCGCAATCGATCATCCCTTATTTTTACTGATTGTCCTGTGTAACCTAAGGGGTGTGTTTTATCCCTTACTGCCAGGACAGCTTCTGGGAGACTGAGGCTGGGCTTGTCTGACCTCGTTCATCCTACCACTGCTCGCAAAAACTGAGAATTTGGCGCTCAACCAAATTTCCATTCACAGCAACCGGAGCGGAGATTTCCAGGTGCGGGCAAGGTCGGAGAATCCAGCTGGAGGCTAGCAATCTCCGCCTGCCTCTGTCTTTCCCTGACAGCAAGCACATCATGGCCATTGGTCACCAGGGGATGTTATCATAGCCCCCACCTCAGTGAACAGCTCCAGCCCCATCCCCTCAGCCCCACGGTCAACGGATTAGGAACTTAGATTGAATTTGTTGGAAGTCGGGAATGTAATGTGGGATATCAAGGATGGGAAGGATGGTTGGGTGGGAATGAATGCAGCAAAGACACGTTGGAAAACTAGAGATTTTGAGGATTGAACAATAGGAGGCAAAGAAAGATAATTCTCTTTGGTTGTATCAAAGCTTGGTATGGGCTCCTGCTCTGCCCAAGACTGCAAGGAACTACAAAAAGTCTTGAATGTAGCCCAATCCATCACACAAACCCGCCTCCCATCCATTGACTCTGTCTACACTTCCTGCTGCCTTGGAAAAGCAGCCAGCATAATTAAGGACCCTACGCACCCCGGACATTCTCTCTTCCACCTTCTTCCATCAGGAAAAAGATACAAAAGTCTGAGGTCACGCACCAACTGACTCAAGAACAGTTTTTTCCCTGCTGCTGTCAGACTTTTGAATGGACCCACCTCGCATTAAGTTGATCTTTCTCTACACCCTAGCTATGACTGTAACACTACATTCTGCACTCTCTCCTTTCCTTCTCTATGAACGGCATGCTTTGACTGTATAGCATGCAAAAAACAACCCTTTTCACTGCATACTAACACATGGGACAATAATAAATCAAATCAAAATCAAATACTTGAGATAAAAAGAGAAAAAAATACTGGAAATACCCATCAGGGCATCTGCGCAGCGGAAACAGAGATGAAGTCAATGATCACTCATCACAGAGTCATAGAGATTTCCAGCATGGAAACAGGCCCTTTGGCCCAACTTGTCTATGCCATCCTTTTTTTTAAAAAAGCCCCTAAGCTCATCCCAATTGGCCACATTTGTCCCATGTCTCTCTATACTCATTGTACCCATGCAACTGTCTACATACTTTTTAAAAGACAAAATTGTACCCGCCTGTACTACTACCATCAGCATCAGAATGCTACCTTTTGTTCTTTCTTGGGACAGGGCATCATTAGCTAGATCAGCGTTTGTTGTCCATCCCTAATTGCCCTTAGGAAGGTGTTGGTGAGCCATTGCAGTCCCTGTGGTGAAGGTACACATCCACAGTGCTGTTAGGGAGGGAATTCTAGGATTTTGACCCAGTGACAGTGAAGGAACGGCGGATATATTCCCGAATCGGGATGCTGAGTGATTCAGAGGTAACTTCCAGGTGGTGGTGTCCTCATATGTCTATGGCTCTATTCCTTCTAAATGGTAATGGTCTTTGGTTTGGAAAATGCTGTCGAAGGAGCCTTGGTGAATTGCTGCAGCGCGTGTTTTAGTTGCACTCACGGTTGCCACCGTGCATCGGTGGTAGAGGGATCAGGTGATGGATGAGGTGCGAATCAACTTTGTCCTGGGCGGTGTCGAGCTTCTTAAGTATTGTTGAGCTGCACTCACTCATGGGGAGTATTCCATCCCACTCTGGGCTTGTGCCTTGTAGATGGTGGACAAGCTTTGGGTAGTCAGGATGTGAGTTACCTGTTGCAGAATTCCCAGTACCTGACCTGTGTTTGTAGCCGCAGTATTTATATGGCTGGGGCACAGTTCAAATTCTGTTCAAAGATAATCCCCAGGATGTTAATAGTGGGGGATCCAGTGATGTTAATGCCATTGAATGTCAAGGGGTGATGGTTAGATTGTCTCTTGTTGGAGATGGTCATTATTGGCACTTGTGTGACATGAGGGTAGTGGGGGTATGGAATGCTCTGCCAAGTAAGGTGGTGGAGGCAAACACACTAGAGTCCTTCAAGAGTAACTTAGACAGGCACATGACTGAGTTGGAGATGGGTGGATATAGGAGAACCTTTAATTAAGGGTCATTAGCATTGGGGTGTCCCTGGTAATGTAAATGGGTATAGTATGATAATAATGTTTTTCTCTTTTCATTCACAGGTTTTAAGTCGGTCCACCTCGTGTCCAACGAGGGGCATACACGCGATGGGTCGTACTGGGGCTGCTCTTGGTTGTTCGAGATTGGCCTAGTGCTTCATGTTGTTAGTGTGTGCCTAAACTGGACCAGATACTGGGCAAGACGACAGCTCAGTGACTATCTCTGATTGCTGTGCAGACACATGGATTTGGGCCGGTGTCTGTGGGAGTTTGCGCATTCTCCCCGTGCTTGCGTGGGTTTTCTCCGGGTGCTCCAGTTTCCTCCCACACCCAAAAGATGTGCTGTTAGGCTGATTGGCAGGAATAAATTGTCCCTAAATCAGTTTTCCCTCAATCTGGATGGCCATAAAACATTAGATAGGGGTCATGGGTAGAGAGGGGGACTGGTGGTGTTGAGATGGCAGCGTGGGCTCGTTGGGCCGAAGGGCCTGTTTCCCAGGCTGATTTTGTTCTTTGTTCTTTGAATGTTATTTGCCACTTGTCAGCCCAAGCTTGGATATTGTTCAGGCCTTGCTGCACTTGAGGCATTGTGTAACCATCAGGTAACATCCCCACATCTGACCTTATGATGAGGGAAGGCCACTGATTATCTGGGTCATGATCATTTTCTTGTTTACGGGAGCTTGCTGTGGTACAGTGGTTAGTGCTGCTACCTCACAGGGCCAGGGACCCGGGTTCTATTCCCGACTTGGGTCACTGTCTTTGCAGAGCCTGCACTTCCTCGCAGGTTTCCTCCCACAGTCTGAAAGATGTGCTGGTTAGGTGCATTGGTCATGCTAAATTCTCCAAACAGACGCGACTAGGGAATTTTCACAATAACATTTGATTTAATTAATGATTGTCATATGTATTGACATACAGAGAAAACTATTGTTTCTTGCGTGCTATGCAGGCAAAGCATACCGTTTATAGAGAAGGAAAGGAGAGAGTGCAGATTGTAGTGTTACAGTCATAGCTAGGGTGTAGAGAAAGACAACTTAATGCGAGGTTAGTCCATTCAAAATTATGATGGCAACAAGGAAGCTGTTCTTGAGTCGGTTGGTATGTGACCTCAGACTTTTGTATTGGAAGATGGAAGAGAGAATGTCCGGGGTGTTTGGGGCCCTTAATGATGCTGGTTGCTTTGCTGAGGCAGTGGGAAGTGTAGACAGAATCAATGGATGGGAGGTTGGTTTGCATGATGGATTGGGTTTAGTTCATGACCTTTTGTAGATTCTTGCGGTCTTGGGCAGAGCAGGAGCCCACACCGAGCTGTGATACAACCGGAAAGAATAGTTCATTACAGTAGGAAGGTAGTAAGGCTACTTGTAAGCCTCAAACATATATCGGCTGTCATGTTTGTTCCATTACATCAATTGCTGCACTGCAACAAGTACCTTATTGGCTATAAAGTGCCCTGTGAATTGCTGAGTGAGGAAAGGCCCTATATAAATGCAAGTCTGACTTTGATCTTGTAGCTCAGAGGTCCCAGGCATGAACTGACTGCTCAAAACAGGGGAGCTTGGAATTCCTTTGTGCTGTCAGTGAACATAAGGTAAATCAAGAAACCACAGCATGAAGATTGTACGATAAGCACTCACTTCATCACCGAAGGGGAGGCGATGGCCGAGTGGTATGATCATTAGACTATTGATCCAGAAACTCTGGGGACCCAGGTTCGAATCCCGTCACGGCAGACGGTGGAATTTGAATTCAATAAAAAATATTTGGAGTTAGGAATCCATTGATGACCATGTCATTGTCGTTTGTCAGGAATAACCCATCTGGTTCACTAATATCCTTTGGGGAAGGAAATCTGCTGTCCTTACCCGGTCTGGCCTACATGTGACTCCAGAGCAACATGGTTGACTCTCGACTGCCTTTGGGCAACTAGGGATGGGCAATAAATGTTGACAAGCCAGCGATGCCCATGTCCCATGAATGAATAAAAAAGAATGTTATAATAGTTGCCTAAGGTACGCGAGTGGATTAGTAAGGTCCACAATGTTTTGGGGAGTTGGATTTTCTCAGCTTTTTTTGTACAGTCCTGGCTGCAGAGAGGGCAGTTTGGCAGTAAAAATTCCAACCATCTCCCCCAGGTCTGGCTGAATAGGGTCCAGAATGGACCTAGCAGGGGGGTGGTGAACACAGCACATTAATCATTCTCAGATGATGACAGCTTCTAACTGTTCAAGTTAGTGTGATTGCAAGTGGCTATGAAACAACTGTGATGAATGGCAGTGGGTCAGAGTTGACAGTTCTGTCTAACTCTACTGTTAAACAAATTCCTGTACCTTCATTCTCAGCAACAGTTCAGGGGGCGATATTGACTGCTACCAAGGTAGGAGAATGCTGGACCAATAACTTGCACTGTGTAGGTTAAAAGAGAAATACCACACAACTGATGCCCCACGGTCAGACACCCAGTTGCCTGGAGGAGATTAAAGACTGCCGTGTGCTAAGAATTATAACTTATTTCAAGTCTGACTACTTTCCTATACCCGGCTTGGGTCATTCTCAGTATGGCATTTTCACATCCCCCTGCCCCATGTCTGTGTGAGTTTCCTCCGGGTGCTCCAGTTTCCTCCCACACTCCAAAGATGGTTAGGTGGATTGGCCATGCTCAATTGTCCCTAAGTGTCAGGGAGATTAGTAGGATAAATAAGCGGGTTTATGGGGATCGGGTTCTGGGTTTGATTGTTGTCAGTACAGACTTTACAGGCCGAATGGCCTCCTCCTGGATCCTAGGGATTCTATTCAATTCTACTCTATTTTTGGCATTAAACTCAAGAGAAATTCCGGGTTCAAAGGGGAAGATAGCAGCTTGCAGCCTAAGCTTACTGTGGACCAGAATCACCCACGCTCCAACCCCCTCGCTGTGAAACAGATCAGGGAAGTGTCTGATCCACATCAGTTTTGTATCCTGGTGACAGGCTTTGGACAGTTTTCTGCTAATTCCACTTTGTAACAAGCCAATAACCAAGGAAGTAATTAAGCAAGCGCTATTTGCATAATAGCACAATGTTATTATTAGACCATAGATCATAGAATCCTACAGTGCAGAAAGAGGCCCTTCGGCCCATCGAATCTGCACCGGACATGGGCGGCACGGTAGCACAGTGGTTAGCACTGCTATTTCACAGCTCCAGGGTCCTGGGTTCGATTCCCGGCTCGGGTCACTGTCTGTGTGGAGTTTGCAAATTCTCCTTGTGTCTGTGTGGGCTTTCTCCGGTTACTCCAGTTTCCTCCCACAGTCCAAAGATGTGCGGGTTAGGTTGATTGGCCATGCTAAGAAATTGCCCCTTAGTGTCCAGAGATGCATAGGTTAGTGGGTATAATATAATGTATTATTAAATGGGGAGACAATGGTATGGTGGCACTGTCACTGGGTTAGAGACAAGATTAGATGTCTAGATTAGATCCAGAGACCCAGCGTAATGTTCTGGGGACCCAGGTTCGAATCCCACCAGCAGATTTGAATTCAATAAAGATCCTGAATTAAAAGTCTACTGATGACCATGAAACCATTGCTGATTGTTGTAAAAACCCATCTGGTTCACGAATCTCCTTTAGGGAAGGAAATCTGCCTTCCTTACCTGGTCTAGCCTACATGTGTCTCCAGATCCACAGCAACGTGGTTGACTGTCAAATGCCCTCTGAAATGGCACAGCAAGACACTCAGCTCAAGGGCAATTAGGGATGGGCAATAAATGCTGACCCAGCCAGCTACACCCATGTCCCAATAACAAATTTATCAAATTCAGAGCCAAGTGGTGAGGTATGAATGTTTAATTTTAAGTTAACATTAACATATTAGTGTCACAAGTAGGCTTACATTAACACTGCACTGAAGTTGTTGTGAAAATCCCTTAGTCACCATACTCCGGTGCCTGTTCAGGTACACTGAGGGAGAATTTAACATGGCCAATCCACCTGACCAGCACATTTCTTGGATTGTCGGAGGAAACCAGAGCACCCGGAGGAAACCCACACAGATGCAGGGAGAACGTGCAAAACTCCACACAGACAGTGACCCAAGCTGGAAATCGAACCTGGGTCCCTGGGGCTGTGAGGCAGCAGTGCTAACCACTGTGCCACAAAGCTGACAAGATGCTGAACTGAACAGCCAAAACAATAGAACTTTAAGTCGTTGATTTCAGACAACTTGCTGATTTGATTTATTATTGTCACATGTATTGGGATACAGTGAAAAGTATTGTTTCTTGTGTGCTATAAAGAAAAAGCATACCGTTCATAGAGAAAGAAAGGAGAGAGTGCAGAATGTAATGTTACAGTCATAGCTAGGGTGTAACTACGTTATCATGTCAGTCACAAGATTATGGTTATGACTGAAAGAAATTATAAAGGATCATGAAAAAAGCCCAATCCATCACACAAACCAGCCTCCCATCCATTGACTGTCTACACTTCCCACTGCCTCTGAAAAGCAGCCAGAATAATTAAGGACCCCACACACCCTGACATTCTCTCTTCCACCATCTTCTGTCGGAAAAAAGATACAAAAGTCTGAGGTCACATACCAACCGACTCAAGAACAGCTTCTTCCCTGCTGCCATTAGACTTTTGAATGGACCTACCTCGCATTAAGTTATCTTTACACCCTAGCTGTGACTGTGACACTACATTCTGCACTCCCTCCTTTCCTTCTCTATGAATGGTATGCTTTGTCTGTATAGTGCGAAAGAAACAATACTTCTCACTGCATACCAATACATGTGACAATAGCAAATCAAATCAAAACAACACAGCATCTTCTGTATCCTGAAACCAAACACCATCACTCCATAAGACCATAGGACCATAAGACATAGGAGCAGAATTAGGCCAATCGGCCCATCGAGTCTGCTCTGCCATTCAATCATGGCTGATATTTTTCTCATCCCCATTCTCCTGCCTTTTCCTCATAATCTTTGATCCCCTTATTAATCAAGAACCTATCTATCTCTGTCTTAAAGACATTCAGTGACCTGGCCTCCACAGCCTTCTGCGGAAAAGAGTTCCACAGATTCACCACTCTCTGGTTCAAGAAATTCCTCCTCATCTCTGTTTTAAAGGATCGTCCCTTTAGCCTGAGGTTGTGCTCTCTGGTTCTAGTTTTTCCTACTAGTGGAAACACCCTCTCCACGTCCACTCTATCCGGGCCTTGCAGTATCCTGTAAGTTTCAATAAGATCCCCCTACCCCCATCCTTCTAAACGCCAATGAGTACAGACTAGAGTTTTCAACCATTCCTCATACGACAAGCTCTTCATTCCAGCAATCATTCTTGTCGAGAAAGATCAGCTTAACGATCAAACTTTATAAAGCTCTAGTCAAACATCTCAAATCCTGCAGCCACTTCTGGTTGCCAAGAAATAAGAGAGATATTTACATGTTGGACACGGTGCAGAGAACAATATCTGTTGTGTCGGGGCAAGAGTTATGAAGGCTATGTGGGGAACTATGGGCTAGTCATCCTCGACAGGTGGCGCCTGAGGGACGGATCTCAGAGATATGTTGAAAATCTTACCCCCAGATGTCAATGTGAATGGAAAGATTTGAAGGAAGCCAGAAGACACTGTCTTAAACTACAGGAAGAAACTTTGAAGGCAAATATTACAAAATGAGTGATCAGCACGTGGAATAAACATGCAGGCGGCTTAGTGAACGTAGAAACCATTTCAGAAATATTTAAGCTAAAAGCACAATACTGCGGATGTTGAAATCTGAAACAAAAGCAGAAAATACTGGACAATTGCAGCAGGTCTGACAGCACTGGGGGAGAGAGAATAACGCCAAACTTTCGAGTCTGGATGACCCCTTCGATCAAGGCTCATGTAGACTCGAAACGTTGGCTCTATTCTCTCTCCGCAGATGCTGTCAGACCTGCTGAGATTTTCCAGCATTTTCTGTAAGAAATATTTCATGTTGCAAAGGATCGATCTGCATCAATGAATGAAATGGGTGAATCCATCCATTGTTATATTTTGATCCTCAAACTGTTACTGTCCTGTAATCTAGCAGACGTGCATTAACTGCTGCCTCATAGCACCAGGGACCTGGGTTCGATTCCCAGCTTGGGTCACTCTGTGTGGAGTCTGCACATTCTCCCCATGTCTGCGTGGGTTTCCTCTGCTGCCCCGGTTTCCTCCCAAAGTCCAAAAGTCACGTTAGATGGATTGACCATGCTAAATTCACCCTCAGTGTACCTGAACAGGAATGTGGTGACTAGGAGATTTTGACAGTAACTTCATTGCAGTGTTAATGTAAACCTACTTGTGACGCCAATAAACAAAATTTTAATAATTTTGGAACTAATCTTGAGCTTCTGATCAGGAATGGATCATTTGATATGCTCGGGGCTGTGAGAGACCTCTCTACATCAGTAGCAGCCAGAGGACTCCCCGTGGACTGACAGCACCTTCTGACAGATGCACAATGCAGGAAACACCATGTGTTTGTCTGTACATCAGCTAACAACAGAAAACTGTCACAAACAGACCTCAGGGAGCACTCCTTTCCTCTTCATTGGCCAACTCGAATCTTTAATAGACAATAAGCTTTTCATTTTTCAGTGGAATTCATCAACTGAAATATTTTTTAAAGGTTTGTTTTCTTGGAGGAATCGGAAATCATAGAATCATAGTATCTTTGCAGTGCAGAAAAAGGCCATTCAGCCCATCACCAACCACAATCCCACCCAGGCCCTATTTCCATAACCCTATATTTTTACCCTGTTAACCCCCCCGCCCCAACATACACATCCCGGGACACTAAGGGGCAATTTAGCATGGCCAATCCACCTAACCTGCACATCTTTGGACACTAAGGGGCAATTTAGCATGGCCAATCCACCTAACCTGCACATCTTTGGACACTAAGGGGCAATTTAGCATGGCCAATCCACCTAACCTACACATCTTTGGACACTAAGGGCAATTTAGTATGGCCAATCCACCTAACCTACACATCTTTGGGCACTAAGGGGCAATTTAGCATGGCTAATCCACCTAACCTACACATCTTTGGACACTAAGGGGCAATTTAGCATGGCCAATCCTCCTAACCCACACATCTTTGGACACTAAGGGGCAATTTAGCATGGCCAATCCACCTAACCTACACATCTTTGGACACTAAGGGCAATTTAGCATGGCCAATCCACCTAACCTACACATCTTTGGACACTAAGGGCAATTTAGCATGGCCAATCCACCTAACCTACACATCTTTGGACACTAAGGGCAATTTAGCATGGCCAATCAACCTACCCACACATCTTTGGATACTAAGGGACAATTTTGCACGGCCAATCCACCTAACCTACACATCTTTGGACACTAAGGGGCAATAGAGCATGGCCAATCCACCTAACCTACACATCTTTGGACACTAAGGGACAATTTAGCATTGCCAATCCACCTAACCTGCACATTTTTGGACACTAAGGGGCAATTTAGCATGGCCAATCCACCTAACCTACACATCTTTGGACACTAAGGGGCAATTTAGCATGGCCAATCCACCTAACCTACACATCTTTGGACACTAAGGGGCAATTTAGCATGGCTATTCCACCTAACCTACACATCTTTGGACACTAAGGGGCAATTTAACATGGCCAATCAACCTACCCCACATCTTTGGACACTAAGGGGCAATTTATCACGGCCAATCCACCTAACCCACACATCTTTGGAGTGTGGGAGGAAATCAGAGCATCCAGAAGAAACCCAAGCAGGCACATGGAGAATGTGCAGACTCCACACAGACAGTCGCCTGAGGCCAGAATCGTACCTGGGTCCCTGGCACTGTGAGGCAGCAGCACTAACCACTGTACCACTGTGCCGCTCCCAGTGAGGTTGAGAAAAGGAGAGTTCACATTTTGGACTGTGGGAAATCTAAACCACCATGTGTTTATCATTAATATTTTTCTGCCTTGTTTACTTCATTTATAATTATCTCATATCTAACTGTGGTGATTTGGTGTTTCAATAAAGCATTTGTAGAATTTTGTAAAGTTGAGTGAAAAACATTTATTAAGGAAACAAATGCAAAACTTCACATTTAACTAAACTTTCACTTTGGCAGCTGCATTGTGACATTCCGTTTAATTGCCTTTTCACATTTCTTGCAATAAAAATAATATTCTTCCTCTTTGACACAATGATCAATAAAATATTTTTTACTACCGTTTTGTTATCTGTTAACAAGGAGATAAAGGGGGGGGAAGAAAGGGATGTTAGAAGGAGTAAAGAGGGGAGGGAAAGGGAGGGAGAGGGGTTGTGGGTGGGGAGGATTTGGACATATTAAATGTACATTTGACATATAGCCCAATTCGTCTCTCATGATCTATGTCAAAGCCTCAGAAGAACTTCAATGATTATAAGAAGCCAAGTTAAAAGTGTGATGTACCTGTGGTGATGGAACATGACTCCAGATTTTCAATCTGCGATACCTATCAGAGTGATAGTTCACACCAGCTTAGAGGAGGCTTGCATGTGTCATCTTAAGAAATACACTTTCCAAATCATCTGAAGTAGCCAAGTTGCAAACTTCCCACTCTAAGTGTAGAACTCATTTACCTTGAGATACCTTGAGAGGTTTCTAAGACTCAATATTGCATTGGGCGACTCTTAGAGTCACAGAGATTTACAGCATGGAAGCAATCCCTTCGGCCCAACTTGTCTATGTTGCCTTTCTTTTAACCACTAAGCTAAACTCAATAGTCCGTGTATGGCCCATATCCCTCTACACCCATCTTACCCATGTAACTGTCTAAATGCTTTTTAAAAGACAAAATTGTACCTGCCTCTACTACTACCTCTGACACGAAAAGAGAAAATGCTGGAAAATCTCAGCAGGTCTGGTAGCATCTGTAAGGAGAGAAAAGAGCTGACGTTTCGAGTCCAGATGACTCTCTTGTCAAAGGGACAGATGCTGCCAGACCTGCTGAGATTTTCCAGCATTTTCTCTTTTGCTTTCAGATTCCAGCATCCACAGTAATTTGCTTTCATCCACTGCTACTTCTGGCAGCTAATTCCAGGCACTCACCACCCTCTGTGTGAAAAAATTGCCCCTCTGGACCCTTTTGTATCTCTCCCCTCTCACCTTAAACCTATTAGACTCCCTTACCTTTGGGAAAAGATGTTGACTATCTAGCTGATCTGTGCCCCTCATTATTTTGTAGACTTCTGTAAGATCAACTCTAAGTGTTTCAGGGAAAAAAGTCCCAGTCTATCCAGCCTCTCCTTATAACTCGAACCATCAAGTTCCGGCATCCTAATAAATCTTTTCTGCACTCTTTCTAGTTTTCTATAATAGGGTGACCAGAATTGCACACAGTATTCCAAGTGTGGCCTTACCAATGTCTTGTACAACTTCAACAAGACGTCCCAACTCCTGTATTCAATGTTCTGACCGATGAAACCAAACATGCCCAATGCCTTCTTCGCCACTCTGTCCACCCGTGACTCCACTTTCTGAAAATTGGGACAAACAACTCTGCTTAAAATACATAGCAAAATCCAAATGGACTTTATTTATTAGTCACAAGTTGGCTTACATTACTGGTGGATGGTGTTCTCACCTGAGATGATATCTTCCGTGTCGATGATCCGGCATGTCTTGCAGGGGTTGCTGTGGCAGGGTTGTGTGGTGTTGTGGTCACCGTTCTCCTGAAGGCTGAGTAGTTTGGTGCAGACAATGGTCTGTTTGAGATTGCGTGGTTGTCTGAAGGCAAGAAGTGGGGGTGTGGGGATGGCCCTGGCGAGATGTTCGTCTTCATCAATGACATGTTGAAGACTCCAGAGAAGATGTCGTAGCTTCTCCGCTCCGGGGAAGTACTGGACGACGAAGGGTACTCTGTCCACCGTGTCCCGTGTTTGTCTTCTGAGGAGGTCGGTGCGCGTCGGAACTGTCGATCGGTGAGTCGAGCACCATACCCTGTTCTTCTGAGGCCATCTTTCATCTGGTGGGATGGGAGATCCCCATTGACTGCTGGCGGGATCTTCCATTCCCGTATATGTCCGCAGTGTTTTGTATGGCTTGACGGGGGCGGTGAGGTGGGGCTGAGAGGGGGAGGGGGTGGGGGGATTGCATTACCTTTGCCAGGACTGGAAAATCCCGCCATTGGGAAGAGCCAAAAAATCCAGCCCCATTTGAAACAAAATGAGTAATTGTACAGACGGTGCAGGAATAAAGAGAGAGAGAGACCTGGGTGTCCACACAAAGAGGCTGAACACATTGAACAGTTTGATAAATAAGCACATTGGATCCCTGAATTTGTCAATGGAGATGTCTGGTGGAGAGGCTTCTGAGGGACAAGATTTACAAGCATTTGGAGAGGTTTGACATGATCAGAAATAGTCAGCATGGATTTGTCAAGGGCAGGTCGTGCCTTACGAGCCTAGTTGAGTTCTTCGATAATGTGACTGAACACATTGACGAAGGAAGTGCCGTGGACGTGGTGTACATGGACTTCAGCAAGGCGTTTGATAAGGTCCCCCATGCAAGACTTCTTGAGAAGGTGAGAGGGCATGGGATCCAAGGGCCTTTGGCCTTGTGGATCCAGAACTGGCGTGCCTGCAGAAGGCAGAGAGTGGTTGTGGATGGGTCTTTTTCTGAATGGAGGTCAGTCACCAGTGGAGTGCCCCAGGGATCTGTTCTAGGACCCTTGCTGTTTGTCATTTTCATAAATGACCTGGATGAGGAAGTGGAGGGATGGGTAAGTAAGTTCGCTGATGACACAAAGGTCGGTGGTGTTGTGGATGGTCTGGAAGGATGTCAAAAGTTGCAGCAGGACATAAATAGGATGCAGGACTGGGCGGAGAAGTGGCAGATGGACTTCAACGCGGATAAATGCATAGTCGTCCATTTTGGCAGAACCAACGGGATGAACGAGTGAACTATCAAGGGCAGGAGTCTTAGTAGGGTTGAAGAGCAGAAGGATCTTGGGGTCCGGGTCCACAGGACTCTTAAATCGGCCTCGCAGGTGGAGGAGGTGGTCAAGAAGGCGTATGGTGTACTGGCCTTCATAAATCGAGGGATTGAGTTTAGGATCAGGAGGTAATGCTGCAACTTTATAAGACCCTTGTCAGGCCTCATTTGGAGTACTGTGCGCAGTTCTGGTCGCCTCACTATAGGAAGGACGTAGAAGCTATTGAAAGGGTACAGAGGAGATTTACAAGGATGTTGCCTGGACTGGGAGGCATGCCTTATGAAGTTAGGTTGAGGGAGCTGGGTCTCTTTTCCCTGGAGAGGCGAAGGTTGAGAGGCGACCTGATAGAGGTTTATAAAATGTTGAGAGGTACAGATAGGGTGGATTCTCAGAGGCTATTTCCCCGGGTTGAAATGGTTGCTACAAGAGGACACAGATTTAAGGTGTGGGGAGGAAAGTACAGAAGTGATGTTAGGGGTAAGTTTTTCACTCGGAGGGTGGTGAGTGAATGGAATCGGCTGCCGTCAGTGGTGGTGGAGGCAAACTCGCTGGGGTCTTTTAAAAGACTTCTGGATGAGTATATGGGGTTTTATGGGATTGGGGGTTATAGATAGGTGTTGATGTGATCGGCGCAACTCGTGGGCCGAAGGGCCTGTTTGTGCTGTAGTGTTCTATGTTCTATGTTCTATGTAGAGGCATATTCTCCAAACTCACCCATGGCTGGGATTCTCCAGTCCTGTTGCTACAGTGAATGGAGATTTGGCTGAGTGCCAAATTCTCCATCCTCGCTGGCAGCAGCGGTGGACCATGAATGGTTGGAGAATTCCCACCTTAGAATATAAAAGCAAGGGAGTGACTCTGGAGAGTTACAGTGGCACAGTGGTTAGCATTGCTGTATTATAACACCAGGGACTTAGGTTCAATTCCAGCCTTGTGTAACTGTCTGTGTGATGTTTGCATGTTCTTCTGTGCCTGCTTAGATTTCCTCCAGGTGCTCCATTTTCCTACCACAGTCCAAAGGTACTTTAACTAGATTTATTACTGTCACATGTATTAACATATAGTGAAAAGCATTGTTTATTGCGCACCATTCAGGCAAAACATACTTTTCAAAGAGAAGGAAATGAGAGTGCAGAATGTAGTGTTAAAGTCATAGCTATGGTGTAGAGAAAGATCAACCTGATGCAAGGTAATCTCATTCAAAAGTCTGACAGCAGCAGTGAAGAAGCCATTCTGGATTCGGTTGGTACATAACCTCAGGCTTTTATATCTTTTTCCCGAAGGAAGAAGGTGGAAGAGAGAATGTCCGGGGTGTGTGGGGTCTTTAATTATACTGACTGCTTTGCTGAGGCAGCGGGGAGTATTGATAGAGTCAATTTGCAAGGCTAATTCTCATGATGGATTGGGCTACATTCACGACCTTTTGTAGTTCCTTGCGGTCTTGGGCAGAGCAGGAGCCCATACCAAGCTGTGATACAACCAGAAAAAAATACTTTCTATGGTGCATCTGTAAAAGTTGGTGAGAGTCGTAGCTGACAGGCCAAATTTTCTTAGTCTTCTGAGAAAGTAGAGACATTGATGGGCTTTCATAACTGTAGTGTCAGCATGGGGAGGATCAGGGCAGATTGCTGGTGATCTGGCCACCTAAAAACTTGAAGCTGTCAACTCTTTCTACTTCATCCCTATTGATGTAGACAGGGACATGTTCTCCTTTATGCTTCCTGAAGTCAATGACAACCTCCTTCATTTTGTTAACATTGAGGGAGAGATTATTGTCATTACACCAGTTCACCAGATTCTTTATCTCATTCCTGTACCCTGTCTAGTCATCTCCGCCATTCAATAAAATCATGGCTGATCGTTTTGTGGACTCAGCTCCACTCATCCACTCGTTCGCCATAACCCTTAATTCCTTTACTGTTCCAAAATTTATCTATCCTTGCCTTAAAAACATTCAATGAGGTAGCCTCAACTGGGCAGGGAATTCCACAGATTCACAACCCTTTGTGCGAAGAAGTTTCTCCCCAACTCAGTCCTAAATCTGCTCCCCCTTATTTTGAGGCTATGCCCCCTAGTCTTAGTTTCACCTGCCTGTGGAAACAACTTCCCTGCTTCTATCTTATCTATTCCCTTCATAATCTTATATGTTTCTATAAGATCTCCCCTCATTCTTCTAAATTCCAATGAGTATAGTCCCAGTCTACTTAGTCTCCCTTCATAAGCCAACCCTCTCAAATCCAGAATCAACCTAGTGAATCTCCTCTGCACCCCCACCAGTGCCAGTATATCTTGACCAAAACTGTACACAGTACCCCTGGTGGGGCCTCACCAGCACCTTATACAGCTGCAACATAACCTCCCTGTTTTTAGATTCCAGCGATGAAGGACAAAATCCCCATTGCCTCCTTCATTACCTGCTGCATCTGAAAACCATCTTTTAGTGATTCATGCGCAAGGACGCCCAGGTCCCTCTGCACAGTAGCATGCTGCAATTTTTTACTATTTAAATAATAGTCCATTTTGCTGCTGTTCCTACCAAAATGGGTGACTGCACATTTACAATCATGTGGTCTCCTCCTGCTCTTAGTTCCAGAGTTTTTCTGCTGCTGTTTGGTAGAGGGAGATAGGAGGTGGTACAGCGGGGTAGGGAATCAAGGGTGGCATGCTCCTATGAGAAATGCAATGGCCATATTCTTCTCATTGGAGGTTTATCCCCAGCTAATTATGGTGTGATCTTCACCTTGCTCAAGCTTCCATCTCCAGGCTGTTCTTTAATTTGATTTATTATTGTCACGCATATTAACATACAGTGAAAAGTATTGTTTCTTGCTCGCTATACAGACAAAGCATACTGTTCATAGAGAAGGAAAGGAGAGAGTACAGGATGTAGTGTTACAGTCATAGCTAGGGTGCAGAGAAAGATCAACTTAGCACAAGGGAAGTCCATTCAAAAGCCTGATAGCAGCAGGGAAGAAGCTGTTCTTGAGTTGGTTGGTACGTGACCTCAGACTTTTATATTTTTTTCCAGACGGAAGAAAGTGGAAGAGAGAATGTCCAGGACGCGTGGGGTCCTTAATTGTGCTGGCTGCTTTGCCAAGGCAGCGGGAAGTGTAGACAGAGTCAATGGATGGTTTGCGTGATGGATTGGGCTACATTCACGACATTTTGTAGTTCCTTGTGGTCTTGGGCAGAGCAGGAGCCCATACCAAGCTGTGATACAACCAGAAAGAATGCTTTCTATGGAGCATCTGTAAAAGTTGGTGAGAGTCGTAGCTGACATGCCAAATTTCCTTAAAGTTAAGTTGACGTTTTAGTCACAAGGAGGCTTACATTAACACTGCAACGAAGTTACTGTGAAAATTCTCCAGTCGCCACACTCCGGGTACACTAAGGGAGAATTTGGTATGGCCAATCACCTAACCTGCACATCTTTGGTCTGTGCGAGGAAACTAGAGCATCTGGACAAAATACACACAGACACAGGGAAACTCCACACAGACAGTGACCCAAGCCAGGAATTGGACCTGGGTCCCTGGAGCTATGAGGCAGCAACGCTAACCGTTGTGCTACCGTGCCTCAGTGTGCCTGTGATGGAGAAGATGTGCGTATAGGAAGGCAAGAGAAGAGACTTAAGCTGAGAAGAAAATTGGCAATTCTTTCCTTCTAAAAATAGGAAGTGTTTGTAGTTCAAACCCTTTCCATTGTGCCGTTAAATATTCCACTCTGACCCTCAATAATGAGCTGAGTATATTTATTCGAAATGAATGGCCGCAACATTCCAAGCTAGTTTGCAAAAAAAAAGCGTTCCCAGGGAGAATGCCGAAATTTTCCCCAGGGCATTTATTTTTCGGAGCTGAAAGCCAAAGCTGATGAGTAATTTTTCCCAGAGTCAGGAGGAGGCTTGAAAGAGAAAAAGTTGATACAGAGCCTAATTGGGCTGGCAAGAGAACAGTGGATCGCTCAAACTGCAAAAACAATCAGAATAAAAAACCTGCTGACAAGTTCTCAGATGGTTAGCAGTGATGTGATTGATGCAGTGTGAAGGTATTTAGGAAGCATTGCAAATTGCTAACCATGTTTTTAATGAAGAATGTTCGGTTATAGGCAGTAAAATGGAAAATAATATTTTTATTTTATTCATTCTTGGGATCACTGACTAGACCAGCATTTATTGCCCATCCCTAATTGCCCCTTGAGGAGATGGTGGCGAGCCATCCTCTTGGATTGCTGTGGTGTAGGTACACCCACTGTTAGGGAGGGGGTTCCAGGATTTTGACCCAGCGACAGTGAAGAAACGGCCAATATATTTCCAAGTCAGGGTGGCGAGTGATGTACCTACTGCCTGCCTTTGTCCTGCTGGTGTTAGACATCGTGGGGTTGTGAAGATGCTGTCAAAAGAGGCCCTGGTGAGTTGCTGCAGTGCATCTTGTAGATGGCACACATGGCTTGTGCATTGGTGGTGAAGGGAGTGAATGTTTAAAGTGGTAGATGAGGGGGGCTGCTTTGGCCTTTATGGTGTTGAGTTTCTTGAGTGTTGTTTGATCTGTGCTCAACCAGGCAAGTGAAGAGTGCTCCATCACACACCTGACTTAGAATCGTAGAATTATATAATCCCTACAGCGAAAAGGAGGCCATTCAGCCCACTGAGCCTGCATCGACAACAATCCCACCCAGGCCATAACCCCACTCTGCTAACCGCCTGACACTAAGGAGCAACTTAACACGGCCAATCAACCCAACCCATACATCTTTGGATTTGATTTGATTTATTATTGTCACATGTATTAACATACAGTGAAAAGTATTGTTTGCTATACAGACAAAACATACCGTTCATAGAGAAGGAAAGGAGAGAATGCAGAATGTAGTGTTACAGTCATAGCTAGGGCGTAGAGAAAGATCAACTTAATGCAAGATAAGTCCATTCAAAAGTCTGACGGCAGCAGGGAAGAAGCTGTTCTTGAGTTGGTTGGTACGTGACTTCAGACTTAGAAAGTGGACGAAACTGGAGCATCCCAGAGGAAACCCATGCAAACACAGGGAGGACATACAAGCTCCACAGTGTCCTGAGACCAGAATTAAACCCGGGTCCCTGGCGCTGTGAGGTAGCATTGCTAGCCACTGTACTACCATGTCTCCCATAGTGTTAACTAGTGTTACATATCATGGGGTTGTGAAGGTGCTGCCTAAGGAGCCTTGGTGAGTTGCTGCAGTGCATCTCGTAGATGGTAGACATGGTGGTGTCTACCATCAGGTGGTGGAGGGGCTGAATGTTGGAGGTGATAGATAGGGCTCCAATCAAGTGGGCTGCTTTGTCTTGGATGGACTCGAGCTTCTGAAGTGTTGGAGCTGCATTTATCCAGGCAAGTGGAGAGTATTCGATCACATTCCTGACTTGTGCCTTGTAGAGACTTGCGCCTTGATGAGACAGAGTACAGGAATAAGATAGAGAATCTGGTGAACTGGTACAACGACAATAATCTCTCCCTCAATGTCAACAAAACGAAGAAGTTCAACTTCAGGAAGTGTAAAGGAGAACATACCCCTGTCTACATCAATGGGGACAAAGTAGAACGGGTCAAGAGCTTCAAGATTTTAGGTGGCATCAACAACCTGCCCTGGTGCCCCCACGCTGACACTATAGTTAAGAAAGCCCACCAATGCCTCTACTTTCTCAGCTACAACTCTCAACAACTTTTACAGATGCACCATAGAAAGCATTCTTTCTGGTTGTATCACAGCTTGGTTTGGCTCCTGCTCTGCCCAAGACCGCAAGAAACTACAAAAGGTCATGAACGAAGCCCAATCTATTGCGTAAACCAGCCTCCCAGCATTGACTCTGTCTACACTTCCTGCTGCCTTGGCAAAGCAGCCAGCATAGTTAAGGGCCCCACGCACCCTGGACATTCTCTCTTCCACCTTCTGCCAGGAAAAAGGTACAAAAGTCTGAGGTCACGCACCAACCAACTCAAGAACAGCTTCTTCCCTGCTGCTGTCAGACTTTTGAATGGACCTAGCTCACATTAAGTTGATCTTTCTCTACACTCTAGCTGTGACTGTAACACTACATTCTGCACTGTCTCCTTTCCTTCTCTATGAATGGTATGTTTTGTCGCTATAGCACGCAAGAAACAGCCTAACAGCGCCAGGGATCCGGGTTCGATTCCCTAGCTCAGGTCACTATCTCTGCGGAATTGGCACGTTCTCCCCATTGAGTCTGCACTGACCACAATCCCACCCAGGCCCCTTCCCCATAACCCTATGCATTTATCCTAGCTAGTCTACTTGATACTAAAGGGCAATTTAGCCTGGCCAATCCACCTAATCTGGATATCTTTGGACTGTGGGAGGAAACCGGAGCACCCAGAGGAAACCCATGCAGACATGGGGAGAATGTGCAAACTCCATACAGACAGTGACCCAAGCTGGGAATCGAACCTGGGTCCCTGATACCGTGAGGCAGCAGTGCTAACCATTGTGCCAGCAGACCATCCCATACCTTTCTTTGCCTTAACTTGGTCAAAGTTCTCTGTAATATCTATCCCCTTCCTTCACACTCATGACAGTACAACAACAACAGCAACTGCTTGAATTTATATAGTACCTTAAATGTGATGAGACGTCTCAGGGTGGAGCATTATAGAGCAAGATTTCACCAGAGTTCCAGGTAAGGTCATATTGCGACGGATCTTTGATCAAAGAATTGGCTTTTAAGGAGAGTCTTCAAGGAAGAGAGAGGGGCGGAGAAACTTAAGGAGGGAACTCCCCAGCTTGGGGTCCAGGCAGCTGAAGGAACCCCCAAATGCAGTCAGAATGGGAGGAGCAGAGATATCCCGGGAGGATTGTGGGCCGGGAGGAGATTGCGGAGATCGGGAGTGGGCGAGGTCATGGAGGGACTCGGAAACAAAGGTGAGAACTTTAAGATGGAGACTTTGTTTGACCTGAGGCCAGTGAAGGCCAACAAGCACAGGGGCAGCAAGAAAACTGGTGGTGCATTTGGACAGGGGCAGGCAGAGTATTGGATGGCATTGAGCTTATAAAGAGTAGAATGTGGGAGACCCAGACTGGAGTGCGTTGGAACAGTCAAGTCTAAGGATCTAACCTCCAACACTTAGGAAATCAGAAACACAAAGAGATTTGGGAGACATTGTTCAGGATTCTCTTAAGGTTAATGTGCAGTGTTCAGTCAGCAGTTAGGAAGGTAACTGCAATGTTAGCATTCATGTCGAGAGGGCTAGAATACAAGAACAGGGATGTACTTCTGAGGCTGTTAAAGGCTCTGATCAGACCCCATTTGGAGTATTGTGAGCTGTTCTGCACCCCATATCTAAGGAAGGATGTGCTGGCCTTGGAAAGAGTCCAGAGGAGGATCACAGGAATGATCCCTGGAATGAAGAGCTTGTCGTATGAGGAATGGTTGAGGACTCTGGATTTGTACTCATTGGAGTTTAGAAGGATGAGGAGGGATCTTATTGAAACTTACAGGATACTGCGAGGCCCAGATAGAGTGGACGTGGAGAGGATGTTTCCACTAGTAGGAAAAACTAGAACCAGAGGACACAACCTCAGGCTAAAGGGACGATCCTTTAAAAACAGAGATGAGGAGGAATTTCTTCAGCCAGAGAGTGGTGAATCTGTGGAACTCTTTGCCGCAGAAGGCTGTGGAGGTCAAGTCGTTGAGTGTCTTTAAGACAGAGATAGATAGGTTCTTGTTAATAAGGGGATCGGGGATTATGGGGAAAAGGCAGGAGAATGGGGATGAGAAAAATATCAGCCATGATTGAATGGCAGAGCAGACACGATGGGCCGAGTGGCCTAATTCTGCTCCTATGTCTTATGGTCTTATGGGTCTAACACAAAGCTCTCCAGTAAGTAGGTGGCACGGTGACACAGTGGGTAGCACTGCTGCCTCGCAGCACCATGGACCCAGATTCAATTCCGGCCTTAGGTCACTCTCTGTGCAGAGTCTCCATGTTCTCCCTGTGTCTGCGTGGTTTTCCTCCGAGTGCTCCAGTTTCCTCCCACAGGTTAAGTGGATTGGCCATGCTAAATTGCCCCTTAGTGTTGGGGGGTTAGCATGGTAAATGTGGGGGGTTACGGGAAAAGGGCCTGGGTGGGATTGTGGTTGGTGCAGACTCGATGGGCCAAATGGCCTCCTTCTGCACTGCAGAATTCTATGATTCTATGAACTCTTCATTCTTCTCTCCAATTCCCATGGAGCGACGCTTGAGCGATACTGGAGCGATACTGCAGTGATATTGGAGTGATACAGGAGAAAATTGGAGCAATACTGGAGTGATACTGGAGTGATACTGGAGTGATGCTGGAGCGATGCTGGAACGATATCAGACTGATACTGGAGTGATTCTGGAGTGATACTGGAGCGATGCTGGAGTGATGCTGGAATGATATCAGACTGATACTGGAGTGGTACTGGAGTGATGCTGGAGTGATAATGGAGTGATACTGGGGTGATACTGGAGTTATGCTGGAATGACAGCTGAGTGATGCTGGAGTGATAGTGGAGTGATAGTGGAGCAATGCTGGAGCAATGCTGGAGTGATACTGCAGCAATACTGGAATGATACTGGAGTGATACTGGAATGATGCTGGGGTGATGCTGAAGTGATACTGGAGCGATATTGGAGCGATACTGGTGCGATACTGGTGCAACATCGGAACGATACTGGGGTGATAATGGAGCGATACTGGAGCGATATTGGAGTGATACTGGAGTCATATTGGAGAGATAATGGAGTGATACTGGAGTGATACTGGAGTGATACTGCAGCAATACTGGAGTGATACTGGAGCAATACTGGAGTGATGCTGGAGTAACGCTGGAGTGATGCAGGAGTGATATTGGAACGATGTTGGAGCGATATTGGACTGATACTGTAGCGAAGTGGAGGGATACTGGAATGATACTGGAGTGAAAGTGGAGTGATGCTGGAGCGAAACTGGAGTGATATTGAAGCGATACTGGAGTGGTACTGGAGCAATGCTGGAGCGACATTAGAGTGATACTGGAGTGATGCTGGAATGATGCAGGAGTGATATTGGAGTGATACTGGAGCGATACTGGAGCGATACTGAAGTGATACTGTACTGATACTGGAGTGATACTGGAATGATACAGGAGTGATATTGGAGCAATACTGGAGTGATACTGCAGCAATACTGGAGTGATACTGTAGCGATACTGGAGCGATACTGAAGTGATACTGGAGCGATACTGGAGTGATACTATAGCAATACTGGAGCGATACTGAAGTGATACTGGAGCGAAACTGGAGCGATGCTGGAGTGACACTGGAGTGACACTGGAGTGGTGCTGGAGTAATATTGGAGTGATTCTATTGTGATACTGGAGTGATATTGGAGCAATATTGGCGTGATAGTAGTGTGATACTAGAGCGATACTGGAGCGATATTGGAACAATACTGGAGTGATACCTGAGCAATGCTCGAATGATACTGGAGTAATATTGGAGTAATACTGGACTGATACTGGAGTGATGCTGGAGTGATACTGGAGTGATATTGGAGCGAAACTGGAGCAATACTGGTGCAATGCTGGAGCGATACTGGACTAATATTGGAGCGATACTGGAGTGATACTGGAGTAATACTGGAATGACATTGGAGCGATACTGGAGTGATACTACAGCAATGCTGAAGTGACATTGGAATGATACGGGAGCAATGCTGGAGCAATACTGGAGTGATACTGGATCAATATTGGAGTGATTCTGGAGCGGCACTGGAGCAATATTGGAGTGATACTGAAGGGATACTGGACGGATTTTGGAACAATACTGGAGTGATACTGGAGTGATTCTGGAGCAATACTGGAGCAATATTCGAGTGATATTGGAACAAAACTGGAGCGATACCTGAGTGATGCTCGAGTGATACTGGAGCGATACTGTAGTGATACTGGAGTGATGCTGGAGAGATACTGGAGCGGTACTGGAGTGATATTGGAGTGATACTGGCATGATACAGGAGCAATGCCTGAGCAATATTGGAGTGATACTGGAGTGATGCTGGTGTGATACAGGAGCAATATTGGAACGATATTGGAGTGATAGTGGAGTGATACTGGAGCAATACTGGAGCAATGCTATAGCGATACTGGAGCGATACTGGAGTAATACTTCAGTGATACTGGACCGATGCTGGAGTGATGCTGGCGTGATATTGAAGCGATTCTGGAGGAATATTGGAGCAATGCTGGAGCAATATTGGAGCGATATTGGACCAATAATGGAGTGATACTGTAGTGATACTGGAGTGATGCAGGAGTGTTATTGGAGTGACACTGGAGCGATACTGGAATGATACTGAAGCAATATTGGAGTGATACTGCAGTGATACTGGAGTGATGGCAGAGTGATACTGGAGTGAAAATGGAGCGATACTGGAGCGATACTGAAGCAATACTGGGGTGGTACTGGAGTGATGCTGGAACAATATTGGAATGATATTCGAGCGATACTCGAGCAATATTGGACGGCTACTGGAGTGATACTGAAATGATACTGGAGTGATATTGGAGTGATACTGGAACGATACTGGAGTGATGTTGGAGCAACACTGGAATGATACTGAAGAGATACTGGAACGATATTGGGGCAATGCTGTAATGATATTAGAGCTATATTGGAGCAATATTGGAATGATACTAGAGCGATATTGGAGTGATGTTGGAGCGATACTGGAGCGATGCTGGAGTCATACTGGAGTGATACTGGAGTCATACTGGAGTGATATTGGAGCAATATTGGAGCAATACTGGAGTGATATTGGAGCAATACTGGAGTGATACTGGAGCAATACTGGAGTGATGCTGGAGCGATTCTGGAGTGATATTAGAGTGTTGCTGGAGCAATACTGGAGCGATACTGGAGTGATACTGGAACAATACTGGAGCGATACTGGAGCACCCAGAAGAAACCCATGCAGACATGGGAGAACATGCAGACTCCACACAGACAGTAACCGTAGCTGGAAATTGAACCCTGGTCCCTGGCACTGTGAGGCAGCAATGTTAACCACTGTGCCACCGTGTTGCCCAATAAAAACATGTCTAGCTTACACTTAAACCTAACAGTGGAACCAAAATCCACCAGCATTTGAGGAAGAGAGTTCCACCACTCTCTGCATGTAGAAGTGCTTTCTATCATCTGTCCTGAATGCCAGGCCCTAATTTTTAGATTTTGGCCCCTGATTCTAGAAGCTTTGACTAGTGGAAACAGTTTACCCTTATCCACCCTGTCCTTCCCTATAAATAATTTGCCCTCCACCCTCCCCCATGGCCACACCCTGATATTACGTTGTAATAGTCTGTTAACTTTAACCTCTGTGGCCTATGATAGGAAGGAAGCCTAACCGAGATGGCGCCGCTGAGATTTTTTCATTTCCTCTCATCCTAGGCCAATCTCGCCAGGGTGAAGGTAGATCCTCATGACACAAATGCCCGCATGCAGATTGGCAGGTATCGCTCCAGTATCACTCCAATATTGCTTCAGTATCGCTCCAGTATGACTCCAGTATCGCTCCAGTATCACTCCAACATCACTCCAGCATTAATCCAATATCACTCCAGTATTGCTGCAGTATTGCTCCAACATCACTCCAGTATTGCTCCAGCATCACTCCAATATCGCTACAGTATCACTCTAGAATCACTGGGCGGCCATTTTGTTGACCATTTTGAAAAATGGACGCATTGACAATACTGTTGTGGGGACCCATTGCCCAGGTAGGCCGAGTGAGCCTCACTGTGAGCTCGGTGTGTGATTGAGGGCCGCTCCTAAGGGCAAAGAACAAGTTACAGTAAGAGACATTGGCATGTATACCCATTTAGACAAGGTTAAGGCTTGCAATCACATCACTGAGTATATTTAAGGTGAAAACCATAAGGTGAAAGCTATTGGATGGGTTTTTCCACCGGCAGGATTTTCCACTCCTGCTGAAGTCAACAGACTTTTGAAGGACTCGCATATTTTCCAAACCCACCCCCTCTGTGACAGAGCCAGGAAACCCAGCCCAATCTGTGTCAATGCTTAGTTCTCATCGACAGACCTTCCACACACACTGGTTCCAATTCTATCTCCTGTTCCAAGCTGGATAAATTGGAGTCCAGATCCAGCCAGGAAATCCCATGGGGTCTTGAGATGGAACTGCGATGGCAATGCAATTCTCAAGCGGTAATGTGCAGGGTGCAAATGCTGCAAAACACCCTCCAGTGGCCCCCATAATGGTGGAGAGGGAGGGGAAGAGGCCTCCTAATTTTATTGGATTCGGAGAGATCCTAAGTATGTTTAGCCCTGCCTGCTTCAGTCGATGCAAAGACTTCATTTTAAGATATTTCTATCTCTGCAATTACATTTAAATGCTTGATGTTGGGCTTAACTACTAACTTGACTACATTTTAAAACTCAGAAGGCTTGCTGGATTCACTAAAGAATTGACTGCATTCCTGAAAGGTACACAATGCCAGCAAAAAAATAGTTTTTGATAACAGCAGCTTGTTTTTCTAAACAGAGACATCCTGCGAAAGACATTTACAATAAGGGCTGAGTGGATTTTAGTGTGTGTTTTCAGTCCAGTTTTCAAGATCCCGTTCTAGCTCAGGTTAAGGACTAGCCAGTATCCCCGCTTGCTTTCTCTTTTCATGTTCATTTTCCTAAGTTCTGTTCAATAAAAGAAATTCGTTAGAAAGCCCTGCACCAGTGCTGTCCCCTCATCTGTTCAAAGGAATGAATTGAACCCCACAGGTAGGCTGTAGGAACTATGTATTTTTTTATTGCCCTGGTCTTACAAGTATGGGCCGGCTGATTCACCATCACTCCGTCCCCAGCACAACCCTTCCAACCATCCGTCAAGAGCTCAAGTCCCCACCAGAGCTGCTGAGAAGTTTCATAAGAACATAAGAAATAGGAGCAGGAGTAGGCCATCTAGCCCTTCGAGCCTGCCCCGCCATTCAATAAGATCATGGCTAATCTGTCGTGTCTCAGTTCCACATTCCTGCCCTCTCCCCATAACCCTTAATCCCCTCGTTTATCAAAAACCCGTCAACCCGCATCTTAAAAATATTTAGCGAGGCAGCCTCCACCACCTCAACGGGCAGAGAATTCCAGAGATTCACCACCCTTTGAGTGAAGAAGTTCCTCCTCAACTCCGTTCTAAACCGCACCCCCCTTTATCTTGAGGCTGTGCCCCCTAGTCCTACTGTCCTTTCTGAGCGGGAAGAGCCTCTCCACCTCTATCCTATCCATCCCATTCAACATCTTATACGTCTCAATGAGATCTCCCCTCATTCTTCTAAACTCTAACGAGTACAAGCCTAGTTTATTCAGCCTCTCCTCATAGCTCAACCCCCTCAACTCCGGTATCAGCCTAGTAAACCTCCTCTGCACTCCCTCCAAGGCCAAAATATCTTTGCGCAGGTGCGGCGCCCAAAACTGCACACAGTACTCCAGCTGCGGCCTCACCAATGCCCTATACAGCCGCAGCAAGACCTCCCTACTTTTATATTCAATCCCCCTCGCTATGAAGGCCAGCATCCCATTCGCCTTCCTGACCACCTGCAGGCTGGGTTTTTGCGACTCATGCACAAGGACCCCCAGGTCCCTCTGCACCGTCACCTGGTCACCGTTTCAATCCCACCAATTAAATAAATGGCAAATACAAAACCAGTACTAGTAACGGTGACCATTATACTGGATCCATAAGACCATAAGACATAGGAGCAGAATTAGGCCACTCGGCCCATCGAGTCTGCTCCGCCATTCAATCATGGCTGATCATCCCCATTCTCCTGCCTCCTCCCCATAACCCCAATCCCCTTATTAATCAAAAACCTATCTATCTCTGTCTTAAAGACACTCAATGGCTTAAGGATCTATCGGGTTCATTCATGCCCTTTCGTGAGGGGAGGCTCTTTACCCAGTCAGAACTATGCGTGACTCCAGATCCACTACAAAGTTCTTGACTCTCAACTGACCTCTGACCTGGCCAAGCGAGCCACAAGGTGGCTCACTACCACTAGCGCGAGGGCAATTAGAGATGGGCAATAAATACTCACGTTGCACAAATCTGGGTTGCGGGGGGGGCGAGCTGTGAGGAGGATACAGAGGTCCCTCAGCGTGATTTGGACAGGCTGAGTGTGTGGGCATCTGCATAGTAGGAGCAGTATAATGTGGATAAATGTGAGGTTATCCACTTTGGTAGCAATAACAGGAAGGCAGATTACCTGACTGGCTACAGATTGACAGAGGGGGGTGTGTAACGCGACCTGGGTGTCCTCGTACACCAGTCAGTGAAGGTGAGCGTGCAAGTGCAGCAGGCAGTAAAAAAGGCAAATGGTATGTTGGCCTTCATAGTGAGAGGATTCGAGTACAGGAACAGGAATGTCTTGCGGCAACTATACAGGGCCACGCCCAGGGTGTTGTGTGCAATTTTGATCACCCTATTTGAGGCAAGATATTCTTGTTATGGAGGGAGCACAGCAAAGGTTTACCAGGCTGATTCCAGGGATGGCGGAACTGAGTTGGTTACAATTGTACTCGCTGGAACTCAAATGAATGAAGGGGAAATCTCATAGAAACCAATAAAATTCTTCAACCTCACTTTGCAACAATCTAAGGTCCCTATCTGCTTCAAGAAGACAAACATCACCCTGGTACCTAAGAAAAACCAAGCAGCGTGCCTGAGTGACTATCGGCCGGTGGCTCAGGCATCCATCATTATGCAGTGCTACGAAAGGTTAGTCACGGCACGAATCAATTCCAGCCTCCCGGACTACCTGGGTCCACTACAATTTGCCTACCACCGCAACAGGTCCACAACAGACGTCATCTCCTTGCCCCCGCACTCAACCCTGGAACACCTAGATAACAAGGACACCTATGTCAGAGTCCTATTTATTGACTACAGCTCAGCCTTTAACACTATTATTCCCACAAAACTCATTTCCAAACTCCGTGGCCTGGGCCTTGGCATCTCCCTCTGTGACTGGATCCTGAACTTCCTAACACACAGACCACAATCAGTAAGGATAGACAACAACACCTCCTGCACGGTCATCCTTAACACCAGTGCCCCACAAGGCTGTGTTCTCAGCCCCCTACTATACTCCTTATACACCTATGACTGTGTGGCCAAATTCCCCTCCAATTTGATCTTCATGTTTGCTGTTGACACCATTATAGTGGGTCAGATCTCAAAGAATGATACAATAGACTACAGGAATGAGATAGAGCATCTGGTAAACTGGCGCAGCAACAATAATCTCTCCCTCAATGTCAACAAAACAAAAGAGATAGTCATCAACTTCAGGAAGCGTAAAGGAGAACATGCCCCTGTCTACATCAACGGGGATGAAGTAGAAAGGGTCAAGAGCTTCAAATTTTTCAGTGTCCATTTCACCAACAACCTGTCCTGGTCTCCCCATGCCAACATTATAGTTAAGAAAGCCCACCAACGCCTCTACTTTCTCAGAAGACTATGGAAATTTGGTATGCCAGCTACGACTCTCACCAAATGTTACAGATGCACCATAGAAAGCATTCTTGCTGGTTGTGTCACAGCTTGGTATGGGCTCCTGCTCTGCCCAAGACCGCAAGGAACTACAAAAGATCATGAATGTAGCCCAATCCATCACCCAAACCAGCCTCCCATCCATTGACTCTGTCTACACTTCCCGCTGCCTCGGCAAATCAAGGACCCCACGCATCCCAGATATTCTCTCTTCCACCTTCTTCCGCCGGGAAAAAGATACAAAATCTGAGGTCACGTACCGGCTGACTCAAGAACAGCTTCTTCCCTGCTGCTGCCAGACTTCTGAATCGAGTTACCTTAAGTTAGTCTTTCTCTACACCCCAGCTATGATTGTAACACTACACTCTGCACCCTCTCATTTCCTTTTCTATGAATGGTATGCTTTGTTTGCATAATGCGCAAGAAACAATACTTTTCACCTAATGCTAATACGTGTGACAGTAATAAATCAAATCAAATCAAAATTCTAACAGGGCTAGACAGGGTAGATGCAGGGAGGATGTTCCCAGTGGTGGGGGAGGCCAAAAGCAGGAGTCATAGTCTAAGGATATGGGATAGACAGAGATGAGGAGAAATTTCTTCACCCAGAGAGTAGTCAGCCTGTGGAATTTGCCACCACAGAAAGTAGCTGAGGCCAAAGCATTACATTTTTTTCAAGGAGTTAGATATAGCTCATGAGGCTAAAGGAATCAAAGGATATGGGGGGAAGGCAGGATCAGGCTACTGAGTTTTAAAGTTTACTTATTAATTCATGCCACAAGTCAGCTTACATCGATGCTGCAATGAAATTACTGCGAAAATCCCCTAGTCACCACACTTTGGCTGCACTGAGGGAGAATTTAGCACGACCAATGCACCAAACCCGCACATCTTTGGACTGTGGGAGGAAACCGGGGCACCCGGAGGAAACCCACGCAGACACGGGGAGAATGTGTAAACTCCACTCAGACAGTGATGCAAGCCGGGAGTCGAACCCTGGCGCTGCAAGTTTCAATCCTGCCAACGAGATAAACGGTGAATAAAAAGTAACAATGACAATAATACTGGATCCACAAGGATTCATCTGGTTCACTCATGCCCTTTCATGACGGAAGGGTTTTCACTCAGTCAGAGCCACGTGTGACCCCAGACCCACTGCAAGGCATTTGACTCTCAACTGACCTCTGAACTGGCCAAGCGAGCCACAAGGTGGGGTCAGCATCACTAGTGTGAGGGCAATTAGTAGTTTCGCGTACAGGAGCGGAGATACCTTGCTGCAACTATACAGGGCATTGGTGAGGCCACACCTGGAATACTGTGTGCAGTTTTCTGCGGAAGGGTGTTCTTGCTCTCGAGGGAGTGAAGCGAAGGTTTTCCAGGCTGATTCCAGGGATGGCAGGGCTGATGTATGAGGAAAGGTTAGGATTGTATTTGCTGGAGTTTAGAAAAATGAGGGGGGATCTTATTTAAAATTCTAACAGAATAGGCAAAGTAGGCGCACAAAGGGCGTTCCTTTTGGTGGGGGGGCCCAGAAGCTGGGATCAGGATATAATAAATGTTGCGGTTGACACAAAGCTGCGTGGGACCACAGTGCCACCGTGCCACCCATATCCCTCAACCCCACCCATCCAGAAAGCAGCATCTTTGCGCCCTCTGTTGCTTGCGGGTACTTGCTGCTTTTCAGAGCGGGCACTAGGGTCGACTGCGTCACCTGTCGAGCCCGAGGCTCGGACAGGAGGACCGGAGACAGGAGGACGGAGCAGTTTCCGAATCTCCCACTGACAGCGTGTGCGCTCTCTCTCTTTCTGCTTCTATTTTTCTGGGAGCTGCAGATGCCATCAGAGAGTTTTGCAGAAAGCGGCTGGGTTTTATATGGGCCAGGAAGTTCGTGAAGCTGTTTTGCGTTCCACATAATGGACTCCGCAGATGACTTCAGTGCAGAGTTTCAACTGGTGAAAATCTGGTAAAGTAATTAACACCAGGCATCCCTAAATACCAAACCTTTATTAAAACGTAGTTTGACATTGCCAGCATTCCCGGGTCCCAGGGGTAATTTTAAAAACTCTTTTCATGTGGCTTTTGCCAAAGGCATCTGTTTGTACAAGCAGATTTTATTTTGATGATGCATTTACCGGATGATAACGCAAGCCATTCAGAAAAAAAGACACAGAGAGAGCAAGCGGCTGGTCTCAGGTATGACCAGACACAAGGATAATCAATCTCCACCCAGAATTAATTGGTGTATTGCAATGGAAAGCAGCAGCAACGCAGCGGTTACCCAATACATCGGCTCGATAAAACCGCTGGTGATGATTAAAATTCTCCGCGTTGCGTAGCAGTCGCAGAGAGGATACCGCGCTAGTTTCCTACCCTTACAAGGCCCTCACGGTTCCCAGAGACAATACTGAGTAATCTGGTGACGCAAACCAAATAGTTCAGAATATGACTTCACTTTAGACGGTTATAAATCTCCATTCTCTGTAAAACTTCAAACACCCCGACTCTGACCTGTCTACGCTTTCCTGTCCCGACTGTGCAAAGGAATATTGCAAAACTGACACGCAATCTCTGAGCGAAAAGGGGGGGAACGGCCCTTCCTCACTGCATTGCTGTTTCCCATCGAGCGTTCATCTCCCCAGTGTATCGTCGCGTCAACTTCCCCAGCTCGGCAAGATGATCTTCGATTGGACAGGAGGGACTGCCAAGCTGTTCCTCATAGAAACAGGGAAACACAGAAACTAGAAGCAGGAGTAAGCCATTTGGCCTTTCATCTCCACTTATCGCGATCACGGCTGATTATCAAATTTCTGATTCCCCTTCTCCTCCGTAATCTCGCAACACCAGCTTAGAGTCCAGCTTGGTAGTACCAAATAAACCTGTTGGACTTTAACCTGGTGTTGTGAGACTACTTACTGTGCCCACCCCAGTCCAACGCCAACATCCCCACATCACATTCCCCCACATCCCTTCATCCCTATAGCCCCAAAAGCTGTATCTAATTTCTTCCTGAAATCACCCAACGTTTTGGCCTCAACTACTTTGTGTGGTAGCGAATTCTACACATTCACCAAAGTTAAAGTTCATTTAGTAGTCACAAGTAAGGCTTACATTAACACTGCAATGGAGTTACTGTGAAATTCCCCTAGCCACCCTCTGGGTGAAGAAATTTCTCCTCACCTCAGTTCTAAAAGGTTTCCTCCTTATCCTCCAACTCTAACCCCTAATTCTAGACTCCCCCACCATTGGGAACATTCTGTCTGAATCTGCCCTGTCTAACCCTATTAGAATTTTATAAGTTTCTATGAGATCCCCTCTCACTCTTCTAAACTCCAGTGAATATAATCCTAACTGACTTAGTCTCTCCTCATATAACAGACCTGCCATCCCAGGAATCAGCCTGGTAAACCGTTGCTGCACTCCCGCTATAGCAAGGATAGTCTTTCTCAGATAAGGACACCAAAACTGCATATAATACTCCAGGTGTGGCCTCACCAATGCCCTATGTAATTGCAATAAAACATCCCTATTCCGATACTCATATCCTCTCGCTATGAAGGCCAACATGCCATCTGCCTTCTTTACTGCCTGCTGTACCTGCACACTTACTTTCTCATGGAGTATACATCTCTCTCAATTTACACCCATTCAGATAATAATCTGTCTTCCTATTATTGCTGCCAAAGCAGATAACCTCACACTGATCCACACTATACTGCAACTGCCATGCAGATACCCACATACTCAGCCTGTACAAATCACACTGAAACATCTCTGCATCCTCCTCACAGCTCACCCTCCCACCCAATATTCCTGGATCTTCCCTCTAACAGGGAAGGTGAGAGAGTCACCCTTCTCTTGCTGGCAATTTTTCCAGTTCCAACTGACCTGGTGTGGATCGAAGGCCTGGGTTTCACTGGGGTCCTTCTGCCTCCAGGATGGCATCAGGCAGAGGGCATTCTTGTTGTCTGAGGTGTGAAGCCACAGGTTGGCGCTCAATGAAAGAAGAGTCAGAGAACTCTATACACACTTTACACAAGAAATCAAATCTGGAATGAACATATTGGCGCAGCAATTTAACCATGAGCTTCATCAACTTCATATCAAACCACAATAGTTTAGCCATGAGGCTAATTTCCTGCCTTAGTTTGTTGCCCATCACTGTATAACCAATCACTGTGTGAATCAGTCTCCACCAGACTCTCAGACAGTACATTCCAGATACTGACCACTTCCTGTATGAATCTCTGTAAAACTCAGTGGAGGATTTTTAAGGAGATCTTTTTTGGTACTCAGCAGAAATATATTCCGATGATAAAGAAGGACTGTAGGAGAAGGGATAACCAGCTGTGGTTATCGAAGGAAATAAGGGAGAGTATTAAATTAAAAGCTGATGTGTTCAGAGTGGCTAAAAATAGTGGGCGATTAGAAGATTGGGAAAGATTCAAAAAACAACAAAGGATGACTAAGAAAGTGATAAAGAAAGGAAAGATAGACTATGAAGCTAAACTAGCTCTAAATTTCAAAAATGACAGTAAAAGTTTTTACAAATATATAAAGAAGAAGAGACTGGCTAGAGTGAACGTTGGACCCTTGGAAGATGAGAGGGGGGATTTAGCAGTGGGCAATGAGGAAATGACTGAGGCTTTAAATAAGTTTTTTGCCTCAGTCTTCACAGAGGAGGACACGAATAGTTTGCCGGATATTAAAGATAGAAGGATGGTAGGAGATGAGGGCCTGAATGCGATAACTGTCACTAGAGAGGTCGTGCTCGATAGACTAACGGGACTGATGGTGGACAAGTCCCCAGGACCAGATGGAATACATCCCAGGGTTCTGAAGGAAATGGCAGAGGTGATAGCGGATGCCTTAGTAATTATTTATCAAAATTCGCTGGACTCCGGGGAAGTGCTGGAAGATTGGAAAACGGCTAATGTTACGCTGCTGTTTAAAAAAGGTGGCAGACAAAAGGCAGTGAATTATAGGCCAGTTAGTTTAACGTCTGTAGTTGGAAAAATGCCAGAATCCATCAACAAAGAAGAAATAGCGAGGCACCTAGAAAAGAACGGTTTGATCGAGCAAACGCAGCACGGATTCGTTAAGGGGAAGTCGTGTTTAACAAATTTATTGGATGTCTATGAGGATGTGACTAGTGCGGTAGACAGAGGGGAACCGGTGGGTGTGGTGTTTTTAGATTTCCAAAAGGCGTTTGATAAGGTGCCTCAAAAAAGGTTGCTGCAAAAGGTTAGAGGGCATGGAGTTGGGGGTAAGGTGTTAGCGTGGATAGAGGATTGGTTGTCTAATAGGAAGCAGAGAGTTGGTATCAATGGGTGCTATTCTGATTGGCGGTTGGTAACTAGTGGAGTGCTGCAGAGATCGGTGCTGGGGCCTCAGCTATTTACCATTTATATAGATGATCTGGAGGAGGGGGCTGAGTGTAGGGTGACGAAATTTGCTGATGACATAAAGATGAGTGGAAAAGCAAATTGTGCGGAGGGTGTGGAAAGCCTGCAGAGATCTGGATAGACTGAGCGAGTGGGCAAGGACCTGGCAGATGGAGTACAATGTCAGCAAGTGTGAGGTTATCCACTTTGGTAGAAATAATAGTAGGAGGGATTATTATTTAAAGGGCAAAAAGCTGCAGCTGGCTACGGTGCAGAGGGACCTGGGGGCCCTTGTGCACGAATCGCAAAAACCCAGTCTGCAGGTGCAGCAGGTGATCAAGAAGGCGAATGGGATGCTGGCCTTTATAGCAAGGGGGATAGAATATAAAAGTAAGGAGGTCTTGCTGCAACTGTACAGGGTACTGGTGAGGCCGCAGCTGGAGTACTGTGTGCAGTTTTGGTCGCCGCACTTGCAGAAGGATATATTGGCCTTGGAAGGAGTGCAGAGAAGGTTCACTAGGCTGATACCGGAGATGAGGGGGCTAGCCTATGAAGGGAGACTGAATAGACTGGGCCTGTACTCGTTAGAGTTTAGAAGGCTGAGGGGGGATCTTATAAAGATGTATAAGACAATAAAGGGGATGGATAGGGTAGGGGTAGAGAGATTCTTCCTGCTTAGAAAGGATAGCAGGACTAGAGGGCACAGCCTCAAAATAAGGGGGGTGCAGTTTAGAACAGAGTCGAGGAGGAACTTCTTCACTCAAAGGGTGGTGAATCTCTGGAATTCTCTGCCCGTTGAAGTGATGGAGGCTACCTCGCTGAGTATATTTAAGTCACGGGTAGATAGGTTTCTGATAGACAGGGGAATTAAGGGTTATGGGGAGAAAGCGGGAAAGTGGAGCTGATCCACTTCAGATCAGCCATGATCTTATTGAATGGCGGGGCAGGCTCGAAGGGCTAGATGGCCTACTCCTGCTCCTATTTCTTATGTTCTTATGAATTTGTCTCCACCACACCCTCAGACAATACATTCCAGATCCTAACCACTCGCTGTGTGAATCTGTCTCCACCACACTCTCAGATAATACATTCCAGATCCTAACCACTCGCTGTGTGAATCTGTCTCCACCATACTCTCAGACAGTGCATTCCAGATCCTAACCACTCACTGTGTGAATCTGTCTCCTCCACACTCTCTGACAGTACATTCCAGATCCTAACCACTCACTGTGTGAATCTGTCTCCACCACACACTCAGACAGTGCATTCCAGACCCTAACCACTAGCTGTGTGAATCTGTCTCCACCACACTCTCAGACAGTACATTCCAGATCCTAACCGCTCGTTTTGCGAACCTGTCTCCACCACACTCTCAGACAGTACATCCCAGATCCTAAACACTCGCTGTGTGAATCTGTGTCCACCGCGCTCTCAGACAGTACATTCCAGATCCTTGCCGCTTCTTGACCATTTTATGTCAATGAACCAATATTTCTGAGCCAAGCATTTGTTACAACGTTGGCCTCCTCTTCCGGAACTTCTCATTATCTCTACACGCGACAATGTAAGGCAATATTGTTTTAACTTGGGTGAATGTGAATTTACTTCCGAGAGAGACCATACCAGGTGTTTGAGAAACGTATTTCTTGCACGTGCCTTTTGTGTAATTTACACAATTCACTCCTCGCGTCTGCCCAAATCGACAGTGATTATGGAAGGGACATGTCATTCTCCGCATGTGGTATAAACTGTATTCAGGTGTTTAATGTCCGATTGTTTCCACATGTGATAGGGGAAGTGTAGGTAACGGTCTCGTGCCAAAAAACATTCGTAAGTTATGTAGCTCCTTGGAGATGTGCAATAAATTCTGTGCTGAACTCCTGGATGGTGATTAATTCTGTGACAAAAAATTTGACTTAAATAAACTCAATGTAGTTCCTTCTCGCCAAACAAAAGGAGTGCTGAACGTTACACCTGTCTCTAATTCCAACCTTGTTTTTATAAGGATGTAGTCCTCTGTAAATACAGATGCAAGACTCCAGAATAAAGCACATGTGTGCATGGGGAGGGCAAATTAAATATTTGTTTATATTTCTGGAGTGAATTCCAAAGGCACTTTGGAGTGGGAGGTGAAGGAAGGGAGCAGGAAGGGTGGCAGTGTGTAACAATCAAAGCTCTGTGTGCATCTTGGGTTAGAGGCACCCATTCTTCGAATTGGACATTTAAAGTTTTACTGTTTAATTTCGATCCCGGGTCAGATACACAGAAAAGATTTTGGAGGCAATTCTGAATTTCCAAGTGCAGCAGTGGCCTCTCCTGTTCTATTCTCCACCCCGGCTCCATTTCTGAGTAAAGAAAAAGATTCTATCAAATTTCACCTAGAGTCAGAGAGATATAGAACACGGAAACAGGCCCTTCGGACCAACCTAGCCATGTTTCCGAAACTGAAATAGTCCCATTTGCCTGCATTTAGCCAATATCCCTCTAAACCATTCCCTATCCATGTACCTGTCCAAATATATTTTTACATATATATTGTGGGGATGCCGGCGTTGGACTGGGGTAAACACAATAAGAAGCCTCATAACATCAGGTTAAAGTCCAACAGGTTTATTTGGTAGCAAACCCAACTAGCTTTCGGAGCGCTACACCCTCGTCAGATGAGTGGGAGATCTATTCGCAAACAGGGCATATAAAGGCACAAACTCAATTTACAAAATAATAATTGAAATGCGAATCTTTACAGCTGATCAAGTCTTAAAGGTACAGACAATGTAAGTGAAGAGAACATTAAGCACAGGTTAAAGAGATGTGTATTGCCTCCAGACAGGACAGTGAGTGAGATTTTGCAAGTCCAGGTGCCTCTACCACCTCCTCTGGCAACTCATTCCATACATGCACCATTCTCTGTGTGAAAAAGTTGCCCCTCAGGTCCCTTTTAAATCTTTCCCCTCTCACCTTAAACCTACATCCTCTAGTTTTGGACTCCCCTACCCTGGGGAAAAGACCTCGGCCATTCCCTTTATCTACACCCCTCGTGATTTTATAAACCTCCATAAGGTCACCCCTCAGCCTCTTACTCTCCAGGGAAAAAGTCCCAGCAACAAGTTTGCGAGGGCTTGGACAAATTTAAGTATGGCTTTAAAAAATGGACAAGAGGCTTCTTATGGGCACGCCACATCAAAAACACACTCATATCCAACTCTGATGCCAACAACATACTTATAAGCCAAACACAGGAAGTTAAATGATCTCACGTGAGTGATTAAGGCCAGTAAATTGACCTGTCCATGATATCGCCTACCCATTGTAGTACCAAACTCTCACATTGCCCAATGCATCACCCCACCCCCATCAATCACCCAGCAGCACATAGGGCGAAGACCCAGCAATCGCATTCCCCACCTCCCCTCATCCCTCCCACCACCTCCCACATACCCAACAGTGCTGCCAGCTTCCTGCAGCCTCCATGTAATGTGGAGACGCCGGTGTTGGACTGGGGTAAACACAATAAGAAGTCTCATAACATCAGGTTAAAGTCCAACAGGTTTATTTGGCAGCAAACGCCACTAGCTTTCGGAGCGCTGCTCCTTCGTCAGATGAGTGGGAGATCTGATCGCAAACAGGCCATATAAAGGCACAAACTCAATTTACAGAATAATAATTGAAATGCGAATCTTTACAGCTGATTAGCTCTTAAAGGTACAGACAATGTAAGTGGAGAGAGGATTAAGTACAAGTTAAAGAAATGTGTATTACCTCCAGACAGGACAGCGAGTGAGATTTTGCAACTCCAGGTAAGTCACGGGGGTTACAGATAGTGGGACATGAACCCAAGATCCTTGTTGAGACCGTCCTCATGTGTGCGGAACTTGGCTACCAGTCTCTGCTCAGCGACTCTGCGCTGTCGTGTGTCGTGAAGGCTCCTTGGAGAACGCTTACCCGAAGATCAGAGGCTGAATGCCCGTGACCACTGAAGTGTTCGCCAACAGGAAGAGAACAGTCTTGCCTGATGATTGTCAATCGGTATCCATTCATCCGTTGTCGTACCGTCTGTATGTTCTCCCCAGTGTACCATGCCTCGGGATATCCTTTCCTGCAGCGTATCAGGTAGACAACGTTGGCCGAGTTGCAAGTGTACGTACCGTGTACCTGGTGGATGGTGTTCTCATGTGAGATGATGGCATCCGTGTCGATGATCTGGTGTAACCCAGAGATTAGCATTGGCTCTTATTCTGAATTGCCCCTCCATTGCGTTTGATCCAGCTCCCACACCCATGAGCAAATCCCTGCCAGCAATCACCAGAAACTGTAGCATCGTGATGATGTTAGTAATCTCGCAGCAAGGTGTTCAAATCCCACCGGAATGGTGGAATGTAACGTTCACCCATTGTGTGCCAGTCTCACACACCCACAGTGACTAGTCCATAACAACTCTTCGATATCTGCCATCCAACCACAACATGAACTTCACTGGGTATCATCCTGCCCTAGGAAGGAAGTTATTCATAGAATCATAGACTCCTACAGTGCAGGAGGAGGCAACTTGGCTCATCAAGTCTGCACCGACCACCATCCTGCCCAAGCCCTTATCCCCGTTAACCCATGTGTTTACCCAAGCTAGTCCCCCGATACTCAAGGACAATTTAGCATGGCCAATTCACCTATCCCATACATCTTTGGAGTGTGGGAAGAAACTGGAGCACCCGGAGGAAACCCACGCAGACACAGGGAGAATGTGCAAACTCCGCACAGACAGTGACCCAAGCCGGGAATCGAACCCCGGTCCCTGGAGCTGTGAGGCAGCAGTGCCAACCACTGTGCCACCGTGCCACCCTAATAAAACTGAAAAAGATGTAAAATAAGGATGTTACCGGGACTGGGAGGTTTGAATTATAAGGAGAGGCTGGGTAGCCTGGGACCTTTTTCCCTGGAGCGTATGAGGATGGGGGGGTGGGTACCGGTTTAGAAAATAATGAGGGGCATAGATGAGGTGAATAGCCAAGATCTTTTTCCAGGGTAGGGGAGTTCAAAACTAGAGGGCATAGGTTTAAGGTGAGAGGTGAAAGATTTAAAAGGGACCTGAGGAGCAACTTTTCCCACACAGAGGGTGGTGTGTGTATGGAATGAGCTGCCCGAGGAGGTGGCAGAGGTGGGTACAATTACAACATGGAAAAGCCATTTGGACAGGTACATGGATGGGATGGGCCAAACACAGGCAAATGGATCTGGTTCTGTTTAGGACTGGTTTGGCAGAAGGGCCTGTTTCTGTGCTGTATATCTCTATGACTCTATGGCGCCGCACCCCTCCACTATGCAATGGAACTAACAAGAGATCTCTGTCATTTTCAGTCCTGAGATTTTTATTTTGGGTTGTCACGGTTTAAATTTCTTTTTCTAAATTTTTTCTAAATTTTCTAAATTTTTCTAAATTTTCTAAATTAATTTCTTTTTTAAACTTCTTTAAATTTCTTTTTCATGCTCAGAAAATCTCAAGAACCTGTCCATTGGTCCAGCGGTTTGTATTTGGAACTTTTAGCGTCCACATTTTATTGGCTTCATCCAAGTATTTCACACTGTTAGTGGGGATTTCTGAAAAGATATTCTATCAGAGGTGCAGACTCGATGGGCCGATCGGCCTCAACTGCACTGTAGGGATTCTATGACAAACTGGTGAAGTATTTCAGACTTGGATGTACGCTTAGACATATATATATCCCTCGAGGGTGCAGGGTAAACCTCCATCACATACATCTCATTCTTCAAGTATCAGAGGAGGCATCAAAAAAAATCACAAAAACACCAGCCCTGGAGTCCCGAAATTGAATTTGATTTAAGTAACCAAATATCCCGTGTCTTGTTGCTTACCACAGGCCCACCCCTTCAAGTTCACATGCAGAGTATGGCAATATTTGTGGCATTTCAGTGGCTTATTCCTGAAGCCAGGTGCAGCATTGCCAAATGGGTCACTCATTCCCCCTGTGTGTTGCTGTCATGTTAGACATTACTATGTCTGTCTGCAAGCTCCTCGTGCCTGGAAATGGTTCCAAACATCCTGAGTGTGGTGGGTCAGACTGTAACTCTACAAGGAAGCCCCCAAAATCAACACTTAACATCGGGGCGGATTCCAGTCCTCGGCCAGTGACAGTCTGAAAACTTCAAAAGCAGCAGAATGCACAGAAGTAGAGAGATAGGGAGAGAGCAACATAGAAACATAGACGATAGGAGCAAGAGTAGTCCATTCAGACCTTCCAGCCTGCTCCACCATTCATCACAATTATGGCTGATCGTCCCACTCAGTAGCCTAATCCTGCTTTCTCCCTGCAATCTTTGTTCCAAGTGTTATATCCAGTTGCCTCTTGAATACATTCAATGTTTTGGCATCAACCCTGGAGTCCCACACGGCTGATGGTGTCGGGTAAAGTGAGGGTGACAAACTGGCAGGTGGAGAATTACCTGGGGAAACGTGTACTTGACCACTTTGGCAGGAAGAATTTGTTAGGGAGCAGATTAGAAACTCTAAGAAGTTAGACTATCACCCACTATTTTTGATTTTGGCATTAGTGCCAGGTGTGATTCTATTGACCCACTATGTAGTCTTTATTAAAACAAACTTATTTAAGAACATAGAATATAGCAAAAAAAGTTAATAATTGAAATTCTTAAATATGACAAAGTATAATTCTTAACAGTTAGCTACCTCTATAGTTCCAATTTAAGCAATATCCCCATAGACATAATTCCTTCTTCAGAACAAATTAGCATCAAAAACAGGTATGCTCACATGGATGCTAGATTTCCAGCCTTTTAATTCCTCTGGTCAGATACAGAAGACACCTGCCTTCTGGTTCCTGTATAGCAGTTTCTAGAGAAAGATTTACCCTTAAGCAAGAATTTCAGAGAAAAGCTATTTTCTGTCAGATTCCAGTCTCTAAATTCTAGAGGCACAGGGCTATTTCTTCTCTCTATAGCTCCCAAGAGGTAACTGAGCTGAGTTTTGCACTATGGGCCTAGCCCCACTCAACCACGTGACTTTTCCTGTCCAAACTCAAATCAACGCCCTCTCTGAAAGACCCAAGGGGAAAACGCTAAAATAACAACCCTGCATTAGTTCAGATTAAAACAAACGTTTAAGCAATTCAGTCCAATATAACAACATGAGCTGTTGAGTACAGGCAAAGCAACACCAACAACAAAATAAACTGCTCAAGAAAATCCTGCACAAGAAACATGACACAAATACATTTCTTAAACTAATAACATTGTCACGAATAGAAAAGCTGAATATTATTGAAATGACAAGAGACTATAGAACATTGCAATGCAGAGAGTTCTGGGCGTTCTGATACATGAATCACAAAAATGCAGTTGTAGCAATTTACTACGAAGGCAATTGAAATGTTGGCCTTTATTGCAACTGGGGGTGAATATAAAAATAGGGAAGGGTGGCACAATGGTTAGCACTGCTGTCCCACAGGGTCAGGGTTCGATTCCTGGCTTGGGTCATTGTCTGTATGGAGTCTGCACATTCTCCCCATGTCTGCGTGGATTTCCTCCCAGTGCTTTGAGCCCAAAAGAGTCCTGATTAGGTGGATTGGCCATGCTAAATTCTCCCTCAGTGTATCCGAACAGGCGCCAGAGCATGGCAAGCTAGGGAATTTTTGCAGTAACTTCATTGCAGTGTTAATGTAAGCCTACTTGCGACACTATTAAATACATTCTAAACTTTAAAAAAACGAAGTCTTCTGCAGAGCATTGGTGAGACGCACACATGGAATTAAGTGTACTGTTACGGTCTCCTTACTTAAGCAGGGATATACTTACATTGGAAGCAATTCAGTGAAGGTTTACTGGGCTGATTCCTGGTATGAAGTGTTTTGAAATTTGGTATGTCAGCTACGACTCTCACCAAGTTTTACAGATGCACCATAGAAAGCATTCTTTCTGGTTGTATCACAGCTTGGTATGGGCTCCTGCTCTGCCCAAGACCACAACAAACTACTAAAGGTCATGAATGTAGCCCAGTCCATCACGCAAACCACCTCCCATCCGTTGACACTGTCTACACTTCCCGCTGCCTCGGAAAGCAGCTAGCATAATTAAGGACGCCACGCACCCCGGACATTCTCTCTTCCACCTTCTTCCGTAGGGAAAAAGATACAAAAGTCTGAGGTCACGTACAACCAATTCAAGAACAGCTTCTTCCCTGCTGCCATCAGACTTTTGAATGGACCTACCTCGCACTAAGTTAATCTTTCTCTACACCCTAGCTATGACTGTAACACTACATTCTACACTCTCTCCTTCCCTTTTCTATGAATGGTATGCTTTGTCTGTATAGCACGCAAGAAACAGTACTTTTCACTGTATATTAATACATGTGACAATAATAAATCAAATCAGAAAGTCTTACAAGGAGAGGTTGAGCCTTTCTCCATTGGAGGAATGAGTGGGAATCCTGCAAGGGCTTAGAAGGGTGGAAGCTGAGAGAATCTTTCCCCTTGTGGGGCAATCTGGAACGGGGAGGGTTGCAGTTTAAAAATAAGGGCTTTTCCATTGAAGATGGGGATGAGAAATTTCTTCCCTTCAAGGATCGTAATACTCTTCCCAGGGACTGGGGGAGGAGAATATATTCAAGGTAGAGCCAGGCAGATTTTGATTGAAAAGGAGTCAAGGGGGCGACAGAGGAGTTGAAACTGTGATCAGATCAGCTGTGATCTTACTGAGCGGCAGAGCAGGGTCAAGGGGCTGAATGGTTTCATCCTGCTCTTGCTTCCTCATGAGTCAACAGGATAACGCAACATATGAAACTCAGATGGATGAATTGGAGTGGAAATTGGTAACTGACAGTAAACAGTCCACAGATATATGCACCACATCACTCTTAACGCCTGCAACGTAAAGCAAAGTGGGGATAGATTTGCCCTGCAAATGTCAGAATTATCCTTCAAGAGACGGATTGATAAGATGACATTAAAAAACAAACAACATTTGCCTCGACATTTCAGTTAAAGGAAATAGCACAAACTGTGAGCTTTGATGCAAGTATTTGGACCCAATAATTGGAATCAGATTTCAGTGGAATTTCTCCAGCTGCATTGTGTTATACATATAGAGACATATATATAATATATTTTAAAAGAGCTTGCTTTTTTGACACAGCGGAAAGAGCAGCAGAAACCCGATTAACTCCCTTGGAGTTATTTGTATACATGAAAGAAATGCAGCAGATGCCTGAGGATTAACCCCCACTATCCGTCTCTCCACACCCGCCCCCCCATCTGGAAAACAAGCAACGGTAAATACCCGGCAGATCTGGGCAGCGTCAGTGGCGGAAGGGATACCTTTGATGGTTCAAGCCGACAGCCTGTCAGAATGCCAGCGCCCGCAGCATTTTGCACTTCTATCATCTTGTTGTCACTCATAGTTTTGCAATTAATCATTCGTTCAGCTCAGTTCAGTTGCAAAGGTGAATACAGGCGGCATGGTGGTACAGCGGTTGTTAGCACTGCTGCCTCACAGCGCCAGGGACCTGGGTTCAATTCCTGGCTTGAGTCACTGTCTGTGTGGAGTTTGCACATTCTCCCCGTGTCTGCGTGGGTTTCCTCCAGGTGCTCCGGTTTCCTCCCACACTCCAAAGATGGGCAGCTTAGGTTGATTGGCCATGCTAAAATTGCCCCTTAGTTTAGCAGGGTTACAGGGTAAGCCTGGGCAATAGTTGATACTGACTTAATGGACCGAATGGCCTCCTTCTGCGCTGTAGGAAATCAACAAGTCTATGAATGGTGCTGGAATTAAAAAAAGCGTTGTGAATGTTACCCAGTCCATCACGCAAGCCAGCCTCCCATCCATTGACTCCATCTACACTTGCCGCTGCCTTGGAAAAGCAGCCAGCATAATTAAGGACCCCACACACCCCGGACATTCTCTCTTCCACCTTCTTCCGTTGGGAAAAAAATGCAAAAGTCTGAGGTCACATACCAACCAACTCAAGAACAGCTTCTTCCCTGCTGCTGTCAGACTTTTGAATTAAGTGGCATTAGGTGGATCTTTCTCTACACCCTAGCTATGACTGTAACACTGCATTCTGCACTCTCTCCTTTCCTTCTCTATGAACGGTATGCTCTGTTTGTATAACGAGCAAGAAACAATACTTTCCACTGTACACTGATACATGTGATAGTAATAAATCAAATCAAAAGTGCAATCACTTGACAAACATACATGCTACTGAACAAAGTATTTTACAAATGGGTGTCTACCAGACTGTTTCCAGGGATTAGGGGATTACCCTCTGACTCTGAGACTTTGAGCAGAATGACCCAACATGATCTGGAGTTTAGAAGAATGAGATTAAAAGAATCCATTGAAAGATATCAAATTCTCTGAGGGCTGTACAGATTTGGCTGTACACTTGTTGACTGGAGGGTCTGGAAATAGGATTCTTTGCCTCACAATGAGGCGTCAGCAATCTCAGAGTGAGATGAGGAGAAATATCTTCATTTGGAGGGTGATGAATCTTTGGAATTCTCTACCCCAGAGGGTGGTGACCCTTAGGTGGGATTGAATCTGCTCAAGATTTGGATTTGATTTATTATTGTCACATGTATTAGTATACAGTGAAAAGTATTGTTTCCTGGCCGCTATACAAAGCATACTGTTCATAGAGAAGGAGAGAGTGCAGAATGTAGTGTTACACTCATAGCTAGGGTGTAGAGAAAGATCAACTTAATACGAGGTAGGTCCATTCAAAAGTCTGATGGCAGCAGGGAAGAAGCTGTTATTGAGTCGGTTGGCATGTGACCTTACACTTAAGTATCTTTTTCCCGGTGGAAGAAGGTGGAAGAGAGAATGTCCAGGGTGTTTGGGGTCCTTGATTATGTTGGCTGCTTTCCCGAGGCAGCGGGAAGTGTAGACAGAGTCAGTGGATGGGAGGTGGTTTGCGTGATGGACTAGGCTACATTCACAACTCTTTGTAGTTTCTTGTGGTCTTGGGCAGAGCAGGAGCCCATACCAAGCAGTGATACAACCAGAAAGAATGCTTTCTAGGTGAGGGGAATTAAGGCAGGAGGGCAGAGTGTAGAAAGGTAGCGTTAATGTTGAAAATCTGCTATGACCCTGTAGAATAGTGGGGTAGGCTTGAGGGGCTGAATGGCCTATTCCTGTTGCTATATATTCGTATGACACAATTTTGCATGATGGAAACAGGGGTAATTTTAACCCAGCAGGTGTCACATCGATTGATTTACATACATACATTTTTTAAAAGTCATTCATGGGAAATGGGTGTCGCTGGTGAGGCCTGATCACTAGTTGCTCCTTGAGAAGGTGATGGTGAACCGCCTTCTTGAACTGTTGCAGGTGTAGGTACATCCACCGTGCTGTTAGGGAGGGAGCTCCAGGATTTCGACCCGGTGACATTGAAGGAATGGCTGATACATTTCCACAATTAGAATGGTGCGGCTCGGAGGGAAACTTGTAGCTGGTGGTGTTCCCATACGTCTGCTGCATAACACGGCAATATCGCATTCCACCGCGGTGTTCATTCATCCGTTGTTGTAGCATCTGATGAATGAACACTGCTCGACAATCACCGGGCAAGACTGTTCCCTTCCTGTTGGCGAACACTTCAGCGGTCATGGGCATTCGGCCTCTGATCTTCAGGTAAGCATTCTCCAGGGCGGCCTTCACGACACACAACAGCGCAGAGTCGCTGAGCAGAGACTGATAGCCAAGTTCCGCACACATGAGCGAGGGGGATTGAATATAAAAGTAGGGAGGTCTTGCTGCGGCTGTATAGGGCATTGGTGAGGCCGCAGCTGGAGTACTGTGTGCAGTTTTGGTTGCCGTACTTACGCAAGGATATTTTGGCTTGGAGAGAGTGCAGAGGAGGTTTACTAGGCTGATGCCGGAGTTGAGGGGGTTGAGCTATGAGGAGAGGCTGAATAAACTAGGCTTGTACTCATTAGAGTTTAGAAGAATGAGGGGAGATCTCATTGAGACGTATAAGATGATGAATGGGATGGGTAGGATAGAGGTGGAGAGACTCTTCCCGCTCAGAAAGGACAGTAGGACTAGGGGGCACAGCCTCAAGATAAAAGGGGGGGCGGTTTAGAACGGAGTTGAGGAAGAACTTCTTCACTCAAAGGGTGGTGAATCTCTGGAATTCTCTGCCCGTTGAAGTGGTGGAGGCTGCCTTGCTAAATATTTTTAAGAAGCGGGTTGATGGGTTTTTGATAAGCGAGGGGATTAAGGGTTATGGGGAGAGGGCGGGAAAGTGGAACTGAGCCACGACAGATCAGCCATGATCTTACTGAATGGCGGGGCAGGCTCGAAGGGCTAGATGGCCTACTCCTGCTCCTATTTCTTATGTTCTTACGAGGACGGCCTTAACTGGGATCTTGGGTTCATGTCACACTATCTGTAACCCCTATGACTTGCCTGGGCTTGCAATACCTCACTTACTGTCCTGTCTGGAGACAATACACATCTCTTTAACCTATGCTTAATGCTATCTCCACTCACATTGTCTGCATCTTTAAGAATTGATTAGCTGTAAAGACTCGCATTCCAATCAGTATTCTGTAAACTGTGCATGCCTTTATATGCCCTGTTTGTGATCAGAACTCCCCACTCACCTGACGAAGGGGCAAACCTTGAAAGCTAGTGGCATTTACTACCAAATAAACCTGTTGGACTTTAACCTGGTGTTGTGAGACTTCTTAGTATGTTTACCCCAGTCCAACACCGGCATCTCCATGTCACGAGTGAAGCAAATCATTCACCTTCTTCCAACCCTGTTGCCCTGTCTGCTTCTGGAGCGCGCTTGCACTGACCAGGGCTGCCACTGCATCCCAGGAGGGGATGGTGACCTTGCTGGAAGGCCAAGCCTTGGGATGCTAGGGTGGGGGGGTGGTGGGGTGTGTCCCACCTCTGCTTGACTCCATCCAGCACCCTGGTGAGGACTTCTCCACGAAGTGTGATGCTGCCTTCTAACCTGCCATCTCCTGCAGTCGTTGTAGGAGGTGGGCTGAGGAGCTGTTTATAAGGAGCTCCCTAAGCACTCGCAGCGATTAAGTGGTTGTGGGCCGGGCGAATCAGTGATGTGAAACATGTGGGCATAAAAATGATCACTAATGAGGCATAAGGTTCAGCTGGAAAGCACGCTGGTGCCGGCCGGTGTGAAACATTCCGCTTTCCGGAACCAACACTCTGCCATTTTCCAGGAAGATTTCACCCACTGCTCTCCATCTGCCAGTTTCTGGCCTACATCCCTAACCTATCTGTACCCCTTTGCAGACACCTTGGCTGGAATTCTATGGGAATCGGAGCAGGCGAAGGGTGGACAATAGGAAGGGCCATTGACCTCAGGCAGGATTTTATGGTTTTGGACGAGCGAGGCTGTAAAATCCTGTCCGTTACGTCTCCTTCACAACTTACTTTCTCACCTATCGTTGTGCCTTCAGCAAATTTAACAACTGTACATTCATCCCCTTCATCCAAGTCACTAATATAGGTTGCGAACAGTTGTAGACCCAGCACGGGTCCCTGTGACACCCCATTTGTTACAACTTGCTGTCCCAAAAATGACCCATTTATGCCTACTCTCTGTTACATGTTAGCTAACCAATCCTCTACCCATGCTGATGTGCTACCCCTACATGACCAGCTCTTAATCTATGTAGTAAGATTTGGTGTGACACCTTGTCAAATGCCTTCTGGCAATCTAAGTACATCTACAGATTTTCCTTTATCCGCATTGCTTGTTCCTTTCTCAAAGACGTCTCCTAAATCAGTCAAACATGATTTCCCTTTCGCAAAACCATGTTGACTCTGCATGATTGCATCGAGATTTTATAACTGTCCCGCTATAACCTCCTTAATAATAGATTCTAGCATTTTCCCTGTGACAGATATTAAGCCTATACTTTCCTGCTTTCTTTCTCCATCCTTCCTTGAATAGAGGAGTCCCATTTACTACTTTCCAATCTGATGGGACCTTTCAAGAATCTGGACGACTCTGGAAAATTGAAACCGAGACGTTAACTATCTCAGCAAAGCTTTCTTATGAGATCCTAGGATGAAGTCCACTGGGACCTGGGGACTTGTCGGTTTTTAGTCGGAATAATTTTCCCATTGTCTTTTCCCTGATTGTCATTCTTTCGGAGATCTTGGGTGGAATTTTACAAGATTTTTTTCTGTCCAGAATGGGAGAGTTCCAGATCGGCTTTTCAGGTGAGTTTTCACATCCAATTTTATGCACACTGTCTCTGAAACTGGTTGTGGGAGAGAGGCAGGCTGTGCTGGATATCCAGATGTGGTCAAATCGTGCAGGTCGTGATACCTGGCGCCATTCGTGCTAGCCACTTTACACCCGATTTTATGGCATTTTCCTGTCACAAAACAGTCGTAAAGCAGCAGTAAGATTCCACCTCCTGTGCCAAACACAGAGAGGTAAATAAACATTCTCCCAGTTTAACAAAGAGAAGAAAAATAGAAAACACTCAACAGGTCAGGCTGTGTCTTTGGAGAGAGAAGCAGAGAGTTAACAGGCAGAATTTTTGCTTGCTGCTGGAGGGCAGGAGTGCCAGGTTGATGGCATGGTCCCAGAAGACATAGGAGCAGAATGAGGCCACTCGGCCCATCGAGTCTGCTCTGCCGTTCAATCATGGCTGATATTTTTCTCATCCCCATTCTTCCACCTTTTCCTCGTAACCCCTGATCCCCCTATTAATCAAGAACCTATCTATCTCTGTCTTAAAGACACTCAATGACCTGGCCTCCACAGCCTTCTGCGGTAAAGGGTTCCACAGATTCACCACCCTCTGTGTAAAGAAATTCCTCCTCATCTCTGTTCTAAAGGATCGCCCCTTTAGCCTGAGGTTGTGCCCTCTGGTTCTAGTTTTTCCTACTAGTGGAAACATCCTCTCCATGTCCACTCTATCCAGGCCTCGCAGTATCCTATAAGTTTCAATAAGATCCCCCTCATCCTTCTAAACTCCAATGAGTACAGAGTCCTCAACCATTCCTCATACAACAAGCTCTTCGTCCCAGGAATCATTCTTGTGAACCTTCTGTGGACCCTTTCCAAGGCCAGCACACCCTTCCTTAGACATGGTGCCCAAAACTGTTCACAATACTCCAAATGGGGTCCGACCAGAGCCTCAGAAGTACATCCCTGCTCTTATATTCTAGCCCTCTCGACATGAATGCTAACATTGCAGTTGCCTTCCTAACTGCCGACTGAACCTGCACATTAACCTTAAGAGAATCTTGAACGATGATTCCCAAGTCCCTTCGTGTTTCTGATTTCCTAAGCATTTTCCCATTTCGAAAATAGTCTACGCCTCTATTCCTCCTTCCAAGGCGCGTAACCTCACACTTCTCCACATTGTACTCCATCTGCCACTTCTTTGCCCACTCTCCGAACCTGTCCAAGTCCCTCTGCAGTCCCTCCTCAATATTCCTCAATACTCCACTCTGGAAGTATTTTCATTCCCGTAGGGACGGCGCAGGAGAGAGTTGGGATTGATGGTTAGCCGCATGCGAGTGACACGCAAGGTTGTTGAACAGCCAATCACGACATCAGGAGCCATCTGGAAGCTTCCATTCAACTTTGGAGACCCCCCCACTGAGACCGAAACACAGACAAAGGATGGAGATGGGTTCCCACGGGCACAGCGGGACTGGAGAAGGGTTAATGCCTCACCCAACTATGGACCTACCTTACCTTCCCCATGGCCACGGGGCCAACGCCATAGTTGTGCCCACCCTCCCCCACCCTTCAACACAATTGTTACGATGCACAGAGGTTGATCCACTTTTGAAAAGCCAGGCTGAATCCCCCAAAGATTGTTTCGTAATCCGTCAAAAGTGTTTGGGAAGAAGTGAACTCTCTTTCATTAACGTTTAGGGCAACTAACAGAAATACCCGCACTCACTTTAAGTGAATAATTTACAAGTTGTTTATTTAACCAACCGCGAACTTTAACCAAACAAGTAACATATCAATTAGAGTTAAATACTACTGGAATGCGGTTCGTATAAATACAAGGTCCATTCATGACCAGAGGGTGGGAATGTGTGGAATTCACTACCACAGGAAGGTTTTGAGGCCAAAGTGATTGCAAGAAGAAATTAGATAGAGCTCTTGGGGCTAAAAGATTAAGGGGTATGGGGGGAAAGGGGGGGATCAGGATGTTGAATTCGATGACCAGCCATGGTCACACTGAATGGTGGAGCAGGCTCGAAGGCCTCCTCCTGCTTGTAGTTTCTATGTTTGAAGTGCAACTTCTAAAAATCTGAGCTCTTTCTTATTGGCAGCGGGACAGAGGGTGCTGGGAATTGAGCTACATGTTGTGTTTGTCGAGTGACCCCAAGAATGTACGCAGATAATGTAAAGCCACATCAAAAAGGCAGCAAAAAGAGGTCACCTTTGTCAAATAGTTTATTTGCTAACGAATAAACCATATATATATGACAAAGACCATATATATATAGGAGTTGTGTGATTGGATGAATACTTGAGGGTAGTCCCCAGGGGTCAGTGCTGAGCCCTGGCGAGACTGCAGTGTCGACACTACAGACAGATCATAGAATCCCTACAGTGCAGAATGAGGCCATTCAGCCCATCAAGTCTGCACCAACCACAATCCCACCCAGGCCCAATTCCTGTAACCCCACACATTTACCCCGCTAATCCCCCCCCCCCCCGACACTGGGGTCAATTTAGCATGGCCAATCAACCTAGCCAGTCTTGACCAGTCAAGGCTCGAGACCAACCAGCCCTAGAACTGCAGCCTCTGGAGTTTGGCAGCCAGACATAATTGTACACTGAGCTCGGAGGCAGGTAGAGACCCCCATTTTCTCCGAATGCCGGAGTCCTGAGGCCCACGGCGAAACACAGCTCTGCAACTTGGCTCAGTACCCTGGCCCTGAGGGCGGGGTGCGCAGTAGGAATTAGTCAGCTGTCCAGTAACCTCCTAGAAAATGCACGCGTATGAATTTCTGATGAGGACATAGCCTTGGGCTCGGGATGTGACGCCATTACGGTTGAATTACTGGCTGATAATTGGGCAGGGCGCAGTTGCCAAGGGACCACGATCTCATCCAAAGGCAAAGGTCACAAAATTCGAAGGTAAAGGTTAAAGCCTTGAATCTGGAGAATTTCTAGAAACTTACTCATTGTACGGCAAGCGTCAAGACTGAGCCTGCACTCCGGTTCAGAGAAATCTCGAAGGATTTTAAAATGGGATGCACATGTAGCCTTTTATACACAACTTGGCAGAGACACAGCAGCACAGATCCAACAGTACAGACGATTGCATGGCTTCGCAAGGGGAGATTTATATGGGTTCACTTGACAATTTCCCGTTTAGTTTGCAGAATGCGTGACAAATTGCAAATTAATCTGTCCATTGAGGGGTATAATCCTGAACTATTTGACTGCAGTTTGTTTTAAGTTGTGTCTGTTGTTGGGGGGGAAAGAAGTCAAGAAACAAAGTAGAATCACACCCAATTTTTGGGTTATATCTTCACCAATCAGCTGAGGTTGGATAGCATCTTTGTCATGGATTTAGAATATAGAACATAGAAAAACTACAGCACAAACAGGCCCTTCGGCCCACAAGTTGTGCCGATCATATCTCTACTTACTAGGCTTACCTATAACCGTCAATCCTTCTAAGTCCCATGTACTCATCCAGAAGTTTCTTGAAAGACCCTATCGAATCTGCCTCTACCACCACCGGCAGCCGATTCCACTCACTCACCACCCTCTGAGTGAAAAATTTACCCCTAATATCTCCTCTGTACCTGCTCCCCAACACCCTAAACCTGTGTCCTCTTGTGGCAGCCATTTCAGCCCTGGGAAAAAGCCTCTGAGAATCTACCCGAAGAATACCTCTCATCATCTTATACACCTCTATCAGGTCATCCTTCGTCTCTCCAAGAAGAAAAGATCGAACTCTCTCAACCTATAGGCAACATCCTTGTAAATCTCCTCTGTACCCTTTCAATGGCTTCCACACCCTTCTTGTAATGAGGCAACCCGAACTGAGCATAGTTCTGATTTGTTATTGTCACATGTATTAACATAGAGTGAAAAGTATTGTTTCTTGCGCGCTCTACAGACAAAGCATACCATTCATAGAGAAGGAAAGGAGAAACTGCAGAATGCAATGTTACAGTCGTAGTTAAAAAAAGGTTTACTTATTAGTGTCACAAGTAAGCTTACATTAACACTGCAATGAAGTTACTGTGAAAACCCCCTCGTCGCCGCACTCTGGCGACTGTTCAGGCGCACCGAGGGAGAATTTAGCACGGCCAATTCACCTAACCAGCGCGTCTTTTGGACTGTGGGACTAAACTTGAGCACCCAGAGGAAACTCATGTGGACACAGAGAGAAAGTGCAGACTCCACTAGCCAATCAGAAAAAGGCCCATTTATTCCAACTCTTTGCTTCCTGTTTGCTGACCAACTTTCTATCCATCTCAAGGCACTACCCACAATCAGGACAGGATAGTTCAATGAGCGAAGGTGGTACCCATTGCCATCAGTGCAGCCATTATTATCGCTGGTACCACCATGTTGTCCCCATAAAGGAGGGCACCACCCTAGAAACCTCTATGGGGCCACTAGGTTTCACCCAGCAAGCCCCAGAGGTGACCCTTCGTTGCCCACTGGTGATGGGGACACCCAGGTCACCCCTGTCCCCATGGCACCCCGCACCCTCAGCATTGTGCCAAATGCCACACCACCCAGTCTGTTGTCAAAGAGCCTGGAAAACTCCAGCCAAAGCTCAGGTTTCAGTTCAATGGCCTTACTTCAGGATTGGAGTTAATGATGCAAAGCGAGGTGGAGAGGTTCGGGGGGGGGGGAGGAGGTGGTGTTGGAGGGGGTGAGGTGGGGAAAATGAAGTGGGGACAAGTGTGCCACGTGAGGTGAAAACAGAAGAATTGATCGCTGTGTTTGTGTGAGGGATAAGTCAGAGACCATAGAAACCCTGCAGTGCAGAAAAAAGCCATTCAGCCCATCGAGTCTCCAACAGAGCATCTTACCCATTACCCATAACCCCACTTATTTACCCCTATAATTGTCTAGAGGAATGGTGGCACAGTGGTTAGCACTGCTGCCTCACAGTGCCAGGGACCCGGGTTCGATTCCCAGCTTGGGCCACTGTCTGTGTGGAGTTTGCACATCCTCCCCATGTCTGCGTGGGATTCTTCCGGGTGATCCGGTTTCCTCCCAAACTCCAAAGATGCGTCGGTTAGGAGGATTGGCCATGGTAAATTGTCCCTTAGTGTCGGGGGATTAGCAGGGCAAATATGTGGAGTCACAGGGGTAGGGCTTGGCTGGGATTGTTGTCAGTGCAGGCTCAATGGGCCGAATGGCCTCCTTCCGCACAGTAGGGATTCTATAACTACACATCTTGGAACAGTAAAAGAAAATTTAGCACGGCCAGTGCACCTAAACTGTACATCTTTCAGACTGTGGGAGGAAACCGGAGCACCCGGAGGAAACCCACGCAGACACAGAGAGATTTCGCACAGACACTGACCCGAGGCCGAAATTGAACCTGCGTCCCAGGCGCCATGAGGCAGCGGTGCTAACCACCGTGTAACCTTTCAATCCTACCTCCATAACCCACAGCCTACTTCAGGATCGTAGCCGAATTCTTAAAATCAATTCTCCTCCCGAGGAGAAGACGCGATACTGGAATCACACCCCGGGGACGTTTGACGAGCCCTCCCACCCCGCCTCCAATTTTGTAACGGCCTCTGGATTTGAGTGGCTAGGGCTGAATCTGAAACCTAACGAAATGATAGAATAGACCGGACAGGCTGAATGGCCTCCTCCCATTCCCATCATCCTCCATCCCACCGCTGCCAAAATTCCTGCTAGGGCAGCACAGTGGCACAGCGGTTAGCACTGCCGCTCCCAGCGCCAGGGACCTGGGTTCAAGTCCAGCCGCGGGTCACTATCTGCGTGGAGTTTGCACATTTCCCTCGTGGGTTTCCTCCGGGTGCTCCGGTTTCCTCCCACAGTCCAAAGATATGCGGGTTAGGTTGATTGGTCATGCTGAAGTTGCCCCTTAGTGTCAGGAGGATGAGCAGGGTAAATGTGTGGGGTTATGGGAATAGAGCCTGGGTGGGATTGCGGTCATAAGAACATAAGAAATAGGAGCAGGAGTCGGCCATCTAGCCCTTCGAGCCTGCCCCGCCATTCAATAAGATCATGGCTGATCTGAAGTGGATCAGTTCCACTTTCCCGCCCTCTCCCCATAACCCTTAATTCCCTTGTCTATCAGAAACCTATCTATCCTTGACGTAAATATATTTAGCGAGGTAGCCTCCACCACTTCAACAGGCAGAGAATTCCAGAGATTCACTGCCCTTTGAGTGAAGAAGGTCCTCCTCAACTCCAATCTAAACTGCCCTCCTCACTTATCTTGAGGCTGTGCCCTCTAGTCCTGCTATCCTTTCTAAGCGGGAAGAATCTCTCTACCTCTACCCTATCCATCCCCTTCATTACATTATACGTCTCTATAAGATCCCCCCCCCTCATCCTTCTAAACTCCAACGAGTCCAGACCCAGTCTATTTAGTCTCTCTTCATAGGCCAACCCCCTCATCTCCGGTATCAGCCTAGTGAACCTCCTCTGCACTCCCTCCAAGGCCGAAATATCCTTGCGCAAGTGCGGCGACCAAAACTGCACACAGCGCTCCAGCTGCGGCCTCACCAGTACCCTGTACAATTGCAGCAAGACCTCCCTACTTTTATGTTCTATCCCCCTCGGTCGGTGTAGACTCGATGGGCCAAATGGCCTCCTTCTGCACTGGAGGGATTCTATGATGTTCTTAAAGCTCATGCTACTTCTGAAATGAGATCCAACATAATGCATGCTGTGGTCAATGTTCGCCTGGCCCAAGTAGAGATATTGTTTTTGAACCTTGTATAGCTGGGAGGGTGAGGGAGATTAATCGCAACCACGGGAAGCCCTGCATGATCTGGATAAAGGTTGTTAATTGCCATTTCCAGTTGCTAACCTTTTGCTGTGCCCTTACTCAATGTTGACTTAATCCCTCCTGAAATGTTGGATCAAACACTTCGCCATACGCATCCTCGAAGCCTCGGCTCAGCAAACCAGATGACAACTGGACATCATTACTTCCCCGAGCGAACTGCAAAACCACAGTTGGCCAAAAAAAGAAAACACTAATAATCATGTAATAACTCCCTGCAGCAATTCTGAAAACCCATCTGTTCCCGATAATCCAGAAGGTGTACCAGAAATCACTCCATGGCAGATGTGTGTTCTGTACGCGAGCTAACGCAAGGCTTTTGCACTCGGCTCCTTGTACGTTGAAGGAGTGGCAACACCTCCCAATAGTACAGCCTTCCCTGTGCTTACCATATACTTTCCCATTCCGCCTGCCATGCCAACCGTAGCGGGCATGGGACGGACCATGCAAAGTTCTGTTGACTTTGGGCAGGATTTTCCGGTTTAGGGGCAAACCCGAACGTGTTGCAATTTCAGTAGAATCATACATGGAAACATACATAGAAAATAGGAGGCCCTTGGTGAGGGATTGGAATGCCCTGCCTGCTGCAGTTGTAAAAGCGCCTAGTTTGGGGGCGTTTAAGAGATCCGTGGATAGGTTTATGGATGGAAAGGGATTGGTTTAGGTTAGAGGGTCATTGCTTTTTAATTGGTCGGCGCAACATCGTGGGCCGAAGGGCCTGTTCTGCGCTGTAATGTTCTATGTTCTATGTTCGAGCCTGCCCCGCCATTCATTTTAAGCATGGCTGATCATCAAATTCAATATTCTGTTCCTCCACGTCCCCCCCCGCCAATATCCGTTGACCTCTGTAGCCCCAAGAGCAAGACAGCCAAGTGTGACACTCCATAACAGTCGATCTCCTGGTAGGTGTAGCTACCATCAGCAGCAGTGCTTTTGATTTCTCTTACAAAGCCCCAGTTAACGAGGTCTCACGGCTTTGTATTCCACCTAGTGGGGAGGCGATGGCCTAGTGCTAGTATCGCTAGACTATTAATCCAGAAACTCAGCCAATGTTCTGGGGACCCCCGCGTTCGAATCCCACCACAGCAGATGGTGGAATTTGAATTCAATAAAAAATATCTGAAATTAAGAACCTGTTGATGACCGTAAAACCATTGTCGAATGTCAGGAAAAATTCATCTGGTTCCCTTTAGGGAAGGAAATCTGCTGTCCTTACCCGGTCTGGCCTACACGTGACTCCAGAGTCACAGCAATGTGGTTGACTCTCTACTGCCCTCTGAAATGGCCAAGCGAGACAGTCAGCTCAAGGGTGACTAAGGATGGGCAATAAATGATGACCCCCATGAATGAATAAAAAAAAGACAAGATTTTGGCATCAAGTACTTTCTGTGGCACTGAATTCGACTGATACACCGCTCTCTGAGTTAAGAAATTTCTTCTCACCTCAGTACTGTCCTGTCCTACAATACTCCACTTGATGCAGGCATGTTGTCCAGCCATTGTCATAGCGTGGGATCTTGCTGTGTGTACATTGGCTGCCACCTTTCCCAAATTGCAACGGTGATTTAACTTAAAAAAATGTACTTCACTTGCTGAAGTAAAGAGCATTACAGCACAGGAACAGGCCCTTCAGCCCTCCAAGCTAGCACCAACCATGCTGCCCGACTGAACTAAAACCCCCTATCCTTCCGGGGACCATATCCCTCTATTCCCTCCTATTCATGCATTATCCAGATGTTCCTTAAAACTCACTGCTTCCACTACCTCCCCTGGTAGCGGGTTCCAGGCACCCGCCACCCTCTGTGTAAAAAACTTGCCTCGTACATCTCCTTTAAACCTTGCCCCTCGCACCTTAAACCTTTGCCCCCTAGTAATTGACTCTTCCACCCTGGAAAAAAGCTTCTGACTATCCACTCTGTCCATGCCTCTCATAACTTGTACATAGAACATAGAACATAGAACATTACAGCGCAGAACAGGCCCTTCGGCCCACGATGTTGCGCCGACCAGTTACAAAAACAATGACCCACTAGCCTATACCAATCCCTTTTCGTCCATAAACCTATCCAGAGATCTCTTAAACGCCCCCAAACTAGACGCATCTACAACTGCAGCAGGCAGGGCATTCCAATCCCTCACCACCCGCTGGGTAAAGAACCTACCCCTGACATCCGTCCTGTAGCTACCCCCCCTTAATTTAAAGTCATGCCCCCTCGTGCTAGCTTTCTCCATCCGAGGAAAAAGGCTATCACTATCCACCCTATCTAAACCCCTAATCATCTTATATGTTTCAATAAGATCCCCTCTTAGCCGCCTTCTTCCCAACGAAAACAACCCTAGATCCCTCAGTCTCTCCTCATAGGACCTCCCCACCATACCAGGCAACATCCTAGTAAACCTCCTCTGCACCCTCTCCAACGCCTCCACATCCTTCTTGTAATGCGGGGACCAGAACTGCACACAGTACTCCAAGTGCGGCCGCACTAGAGTAGTGTACAGTTGCAACATTACACTGCGACTCCTAAATTCAATCCCCCTACCAATAAACGCCAAGACACCGTACGCCTTCTTGACAACCTTATCTACTTGATTCCCAACTTTCAGGGATCTATGTACACACACACCTAGATCCCTCTGTTCATCCACACTATTCAAAGTCCTCCCGTTAGCCCTATACTCGACACATCTGTTGCTCCTACCAAAGTGAATTACCTCACACTTCTCCGCATTAAATTCCATCCGCCACCTCTCGGCCCAGCTCTGCAACCTATCTAAGTCTCCCTGCAGACTATGACACCCTTCCTCACAATCTACCACACCTCCAACTTTGGTGTCATCAGCAAATTTACTAATCCACCCAACTATACCCTCATCCAGATCATTAATAAAAATTACAAACAACAGTGGCCCCAAAACAGATCCCTGAGGCACACCACTCGTAACTGCACTCCATGATGAATATTTACCATCCACCACCACCCTCTGTCTCCTATCTGATAGCCAATTCCTGATCCAACTTCCTAGATTACCCACAATCCCATACATCTGCATTTTCTGCAGAAGCCTACCATGGTGAACCTTATCGAACGCCTTACTAAAATCCATGTATACCACGTCAACTGCCTTACCCCCATCCACCTCTTTGGTCACCTTCTCAAAAAACTCAATAAGGTTAGTAAGGCACGACCTACCTGCTACAAAACCATGCTGACTATTTCTAATCAATTCATTACACTCCAAATAACTATAAATCCTATCCCTAATAATTTTTTCTAAAACCTTGCCCACAACAGAAGTAAGACTCACCGGTCTATAATTCCCGGCAAAGTCTCTGTTCCCCTTCTTAAACAATGGGACAACATTCGCTATCCTCCAATCCTCCGGGACTACACCAGAGACCAATGACGACCTGAAGATCTGAGCCAGAGGCTCTGCAATCACCTCTCTAGCCTCCCAGAGAATCCTAGGGTAGATCCCATCCGGACCAGGGGACTTATCTATTTTCAGCCCCTCAAGAATTTCCAGCACATCCTCTTTATCAACCGTAATACTTTCTATTTTACACCCCTGCGACCCAATGTCCTCCTCAGCTATATTCATGTCCCCCTGCGTGAACACCGAAGAGAAATATTGGTTCAATACTTCTCCAATCTCCTCCGGTTCCACACACAACTTCCCCCTGCTGTCTGTAACTGGCCCTAATCTTGCCCTGACCAACCTTCTGTTCTTGACATACTTATAGAACGCCTTAGGATTCTCCTTAATCCTATCAGCCAAACTTGTAGACTTTTATCAGCTCACTCCTCAATCTCCGTCATTCTAATGAGAATACTTGAGGTTGTTATGCAATAAGAACATAAGAACATAAGAAATAGGAGCAGGAGTAGGCCGTCTAGCCCTTCGAGCCTGCCCCGCCATTCAATAAGATCATGGCTGATCTGTCGTGGCTCAGTTCCACATTCCCGCCCTCTCCCCATAACCCTTAATCCCCTCTCTTACCAAAAACCCATCAACCCGGGTCTTAAAAATATTTAGCGAGGCAGCCTCCACCACTTCAACGGGCAGAGAATTCCAGAGATTCACCACCCTTTGAGTGAAGAAGTTCCTCCTCAACTCCGTTCTAAACCGCCCCCCCCTTTATCTTGAGGCTGTGCCCCCTAGTCCTACTGTCTTTTTTGAGCGGGAAGAGTCTCTCCACCTCTGTCCTATCCATCCCATTCATCATCTTATATGTCTCAATGAGATCTCCCCTCATTCTTCTAAACTCTAACGAGTACAAGCCTAGTTTATTCAGCCTCTCCTCATAGCTCAACCCCCTCAACTCCGGTATCAGCCTAGTAAACCTCCTCTGCACTCCCTCCAAGGCCAAAATATCCTTGCGTAAGTACGGCACCCAAAACTGCACACAGTACTCCAGCTGCGGCCTCACCAATGCCCTATACAGCCGCAGCAAGACCTCCCTAAAATGAACCAGATAAACTAATTTTATTTTCCATAAAGCACCGATAAAATTAATACATTAAAGAAATGATGGTGTTGTGGATAAGAGTGCAAGCTTGTCGGAAATCCTAAATAATGTGAAAAAGCTAAATAGAGGGTATAATTCAGTAAAATAATTCACTCTTAATATATATGTTTCATTTCAGTTCAATCTGTACTGGTGAAACTGTTATTCACCCTCACTATCTCCCTGTTGGCAGCGAGATTGAAGAATCAGGCACTCAGCCAAGTCTACATTAACAGCAGCGGGACTGGAGAATCCCAGTGGCAGACACCACCGGAGAATCCCAGCTACAGACAACATTGGGGAATCCCAGCCACAGGGAACTCCGGAGAATGCCAGCCGCAGAGAGACAAAATTCTTCCTCGCCTTCATCTTACGTGGGAGGCCCTTTATTTTTAAGCTATGACCCTTCCCTAGTTCTGGATTCTCCTGCAAGGACAGTCAACCTGTCAGCATGCACCCTTGTCCGGTCCCCTCAGGATCTTGTATGTGTATTCACCTCGGGACACCCCACATTTTGGGTGGGACTTTCCCATCCTGCCCGCCATGGGAATCGTAGCGGGTGGGACGAAAAGTTCAGTGTGTTCAGCAGAGGCCCGTTGACCTCAGGCTGGAATTTCCGGTCCTGGAGCGCACATAGACGAGAATCCCAGCCATCACGTTTCTGTAGAGCCCGCTGATTGGCAGGCTTTACAGGCCTCTGTTAGTGAGTTCATAGTCCATCAAGTCCAACTTAATCAAAGTCATTAATTTGGGATGGCTCGGTGGCACAGTGGTTGGCATTGCTGCTCCTGAGCACCAGGGTCATGGGTTCGATTCCCGGCTTGGGCCACGATCCGAAAGGAGTCTGCATGTTCTCCCCGTGTTTGCGTGGATTTCCTCCAGGTGCTCCTATTTCCTCCCACACTCCAAAGATGTGTAGGTTAGGTGGATTGGCCATGCTAAATTGTCGCTTAGTGTCCAAAGATGTTGAGGTTAGGCAGATTGGCCATGGTAAATTGAGACTTAGTGTCCAAAGATGTGTAGATTAGGTGGATTGGCCTTGTTAAATTGCCCCTTAGTGTCCAAAAATAAGCAGGTTAGGCAGATTGGCCATGCCAAATTGCCCCTTAGTGTCCAAAGATGTGCAGGTTAGGTGGATTGGCCATGCTAAATTGCCGCTTAGTGTCCAAAGATGTGCAGGTTAGGTGGATTGGCCATGCTAAATTGACACTTAGTATCCAAAGATGTGCAGGTTAGGTGGATTGGCCATGCTAAGTTGACACTTAGTGTCCAAAGATGTACAGGTTAGGTGGATTGGCCATGCTAAATTGACACTTAGTGTCCAAAGATGTGCAGGTTAGGTGGATTGGCCATGCTAAATTGCCCCTTAGTGTCCAAAGATGTGCAGGTTAGGTGGATTGGCCATGCTAAATTGACACTTAGTATCCAAAGATGTGCAGGTTAGGTGGATTGGCCATGCTAAATTGACACTTAGTGTCCAAAGATATACAGGTTAGGTGGATTGGCCATGCTAAATTGACACTTAGTGTCCAAAGATATACAGGTTAGGTGGATTGGCCAGGCTAAATTGACACTTAGTCAGGGGGACTAGCGAGGGTAAATGCATGAAGTTATGGGGATAGGCCTGGGTGGGATTGTGGCTAGTGCAGACTCAATGGGCCAGATGACCTCCTTCTGCACTGTAGGGATTCTATGATGACACTTGTGTGACAAGTACCGCAGAAAATCTAGCCCCTGGTGGCACCATCTGATGGAGTTGCATGGATACACATCATGGTTAGGGGGCAGCTTGGGGAGCTGTTGGCAAGTCCCTAGTTCCACATGCCCACGAATAGATCAAGTTAGTTATCCAACGGCTCTTGAATCTCAAGCCAGGGAATAAATAAACTTGGAAAGCGCCAGCAAGTCAAGGAACCGTGGGGAG